>NC_073354.2:36304000-36952500 GCF_027580225.2 Misgurnus anguillicaudatus | reverse complement strand
CATGACGACAGATAGAGATGTTAACAGATTGTAAGCAGAGCCGTTCACACAGTTTAATGAAAAAAGAAACACATCTTCATCATTCTTATCTTATCAACACGTGCAGACTTGGCAAACTTTTTCTACATAATTTCGAGGAAGAAATCTGCAGATGACTTTAATGATGAGAGAATGTGTTAGACAGAGCTGAGAGTCACGAACACATTTTCATCATTTGTTGGATTTAATGAATGATGAAGATGCATTTACATTCACTACGATGCTCTTGTTCAGAGCAAAGAAGTGCTGCACGTCTCCACCTAGAAAAAATGTCACGCATGTCAAATAATCAACGCCAAAGCTGGATGCCGGCGGTGGTCTTTATTGTCCACGTTTATAGAGATGCTGCGCTGCATGAAATCAGAAGAAATTCTGCTCGTGTACATGCATGCAAAGTTCAAACATATTCACAAACACTGACTGGCATACGTGCATTATTGATGCCCTCCGCTCAGAAGACTGAAAGAAAGACATGCAGGAATGAATAAATCATCTGAAAACAGCACTGCAAAATCCTGCTCAACTTCCTACTTAGACGGCATTCAAGACATCACAGAGTTTCTGACTCCATGCAAACTGTACAGCAAGTAAGCACATTGTTGGATTATTCACTGAGAAAGCAATCCCAGAATGCACTGTAATGAGTTTAGTTAAAGAGAACTGTCTGAAAGTATTGATGGGAAGTTAAGAAGTTTATTTGTGAGTATAGCAAGATGGAAAGCATTAACCTTTCGCTCCAGCTCAAACATCCTCTCGTACAACCTTACAAACTTTTCTCTGAAGGACAAACATGAATGTTAACAAAGCAGCTAATTGATGTTTCTGTAGATGTGAATGCAAATGATTCACCGGCGGTGGGAAATGTTTGGCTGTAATGATTCTTTGATTGAGCTCCACCTGATGAATGAGAGAAGTTACTCATCAGTTTCTCTTATGTTGAAGCAGATGCTTTTAGATTTGTATTGTTTCGTGTTTTGATCTCATGATGTTTTTGAATGGAGCTGATGTTCTGCATGTTGGATTACAAATTGTGTTATGTGGTCTGATTGTCCAATCAAAACTCTTTTCTGGGCTGATGTCCTTCTCCGTGATTATTCTGAATGCAGTGTGTGGACATCTGAGATAAACCTCCTTATCTGTGGCTCACTTTTCAGCAGTATTTTTATCTTGGTCTTTCATGTTATTCTGAACACAAACACAAGTCTGACATCTTTCTGAAGAACATCTATAGAGAATCCAGAACTAAATCTGATCAGATCATCTGTGTAGTCAAAAGTTATTAATCACTTGCTCTGTCTCATATTGTTCAAAAGTTTACGTTCACTTTTAGGGTCAGTTTCCCAGACAGGGTTTAGATTAAACCAGGACTTGGTTTTAGTTATATCAGAACAACAGTTGTTTTTTACAAAACCTTTCAAAAAATACCTTACTAGTGTGCAACTTGAGACAAAACAATGGCACAGATTTATTTTAAGAGACAAGTGCAATATGTTTTTAGTTAAGGCAGCTCAAACATGCATTTTAGTCTTTGTCTAAACTTAACCCCTGTCTGGAAAACCAGCCTTATTGTTTTGTTTTGTCTTTTGATGATGTTTGTATCTTTTGTAATAATTGTGTATGAGTTTTTCAGTTGTGCTCTGTATGAAGAGATCAATCTCGGCATCAAACTGTACAGTAAAAGTTATAGTAGGGTGAAATATGCAGAAGATGCAGGAAAAGCAAAAATTAAAACTGTTCTCATAGTCGGATGTTACGCAATGTGTGGTGAGGAAGACGAAGATATATCAAAATGATAAACTTTAATAACAGATAGTAATGAACAGGCACAGAGAGCATACACACTAAATATGAACGATAATGGACCACAAGACTGGAATAAAGTCAGGGGAATATACTGTATACACAAGGACTAATGAAAGTAAACAAGTAACAGATGAGGATGATTCATTAACACTGATGACTAACAAACCAATGAGGGAGACGAGCAAACGGAAAATGAAGACACAAATAAACACAACTGTAACAGAGATGGATGAGTTAAATGATTAAAGTGTTTGTGTTTAAGTCATATAAGCACCGAGAGAGAAGAGCACACGCTGGAGTTTATGATAGACATCATATCAGTGTATCTTTACCAACACAACACAACACAACACAGATCAATATGAATTATATTTCAGTAAGACTGTCCTTTAAACTTTTATGTCTGTTTCTTTATTAAGCTTTATACCTAAGGAGTGCTTTAAAGTATCAAACATATCATAAGTATCACATATATGGTTAAATCAATATGTGACCCTGGATCACAAATCCTTAAGTCACACAGGTATATAGCCTACATTTCAGAAATGTTTTATTTCTTATTTAAATGTTTTATACACATGTAAATGTTTCCTAAACACATACATGAGTGTGTGTGCGTGTGTGTATATTATTAGGAACACCTGTTCAATTTCTCATTAATGCAATTATCTAATCAACCAATCACATGGCAGTTGCTTCAGTGCATTTATGGGTGTGGTCCTGGTCAAGACAATCTCCTGAACTCCAAACTGAATGTCAGAATGGGAACGAAAGGTGATATAAGTCATTTTGAGCGTGGCATGTTTGTTTGTGCCAGACGGACTGGTCTGAGTTTTTCACAATCTGCTCAGTTACTGGGATTTTCATGCACAACCATTTCTAGAGTTTACAAAGAATGATGTGAAAAGGGAAAAACATCCAGTATGTGGCAGTCCTGTGGGCGAAAATGTTATGTTGATGCTAGAGGTCAGAGGAGAATGAGCCGACTGATTGAAGCTGATAGAAGAGCAACTTTGACTGAAATAACCATCATTACAACCGAGGTATGCAGCAAAGCATTTGTGAAGCTACAACACGCACAACAGCAGAAGACCCCACCGGGTACCACTCACCGCCACTACAAATAGGAAAAAGAGGCTACAATTTGCACAAGCTCACCAAAATTGGACAGTTGAAGACTGGAAAAATGTTGCCTGGTCTGATGAGTCTCGATTTCTGTTGAAACATTCAGATGGTAGTTTGGCGTAAACAGAATGAGAACATGGATCCATCATGCCTTGTTACCACTGTGCAGGCTGGTGGTGGTGGTGTAATGGTGTGGGGGATGTTTTCTTGGCACACTTTAGGCCCCTTAGTGCCAATTGGGCATCGTTTAAATGCCACGGCCTACCTGAGCATTGTTTCTGACCATGTCCATCCCTTTATGACCACCATGTACTCATACTCTGATGGCTACTTCCAGCAGGATAATGCACCATGTCACAAAGCTCAAATCATTTCAAATTGGTTTCTTGAACATGACAATGAGTTCAATGTACTAAAATGGCCCCCACAGTCACCAGATCTCAACCCAATAGAGCATCTTTGGGATGTGATGGAACGGGAGCTTCGTGCCCTGGATGTGCATCCCACAAATCTCCATCAACTGCAAGATGCTATCTTATCAATATGGGCCAACATTTCTAAAGAATGCTTTCAGCACCTTGTTGAATCAATGCAGTTCTGAAGGTGAAAGGGGGTCAAACACAGTATTAGTATGGTGTTCCTAATAATCCTTTAGGTAAATGTATATTATGCAAAAACAAACTTTTATTTGTATGCGATTAATCGTTGCCCACCACTAGTGTGATTCATAAAATGAACGTGCACACAGAAAACCCACATATAGATGTGAAATCTATAAATCGCATATGATCTTGAAATAATGCCTCGTTGATGGCATTGACATATAAAAATTGCCTGTCAATGTTTAAACTCTTTACGAGCAGCAAGAAAAACTTTTATATTTCCAAAAACCTGCAGACAAGCAAAAGTCTGTATGTCTGCTCAGACCCTGATGTCAAAGAGAGCTTTTAGTATAAGGACATTGCTGTCACTTTACAATCAAATCTTTAGAAATGAGGCCCCATGTTCCATGAAGATATTTCCTTCATATAAAAAATGTATTCATCATTAAGATGTGTTGCTAAGGACACTTTAAATGTGAATTTCTCTATTATGATTTTTTGTACCCTCAGATATTGTAATATCCTAACAAAGCAAACATCAATGGAAATCTTACTTATTCAGCTCAGATGACACGTGACTAGTTTTGTCACATACAGTATTTAATATTTTCTGATATTGTTACAGGAGCTGCAGTACAGTGTTGATTGACGTGCTGTGTAAATTTTATGCTTCTACACTGAGATATTGATATCACACACTGCTGCTGAATGAGGTAAAACACTTTATATATAATAGATAATCTTATATATATCTAAGGTAACGTGTACTATAGATGAGTTATGGTTGCAGAACTCATAAAGCATGAAGCTCAAATCTATTCCAGCTCCATCCATGTACTCGTCACGAGCGTCCTGTACTGTACTGTATGTGTGACTTTACCACAGAAAATCATTTTGATGCTTTCTCTCTTGGTTTTAAATAGAGCATGATTCAGTAAGACACTTTCACAGATAAATCATTAGACACGATTAAATGAAGATTTGAATGCTATCAGCGTGCGGTGAATGTAAACAGCAAATATTATGAGGGCATCTGTGGTTTTAATTGAAAAATGATTTAAAGAGTTTCACAGTGAATTTAACAGAACGTTAGAAACAAATGTGTGTCAATCATCTGCATCTGAATGAAGACTTTTAAACAAACATCTGCTTGTGCATGTAATGCATTCAAATATCTGTTGATTAAATTCATCTTTTTGCACCTCTAGATTAAATATTGAAAGAATTTTATCAACAGCAGACACAAAAAGTTTTTATTTAGACAAATATAAGAGCAACACAAACACGGTTGTTTGTATTTTTCCTCATGCATAAATCCAGCGTCCACACATTTCCAAACTTATCTGAATGCCATCTTTACACAAACAATCAAAACCTCAGCTTCTCCATTTTATTTTTTTAAATCTGTTATTTAAAGTCAACATGAAGTTCTCATTGGTATTTTCATGTCAAAAATATTTCATCAAATGCAAGTTCCTCGGCTTTTCAAGGATTATGAAGGAAAAGTACATGAGATGACATGTGCGTGTGAACATACTGTAAAGCTGTTGCTGTGAAGAGTTATTGATATGTGTCATGATTGTTGCCATGGAGACAGCTGCTATACTTACTGTAGCTCAGATATGAAGCAGTGCATGTGTGTGTGCGTGTATACATGCGTGTGCATCTGTTATCATGACTATGTATGACAGTGTTGAGAAATATTGTATGACAATCATATATTCTGGAGATAGGGGTATAATCTGAGGTTTTCAACACCTGTACTGTACTGTACTGTATATCATCAGTTTCACAAGTGACCATTTACTTTCACTATATCACAGTCAGACGAGGTCATTATTGACAATAAGACAGATAGATTGCAGTTCTGCACATTTTTTCCTTGTTGTATATACCCAATCTGAGCAGACATGAGATTATATTTAGTCTGAGTTGAGATCGTGTCCTTCTGCTCTCGTTTACTGTTTATATGCTTCATGTACAGAATAACTGTCTGGCCGTATTTTAGCACAGATTCTGAGTTTCTTTATGTTTATTAGGACATCAGAATTAAACAGAAATAATAAGATGAAGGTTAGCACACCTGTTTCTCCTCATCCTCCTGTTCATCTGAGAGACTCAAGCAGTCAATTATTGATTATTTATAAACTAAAATTCTTTCTCAAAAATAAAGGAAACCCTTTTTCTTATTTCTCCATCAAATTAAGCTGGTAAGGAAATCTATGAACATGATTACATATTTGACTTGTAAGGAGAGATTTTCATGGACACAAGAAGACCTTGAGTAACCTTGAGTTTTGGTCTCAGTTTGTATCAGAATTTACATCATGTGCCCAACATTCAGCGAATGTAATGAGAATGTGTTTTTTCTTCAAGGATGTTATGATAATTTCCTGCTGAAGTTTACATAAATTAACCTTCATTACAAGAAAATCTTTTTCAGGCTAGAGTTTCAATATTGTCTCTTTTTCTCTTAAAATTAGTTTGTTGAATTAGTGTAGTCTCATTGTCTTGGAGAAACAACTGAGATATTACAGATCTCTATTGGGATTTCTTTTAATGGGTTTGTTGTGAGTACGCAAATACAATAAATGCACAAATGGTAAGATGATTTTCAACTGATACTGGAGAAGACCTTTTCTTCAGAGAGCCTTGCAGATATTTATATAAAACAATGAAATCACTGAAATGAAATTGAGTCTGTAAATCTCCCAACACTCATAATAACCGAACAGAGTTTGTTGTGGCTGAAACTTCCAGAATGTCTTTGTAAAGTAAAACCTCAACAACTGTTAAGCTCTGGATGTGGTGATCTATTTATTATACCCGTGTGTGTCTGTGCCCGTGTGTGTGCCCGTGTGCGTGCCCGTGTGTATAGTGCTGAGAGCAGCAGTGTTGCGTTGTAATTAGGATTCATTCGGTCGAGTGCTTCTCTCATGAGACTCAGTTGTCAGATGTGTTCTGTTATGTTGGATCAGGACAGGAGTCTGTGTGTTTCCTGCTGTGCCAGTAGGATTGGGAAACGCTTTTCCTCTAAGGACACAACACAAACGTCAATGAGTGCTAATGCAACCAAAAACTCTTATTGTGTGTTCCTGTTGCTGAGTGGTGGAGCATTTGAATGTTAGCAGCTCAAAAGGTTGTGGGTTTAATCCCAGTTAAAAAAATGTATACCTTGTAATGCAATGTTAAATTACTTTAAAATACTGTACACATAACTGCACTTATAAGATAAAGGAAAACTTATGCATACTGTATTCTACATCATCTGCAGTCATTATGCAGTTTATCTTTAATAATGTATGTGTACAGTTAAACGTTATGACCGGTCATGAGACGCAGGAGAATTGTTCACATGTAAGATTTAAGAGCAGTGGTGAATGAAAATAATAAAAAATGTAAATGTAAAAAATAAGTTTTCACCTAAAATTTGAAGTTGAATCAACGTTAACTTTATTGACTAGTGCTGAGTTGCTGTAACTTATAAAATATTATACCACGGGTCTGTTGAATGCTGCATTCTGATTGGCTGAGAAATGTTCTATGGGTGTTGATTATTTTTCTGTAAACCGCACACCTAACTTTTCAAATGTCTTAAAAGTAGGCACCAGAGCAATGTTTGTGGTAACCGTGGTATAAGAGGAATAATTGACTCCGGTCCTTTGAATTATTTGAAAATAATGCACACCTGCGGTGTAACGGCACTCCGCTTTGCGTCGTGTCGCATTACCACCTTGGTGTGCATTATTTTCTTATAATTCAATGGCCCGTCGTCAATTATTCCTTACCAATTTGACATAACTAATGCAAATTCAACTTGATTTAATAAGTTACAGCAACTCATCCCTTGTCAAGATAGTTGAAATGACTTAGTTGATTAAACTTAAAAATTTAACCCTTGTGCATTGTTCAAATTTACTACCTTTCATGTTGTTAGTGGATGAAAACATCCACTAAATTAAACGGCTATAAAAATCAACCAGATGAATTTTTTTTACATAAATCTGTTATTCAACCTCAGTACTAATCAAAACTACCAAATCTTCAAAAAAAATGATTGATTTTAACTCTTTAATTGCCAAATTTATAAGTGGTGTCACTGATTTGGGGAAAACACACACAAAATGACAGATTTTCAATATAAAAGTGATTGTAAACTGGATTTTTTTAAACCTTTTTCACAGTCTTGGGCATGTCAAAGATTGGTAAAAACATTGGCTTTGAAGCATTTTTAGTTTTTGTGTAGCATCATTTTTTTTCTCCCTCCTTTCTTGTTAGTGGCTGTTCTTGCCTCATTGACTTCCATTTTATAACCACATTTTTTTTTTATTGCAGAGCTATGACACCTTTTTATCATGCATTTTTGAATGTTGGTGTTTTTTCCTTTCGCTAAGAGGTCAAATTTGTCATTTTTACTGTTGATCACCATGTGGCACTATTAACCCTTTAGTAGCTCTCTGCGAAAACATCCCCAACAACACAGAAGGTTTAAGTGCAAAAAGATTTTTTCACAGTGTGTGTAAAGACAACTTTATATATTGAACGTCTCTGTAGCTTTTGCTTCTCAATGGATATCTTTTGTCTTCTCGTGTCACCTTCACATGCTCCTGTATGTTTATTAACCAGCTGAGTTCCTCTTTATCTGATTCTCAATATATCTGAGATCTGAACAGACGCAGTACAGCCTGAATAATAGTGAATGTTCTGGATGCTGGAGCTGTAATCTCTAGAGAGTCTGAAGAGAAGCGATATGTAAAGATCAGACCTCTGCTCCGCCGCTATTGGCTCGTTTTATACGTTCTCCCTCTTTAAAGTAGCAGCGATTAGATCTTAGAAGATATTAGCACACCGCAAGAGCGCATCATTAATCTTTTACTATAATGAGATGGATGACATGTTTACTGCCAGCCAGCTTATGAAATCAAAGAGGAGTCGCCACGTAAATGCGAAATGAACGCTGACTCCACATTGCAAACAAGGTTTTTATGACACACGTAAGATGATGCTCACCTACGGCAGATTCAGGTGGAGAAGCAGTCGCATGTATAATATTGCACATCAAGCTTACTGCATTGCTGTACTTCATTTAGTGTTTTTGCTGATGGGAGGTTTTTGCTGCTGCTGTGTTAGATGGGAAACCCTCTTACTATTACTCATATTATTAAAGTATATGAATGTAAATGAATCTAGCTGGAGTTCATTTATCGTTATACAGCTCAACGCAGGGAGGTGTATTACAGCAAGAGACGTGGTGACAGATGCTGATGCTGTTTTCTGTGGTCACGTCTCTCTTACAGGTCAACCTAACATAAATCTTGTTGGGTTAGTTAAAGTACTTAAGAGGCTGTTATTGTGTTTACAGCTCCAGTAGCTGCTTTACTGCCACACATTAAGTATCTTCAATAAAATGTGTGACTAAACACATGTCTCTGAGTTTGCATAATGATTTTTTGCTTTATTATTTCTTTCTTTACTAATCGCATGAGACGGCGATCGAGCAGCAGCTGTAGACATTTCTGTAGACATGTAGGATCTGTGGTCTGTAGTTTTGGCCATGTCTGTTTGAAACACAACACTGCAGTTATTTGCACAATATTTTCTGTATGTGTGTTCTTCACCATGCTACTCTAATGAATCTGATGTCTGTGATCATCGCATCAGAGCGGATCTGTCATTATACATCCACATGACAGATAGAATCTTTAAAAGTCATATATTTATAAAAATTTAATCTAAACAATTAATATATCTGCAGTGTTTGTTCTGACTAAATGAAAACATAAATGTTTCAATGTCTTACCTGTTCAGAGGAAAAAACCTGTAATGCTAACCCTTATTTTGTTTAAATAAATAAGTAGGCCTACACTTAACTTAAACCCTGAAACATTTTCTCCATTATTCAAGTGTTGTAGTGTAATGCACGAATTGCATGATTTCTCTCATTCAACAAGAAATTTTTGAGTTGAATCAATTTATTTTAGCTTATTTAAATCTCTGAATTTGAAAATGTTACCCATTATGCATAAATGAACTGCTACTGTTATATGAGTGGTGTTTTGCTGTTTGTTTTCTTCATTTGTACTACTGCAGTTTTTTGTTATCATTTTTGTTTATTATTTTTAAGTTAAGAGCTCATTTTTTCACTTTCTGAGATTTTCATTACGGTCACCATGAGTAAGATTTGTGTGTTGAGGTCTCTGTGTGAAGTTGAAACCTTTGCTTTACTTGATGTTTTACTTGATGCTCTTTCAGACTTTATTCTCATAATTATTACTTTATTCTCAAAACGCTTTGACTTTATTCTCATAATTTTGAATTTATTCTTGAAATGTTACACTGTAAAACATTTACTGTACTTATGCAGCTGGTTGCCAGTAACTTACTGTAGAAGATAAAGACTGAAAATGTTTCATGTTCATTTAACATTGAACAAACTGTTGCCAGTAAATAACATAAATGTAAAAATCTACAGTAAATTACTGGCAACCAGCTGCCAATAATACTGTAATTTATACAGAAATGTTTTATTCACGAAATTGTATTTATTAATTTTTTATAGGTGCCACTAAAACACAGTCATTACACATTAACAAAATCATAGTCATGTACATTTACTAAAAACAAGTGTAACACAAAATTCTGTTGTGTTACTTTTGTCCCAGCTGTCAGGGTTGAATGCACTACTTATGTCCAAAATGAAATTTTGGAGTTTTTTTTACATTTGTTCAAAATTTTACCTGGTATTGATAGAGCACACTTGTAAGTTATTGACCACAGCAAATATATCTCAGTCTAAAACATTATCTTTAAAATGATGTTTTTTTGAAAAATGGCACTTTCGCCTCCTCTCTCCCCTTCATGTGATGAAGAAGCCGGCTCTTCTTTCTTCTGTTGAAGTGATGTAATCACGTAAACATAAATCACTTTTTCAAACTTTTTTCTGCAAAAACAGACCCAGCCTCTCGTTATTATAGCTTTACCATTGTGAATCAGAGTAAGGTCAGGAGTTTTGAACACAGATTTTTTTTCTCATCAATAACAGATTTTTTACTGAAAGATTGTAGCTTTGAACATGTCTTACTATAACCCTGCCGAGACGGTGTATTGATCATCTTGATGTTTAATAATGATTCATAAGAATCCTGACTGTCATTCTGTTCACTTAATATGTAAGACAAAGTCACTGACCTCACATGGTTTTTTATTGCATTAATGTGAGTATGTAAGGGAACATTTTATTTGAAAAGCATTTCCAGTGCAACAAAGACTATTGGAGAGAAATAACGATCAGGAGAAAGTCTGTTTCAATCTGTCTCATTTGCATCAAATGATTTCCTGAGTGCTGTTTGTCGTGCATTTCTATTGCAAATAGCAGCAAATTTTGGTGCAACATCAAAAAGAGCAAAAGCACTCGAGTAGAGATAAAAAAGATGCCGAATCAGACATATTGAGTGCTGTACGAAACAGAAGAACTGATTCTCTGTGCTCGACAGTATTTACAAGCCTTATAAATGGGTTATAGTTTGACAATGATTTAGAGCCAGAGGAGAAATAAAATAAAAACACACAATCTTGATGAAGATTCAGCCTCAGGAAACATCCCATATAGTTGCATTCCTAATAAATAAAACTCTGTCTGGTCAAATTGATTCCCAAGATAGCATCTCAATGTGGATCTGAAATGCTTTTAAAAGCAAAGATGAGCTGTCAGTTTAGATGATGGTTGGGAGAAAATGTTTTAATGCTTCTTCAGTTCTTAGAAATATGCCTGATTCTCATTTCTGTTTCACTCGTATGATGAAATGGCAGTCGTGTGTCAGAAATACATTACGCTCGTCCCTCGTGTCTAATGCAATATGACAGAGGTCTTCTAAATGAAAAATATGCAAAGTGGAAAAATTCATTTTATGGTTTTTCAATAAATGTCTTCCAAACCCTCCTGCTGGCAAATCCATCTTAAGCTGGTAGATAGATGATAACTGCTTTAAACTGATTTAAATGAATTGATCACAGCTGATAGGCCATCAGTTAACAAACTGTTTAATGTGGGGATTTCAGCTGTGAAAATGCTGTAAAGATGATGTTTCTTAAAGCGAAAATTCTGTCATCATTTACTTCCAAAGTTGTATAAATGTCTTTGTTCTGCTGAAGGAAAGTGAAGATATTTGTAATAATGCAGTATAGACAGCAGCGCTACGCTATAGGGAAGGGAATAAAATACTAAAATGTGGTCAAAATATCTTCCTTCAGCAGAACAAAAAATAAATGTAGACAGGTTTGGAAGAACTTGGTGGTGACTAAATTATGACAGAATTAAATGTTTTGGGTAAACTATCCCTTTATAACAAACAGTAAGATAAAATGCTTGTGTTTGAAGGGCTCATAGTCAATGCATTTAAAATATGTTTGAAATCAAATCAGGATCAAATCAATCATAATATTCACATTAAAAAATTAAATAATTAGTGGTCTCTCTGAATTTGTTGGTAAAATGTCACTAAGACGACTGTGAACACATACAGTACACCTCTTTTCTTCTCTCAGCTTCATTTAAATACATGACTACACAGCGTATGTGACAGTCCAAAGTGATTATAATGCAAATGAATTCAGATGATTTAAAACATTTCTCTGAAAGAGACATTATAGATTAACTCTCTCTACTATGACAGAAAAAATAATCTGCTGCATTAACCTGAAATATATATTCACTAGTATAGATTACAGTACAGTAAATGAATAGTTGTTGCTATGCTGCTGTTAATGTTAATATATTTGAAAGCTCTTGTCTGGTTTGTATGTTGTCAGTATATATTCAGTGCTTCATACAAGAGCTCTGTGGTCGCTGTCAGTACTCGGGTTCTCCCGGGTGTCTTTAGCTTGATTAAAATCTATCACCTCATTCCCTGGATCAGTGGCTTCATTTACGGCTTCTTCCTGGAACTTTGGCAGGACGTCGTTCCCCAGCCGGTGGCTTTTCTTTAGCCATCAAATTATCAGTTAAAAGCTAAACCCCAAAAGTCTGATGTACCGCTGGACCTATTTTCACATATATAACATGTTCCTCGTGAAGCTCTACGTGTGAATTTGTTCTGATGGCTTTAAGCTCCGTTTGAGGAGATAATATGAATCTTTAAAGCGAGACAGACAGACTTTAATGCTCGTGATTTGAAGCTTTAAGTCATGAATGTTTCATAAGGTTATGCTCTTTTTATTGTTCTATGTGATTGTTAAGTTGTTCTGGGCAGTTAGTACAGGTTTGTGCTTGTTGTTAACTGGTCCAGGTCAAAAAATCCTTTACAGGCTAATTTATATGAATTTGTACAATCTTATTTGTATGTTTTGGTGACCAGTGACATTAGGTTTAGGGGTTAGGCTTCAAATTGCTTTTTTCTAATAATGGTACAATTTCGTGTGATTCATATGAATTCCTGAAAATTAGCCACCTTGTAGGTATGGAAGCTAATAGACCTCTAGTCTTCAAAAGCCACCAAGTCCTGAATTTCTTTTCTCAGAGAATTTTTGTGCAAGCCTGCTAACATGATGAATAGCAAAAATGTTGGGTTATTTTCAAGCCAGGGTCAGAAAGGGACAATCCCAGCCGTTGTGTTAAATCAACCCAGAAACTGACAACAACCCAGCATAAGTTAAATTACAACCCAAGGGCATGGGCTCATCCATTTTTTGACACACGCTGGCTTGAAAATAAGCATGCATTTTTCAGAGTCTAACTTTGTCAGTCAAGTCACTTGTGGATCAGGTCCTTGTACAGATTGTTCCAGAATATATATAATGTGGTTCATGTGTGTGTCTATCAGACATGACTCCAAAAATCAAAAGATTGTGAGGTCATCACTAAATGATTGAGAATTAGAGTGAAGCATTGAACATTATGTTTGTGTTATGGTTGATTTTAGTTTGTTTTTTTTAGTTGTATTGGGTTTTGGGTACTGTATGAACATGTACCAGTGTGACTGTCTAGCCTATGAGCTACTGTGGACGTGCGTGTGCGTTAACAGGCAACATGTTGCGAATATATTTTGATGGAGCTCACTATAACAGAAGCATTTATTTCGGCCAAAATATTTGGTCTGTATAATAACGCGGAAAGTCTTTATTTATTATAGATACTAAAACAATTACTGCTCGTGCATGTGCGCGCGCCCGCACTGTGCGTGTGTAGTACTTCATACAGATGATGAGGGTGGGAGTCACGCTCTCTTTGACGTAGACTCAAATCGGCTCGGTTTCCATAGCGCGCGTTATTGCGCAACGCGACGGATAATTCGCTCTGTTCGGCCTTGGTGCGAACCAACTCGACTCTGTTCGTTTCAGTTCGGCTACGACGAAAGCACCAAAGTCTTCGGTCCTTCCTCCCACACGCGGGAGAGATCACATGCGGACAGGTGCATGCGCATTCCTTGTTCCCGGGCAGTTCGGGATGCTGCTGGTCCTGATGCTGCGGGCGGACGCGCATCATCAACACCACTAAAAGCGATACGGACTTCGCGAGCTCTAGGACACGGATCGGATGGACTCCCGGCTTCACGGAACATCAGATCCCCGATGACTCGATGACAGCCGTCAAAAGAGCATTTTCGTGCCAATGGCGATTAACATGCAATGAAGATCATGCGTGATTTGTCACCTGTAATGTGTCTGAATCCCAGCAGTCAGTGAATGGACACAGACACGCACACACATACAGAGACACAGACAGCTGTTTATCCAGATCACTCCGTCATTAGCCCAATGCTTTGTATGGATGATGCTTTGCTTTAAATTCATCATACCGTCTGTCTAAAATCTGGTGATGCACGTCTTTTTCACCATCCTGGAAAGTAGTCCGACTTTTTAATCTGGATATGTTAAAAGGCACGTGAAGATGGACGGGATTATTAATATTCTGGGTGTCCTGGTGCTGATATTTGAAGGCATCTCATGCCAGGGAGTGTATGGTAAGTGTCTGATAACTCGCATGCATTGATATGCCAGACAACCTTCATGTGTGGATGTGAACAGGTGCCATTTCACAAACCATTTTAACAGCATGATCCTCTTCCGTCTCCCTAAACTCACTGGCTTCATAGATATTATTATATTACATAATGCACCTGTTGGTTTACAATTACTCCCATTTTTGATGATTATTATATGAAAAAGATGTGAATCATTTTCATTCTAGAAATGCTATATTCTTAAGGGATGCATGGTTATGGTTTGGGTTAAGGTTACCATTCAATGTGCAAGATGTAGTTAGTCCTTCCAAGACTGCACCAAAGACTTCTTACAAACAGTCAGAATGATTACAAATATCACTGCATCAATGCCATTTTCATTCAGGCTTAAAAATGTTCACATATCTATTGGCATGGAAATAGTGAAGCCATCAGTTGTTTAGAAAGACATGCATGCATGCATAATAATTCCCTTTAAAGAGACATGGACAGTATCAAATGCTAATCGTACAACCATCTAAAATTCTTATCAATACTGTGTCTAATGGCTTTTGCTTACCCCCTCCGATTCTCATTGCGTATTATATGCAACTAGTGTCATTTAGTAATGCAGTGTGTGTTAACTAGAGTCTGCATAGCCATGACTCATAAATGTCATTAGAGAAAACATCTAAGCTTTATTTACGGTGGGCTGCTGTTGCTCTGGGGCGATATATCCCACCGGTGGGTCATACTTGAGATGGTGGGCGTAATATCAAATAGATGGCTTGTGTTTTTGGAGTCAGTTCACATCGAGAGGAGCAGACTGGTGTGTGTGTGTGTGTGTGCGTGCGCGCGTGCACGTGTGTCTGTGTATCAGTGTGTGTTTAATGAGATAATAGAACTTCAGCTGAGCTCAATCCATGAGGATGTTTGTCAAAATCAATGAGTTCAGAGATGTCAGTGGAGGATCATTTTCATTCAGCTCAATTACTTGAAATGATTGAAATGCTATTGATCTACAGTTTACTATGAATAATAATTATTCAGATTATAGTTAATTCACATTGTTGGGTATAGATCAGAGATCTCAAGATTCCTATGTAGTGTTCACTGCTCCCTAAACACAAGATTTAAAGGTTCAGATTACTTGACAAAATCATTTCTTTATAACAGCAGACATCAGTCACACAGTGTATGATGAACATATACACACGTAAATAAGCATTTGGTCACGTGAATGTGTGTGTGTGTGTGTGTGTGTGCATACTGTAATGTGTGTACACTAAACACACGCACACACACAGTTTCAGCAGCAACATCTTTTGTGGACCAAACTTAACTTCTGCATAAAATCAATAACAGTCCCTTTAGTAGATTATTTTTGATAATTAGCATAATAAATAACCAGTAAACGAATTTAACGCATCAACTATTATGCTGCGTTCAGACCAGCCGCAGTAGAGACGTCAAGCACGAATGAAGCGAGTAAACTCAAAATGTTCAAGCGGCAAAGGACGCGGTAGACGCGATTTTGAAGCCTCAAACGCGGCAGGTGTGAACCCAGTTAGACTACACTCAGTGTTTGAATTATGTCGGAGATTATGGGGGTCCCCAAGCTAAGCACCACCCCAATGCCCAGGCCAAGCCCCCCATCATTGGTTGCCGTGATTTTACAAAGTAAAATGTGATCCTGGTTCAATGTTTTAATCAAAGAAACCCCAATTATCCTTAAACAAACCCTAAAGTCAAAACTAGTGATGCACCGATATATCGGCCGCCGATATTTATCGGCTGATTTTTGATGAATTTGAAACCATCAGCATTATCGGCAATAGCACGAGAAAGGCCGATACCGATTGTTTATTAATTAACTGCAAAAACAAATCCATTATATGTAAAAAAAAATTAGTTAATTGTTAATAAAATAAATGCTGAATAGCAAAAACCACATTTGAAGGTTGTCATGCTGTCTTTTTATATTTGTTTTAGCTTAATTTGTGCCTCTCTTATTATGTTGGTCAGTTGAATGTTAATTAGATCCAATCCATGTTCAGTAACAATAATTTGATGCAAAAATAAACTAGCTAATAGACCAACTGTATAGTATTGTATACAAGTGTTTAATATCGGCATCGGTATCGGCCAGAAGTTGTCTGTTTAAATCGGTATTGGCCCAAAAAAAATCCTATCGGTGCATCCCTAGTCAAAACCATTTTAATCCTCAAATTAATGTGAAATAATATAGATAAAAAAGCCCCTAACCCAATCCTATTTCCAACAATCTGTCATTTCTTCCAGAAAACAGCATGAGGCGCACTTGAGAGTATACATTTATTTTAGACAGAAATCTTTTGGTATAGTTTATTGGGAAATCGGGACAAATAACGGACATTAACGCTTTATGGCAGGGTAGTACGAGAATTTTACATTCATTATATTCAATTTTAATTAAAACCAGGGGACCTTTCTAATTTAAATTGTTGTGCTTTATAGGGAGTCCCTCAATGCTTATAGGAGGTCTGGGACCACTCCAGCCCACCCTTAATTCAAACACTGTATACACTGAGCTAACATCACTGTGTAAAATTAATGTGTACAATGTTAGATACCAATCCTTAAATTCGTGCGTGGCTGCCAAACCTCTTTACACAATTGTGTTCCATGCTTGTCGTCTCCTCTCGCCTTTGTGAAAAATAAAAAGGTTTCCTAATGTATTTGTTTCAGTGGTCAGACCAATAAACAAGCACGGACTCAAAGTTAACTTCAGGCCAGTCACGTAACCGCAGCAGCACGCATGCGTCCCATTAAACTGTCTATAGTAACTGATGTATTTATACTGTAAATATGATATTGATTTGATGTACAATGAAGAATTTGTAATTATATACAAGAAGCTTTTGTAGCTATAATGCAACAGATGGAAGAGTGAAGCATAGACACAAGATTTCTTCAAGAGAGACTGATGGGAAATAGTTTAGTCACTTTAATATCTTTTTTACTAATGCTTCAGTTGTCACGTCCTTGAGTTATTGAAGCATTTTGGGTGGCGTCATGTGTATTCATCTCATAAATGTTTTAAAATAACCTACAGGCAATATTTGACTGTCATGCAAATGAATAATGATTGTAAATAATGCTGAGAGTTTTATGCTTTAGTTTACTCTATAGAAACAGTAAGAATGTAAATCACGCTCCTTATGTAAGATTGTTTTATGTGATGCTTGAGGACTTAAAAGTGCTCAAAAGATCAAAACAAGGCTACAGTTCTTCATTTCATCCTTTCTTCTGGTTGCTAGTGAAGTCTCTTGAGTCTTGTTTTCACATCAGTCTTTAGTTGTAGCCCATCTAAGCTATGCAAACACAATTCACCAGTATAACTAAAGCTCTCTGTGTTGCTTCTCCATTATCAATTCACTTGACTCTTACATCTCTACTGTAATGAGAAGAGTAAAACTGTGACACTTAATGCTCCACTAAAGTGTCTTGGAACGCCAGCATTATTTGATGTGGTGACGTCCTGTAAACAGTGGCGCCCCCTCCTAAAAACACACTGCCCCCCCAACCAGAAAGAGTGCTTTTTTAGAATATTAACTTTAGTTTATAAATTAACATGGACATTGATGAGAGACTATATTTAAAAATAAATGTAATAAACTTGCATGATGAATACCCATCTTGACTCGCGTTGAGGCAACTACGCACACACACACACTCATATTCACTAATAGTAAGACTTATTAAGATAACACGGCATTTTGAGACCATTTTGCGCGCATTGCTTGAGATGCACACACAAACATTATAAAACATGTGAGGAAGTATTGAGATCCGTTTCGCATCTTTGCTCAGTTCTATCAGCTGGCTCGAGCATCAGGCTTTGCTTATTGTGAAGCCCTGCAAAGTTATTTATTATAAAAATCGAAATAAAGAGGAAAGCAGTCGACATATCCACCTATGTCAATTTGCAAAGGACTACACTATTTAAAAAGCAATTCATTGCTAATTAAAAGCAAGTTATGTTACATTAACCAGAATCAAAAGTAAATAAGTTTAACACACATTACACTGAATTGATTTGATATGGCCTCCTCTTGACACCCCATAACATTTTCTGGAGGTGTCACTGCCTGTAACAGGAAGTCAGAATGGAACTATCGAGAAGATCCTCCCCCTTTTGTTATATAACCAATAGTGTTTTGTTGATGCTACAGTTGTATTAAAATAAAGTCTAATACGGATATAATATGCACTTTGGTCACAGAAAATTTCCGTAAAATAGTCAGAGAGTGTGAACAGAAGGGGACCTAGTAACATTGCCGTAACATTTAAAGAAAGCATTCTGTGTGAACAAGAGGCAGAAATAATGCTGTAAGAAGCGTGCTGAAGTGAGGATGTGCGTATCATCGCAACAAGAAGTTATGGTTCAGCTCTTTGACACAGGGATATAAACACAGATCAACATTCACAATGAGAAATATCTGCAAACTGTACTGAATCAGAGATCAGAGAGCTCGTCACTATCAGCACTGAAGCTGAGATCATTCACCAACAAGACAGAATAGAGCATCACAACACACGCTCATTATGATCTTATTTACAATTTATCTCCCTTTAAAAAAGAACAGCAGGAACCAAATAGAGTTGTTGCGTAATTGTATACATGACATTAAATCATGGTTATCTCAAATTTTTTTTAAACTAAATGAAGAGAAAACTGAAATTGTGTGGTTTGGAGATCCAAATAATTTTGATGATCTGGGTGACTTAGCCCCCTTTTGTAAGCCATTAGTCCGAAATCTAGGTGTTCTTTTCGACAGTGATCTCAGTTTTGAGAGACAAATTTATTCTGTCATGAAGTCTTGCTTCTATCACCTGAGATTAATAGCGAAAGTGAAACCATTTCTGTCCACTTGTGATCTCGAAAAGCTCATTCATGCTTTTATATTTACAAGATTAGATTACTGCAATGCGCAATATGTCGGCATAAATAAGACACTGATTAAACGCTTACAATTAGTTCAAAACGCTGCTGCGAGACTATTGACGGGTACTCGTAAGCGATACCACATTACTCCAGTATTGAGCTCTTTAAACTGGTTACCGATCGACTACAGAATACATTTTAAAATTTTAATTTTCGTTTATAAAGCACTGTATGATATGGCACCGTTGTACCTGACAAATCTTATTAAGAAATCCGAACCAAAACGATCCTTGATGTCAGCTGACCAGCTGGTCTTATCGACTCCAAGAACAAAGCGGAGAAGTGGAGATCGAGCGTTTGTAGCTATAGCTCCTAAATTGTGGAATGCTCTACCCCTTTCTATTAGATTGGAACGTACTTTTACTGCTTTTAAACATAGCTTAAAGAATACCTTCTAGATTTAGCATTTAATAGGGTATAGTATTTTGAATTTCTAGGTTATTAAATGGGGGGCTTTATTTTATTTTATTTTACTGTTATTTAAATGTGGTGTAAATGATGTATGCTTTTATGATTATGTGTTTGTACAGCACTTTGTTCAAGGACAAGTTGTGGAAAAGTGCTTAATAAATGAATAAATGAATGAATGAATGAAATCATAAACTTAAATGCATGCACATGGTTTCTCCAAAGAGAAATCACAAATAATTCGCAAACTTCAGAAGCTGTGGAAAAAACTACCAAGTGCAGGACTTTTAAAATGTCACGTGTCTCACGGGATGTTTATGGTATCTGTGTGAATGCACGCACAGTAAATCATTGGCATTGTGAAAGAACTAAAAAACAAACGATCCCGGACAAATCCTGGATGCCATGTTTTTTCTGTAATCTCTGTGTGAAAAGGGCTTATGTTTGTGTATGCAGTGGTGTTTGTCTTCTTCTCCTCAGTGATGTTTATGATGTTGATGCTATCTAATTGTTTGTGATGTTTGATCCTCTCCACACTCCTCTTTGATCCTCTCTGTGCTATCATGCTGGACTGGAGCACCTGTCCAGTATTGGACAAAAGCATCTGCTAAATGACTAAATGTGTGTGACCCTGACACAATATCAGACTTCATTCGCCCCAATAGAAAGCATATTTACATTCTTAATTGTTTCTCATCCCCTACATAGTGCACTATAAGATGTGCCCTAATGCTGCTTTCAGACCAGCCACGGTAGAGGTGTGAAGCGCGAGTGATTTCAATGTTAAAGGAACAGTATGTAGGATTGTGGCCAAAACTGGTACTGCAATCACACAACTGGTGGCCAATACACAACATGACAACATAAACATCAGTTGAGGGCTGCAACTCCACTTTTTTAATGACAATATCCTGGCCAGACCACTGTTGTCAGTGATATAAGTATTTGAAATGAAAATGATTTCTTAATGTCTAAAGACATATCAGGGCCATTTTATGATTAATTGCTATAAATTTCTTACAAACTTGATGCGCGTCTGGAGGTCTCGCGGCGAGGATGAGGCGTTTAGCGCGGCGCGGTAGACATGATTCTGGCTCATTCGCGCGTCTAGGTTACACGAATGCCGTGAATTGAGCATTGCCGCGGCAAACGCATGAGTTGAAAAATTAGAATTTTGCCGGAAAACGCGCCGCGTTAACCAATCAGGAGCTTGCTCTAGTAGTGCCGTGATTACAGGAAGTGAGCGTAGTCGCAGAAGCCTATAGAAGGCCTCTCGAAGACAAGAATTTCATGTGCAGCTTTCATGCGTGAATGAAGCGAGTAAACTCAAAATGTTCAAGCGGCAAACTAGACGAGGTAGATGCAATTTTGACACCTCAAACGCAGCTGGTGTGAACTTACAGTAAGAACTAGTAAATGCATATACAAGTGTCTTATTTCAGGCACAAATGATTTTAGGTGGAGGATCTGTGCAATGTAGGGGCGGGCCGCTTCAGCATCTGGAGTGCCATGTTTTGAATGCTTATATTTTCTTTATGCAAATGTTGTCAGTGTTTAATGCCTAATGTATTTATACTAAAAGGATAAAGTTTAATTTTGATTTAATGGGGACTTGTTCATGTTGTTGGGTCTATGCTTTTCATTGTAATATTCATATTTAAAGCAGAATTGTTTGGTGCCACTGACTAAAGCCCGGATACACTGTATGATTTTTGCACTCCTATAAGATTATTACCTTATCACACTGTGCAACACAGAGCGTTTAAACTTGGGTACAAAAAACATGTAGAATGTATGATGATGACACCTGCGAATCGTAGGCTGTGATGGATGCACATTAGCGCAACATCATCAGCATGCGCTAGTGGTAAACAAATACTGGTACGCACGTCGTAGCAGCAAACACACTGTGCGTTAATCATGATGAACTTCTAACACTTTTAGAAAACTATCGTAGGATATTTTTGGTAGCAAGACCGGATGCCTTTGAAGGATCACATAAATCGCTACCATTGTTTCACGGTGACAATCTTTCGTCTGGGACAGCCAAAAATTGTGCAGTATATCCCGGGTTTACAGAGCTGAAACAAAAACTTATAAAAATGGTAAAAAATGCTGCATTTCTGTCAAATATCAACAATTAAGTAAAACAACTTCAACTTGTTTTTATAAGTTATGTTTGACTTTCCGCAGGTCAAAACTTAAAATACAGTAGTATTTTAAATGACATGCTGCATTTTTTTATGTTTCATTAACTTAGAATCTACAGTATCTGTTTCATCAAATCATTTCCATTTAGCAAATAAAATTAATCTCAGTATTGTTAGAAGCTTCAGTCCTGAATGATTCAGAAAAGATTTTCTTGTTTGAACTTCGCTTTTATTTTTTTCTGTCAGAAGAGACGACGTAAGCACAAGCAGACAAAAAACACTGAACTGAGGTTTTTTTTGTAATTTAAAACTTAAAATAAAATAACTCCTGATCTTCATATATAGAATAGAGAGTATCATCATCACATTAGTGTCACAAAAAGCTTTGATTATCACAGCCGTCTACTGAGTATCCATAAAAACAATGATTTTTTTATAGCTCATTTTGAAGTAGAATTTTGGTTCAATAGAAATAAATGTGTCCCAATGCAAATGATCATCTTACAGACTTCTGTGCAATCACTTTTATAATTCTATCAGTATAGCATCACAAGGTAAATGTCATATATTTAAATATGCCATCGTTAAAAACTTCACACTGTTCAAGCATATCAAGCACGTGTCATAAACACTGAAACTCATTGATCACCATTATCACCCTGTGCACGACTGACTAAACGTTTGCTGTCAGACTCGTCATCGGCAGTCTCGTGCTTATCTTTCCATGTGTATCTTAGCCAGACACGTCCATTTCAAGTGCTGCTCCTATGTGAAGTGATGTGTGTTGTCATGGTGACAACATCCGCTGAACACTTCTCACATCCTGACTCTGCGTCTTCTGTCCTCTCGTGTGCCAGAGAATCAATCTCTGAAACAAATGTGAAGTGATTGCGACGTGCGAGAGCACTACTGACACACAAAGTGTCTCACAATCCACAGGAAAAGAATCACTATTCTCTCTCGCAGGCTGTTTATCTGTGTGGTGTGTGTGAGATTTAAGTTACTCTGATGGGTTAGGGAGAGGGTCACAGTAAACATGTTGACACGGTCAGTAGTCGTTCACATCAGAGAGCAGAAGGCTGTAAATGCTCACCGCTCATGAGTCACACAGAAACACTGAAGCAGTTTCATCTGTCAGTATGCTGATCTGAGATCTGTGTTTGTGTGTCTCATGTGTCATACAGTCACAAGCAGATCGCTCATGATAACATCCTGATGGAACATCACAGATTATTCATGCATGTTTATCAGTTCTTTGTTTATGTTATTTAAAAGGGTGGGAATAAACAGTAATAAGCAGCAGTCCCGATACTAGGCTTGCTCGGGGGACCGTCAGGAATTTTGGGTTTAGCTACATTTTATTTTGTGCCACCATACTCTTTAAATAGGGAAAACATGAAAGTGTTTGGTGACAAATTCATCCTTGTTTGGATCCTAAGGAATAAGTGGGGCTAGGCTAAATGCTAACACATTCACAACGCGCTGTACAAGTGTACGCATTGAAAAAATATAGATATGTATTAATTCGTCTTGTTGAGGTAAGAACATACACTGTAGTAAATATTGAAAAACTGTGCCGTTTTTCTTTTTAAAACTGCACATGATGTGCTGGTGTTACAATACTGTATATTTACTGTATAACCATCATATATCATTTATATCTACAATATATCATGCTACAACCAAACTACATATTATAATTTTAATAAACAGAAGTATGTCAAAACAAACACATTGAAAGCTGGTGGAGACTTGCCATTGGCTGTTGTATTTGAATAAATAATGAGGTGAGTCTAAGAAATGATTAGAGGCTATTTTGGGGATGTTTTACTGTAAATATAATAAATTCATATGTGTTGTGTTATTACATTTATGTAATAGTGAATTGCATTTTTTCTGATATATATTTTAAAGATGCATTTTCTTTAAATTACCGTCATAGAGAATAGGAGGACTTTACTTGTGAGTTAAATACTACTGAAGAGATATCTAAGCTTTAGGATATCCAGACATTAGTGGGTGGGAGCTGAAAACGTTTGCCAGGGATGCTATTTGTGTAAAGAGACACTTTTATGGTTAGCTGGACATTTTTTGGGGGGCAGAGGGAAATCTGGGGGGGGGGGGGGGCAATGCCCCCTAGCCCCCCGTAGACCCGGCCTTGATAAGGAGTGTGTGATTCAATTCAATTAAATTTTATTTATATAGCGCTTTTCACAATTAGTAATTGTTTCAAAGCAACTTTACATTAATAGAAGCAGGGGAAACACAGAAAAATCAACAGACAATATAAGTAGCATAATACAGCGGCTATGAATAAACTTTACAAGCGAGCGTATTAATAATGTATCGTTTACAAGAGGGGGCTAAGTTAAGCCAATGTCGACTGACTCCCCGGGTTGAAAAACCCCCTTGGAGACATATATATATCACATATCAACTATATATATATATATATATATATATATATATATATATTTATACAACAGTTCTTTCTGTTTCTCGAATCTGATTGGCTAAGACCAATGCGATATTGCGCTTCACCTTTCGTATCATTCCGCCACCTAGTGAATGGAGGTCCTAAGCAGGCTCATCTCTGAATGGAAAAACACAGACACCCTGTTTTGAATCACTCTCCATTTGTCTCATTAGTTTACTAGCTCATAAATCAGTCTGTGAATCCCCAATCGGAAGTTATTCCGTCAAAGATCAGCGCTCTTGGATGTTACGTTACAGTTAATGGGAGAAATGTCTTGTCACATCGTGTGGATTATTAACACTTGGAAAGAGGAATATAAACACTCGTTTTTTTTTCTGGAGCTATATTTCTTATCAGAACGCGAAAACACCGTGAAACTGCAGGTAAGCACCGCAGCTTTTAAATGTGGACATTGATCATTTATTTAATCGCGACGTGACTATTAAAACATGTTATGAGATATCGCCACTGGTATATTTATAAGCAGCATGCAAAAACATCTCTCTGACACTTATAAAAAACAGTTTTATATAGTACTGACAAGAACAAAGTTTAATAATAATAATCGAGTGCTCGTATCACGTTAAGAATAAATGAGAAAGCAATAGTAACGTTACACAAGTATAGTTTTATTAACTTTTACCTCGCGCCAAAACAATAACAACACAAAAGACACTAAATATGAATTAAAAAACAAGTAATAGTTTGATCATGACACCAAATACTGCTGATTTGTTCTCATTTTGACGATCATAAACAAACAAGGCCAACATGAGAGCCAGGGTATCTCTGTCAGAAATGTAGCCCAGAGAGGGCGGTGGTCAGCGGGGCGAGTGAACACTGATGTCCGCTCATGCTTTGGTTCTCATTCGTACCGAATCTCACTAAGCAAACTTTCAAGCAGGCACTATCTTTACTAATCGACTGCAGATTTAAATATAATACATATACATTCTCGACTGAACTAATCTTAAAACTACACTTTGTGACCAAGAAACGGTAATATAAAGTAACGGCTTTTCCGTCCATTGAGTTGTTATGAGCTTCAAAGCAGCCGAAAGTTTTACCTGTCATTCTGGCTGCCCTCAAATCCGTGGCGGAAGAAGTAGTTCTCAAACAAAGAGGCTTTTAAAATAACTCCGTTGTTGTTTTCTAGTTTTCGTTTTTCAAACGTGTGCCGTCGAACTGTTGTATAAAAGCAATATCGTGCCTCTGGCCTAATCACAGCCGTGATGATATAGAGCTATATGGGATGTAAACAGTATGTAAACGGATAAGGAGATTAAACGTGTTCCGTCGGTCGTTGGTCAGGCATCGGCTGGGCATCACGTTGAAGGACGGCCAGTAGATCAGTGGTGTGTTAACTTTCACGGCAGCCAGAACTGGGTTTGTTTGTCTCATTGTCCTCGGTTGGATGACGAGACAGGGAGAGAGAAACAAAATCCTATTAGTGTAGGGGACATTCACATGTAATGCAAGTGTCACACAGTGATGTGTTTTAATATATACTCGGTTCCAGACAGGCTAGCTATTGCGGCATAAGTATATTACCCAGAAGAGTTATGTGAATGCTTTGTTACATACAGGCTTACTATTGCAAGATAAGTCCATTTACTAGACAAATTATGTGAATGATAGTAAACATGTAAGCAGTAATATTTGTGTGTATTTATGTAGTATCAGTTGAGTGACTGACCATGGAGAAACTCATGTCATGTATCTTCATTATTATTTGATATCAGAGATGTTGAGATGTGTGTATGTAGACAGGAAGTAGATTTACCTTCTGGAGCTTCAGCTTGTGTAGGAGTAAAGTCCTGACTGTCAGTGAGGAGATCAGAGCTCAACCAAAACCTTCTTCATTCATGGGTGGCCGAGACAGTCTCTCTCTCTCTCTCTCTCTCTCTCTCTCTCTCTCTCTCTCCTCATAGCGTGTCTGTGTAGAGTTAGACGTCAGCAGTTGTCAGAACCTCTGTTGTACTCCAGCATCACACATACAGCAGACCTGACAGCTCGTGAGGAGATGCGATTTTCCTGCTTTTCTTGTCTTCATCGCTGCATTTGTTTTCTCACATGCATGAATGTTCCAGTCAGCTTGCTCTTGTTAAACATACTGATGAAACATTAACACCTGATAGACTGAGTCAAACTCGCGTTTCAAGGTCTTCTGACAGGAATATGTTTGTTGATCATGTGTGAGGTACACAATAATGAATATTTAAAGTTTACTATGTTTTAAATCCTGTATAACATTTTTAACACAATGTCTTTTTGAACCCCACGACTCTTCTTTCTGTTTTATGCTGTGAGGATTTAAGCCGTCAATCTCCATACAGGACAGAAGCATCATAAAAGAGTCATTATGTCATTATAGTCCATGTGATTTATGGTGAATGGTGACATTAGGGTGAATAAATATTATCAGGGATATTTCTCTTAAAATTAACAATTATAAAAAATTATTTTGTGTCATGGTTGGAATATAAAATAAGTTTCAGGTTATTATAAGAAGTGGACACCTGTTAGTTCATGTAATGTACTGCGTGTCTACAATCTTAACACAAACTAATAACAGCCAATAAATTCAACTACATAAGATAGTAAGGCGTGATTGTTAGATAATTCAAGTGTATTTTGTCTTGTTCTTTTAAGTGAATTGGTTCAGATTGTTCAATCCTTGAAGACCTTGATGATTTAACTGAGTATAATCACTGACAGAGCCCAGAATATTAAATGCACATTACTGTAACTTTATCAGCAAACCCAACACCGAAGGGAGAAATGATGCAATGCAAAGACTTCAGATGAGTGCAGCATTCTGAAATGATTTTAAAGTTTTAGTTGTCTGTGTTTTGTGTATATTCTACATTCTGTTTTCTGTAAAGCTGCTATACAAATACACTTGAACTGAATTGAAAACAGCCTTCATGATGTTTCATCATCTAGTGAGTCTTTAGGTTTTGAAAGGCATTTTATCATACAGATTATCACGCAGCTGCATGCACTGATCTCTTGTAGTTTTGCATGCCATTATTGTCTTTAATTCTGTAGATTCATTCAAGCTCTTATTCATGACTGATATTTATTATGAATGGATGATTTTGGAAGTGCACATTAGATGTGTGTGTGTGTGTGAGTGTGTTATTCTGCTTTGATCAAAACATGAAGTGATTTCTCTCTGCCTGAAATAACTCGATAAGCCTCAGGAAAGACTTTATAACCACACACACACACACACACACGCACGCACGCACGCACGCATGTGCTCATGGTCTCTCATCATGACATCACAACATTTTCCTGTGAAGTAATGAAAAATAGTGCCAGCCACAGGCGTATGTGTATGTGTGTACGTGTGTGTGTACGTGTGTGTGTGTGTGTGTGTGTGTGTGTGTGTGTGTGTGTGTGTGTGCGCACGTGTGTGCATGCATGTTCTGGTATATTTGGTTTACAAGGATGTCGCCTTTATTCTCTAGAAGTTATCTGGCATAATTTATTATTAAACAGATGCATACAGTATCCCTTTAATTATACAATAACTTTGTGCTTTAGATTTTTTCTCTTTTTAAAGTGTTGATCTTTTATCATAAATCACACATCATCTATAAACTCTCAGAGGAGAAACCATGTTTTAAGTGTATTTGTAAAGTAAACATCGAGCACTTAAATGTTGATATTTTCTTTCCAAGAAGCATTTTGTAGTATAAAATTACATGAAAACATCAATCATCATGAATAACTTTAGCTTAAGATGGCACAGTTTGAATACATTCTTTTTCTGATGGAATATTAAACATTAAAATGACTTTATTAAACAAATATTAAAGCAGACAGGTGTGTTGTGTAAGAGGTTGTTGTTTGGTGTTTTGTTTGTGTGTCTCTCTGGATGAAGGTTGTTTTTGTCTGAAGATGGTGATGATAGATCAGGTTCTTTAGTCTTACGCAAATATTTGCTTGTATGTGTAAAGTGTGCAGGTTTACATTAACACAACACTGAGATCCCAACAGCAGCAGACATACACTATATTAGCAGACACCTTAGTCAGTTTTTTTATTGTGCCGTGTCGTGAATCACATCAACATGAAAGCCGCTTCTTACCGTGGGCTATGACGGCAGATAATCTCTGGAGGTAGAACATGCGTTTGTGGTAATGATTGTTTGATGTTCTGGCAGATCTATAGCTGAACCTTCAAGAATGGTAGAGATGCCCATAAACTAGTTTTATAGTTAGAAGTTTAATAGTATTTTCTGCTCTCTAAAGAGCCGTTTCTCTTCTGAGAGCCAAGTGATGTGTGAAGTACCTTCAGATGGTGAAACACATTTATTTGTGATCGTCAGACATGCTGTGCGTCGGTGAGAGACTCTCACATCTCAACTTTCCAACACACCAACATAAATGAATAATGGACTCGTGTGGTTTCAGTAAATATAATGCATGAATGCAATACAAACTTTCCATACTACACATACTTATAATTACAAGATGAATGGTGGTGGTTCCTGAATTTAACTTTGGCAGAAGCTAGGTTTGTGTGTAGTGTATTATGAAACTTTAAACTGGATTTCACAGACAGCATCACACACATAAACCCAATTCACACTGAAATTTTCATAAAATTGTCAGAGAATCTTCTGTGTGACACAAACACATCCCATAAATGATCTGGGATCGCTTCCGTAAAGAGGACCTACAGTAGTAACATTGCTGTAACATTCACGGAAAGCATTCTGTGTGAACAAGATAAAAGAGCTCATCACTATCAGCGCTGAAGCTGAGATCATTCACCAACATGACAGAACCGAGCATCACACGCTCATTATGATGTTGTCAGAAACAAACATGCATGCGTGTGGTTTCTCAAAAGTAAATCACGGATAATTATCAAACTTCAGACATTGTGGAAAAACCTACCAAGTGCAGGACTTTAAATACATCACGTGTCTTTACGGTATGTTTGTGAATGCATGCACAGATCCAGAAAATCATTGGCAGGGTGAATGAACCAAAAATCAAACGATCCCGGACAAATTTTCCGTGTAATCTCTGTGTGAAAAGGGCTTTACATAACACCCAGACGTGGGACAGGATACCAGCTCAGTCATTGCAACCCAAAGTTCACAAGCCACAATTTTAACCTCTAAGCCGCCACTGCCCAAAAAGATGTGCTTCTCTCACCTGTTATGTCTCCACTTTGGCTTTGAGTAAAGAAACTAATGAATAAGCACTCTATCTATTGTTATATGTTGTCTGAATAGTTTGTCATGTCATACCTTTCAAAAAGAGAGTCTCAGTTTAGTATTGGTGGAGTATGAAGAAGATGAAATGATTTTTCTGTGAAGGTCTTCTGTCGTCTTCATCGGACTGAGGCCATTATTAATATTCAGTGACACTTGCATATAACTGAAAATTCTCCAAGGTGCCTTTTGCCCGTCTGATATTGAGAACTACCTGTACTAGCATTATAAATCACAGCATTTCCTTTATTATATAGCTGAAAGCATACATTGAAGAAACGTTCTCATGCAGTATGTGGGCGTGTGTGTGTGTGTGCGCGCGCGTGTGTGTGTGTGTGTGTGTGTGTGTGTGTGTGTGTGTGTGTGTGTGTGTGTGTGTGTGTGTGTGTGTGTGTGTGTGCGCGTGCGCGTGCGTGCGTGTGTGTCTGTGTGCGATCGTGCGTGCTTGTGCGTGGTCCTGTTTAAAGGTTATGAGAGAATCTGACCTGATTACTGTAAATAGATGTGTGAGATGATGTAGGTTTATACTCATATACGGTTCACATTTAAAGGAGAAATTCATGTGAACATTGATGCTATGTTGTAAAGGTTTTAGCGATCTGATATTGTTGTTTGATTATTGTTGATTATGTAATGAGTCTTTGTTTAGTGTTGATGGAGGAAGGGCAGCTTGAGATCTCCAATCCACCTTACCTGCATGTTTTTGGATTGTGTGAAGAAACCGGAGTAAACCCACACTGACACATGAATACACTCGACCCAGTCGGGGCTCGAACCAGACCTTCCTGCTGTGAGGCAACAATGCTACCCACTGAGCCACTGTGCTGCAGGTCTTTTAATATAACAAAATATATTTCCTGCGGCGCTCTGATGTTATCTTTATTGACGCAGTGTCCGTCTCTGATGCAGATCTCATTAGAAACATGAATGAGGTTAAAGTTGTCCCTGTATGATTGCTGCTATTTATTTACTTATTGTTCCCTCTCCTGATCTAACTGAATCATCATCCATAATTGATTTTCACATTTTCAAGGATACACATTCATTGTGTGTTGTAAGGTCTGTGGTGTAGATGTGATGTGTTTTTAAGATCACGTTGTCTCTGTTCATCTCACCTGCTGCAATGTTCATCTGAAGCACGTCACTAACAAACATCTCCAAGTTACATCATACTGAATAGAAAACGGTTAAATTCTTTATGATGCTCAATCTGACACAGTTAGTAAAAATTATGTCCTAATTCAGGGACTAACATAAGTAAAGGTCTTCTCGGGTCCATAGAAATGCCCGACCTGTAATGACCCAAATCACTTTTTACCCGAAGCCAACGTGCATAAATCTTTTTTTTCTTTAAAGAAAGACCTGACCTGAGACAAACTTCACAAAATTAGACCTGAGGCTGATCCAGTAGCAATTTTTTTGGACCTGAATGTAAACGGCACCGGCGTGTGTGCAGTCTGCAGGAAACTTTTAGACTCAAACCCGCTCGTGTCGGACCTCAAGTTTTCAGATGTAAGTGTGGACCCGTGAAGACGTCCTAATAAGAAAACAGTTAGTATAGAACAACAAGTCACTTTGGCTAGGCCAAAATATCAAATTTATTGGCAGACCAAAAGGTTGGAGAAATATCAACACAAGCAAGCAAAGATGACATAACCCTTACGAAAATGAACCATGATTTTTTTTTTGGTGAATTGATTACTATTAGCAAAACCATGGTTAATTTCATAAGGGGATGTACAGTTAAAGACATAAAACATGATGAAGTACTTACATAAAGTCAGGACCGGTGAGCTAACTAGGCTAAACTACAGCTCTCCAGAGTACAAATAAATAAAAGAAAGTTTCTTAAATAAACAAGCACAGGACAGCCCACATTTCCTCTGTGCTAGTTTAACTAGACAAGCATCAGGTTTTCAAACAAATGGTAACTCTCTGTGAACTTAAAAATATACAAAAAATATATGTACTGAAATCAAATATTTTGAAATATTTTACAAAAATGCATTTTTTACCAATATATTTTTTGAAAATTTTTATATATTTTAAAATATATTTTAGAACAAGCATAACATGTAAACATAACATGTTTGAAAAGATTTGAATTAAATTTTCTACTGCAATTATACCATATTTTATACAAACGTATACATTATTTTATACATTTAATAGAAACTTTTATATTTTGGCCAAGAAAATAAACAAGCAGTATGGGTTGTAAAATTTGAAATGTATTTGTGGGCCATGAAATACATTTTGAAATATATGTTCATGGGATCTGATTTCATGATTTCCTTTGTTTTTAGAGTGTTAAAGGATGTCTGTGTGCTAGAGGTCTTCTCGGGTCCAAAGAAATGTACCCGACCCGAAATGACCCGAATCACTTCATACCCGAACCCGACGTGCATAAATAAAAAAATTTTAAAGAAAGACCTGACCCGAGACAAACCAGAGAAAATTAGACCCGAGTCCGACCCGAACTAGGGAAAAAAAATTTTTAACCCGACTGGAAACGAATGTAAACGGCACTGACGTGTGTGCATTCTGCAGACCCACGCGCAGCAGTCAGACAGAAAGAAACTCCGGTGGCCTTGCAACCAATTTCGCGAGCTGCTCCATTAGTTTTACTTTGTTATCTGACGACGACACCAACGTAACCACTAAAATGTACATTTATAATTGACTGACGATCGGGTCTCGGGTCGGACCTCGGGTTTTCGGATCTAAGTGGACCCGTGAAGACCTCTACTGTGTGCACATAAAAGATCTAAAGTTAAAGTTTCAAATCTAAAGAGATCTTCTTTTTGAAAAGTGAAGCCTCATCCACGCCTACCTAAAACAGCCCGTTCAAACACGCCCATGCAGTTAGACGTCATACTGGTTTGAACATTTGTATAACACCGTCCTAATGTATACGCAAAGATAGAGGTTGTAACTTTCAATCACACTGTAGTATTGTTGTTGCCGCCATGTCGAGCAGACGCTGTGTTTCCTTGCAAAACATCTTTGTTTGGTTTTCCAATAGAGTAAACATTACATATTGTTCAATTGTGTGCTGCATGTTTTACAAAAGGACTACTTTCTAAACACGGGGAGTTACAAGGCTGGATGTACACAAAGGCTTCGTCTAAAAAGTGGAGCAATTCCAACTTTGCATCTACTCTCTGGTTCTGTTGACTGATATCCTGTAACTAGACGATGTTTTCATGTTTAATGAATCTGTGAGTATCACAGAGGTCATGTTATGCATGTGATCACCTGACATCAAAGGTTACTGGACTGACATCATCTGAGCTCTTGGCACTATTTAAATTCTGTTGATTTTACTGGGACCTCACATCTACATAATGGATTGATATGTGGAGGACGCTACTCATAAAATCCCACATGTGGTTTAATTTCCAACATCCCACGACCAAATAACCTTGACAGTAAATCCCCTGTGATGTCATTAGACTGTTTCTCTATGGCCAATTGTGGTCAAATTAATTTCTCTATGGAACGATGGGTTGATATAATTCAATTCTATCTGTCACGACTGGTGTCTGATCTGAGAATGGCTGGTGTCGTTCAGAGAGCTTCTGGAGGTTTAGCGGATTATCGGCCAGTCGTCCTGTGAGAAAGAGCTCATTGATAAACATACCGGCACATTCACAGCATCTGTAAACAAAGAGCTTCTCTGAATCTCTCTCGACCCGCTGCCGTCGTGTGCTTGCTAAACACGTGTGTGGAGATGCAACTTAGTAAAAATACTATTGTCTGTCTTTTTGTTTCAAAGGAGATCTTATGAGAGAATAGTATGAAGGTAAATGATGGCTAAAAGATTTGCATGTGCAGGATAAAATTTGTGAGAGTGTTTGTGACACTGCAAGTGTAAAATACATTTTTCATGGGCAAGAACATTGCAAAAACAGTTTTATAAAACGGCTCGTTCTGGTTCTTCATTCTGATTGGTTGAAACGCGTTCTAAGCCGTGATAAAATACCCCGGTAAACCCACGGTTCAGACCGCATCACAAGTATCACTGCGCCACTGTTGCTGCGTACTGATTTATGAAAATAAACACCACAGTCTTTAATCATTTTTTAATTTTTCTACCTTTGCACAATTATGGCGATATCCAGATAAATGTCAATAAATAAAACATTTAATCAATAAAGAGAAAACGTTCTCTGAAGTTTTTTTTGTCTTATTGATATTTCCGCTATTATCCACTAGAGGGCAATCTTACCCAACTTAAACACTGAAGCATTCACTCGATACAACAGCGTTGTGGTGGATTTAGCGTGTGTTTTGATCAGGCTCTGAATCTGATCTCTTACAAAGTTCTTCACAAAAATGGAATTATCTCCGCATTTAGCTGAAAATTTGAGAGGTGATAACTGATAAGACAACAAATGAAGGTAGGATGAAAGTTTTTTGATGTTGTTTGAAAGCGGATGGACTGTTCTTTCATTTGATATCTTATGTTTATTTAAAGAAGATCATTTTTCTGTAAGGCATTCAACTAAAACTGGGTGGCAACTTAAAAAAAAACGCTGACGGGAAAAAGTTAAGCATGCTTACAAACATATTTGATCATCACTTCAACAGTTGCACGATATAAATGTTAATGTTTATTTTAGATGAATGTTGATTTATAAAAATAAACACCACAGTCTTAAATCATATTTTCATTGTGCCTTTGCTGCGTCTCTGTTGTTTGTGAACTGCGCTCTGTTGCTGCCACACTTGATTCTGAGGAACTACTTTGTTTGGCAGAAGAGTAATATTTATACTAATATAATTACAACTTATTTGTGTTTTATTTTATCAAATCCCGCTAACTTTATGCATATGAAGTAACTGTTTTATAAACGCAATAAACCCCTCGAAGCGTTGGGTTACCAGTGCATTTTATAACAGCTAAGGGGGTTTAGGCACTCCGCTTCGCATCGTGCCTAACAACGCCCCTTAGCTGTTATAAAATGCACTGGTAACCCACTGCTTCTTGGGGTTTATTGCTTTATTATGAACGGCAAATACGAATAATCACACAGTATCTGTCTTTGTGTGTAAAATAAACCAGTTGTTTATGACTTCTTGCGTACAGAGGGAAACAATTCCTGAAATAACCCGAGCTATTAAATGAGGCTCCTGATGACTCATTGTTTTCTCTTTTCTTATTGGTTCAATAATACCAGTAGTCGTCTCAGTATCATCCACAATAGTGATTTTTAATGTCTAGTGACATGTCAGGGCATTTAAGTTATGTTGTGCAAGTTATAAAAATATATTTTATATATGAAGAGTTTTGTTGCAAAACGAGATAAATCAATTTTTCAGAAATGTTGTTTTTTGGTTGTCAGTTGAATTGATTAATATCAATTCAACTGAAATTAGGTTGTTTTGATTTTAACCATCATAACTTAAAAAAGACAGCTAAGTAGCACCATAAAACAAAATAATAACATGATAACATAATAATAAACATGTTTTCACTAAAATGTTAAAAACGGACTTCTCTTATATATTTTTAAATATAAAAGTATATATTCCCAAATTTTTAATATATGCTACAAGGAATTTGACTTGTTACATTTTTTTTATTGACTTTTTAATGACCTGCCCCAACCCGTCCCGCAATAAAGTTACAATTTCTTTGCCCACCCCAACCCGACCCGCGGGTTAAATTCAAGAGCAATTTACCTACTGTTTTCACTGAGGTCCTCTAAGAGATTTAATCCCGACTGAATGTGATTGTCTGTGTTTGCCAGCAATATCTTTTGAAAACGCGGTTCTTTTTGTGTTTTGGCCAAAGTCAAATCTGCCGTAAGGTCTTACTAACGTGTATATATTGTAATAATATATAATAGACACTCCAGCCCAGGTGGTGGCGATAATCCGTCATTGCCAATTGCAAAAATAGAAACAAAGTTCCCGGCATGGAGTAATACCGTACCTCACAGCACATCTAATACAAGTCAATGGAGTTGGCAAAAACTACGATAAAACCTGTTGGAATGCGTCTTTTGCAGCGATTTTTGTGTGAGCATATCAGTGAACACCCCTGACCACTCGCTGAGTTTCACGTCTTTGTAAACGAAAGTTTAATGCATTTTAGAAAGGATTGTTCCAGTGCGCCATTAAACCCATTGTAGAGGTGGGAGGTGAAACAACAAACACCCGAAAATTCTCGGGGCAGCCGCATATGTCGAAATTTCAGTCAAAACCATTCTATTTCATCATAAACAATCTGAAAACAGGGCTTTAAGTGTAAAATAAGAGAAAGCTCACCAGCGTTTGCAAAGAAAATGTTTTAACGTAAATTTTTTATTTACATAATTTTATGTAATTTTTTATTCTTGTTTTGTTGAGTCAGTTATTACTTTCTCATTTATGTGCTGGTATGGGTCTCTTATATGAAAAATAAGAACAGATTGCTGGGTATTTTTAAAATGTGTTGAAGGATTGTTGGTTCCCCTTTGAACAACTTAAATGATTTGATGATGCCACCCTCTGCAGAATGGGTTTAAATTATTACCTTCTGCCCTTTTGGCGTACAAATAAATATAAACAGTCTTTTGTACCCACTGCTATTAGGTTTAAGAATGCTGAGAAGGTAGTTAGCTGTCTTCTTTTTATTTTTAGTATTTATTACTGTTTATTCTATTGTGTAAATGTTCACGTCTAATGCGTTTTTTTGTTGTTGTTATATCTTCTGCTAGCTGTGTACCCTAGTGGACAATAAAGTACTACATACCTAACTAAACTTAACCTTATTTTGTTCCACTCTGGAATGGTAATGTTAATTAATGAAGATAATAAATTGTTATTAATCATGATTTCTTTGGGTTTATTATAAGCAGCCAGTTATATAAAACATGTAGGATTTGTATAAGGTATTTTGATGCGTTAAAATTAAATTCATAAATTACATGTTCTGTAATAATTTGACTTTTAATGCAAAATATCAAACATTACAAACACACATATCCAGAGCCAGTGGCGGATGCAGAACGTGACATATGGGTGGGCATGGATTAAGTCCGGGTGGGCCTGAATCTATGGGTGTCACTTTTGAATAAGAAACTATAACAAGTCTATAAAATTCGTCAAGACTTCAGAACACTAATTTAAACAGCATACACACACACCCGAACTGCACGTCACATTTTTGACATTATTGATATTTTAAATTGTAATGCAACGTGACATTAATTAAGCCTTTTTGGTAAAAAGCCTACAAAAAAGAACCTGCACACAGTGACAAGAAATATAAATGAACCCCAAAAAACCTTATACTTTTTTAAATAGCCTATTAAAGTGTTTAAATAAATACGGCTACTAAATGCTTAAAATGAAGCTTCTAACATCATATTCTCTTCATGCAAATCACTAAAAATATATTTTCGTTCTCACATATTTAAGTTAACTTACTAAATAAAGAAAGAAAAAGGGAATTGCTAGAATAATGTTCTCTGAGGTTAAACGAAATGACAAATAAATAAACATTTAATATACTTTTTGATGAGCACAAGAGCAAGCCTACTCGTAAAGAGCGGAGCCGAGGAGCGCGCATATCAGACGTGAACGAAAGGAATAATGGGTTTAATTATGCGTTCACTTCATTTCCTGACAGTTTCACTTGTTAGTGAGGATATTAATGACTAACAAGATGACGCCGAATTACATACAATATAATTACTTAACTAAATCTGAGAGAATGCAAACACATTACAATATTTTTTCCTCCGCCCGACGGGCAGGGCGCATACTTTTTTTTTTTTTAGCCCGACAGGAATTCGCCATAGCCCCGGGATTTCGGGGTGGCGATTTTGCGGGCCCTGCGTGGGTTTGTTTTGTGGAGGGACTTTCTTTGAAGTGGATTTCGTTTTGTGTAAGTTGTGTCTTGATATTGGTCAATGTTTGGTCAAACAATTGCCTCGATTTAATAAATAAGAAGCAAACCAAGAACGTCTGTGGTGTGGATTGAAGTGAACCCACTATAATTCCGCAGCCTACATGTCTTTCTGCTTTTAATCCACTTCTTAAATTAATGTCTCAATTACACAGTAGGCTTATAGGTTGTTATGATAGGCTATTTGCTTAAAAGCAATAGGCTATATTGTATAAAGTGTAGCAAAAAACGTGGTGTGACTTATAGTGCTGAGTTAGCTGGTATGGCTCTCGGTATAGGCTATCAAACAACATCACTGTGATCAGATGTTTCCTTTCTATTTTTTACCCCGCTGTCATATTTGTTGTGTGTTTATGTTATTGAGAGGAAAGCGCGCAGCACATATTTATAACGTGTTGTTATTCAAAATACGTTTTCCACTTGCTTGCAAAAAAGTTCTCAAAGTGATCATGGCTGAAAGCTGCTCGGGAATAATTTTCTCATTAACCATAATGTAACGCAACATTCAACTGCTTTATAATAGTTTTTAGTTATCAGGCTTACTTATAATTTTACTGTTTTTAACATAACATGCAATAGATAAAATACATCACATAAAGTAGTATACATGTCTAACTATACAGAGTAGTATTTTTTACATTTCTGATTGGGCGGGCCAGCTGTCAATCTGGGCTGTCAATCTTCTGCAACGCCCAAACGCATGAAAGAGACACTCCAATCTCTGGAATAGCCTGAGAATTTGAATCCCGTCCGAATTGGTACATAAAATCACAGACGTCGTGGGGGACACATTGAAACTTAAACGTCGTTTGAAAAACTAATCCCGTCCAAATAGTCCTTAAAGGGGCAATAATTAGGATTTCCCACATCTAGTGGTGGAATTGTATTTTGCATTCAAACAAACACTGCTCTGTAGCGCCTCACCTTTCCAAATGCGTGTTGCAACTACGGTAGCAGTTATGTAATCACTGATCTCCTTGTCTGTTTCAGCTGGTTCACGTGTTCTTAATGAAAACGTGTTGTGGAAACGCGTTGGTAGGCTAGTGCTTTTTGTCCCTCTCTGCTATTATAGTTTATCAATATTGCGGAACGTCATGGAAGCCTCCTTGGACTTACCCGTTCAATGTAAGTAAAGAGAAGAAATTCTAAGCTTACATAGAAAAGTTAGATCACTGGCAGAGGTCATTTGACACCAATGAGGACATATTCATGAATAAAGACATTGATTTTAATTAATAAAACACTTAAAACCCTACTTACTGTCCCTTTAAGATGGTCTCCATAGGTAAACAAGGTCAGGTGTGTTATAAATATACAGTACTTGAGAGATTCAGTTTTCATGTTAACAGTAAACGTCATGAATAAACACGAGCTGATATGAATCTTACATTGAAAATGTTTTCTCATTAGCATAGTAACGCTCATCTGTAAGTTTTGGGTTTGTGCAGCGTCAGTTAAACTGTAGTCAGATGTTTGTGCTGAGTTGTCGGTCTGAAGATTTATGTGCCAATTTAGCATCGCCTCATTTTTGTGTCCTGCATTGTTAAGATTCTCAGCAGAGACATGAAAGATGTCTTTAATTAGAGTGACCGTGAGGTGTTTGGCCAGCGTTTAACCTTCATTCCCTACACAACATTCCCTCTGTTTGCTATTAGAAAGTGTTGTGCTAACTCTTAGCTTGCATGAATAATTGTTGCTGAACATGTCAAGTCTATAGACTACACGCTTGTGTCCCTCCAGACAAGCGGCACATTGTTAATCATTCTGAAGAGAGCGTTGGGAATTGTTAGCGGGTGTTTCGCTTGTGTCAGGTCTGATGAAGCTCACAATTAAAGCCTCTATTAAGCGAATTGAAGTGTCCTAAAGGTATAGCGCTCTTTACCTCAGCATCATGATCATCAACTAAACACAAACAGGGTCAACTCACAACCTTACTCGGCTATTTACAGCTATTTTAAAGTCAAGTATCAACAGTAATGCTGCTTTAACTAGAACTAATAGTTGGAAAATTGTTTCTTTGAAGAAAAGGTTAGTGGTGTTTGTTATGAAAACGAACAAGCCAATTTTCATAATGAATTATCGTACATTTTATCAAATTAAACTTTACATGACAGGCATCATATAATGACATTAAAGACATTTCTATCTCAGTAAATTACAAAATGTGGTTTTGTTACCTAGGGATGCACTGATACAATACAAAATTTCTGTGCCGATATTCAATTACTTAGAACCGGAGCTGATCCTAGACTTCTGGGCGTCCCAAGAAAACAAGTTATTTAGAAAACAATTTAGAAAACAAGGTCTACTGCCAGATCTATTCTTTAAGAGATCAGAGAAGTAAATGGAAAATTATGAATAAAATAAAACAAAATAGCTATCAGATAAGCTATAACAAACAGTAATGTGCATTGTTTTGGAATGGTAACAGGAGTCACACAACATGAATGAATGTGTTTATTTCTTCAGCACGTATGAAAGATTTGGATTATTGATGCGTATACGCATTTCTAACCAAACACACAGGACTAATATTGAATCTGAGGATTTGGACTGGTGTGTTTGTAATAAATTCATTGCATGATTAGTCAAGACTAAATAGGAAACATTAATGTGTTCTTAATCTTTTTACTTCACCTTCATGGTGCTTTTTGTCTTTTCTGCTCCGGGTGGAAAACTTTAAATCATATCTATATATTGATTGGCGCATCGACTGCATGCAGAAATGCACAGACACACGCTGTTTCTGCTCATCTCATGTTAGTCTTGAGTACCTATAGAGTAGTATTACATCTTCATATCTCAGAAGAGTCTTTAGTTTGATCAGATTTATAAAAGACAGATCAGCTCTGGCGATAACGCACGGAAACATTCGGAAGGAAGAGTCACGAGCTGCGGGAGGAGCGAGTCATGAGTCATGCAACACTGTAAACACCACTGGATAACTTATGAATCACGTGTTTGTGTCATTTACATTATATGCACTTAGGTGCCGATTTCCAACATAACACAATATGTAAGTGTAACTCTGTTTAAAAAAAAACTTTGCAGATTACATGAAATTCTGGTAACCCCCCCCCCCAAAGTGTCGTGAGATCAAACTGCTTGTAATGCTTTCGTATGGCTCTCGCAGCACAATGATGTCACTTGCCAACTGCTCTGTGCAGAGCAATTTAAGGGCAAGGAGATCGCCCAGTGCCATGCACAGATGACCTCAGGGGCAGGGGTGGACAGACTACGAAAGCATAAAAAATTACATCAAATAACAATCAAATGTATTTTTTAAATAAATCACCTGTATTTAACCTTTCCCGCCATTGACGAGTTATCTCCTCAATCAAGAGAAAACGCTTTCCTACCAATGACGAGTTTTTACGGCAATCCATAATTCCGCTATTATCCACTATTATACACTGGCGCTCTTACCCAATTTATAAAACACTAAAGCATCCGCTGTTTTAAAAACTCTGTGTGTTTTGATCATCGATCTGAATCTGATCTCTAACAAAACTCCTTTACAAAAATGCAATCCATTGTCTTTTGGGAAAGGAGTAGGATGCATGAAACACTTTTAAGTTCTATGTAGATCTTTCCCCACCCATGATCAGTAAGAGGTTACAGTAGCTACATATTAACATGAACCTAATACTGAATTGCACTTATACAGCATTTATTAGTTAATATTAATTTCAAAACTTCAGGTAAAGCATTACCATGAAATCACTTTACTAGGTGAATTTCTTCAAACTAATAACACGAGGATGTACAATGGCCTTGGATAAAACAAATTGAACCACATTTTGAGAATGCCTCTGAAATCGAGTTTTAATTAGTTAAGCATGCTGTGCAATCTTTACAGTAGCAGCATATATAATAAATGTATTTTTTAGTTTTAGCTTAGCAGCTGCTTGTGAAGCTCATGTAGCTAGTTTGAAGACTTGCGGCTAACTGCTGCGTAGTGCTGCAAAGGAAACTCCGCCTACCACTCCAACTCCGCCAAATCAAAAATAATAATACTTTTTTGTATTATTATTGTTAGTGGCAGTTGTATATATGCATAGTTATTTTATTATAATATTTATAATAACAATCATTATTATTTACTATTGGAGAGGGGCACATTCCATTTTGAGACAAAAAGGGCAGGGGCTTGAGCCCCCCTGGCCCCTCTCTTATGCACGCCACTGCATACCGATACTGATAGATACCGATAGTTTTGCTTTCTACTGCTTGTTTCAAATGTGTGAAATCAGAAGTGCATTTCTGTTGTCATTGTCACTTGATTTTAAAGAATCCCACAGTATGCGTTATGATCATCGGCTGCTTTCAAACAATCCGTGTCTAATAGTGGGGAAAATGCTTTTATAAGCAATTACTGATTATCAGGTAATATATCAATACATCCCTAGTTTTACCATATCCCATGTATTTAGAAAAATAAATTCTCACAGTAAACATTAAGAGCTGTTGTATAATGATGCTGATGATGATGATGATGATAGCTACTGTACTGTACATCTCCTGTGAGTTTGTTTTCCTCTAAAGTTTAATAATAAAATCTTGGTTTAAGTTGGAATGCTCCGTGCACAGTGTAGTTTCTTACAGTTCTGATCTATCTTAAAAATAAATGACCCGTGAATCCATATCCTTTCTGTCATATTGAACCGGATGAAAAGGCTTTTTGAAAGATTATCCGGCTACTTTCTTTCATTGGTGTTCCTGAGCTGTGGAGGAACTTCTCAAGGGTCAGATAAGCTTCAGCAGAAAACCATTAGTGGTTTTATCATACTGACAGGTATCTGTAGATGCTGTTGACTTTAAATTAAAGTGGGATGTATCGTAATCAATCATACATGTGTACGCTGGACCAGAGAGCGAGGCTGTGATACATTGACCTGCTTCTCTCAGCTGTGTGCACAGTCAAAACTAAAATTTACCAAACATCAAGAAAACTTTACAACAGATAAATACTCGCTCTTACTCTTCTCAAGACCCCTAAAATATAACGGCAAGGTTTAGATTTAGCCTTAAAAGAAAACTTTACTGGTGTGCAAAACAATAGCACTGATATATTGCAACAGAAAGAATGGCAGTGATTGAGGTTTGGATTCACTGAAATTTGATTCATACAGCAAAATAAAGATGCTCCAGCATCTTCCATCATCATACAGTGTTACGTCTAGATGATCTGTTCTAATGTGACATGTGTAATGGGGCTTTGACCATAACTAGGTTAACTGTTCAGGGCATCGTAAGTAATGAGGAGTGAATTAAAGGGTCTTTGTAACCGGTCCATCCATCATATCTTCACCCACATCCGCCTTTGACCTTGTGTGAGGTTTTGTCATCATCGGTATGAATAAAATATTTCTGTATGATTACTGTAGATTTACTATAGTGTACAAACACGTCACTGTTCTGTCTCTGTTCATCTTTAGTCTTCTGCTCTCATGAGAGTAAATCAACACACTTCATGTGGAGTCATTTATAGAAACTGATTCAATCACATTTGTGAATCAGTCTCTCATCCAAACGTTTCAGAAAGAGAGAGAAATTGAATTTCTCTTCTCGACTGCTGTGTTATTCTCTTCTGAATGATTTCTACTTTTAGCTGTTGTGCAGTGAAGCTTTCGCTTTTCAATATCTCTATGTGAAACATACACTCTTAAAAATAAAGACATAGAAGAACCTTTTTCTCTGAATGGTTCTTTAACATCTGAAGAACCTTTCTGTTTCAAAAAAAGATCCTTAAAAGAGCATAATTTCTCCTCACTTATTTAATGCTTTGTCAATGAGTGTAATATTATGTCAGATATATTATGATATATAATATATTATATTGAAGCATTACTGTTGTTTATTTTTGTTGTCAGACACTGACCTAACATCACATTTACTTTCTTAAAGAAATAATGAGTTTTTAACACCCAAGAAGGCATTCTTTAAAACCCATATCATGTTTGGTCATACTATGCTTATTTGATACATGTATTTTTAGTGGGCTTTGTGCCCGGCTGCGCTGCTTCCGGGGCTTCGGCCGGCTCCTTGTTTCTTGTCTGCCATTGTTGGGCGGATGGATTAGTCCAGGTGTGCCTGACCTCAGTAGTCACAACAACAACAATCAGACACACCTGGATTAATCAGCCTGTCCAACAATGGCAGACAGGGAACAACGAGCCGGCTGAAGCTCAGGAAGCAGTGCAGCTGGGCACAAAGCCTATTGAAAACATATTGTGGATGTGGCATTAGATGAAAATGCAGTCATGCACAGAATATATTTTCATTTCATTTTTATTATAAGTGAATCACAGCTTCCACACACTTTAGTCCATTGTTCAATATTTCCACTATATGATTATATTCAGGTTTGTACCTGAACACACAAATTCAAAAGTAGTGTTGGTGTGTGTGCGTGTGTGCATGCATGTTTGAGTGTGCGTTGGTGTTTGTGTGCGTGTTTTATATCTTTCAGTATCTTCAGTCTGAAATGAACACAGATGTTTGCTTTGATAAACTTTATGAATGAGGAACATGTTGACTCTTTCCATCTCTGTCATTTTCTCTGTTTTGCACCTTTCTTGTTCTTCATTGACATCATCACTTTCATGATTGTATTTCTCTCAGCTGCTCATTTTTCAATCCTCGTGTGTGTCTGATCAGATGCCTGTGTGACCCTTATAACATCATTCCTGTTTGTTTGTTTGTTTGTTTGATGTTTGACTAATATCTTCTATCACATTGCACTGAAGTGATTTCTCACAGGTGACACATTCACAAAGACTCCAGTTTGATTTATAGTCTTTTAAGAATCATTTCATTGGTATAGACACATTTGACATGGCACAGATCTTCTTTCAGAAGACATTCATCAATACAGACAGACTGCAGAGACTAAAGCGATTATTTCAAGAGAGATTTGACTCCGGTGCAGTAACAATACAGAGCTTTAAAATGAACGTGGATAGCATTACTCAAGACTGGAGATCTTTCTCTAAAGAAGATGAATGATGTCGTGAGAGTAAACCCAACATTTTCTCAGATGCAAGAATACAACCGGCTGATACAAAGTGGGGTTTTTGCTATATTGCAGTCCAGGGTTTGTTTACCTAAAAAACACGTCTGATGAAACACAGATAGGAGTGGTATTGACTGGGTGATGGTGATAACTTTAAGAGCACTGATGGATTCTGTGATGAACGCTTTTAGAAGAGAATCCAGAGCTGAATAAAGACTGAAATAGAGACGTCAGTTTCTCTTCTGAGAGCAGGTCGAGCATCTCTCTTATGACAAATGACGGCTGTTGTGTGCTTTTCTTCTGAATGACTTCAGTGCTGAAGAACTGATGAGGGTTTGCCCACTGCGGCGGGCACCATTCTGCCAAATAACAAATATACTTCATTTCACTCGCTGTGAAGGGCATAGAGTAATGGTAACACTTCAATCACACTCCAAACCTGTCTGCATTTGTTTGAATGTCCATGACATCAACTCTCTTCACGGCCAAAGGGCAAAGGTATCCTTCACTTTTATACGTCCACGAGGATCAGGGTATTGTGTGTGTAGGTTTGCCAACTGTCCCAAGACATCACGTATTTTGGGCTTAATTGATTTTGTCCGGTATGGGACGTTCCATGTGCCTTTTTTTGACTGCTACGCTGATCTAAACAGTGACTGATACAACAGGCTTGTTCAACTTCATTGGAGCAATTAAAAACATTTCAGAAGCATAATGTTAAAAGTACTTGTTGTAAATTAACAAGCTATTAATAAACCTACCGTATGTTGCAAGGCATAAGAGTTATAAATGAATATTTAATTAGGAGCTATCATTTTGACAAATGGCTTAAAACACCTCCACACTGCAGCGGCAGGTCATCTTTTGTCTCGTATTTCAGAGCGACAAAGTCCACAAGGTGACAGCCGTGCCCTGGCGGGCGTCAATAAAACCTTCATTAAAAAAGGACAGGAGCGCATGCAAGCTGTACATCATCATTGGAAGCCATTTATGAGAGATTGTGCAAAGAGGTACCATGAAAGAGTACAGAGATGTTTACATAAGTTTTAACTCATGGTGTCACCCCTTTATACCTGTTTACTGCTCCTTATGGTCCCCTATAGGCCAGCAGTGGTATTGCTTGCATCCATACGTACGCTTTTGAGTCAAATGAAGTATGCTTTGCAAGGCTGTGCACATACGCTGGCATACTTTTCCAAACACCACCATGTATCTTAGTGAACTGATGATTTGTCAGAAGTGAGTGCTGATGGAGAGTAAATCCATCAAATAAAGCCACACTAGATATCTGTCACAGTAGGAAGGACAATGAGGATGACATGTAACATAAACCGTATAACTTTAATTTACAGATTCAAAAGATGATGATGATGCAATACATAACAAAGACGAGAACCGACCATGAATAAAGATAATGATGAGTATAAATAGAGTCCAGGGTCCTCATTTATAAAAGTGCGGAACTATCCTACATTTAATCTAAGACCATTTCTGAAATGAACGTATGTGTGATTCAGAGAAAAGGAGCGTATGCACAAAAAACATGCGTAAGCCTCTTTTCCAGATATGCGGTTTATAAATCAGAAATTATCTGGAAATTGTGCGTAGCTGAATAGAACTTTTAGAACTCCGCCTTGTAAACGCCCCTAGTTTAATTCATTTGCATAAAAATAATCAATTTTCAAAGTCCAAATTATCTGACGGCTACAATGGTGAGTGGTCAAAATTTTTTTTTTTTATAGTTTTTAATATTTCTTAATTCTAGCATGGATACTTTATTGCCATCACTTGAGTTAAGGTGATTATTAGTGGACCTTTCAATTCACGGGTTTCATTATTTTTGCACGTAAACGTAATATTTGTGTCTTTAAAGTTTTGTTTCAGTTTGCCATGCCTCCTGTGGTGCAAAAATAAGATATTTTCAACTTGAAAATTCAAAGATTGTAACTTAAACTGCAAAATATATTTCACATGGATTCATTTGGACTTACAGATGTTTAACATTAAAATCAATGCATGGAAATAATTTATATAAATTTTTTAAATAGCCTACACACGACACTTAAATGTCGCATGTCCCTTATTGTACATCAAGGCTTTACAATTTAGTTCCTTTTATGTAATTTTAATAATTTAATTCAATAATTTTTACTTTCATTCAATAAAGCACATGTTCTGTAACATTTACATGTGTGTTAAACACCGCGATACAATTTTGCTATATTTTTTAATATTTTTTGAAAAGATGACGAACTAGAAAATTGTTTCCTGAACCTATAGCTTTGGTGCCACCTTTTTGCATCATAATAGGCCTACATTTTAAAATATCAAAATAGGCCAACATATTTGGTTTAAAATATATTCTAAAACCTTGTTTAATTATTTTAGGGCCTTCTCTCTCCTATAGGCCATCCACAGTTCATTCTTGTTCATTTTCTGTGTGCATCATTGTTGCATGTTTTTTTTTTTACATTTCCATTCTGAATAAACAAACAGCGCAGTTTACATGCTTCGTCCTTGTTGCATTAGTTCATTAGTTCAAGATATTTTTAACAGATTTCTGTAGTTCAAACAGCTCTGATTTGTAGTTGATTTGTAGGCTCATAATTATAGTTAATGTGTCGGTCGGGTCAGGCTCGGACACAACGTGCAGGGGCTTCAGTTATGGCTTTTGGGCCGATCTAAGCTCTAATACAGACGATGTTGATGCTGTAAAAGTTTCGAATATGCCTACCTGCAATACTGCAATATTGCCACAAGGAAACGTGCGTACGTCAAGTCGGAACCTGACGTGTAGGTAAGTACTTTTCCACGTCAAAGACGAGTTTTATAAATCCGAGCGTTAGAGTGTATTTGAGCGTACGCACGGTCTAAGATCAAATCTGTGCGTAACAACGCTTATAAATGAGGCCCCAGGTAATGGTGAACAGGTGAAGATGGTAATCAAAGATGAAGGATGATGTGTGGGCAGATGACAATCTGGCCAGCAGGGTTGAGCCTGGTCAGTACTTGGATGGGAGACCACCTGAGAAAACCAGCTCACCAGCTTATGCTGGTCTTAGCTGGATTTTTAGTAGGGGGGTGAAGAAGTCCAGTAAAGTGAAGTGAGGGCTGATGACAATACGTTATAATATCCAGTTTAAACTAAACGTGTGGGGATTGAATGTAGTGTCATGTTGATTTTAAAGAGACAATAAGAGGATATTTAAATCATAAATTATAAACAGATATTATTAGAACAATGCAGAACATCACTGAGCCATAAAAGCAGTTCTTGTGACCCTTTAAGGTCGTAACAGATTTATACTGTATGTTTGTTCTGTGATGATACGGTAATATTACAGCTGAAGACCTGAGAAAGGACATCCATCACATAAATGTTACCCCAACTGCATACTGAATATAAAATGTGTTTGAATTGAATTAGCTGAACATCCATTTGTTTTAGCACGAACATATTTCTTCAATCTCATACGCTGTCTCTGTGATATATAGCTCTGACTGAAGATAAAACACACACCTCTATAGTTTGGTAATTGATTGTGTTTGAGTTTGCGTAGTAGTGTAACAGCTTCATCAAAATATACACACAAAAAATGTGATTTTAAAACAGTCAGTTCATTTGCATAAACATTAAATATGGTAATTTGTGTGCTCTGTAATGTTAAATGTATACAACACATGCACAGAATTCAATAGGTTATGCTGTCCTCCAGTTCAAAGAAATACATTAATTTGAAAATAATTGAATTAGCATTGACCTTTAGAGAGGAGCAGAAGATGTGTGCTTTCTTCTGTTTTTCTGTCTAAATGTCAAACACACATAAATGAAAAGCTTTTAAAGAAATTAGGTCTGTTATAACCCTGTGTGGATGAGAATGTTTGTCATTTTAATTCATCTCTGTACCTTTAACCTACAATGCTGCTTTTCTGTAAACCAATACTGTATTTATCTAAAGCACCTTTTGTTTATCTTCTGACTGCACCTTCATGATGGATATAAACTTTTCTGACAGTTTTCAGGGTAAATGAACGCATGCTGGTTTAAATCTAATCTCCATCACAGATCCTCAAACCATGAACTGATCACTCATGAGCAAACTAAGATTTAATGGGCTTTTCAATGTGACCCGAATAAGAGAAGTTTAAAATAATTGAATGTGTGCATTAAGCCATCACAGCAGGTGATAGTGAATCTGATGAAAAGCTCGGGATCAGATCATTAAAATGTCATTCTTATATTTTCTTTCTGCAAGAGAAACATTTCTGACAGAATTATTATAGAGAACTGCTTATATAAACACGCTGCATTAATCAACATTACATTATAGAGCTGAATCATTTCATGCGTTATAATATACAGGATTGTTTCTGGCCTTGAAAGTATGCATTGCAGAGACAGAATTAATCTTACCTGCATGACCCGAAGGATTCATGGATACATCCTTCATATTTTCTCTCTAATCTTCCTTGTAACCTGCATGTCAAATAAATCATTATCAGTCTTACTGTATTCAAACACACGCTTCTATCAAGCACAGAGAGCTCACCTGACAACAACTAAAAACTATCCTTTATTATTACTGTATACAGGTCATTGCATTTTAATGAAACATATATCAGTGCACTGCTTTGTGTTGAATAAAGGGATTGAAGGGGTTGACACACTGCAGATTTATATTAACTCTTTCGCCGCCACTGACGAGATAACTCGTCAATTAAGAGAAAACGCTTCCATGCCAATGACGAGAATTTCAGGCTTTCAACAATACCGCTATTATCCACCAGGGGGTGCACTTCCGCAACTTATACAACCCGGAAGTAGTGCCTCACGTGAAAGGGTAACGGTACATTCACACGGGGCATAAGCGTTAACGCTTAACGAATGGCTGGTCTGAAGCTTGGCCAACAGCCAATCACAGTGGCCGCTACACATGCTCCGGTCTTCCATAAACGTAATTCACAATTCAGTTCGGCAACGCATGACGTCACCCATTAAAAGTGAATGGGAAGCGTTACCGCTTACGCCCTGTGTGAATGCACTGTAAGAACTCTGTGTATGTTTTAAAGATCGCTCTCCATCTGATCTCTATCAAAAGTCCTTCACAAAAATGAAATTATCTCTGCTTTTTGCTCAAAATTTGATGTTTTGTAGAAACCTACCCATATTTGAGAGGTGATAAGAAGAGAAACAATGAGGGTAAAATGAAACAGTTTTTTTTTAGTTTGAAAGCAGAGCGTCTGTTCTTTTATTTGATATATTGTTTGTTTATATATTCAAAGAAAAACATTTTCTGGAAGGCATTAAACTGTGAAAATCATGAAAAATGCTGGCGCTGGCCGGCTACTTTTTTTAAAAAACGCTGGCAGGGAAACAGTTAATGCATCTGAGACATTTTATCACATGATTACATTATAAGAGCTTCATGTTTGTTAAAATATTCAATATCAAACCATCTTCTCTCCAAGAACCTTTAAACTATTTCAACAGAGATATTATTAAAATAACATATGAATCACTGCCAGATCTTAGATTTTTCAAACATTTATATCAGGAATTTTTTAAGACTTGTGTTTTCAATGTGACATTCAGAAGATTCAAAACTTTCTCTCCAGTCCTAATAGAGCATTTATTGAGACTCTTTAACTCATGCGATCCTTTACATTAACAACACCTGATTTCATTTACTTTTTAGTGTTGTTTACTGAGGCTATAACATTGTAAATAACATGGTTTTAAATGCTACATTTTCGATGTTTGAGTTCCTATAAGGTTTGGATGGTGCTATAAAAGTGTTGGTGAACAGAGTCTATATTTGGTGAGGAATGGGATTGTTTTGTTGTTATTTACAGTAATGGCACAGCATCGTTTGTTGTAATGTCTGTAATTGTGACCCATCATGCTGTGAGTGAATGTGACATGACTGTTGCTATGATACAGCATCATGCAGTATAATGAGTGTCTCTTCACCGTCAATCTAAATGCTCAGAATAACACCTGCGGTTTGTGTTTGTGAATAAATGTATGGATAAATAATCCCCACCTTTAGGGCTTAAAATGTAAATGAGTTCAAGGAAACATCAATAAGTCTGTCAATGACATGAAAGTAACCAGAAGCTTTCTGCTCCGATGACTTTCTGTGCACTTTAAAGGAAAGGGATCAAATGCCAAACACTCAAAAAGAGTGAGATTAAATCTGCTCCTCCCTTGCAAATCAGAATTAGTAACAAAAACATTCAGGAAATATGCTAATTTTTTACTGTGTTATCATTATTTTAAGCAATGAAAATGTTGCTTTATTTTTCATGAAGAAGTAATTATATAAATTTGTATTGGTTGTTTGTTAACTGTGTAGAGTAAATATTTTTTGTACCTTTTACCAGGAAAGTAAAGAAGAAAAGCAGAACTGTTAAATTCTGTAGAGATCTCATTTAAATATTTTAATGTAATATCACACCTGGCCTTGAGACTGAGAATACATTACTCTTTTCCCCATGAGCTTCACAGCATGATATTCAAGATACGGTGTTGCCCGTGAGGATTTGACATTTTGGGAACCAACGTAGTTTCCCTCAGAACAAATGATCATAGGTGTGTGTGTGTGTGTGTGTGTGTGTGTGTGTGTGTGTGTGTGTGTGTGTGTGTGTGTGTGTGCGTGCGTGCGTGCGTGTATGGGGACATAAACTGAAAAGCTAAAAATACACATACTAAATGATAGTTTTTCATAGATTAAAGACTGGCAACAGGTTTTTGTGACATTGGGGTTAGGGAACGGGGTAGGTTAGGGGAATAGAATATAACAGTTTGGACAGTATAAAATGCATTACGTCTATAAATAAATGTACCCATAAACTACATATGCCACATATATGTGTGTGTGTCTGCCTGTGTTTCTAGAAAATTAGGCCACTGAGTTAAACAGAAAAGAGTCATGCGTCAAAGAGGTAAAGAGTGAAGATGAACTCTGTTAGAGAAACTAAAAATATGTTCATCAAGAGTGAATATTAAAACCAGAGCTCATATATGATCAGATGCATTGAAATAAAGTTCATGAGTTATGTTTTGTATAAAGATAAGATGTTGTTCTTGTGTTAAATAAAAGAGATTAAATCACACACACACACATTTTCATTGTTTGAGGTTTACTTTCTTCTGTTAATGTTTTCTGTTTTTTATAGATCTCAAATATAAACCTGGTTATGTGAGTCAGACTTTACAAGCAGATTAACATGTGAAGGTGGTTAACACAGAAATAATGATGAATGAGATCTTAGTGAACGTTAGTGCAGATGAGTGAGATGTGACTTTTTATGATCTGCTAGACTTTGTGTTTTTTTGCTCCAGTAGTTTAAATAGTCACTGCAGTGTATGGTGGTTGGTAAGATTGTTTGATTTATAATCTATGCAGGAGACTGTATGTCTTATATGTATCTGATTTTAGAGATGTTTACTGTCCTCTCTTCACATCTCTCTTCACAGCGCCCCCTACCGTTCGTATCGTGCACTCAGGTCACACGTGTAACGTAGAGGAGGAACGTTACTCAGAGAGAGTCTACACCATCCGTGAGGGTGAGACCCTTGAACTCACCTGCCTGGTCACCGGACATCCACGGCCACAGGTGAGTGATGTCATCCTGGACTGACCAATCACAGCCCACATGTGCACATTACATCTTGGCATCTTTAATTAAACATCTGAGATGAGTGGAGTATTTGAAGCATGTGCTACACTGACTGATGATGTCTTATGACTTTCTTGAAATGTTGTTGATAATATTTGATTAGTAACTACAAACCAGCAATCAATCCCAGACCAGCTAGATGTGACTAATTTCAATTTAGGCTACATCTGCAACCCTTTTTCTCTGTAGTTTTATGCATGTTGTAAAAAAATTCTCATAAAAATGGCTCATATAAAATGCAGAGCATATAAACCAGCTCATTGAGCTTATTTAGTTTGACCTTTTGAGGATAGACATGAAGGCTAAGCACATACTGTACTTTCACTGTCACATTTAGATGTTTGTTTTATGTTGGTGGACAGACAGTGTCCTATGATGTTTCTAGGGGTTAAGACGGATGACCGAACATCACGAATCCCATCGCTTCAGCTCTACATTCCGGTGAACTTTACTGTACCTTCGTTCGTAATCCACCTCCCTTACTAAATCTCTTCAGTTAAGACATTAGGGAAAATGACAGTGTCAGACTTATTTATTAATGTCTTAATTTAGTCCACGGCACTTATAGCGCTCAGTCTGTCTCACTTTCCCCAGGAGACGCCAGCGAGCCACCGAAGAGAAATGATTGTGTGCTCTAATCCATTTTTGTGCGGTGGGTTTACTCCTCACATATTTCCCAGCTGGATGTGGCCGAACAGCCGAGCGGATAAACAGCACTAACCCAGAATAAATCCATTTGCAGAGGCCTAAATCAAGCAGAAGATGTGGTGGTGGGGGGGAGGTTTGCCTCATTGATAAATACGCTGCTCAGACATTGGAGAATGGATGCTCTTGTTTGCAGCAAAGGACGTAATAAAAACAAGATTCTCATAAAAGTTCCTCTAATGTAGTTAATTTATCATTCCCACTGGGATCCCACAGTAACTTTATAGACCAGTGAAAGATTTCTAATGGTAGAGATCATAAACCAGGGGTCTCCAACCAAGGGATAAAACCATCTGGAGGGCTACTTTTTTCATATAGTCTAGTTCCCACGGGTCCTTGAAATCCTTAAAGTTTGTGAATCTGGGGAAAAAATTCAAGACCCGGGGAAGTTTTTGAAAAACTATGTACATAGATACAGGTCATTGAAAGTGCTTGAAACTATTTTATGCAAGAAATTTTTTGGAAAATAACGTTAGTATTCCCTGTGTAGTGTAGGATAATATCATAAAAATTCTAGACTTTTTAATCACACGTGCTAAACTGTTGGCTTTAAATGCTTATATCTTCTGTATATATAAGCGAATGTTGATTCATACCAAAATGCTTTTTTGCATAGTTGGACACATGAAAACGTCTCGCGTTACGTATGTAACTGTTGTTCTCTGAGAAGGGAACGAGACGCTGCGTCTCTCTTGTCATACTTCCTGTGTCCCTGTAACGTCGTCTTTGGTAATATTTCAGATAGCGATATACTTCCTGACTCCCACGTCACCCTGTCTTTGTCGTTAAGCCTCACCATTGGTTGAATTTGATATACACATTCAGACGCACTTACCCCTGGAGGTGTCCCCAAAGTGTCACCACAGTGACGCAGCACGCGTTCCCTCAAAAGGGACCTGTAACAATGTATCTTAAAAGGTAACATGATGTAATCTTGCTCTCACTTGAAATGTGTCCACACATTTAATCCTTGAATTTGAGGGTATTGGACCTGGAAAGTCCTTGAAAGGTCCCTGAATTTGAATTTGAAAAGGTCTTGGAACCCTGTCAAAACTTTTTTGTTTTACTTGTTGATATGTTTTATCATTGTTTAAAATGGTAACATACGTAAACAAAAAATATTTTAATAAATATTAAAATGAACTCATTAATAGAATGTGCTTTGGCAGGCAACTCACAGACTCAGTGTGGGGGAACATGTTGGAAGACAGTCTCATATTTATCTCTCTCATTTTGGCAACTCCTAAAATCTCTGAACGTTCACTCACATGACTGTGAAGACAAAGCAGAAGAAATGGGTTCTGGTCTTGACAGTGAACTTGTTTTGCATCGAGCTCATTTTGCTGAATTGGATAAATGAAATGAGATTTGATAGTGTCATGGGGATTAACTCGGCCCATTTAGCCTAATTAATATTTAATTCCCCTTTAATCAATATACAGCCCATTAATTTGTGCACTCCTGCCCGGTATGTTCACACATAGCAGCTATTGATTCCTATATTTCAATTGAAAAGGTGAAACCTCTTGAATTAGTGAGACCTTCAGACTGCCATGCATCTTGTATGGTTGACACGTCGCTTCTCTGCGCTTAATTAAAATTTTAAAAGGAGAGAGCCAGAAAGATCAAAGATTCCCTGTGTGTCCTTTGAAATGATATCTGCTCAGGTTTAACCACAGGGAAGCTTCTGGTCTGTCACTTTGGATCTGGGAACATGCAGGAGATTCATTCGAGTCAAGACATTAATGAGATGCTCGTGCTCCATATTAGGCACTTTATCCTGACCACTTCATCTTGTTTGATGTAAAGTTTCTCCTGGCAGTACAAAGGAAAATGGCCTTCCGATTCCTCTGGACCGGCAGCGTCATTTAACATACTGTACTGTAGTCTTTTTGGCATTTTTCCACAGTATGGTACAACGTGGTATGACTCACTTGCGGATTATTATCTAGTACCTGATACTTTTTTTGGTACCACCTCAGTTGAGGTTCCAGCGAGCCGTACTGATACTAAAACGTGACGTATGTAACACTGCAGATCACTGATTGGTCAGAGAGGATCGTCACTATTAATGCCCTCCCTAAATGCTCGATTAGCTTAGCTTCATGTGCCGTCGAGCAAACAAAGTGATGTCATTGTCTGTGCTTTGTACATGTTCCCAAAACTCCCTTTATAGCAATAAAAAGATCCACATGCTGAGAATTAAAAAGACCATTTCATTGTTATGCTCCATTTGCTCTTTTGTTGTGTGTTTGTTGCGTTTATGATGATGTCACTGCAGCAGATGCGGTGCAACTATAATAAATCTATAATCTCACCCACTTTGAAGCGACACTAAACTGCAGTGGAAAAGCAAAATGAGCCAAAGTAAAGCAAGCCGTGTCATGATGAGCCGAGTTGTACAACCCAGTATAAAAGCACCATTATACAGTATAGCCAAATATCTGATTAAGAAACACATGACAGCTCATTATGGCCAAGAACAGAGTCATTTTCTCGCCGGTGTACCCTCTGCCGCTAGTGCATGTGCACTGACACAAAGCCAATAACGTCTTTTCATTCATTCCTCTGGATGGTAGGCTTCACGCTCGTAAGTGCGGGGCACCGGCGACAAAAACAAATTGCGCAACCGAGTTTTCACTGCTAATTTGCACGACGCGTCAAACATTTTGTTACCATGTGCTCAATTAGTCTACATCGATACGCAGGATCATTAGACAATGTAGAGATGAAAGATAGAGAGAGGTAGACATGAGATGCACAGGTCAGGAAAACTGAATAGAAGACTAGAAATGTGTAAAGGATTAAAGTATGTACAGCCATGTCAATCATCTCATAACAATGTGCAAACTGGATAAACATGAATATAACTTATTGTATAGTTTAATAAAATAATATATTTTGATTATACAAGTCAATTACAACCTAACTCTAGTGATTGTTTTACTAGCTGCTGACCAGCATGGAATAGGGCTGTGACCGTTGTCATAACCAACACTCCACCGCGGTGGTGAAGTGTGGCCTGCGGTGGTGTGACTATGAAAGACATAAAGATATAAAGAACAATCTTTAGATGTCTTGAAGTCCGTGTGAATGCAAACAGCCAGACATTTTTAGATTTCAAAATATATATTATATGTAAGCCTATATGCATCAATGTGCGCCACCCCCCCCACACACACACACACATACACACACACAAACAGATTCTATAACCACCATCATGGTGGTAAATTACTGCCACCATCACAGCCCTAATAGGGAATCTCTATGGCTAATTTATAAGACATGTTGCTGATACAGTACTGTGTGTTGTACCTTTTCTTGTTAATTGAGTCTGTGGAGGTTTCTTAATCAAAAAGGTTGATTCTTTCTTCAAAGTTTGATCAATTGTGCATAATGACAGGTGCAACAAATGCATGTAAGAGTCATAGATTTACATCATTTGCACAAATTACGGATGTTTTCACGAACAAATCGTGATTCAACAAAAACTTGCGCAAAAATACAAGAAAACGTAAAACCACTCATATGCAATAATCATGTACGCTATAATCAAATACTAGCCTATAATTATAATGTGTATAATAATGTTGATATACATAAAATTTACATGATTATATTTTATATTATAATATTTTCTGTATTATATATTATTATACATGATCTACACTCACCTAAAGGATTTTTAGGAACATCTGTTCAATTTCTCATTAATGCAATTATCTAATCAACCAATCACATGGCAGTTGCTTCAATGCATTTAGGGGTGTGGTCCTGGTCAAGACAATCTCCTGAACTCCAAACTGAATGTCAGAATGGGAAAGAAAGGTGATTTAAGCAATTTTGAGCGTGTCATGGTTGTTGGTGTCAGACGGGCCGGTCTGAGTATTTCACAATCTGCTCAGTTACTGGGATTTTCACGCACAACCATTTCTAGGGTTTACAAAGAATGGAGTGAAAAGGGAAAAACATCCAGTATGTGTCAGTCCTGTGGGTGAAAATGCCTTGTTGATTCTAGAGGTCAGAGGAGAATGAGCCGACTGATTCAAGCTGATAGAAGAGCAACTTTGACTCCTTACAACCGAGGTATGCAGCAAAGCATTTGTGAAGCAACAACGCGCACAACCTTGAGGCGGATGGGCTACAACAGCAGAAGATCCCACCGGGTACCACTCATCTCCAATACAAATAGGAAAAAGAGTCTCGATTTTTGTTGAGACATTCAGATAGTAGGGTCAGAATTTGGCGTAAACAGAATGAGAACATGGATCCATCATGCCTTGTTACCACTTTAGGCCCCTTAGTGCCAATTGGGCATCGTTTAAATGCCACGGCCTACCTGAGCATTGTTTCTGACCATGTCCATCCCTTTATGACCACCATGTACTCATCCTCTGATGGCTACTTCCAGCAGGATAATGCACCATGTCACAAAGCTCAAATCATTTAACGTATGCACTTATTAGTGAATGAGACCCAATGTCTGTGGTAATCGTGGTATAAGTGCAAGAATTGACTCCAATCCTTTGAATTATTTGAAGATAACCACCTTCGGTGTGCATTATTTTCAAATAATAATTAAACGGCCTGCCATCAATTATTTCTCACATAAGTACTTATGTCTTGTTTTTCTGTGAAGGCATTCTTGCAACAAAATAAAAAAGTTTTTTACAGCAATGTCATATAAGAACCATTTTTGGTTCCCCAAGGAACCATTCAGTCAAAAGTCATTTGTTCTTCCCCTTTAAAAGTCAAAAGAACCTCTTCAACAACAAAAAACCTTTTTTGAAATAAAAAGCTTCTGTGGATTTTAAAGGTTCTTTATAGACCCATAAAGCCATGATGGTTCTTCTGTGGCATTGTGTAGCATCTTTACTTTTAGGGGTCTAGCTCAAGCGTATAAAATATGAGAATATCTGAGGAGTATTTCTCTGATTGAACTGTGAACGGTCCATCTGAGAAGGTTTGATACACTATATGCCTCTATTTTACAACAAATTATTGTGATAATAATGACATGTAAAGACTCATGTGAAGTTTATAATCATTATGATTATGACACAATAACTCAATCTATCTGATGACAGATCACAGACTGACGTGACTTGACTCGAGACTCACCGGAGGCCATGGCTATCAGTTTCTACAGTCTTTAATTACTTTCATATTTATGATTGTTTTACCCAGAATCCCTCAGTGCTTTGCCCTCAGATGGTGCTCATGGAGCTTGTCCAAACGACTCGTGCTTTACAGCAGTCTGAAGTTTAAACACGTCTGACACTAAAAGAGCAACTGCAGACGGCGTGTCCAGCTCTACTTTATGACACAGATTTATAACAGTACACTACATTAGTCTTCATTTGACAAAACCTTTAGTTTTAAAGTTCAGTTTAAATTTGGGTTCAGTCCATGTGCAGGAGCTCAAGGATTTCATGGTTCATTCACAGATTGGCCTTTTCTTTAATATGTGGGGGGGGGGACTGGGGTGAATATATTCTCAGAGATCTGACTACATTTGCATTACAAACTATGACAGCATCTTTAGCACACAACCCTTGACAGAGCTGACAAATATCACGTTATTTCGCCATCGTTTCACACGTGTAGGTCTAGAAAGCTGTTTTTAACCATGATAAGTAAATTCCTAAAGTGGTATTTTTTTCTTATAACGCGTTGTGTTTCTGGTTTTATGTGTTACAGTACTGATCAATCTACAGGTTAATGCAAGCTGCTAATACTGTTCAACATTTATATGACTCTATTTTATTTTCATAGTGTTCAACTGTTGAATTTTTTTATTATTCTCAAAAATTCAAGTTTGTACTGTCTGGTTGCTTTTGAAACATTTGATAAAACTGAAATTTAAAATGAAAATGTGATTACATTATTTTTTGTAAATATAAACAACAAAGTGTGCTTGCAGTTACATATTAACAAGGTCATAGTCATGTATATTTACTAAAAAGTGTAACACAAAAATCTATCTTGTTCTGTTGTGTTACTTTTATCCCAGATGTCAGGGTCAAGAGTAACAATTCACTAAAGTGAAATTATACTGAAGTCCTTTTACATTTGTTCAAAATTCCACCTGATATTGATAGACCACACTTGTGAGTTATATTTTATATATCTGACTAAAACATTATCTTTTAAAATTACTTTGTTCTAAAAAATGGTACTTTCGCCCCTGCTCTATGTTATAAATCTATAGTTAGTTACAGTAGCTGTCTGTAGGTAAACATGTGTTTTATAGTTGCTTGTGTGCTTGACATGAAGAATGATCTGTATGTGTATGTTCACATGAGTTTTTATGGCATTAGACATTAGAGTAAGCGATGTTGCTGTTGAAGTGTGCTTTAGTGCTTACAGCCGAGTTTATCTGTCTGTCTTGAAGGACAGAGCGGCATGTAAACATGTTTGTTTGAGTTGAAGTGCTTTGTGTTAGTGGATGAAAATGAACATAAGCTGAGCTAAGATCTCACACTGTCTGCTGTGATCAGAAAATCATTCATTTATTCATTCTAAACTGACCTGTGACCATCAGCCTTCAGATGAAATGTTTTATAATTATTAGACATGTTTGGTAAAACTTTAAACCTTCTGATATGATGAGACGAGTGACAATGTTGGACAAAATAAACAAATTTACCATTTTTATTAGTATTAATAGTTATTAATACCACTTGGGATGTTTTTAAAGGTGGTTTGTGGTTCATATAGCAGATGGTTTGTTTGAGTCACTGCACACAGTAATAGTTGTGTTTTATGAGCCGCTGGATATTGAATCATCAGTGATTGTCAAAGACAAACACACATTGACTAAACAATTCAAACTATCAATGAGTGATTGAGTGATTTTAGCCGGTCAAAGAGAGAGAGATTCATTCACCATATGGGTGTACTTTTGCATATTGTCAGAACAACAGCAGCCGTATACACTGTATGAATCTGTATGAATCAGTATCTGTATGAATCAGGATCACTATGAATCTGTATAAATCTGTATGAATCAGTATCAGTATGAATCTGTATAAATTTGTATGAATCTTTATAAATCTGTATGAATCTGTATGAATCAGTATGAATCAGTATGAATCAGTATCTGTATGAATCTGTATAAATCAGTATGAATCTGTTTGAATCAGTATCAGTACGAATCTGTATAAATCTGTATGAATCTGTATAAATCTTTATGAATATGTATGAATCAGCATCTCTACGAATCAGTATGAATCTGTATAAATCAGTATGAATCTGTATGAATCTGTATGAATTAGTATCTGTATGAATCTGTATAAATTTGTATGAATCTGTATAAATCTGTATGAATATGTATGAATCAGTATCTGTATGAATCAATATCAGTATATGAATCAGTATAAATCTTTATGAATATGTATGAATCAGTATCTATATGAATCCGCATCTCTACGAATCAGTATGAATCAGTATGAATCTGTATGAATCAGTATCAGTATGAATCTGTATTAATCTTTATGAATATGTATGAATCAATATCTGTATGAATCAGTATCTGTATGAATCAGCATCTCTACAAATCAGTATGAATCTGTATAAATCAGTATGAATCTTGATGAATATGTATGAGTCAGTATTTGTATGAATCTGTATGAGTAATCTGTATAATCTGTATGAATCTGTGTGAATTGATCTTTTTTTAGAGATGTTAGATGTACTTTACTTGAGAAAAGACAGAAATACTGGATCTGAAAATAAAGAACCTACTGTATGTATTTAGATCAACCCCCATTGAAATGTTTGGCAATATTTTATGAAAGTGGGCGAAAGACTGCAGTGCTCCTTTAGCATGATTTTTGTTTCCATGGTAACAACAATGTACATGGATCTGTCTTTAGGATTATGGGTAGTGTGGGATTATGGGTTGGGAATGATTTTGGGATGTTGCAACAGGGCTGTGTGTGTGTGTTTACTAGAGAACAGCTTGAGACGTCTTCTCCACATCTGGGAATGAATCTGTCATATTGGGTTTTATTTACATGTGTTGATGCTTTACTAGCTGCTGTTTTTAAGAATGAAAGAGTCCACCCACAGGCTTTAAATCACATGTGGTTTACGTCTGAGTTGGTGTAAATTTCAGTGAATCGCTTCACAGTGCTTTGATGATGGTTTCTCTACTGTGGAAAATGATCATTCATAATTGATCCGTATAACTCTCTGCTGTTGACAGTTCTCACCTGAACAAAGAGAAAAAAACTGGGCCAGTATGAACATTACATTTCTGTTTCTGTCACTGAAATAAATCAGTTTTTAACAACAATGTAATGTATTGATACAGTAAATGGGGAATATACCGAATATACCGCTGTATACACTACAAAAAAATGACTTTCTTACTTAGTATTTTTGTCTTGTTTTAAGTACAAGTATCTAAAACTTCTTAAATCAAGATGCATTTTCTTGATGAGCAAAATGACCCAAGAAAATAAGTTGAAACCTAAACCCAAAAAAATCTTATTTAAGTGAATTTGTGGTTTAAGTCAAGCAAAAAAATTCCGCCAATTGAGTAAGAAAATGTTTCTTGAATTAAGTTTTAAGAAAAAGTAAATGTATTTCAAGACCTTTCTTACCACATTGTTTGCTTTAAGCCCAAATTCACTTAAACATTTTTTTATTTGGATATTTTAGGTCATTTTGCTCATGAAGAAATCTTGATTTAGGAAGTTTTAGATATTTGTACTGTAAACAATACAAAAATACTTAGAAAGTCATTTTTGCAGTGTAGGAATTTTTATACACACTGCAAAAAATGATTTTCAAGAAAATCAAGAAATTCTTAGTATTTTATAGCCTGACGTTGTCATACTCAATTCTAGTCAGAATTTGAGTCTGATATCGCTCCATTGAGCTATAATTATGAGGCATGTCACAACCGAAAAATGCCTCTGCACTCAATTGGATAGACCTACGACCAATCAGAGCAACGGAGTGTGTGACGTATGTTGAAATGACGTATTTGCAGCTTGACCGAACTGCTAGTTATTTCGCAACAATGACACACACTACAAGTCTGAGTTAGCGAATGTACATCAACACCTACTATGTTTACAACATTTCATTTATATCACATTAAGTCATACAATAAGACTATCTCTTACCATTTGTACATTAGTTGAACTTCATCCACGACGATACTCATTACGTTTGCTTGAAAAATATCCGAGCCTAGCATGTCCCTTCACGATTCTGGGCTTCCGAAAAGAAGCTGGCAACGACCGCTAATTATATCCATCTCGTCGTGCACACCGAGTTGCATCGCCGTGATACCCATTTCAGTTGCTTCTTTAACTTGATCCTTCATAAGTGCGACAACTTTTGCCGAATCCCGTAGGACGGCAAAAACATCAACAAATGCCTTGCGTTTCTCTGTTCCTCTTTTAAAATCAATGCTCTGTCGATATCTTTTAGAACAGACTCAATGTCAGAATCCACACATCTGATTTCTACCGCGGCAGCCATTTCGTTGTAAACAGATTTAACACACGCACTCTTTGGTGACGTGGTTGATTTACGTTACTGATCATCTGTCCATCATCGTATAAAGCCCGCCCTAATAATTTGATTGGTCGGCCAGCTTTGGGTCGAGCATAGTAGCTAATCAACGGTGAAACCCCAGACCGATCTTCCCGTTTCTCAAAATGTTGTGGGTGGGGCTAAGATCGGCTGGCACCCAGGCTAAGTATTTTAGTTTTTAGACCACAAATATCAAATTTAAGTGATTTTGTGCATAAAACAAGCAAAAAGAATAATCTGCCAATGGGGTAAACCAAAAAATCTTGAAATTTTTTCTTATACACTGAAAATTTGCTTACCCCATTGGTAGATTTTTTTGCTTATTTTATGCACAAAATCACTTTTATTTTTAGTGTTTTGGTCTAAAAACTAGACTTGTTTTCTTGGGTCGTTTTGCTCATCAAGAAAAAGCGTCTTAATTTAAGAATTTTTAGATATTTGACTGAAAACAAGACAAAAATACTGAGAAAATGTTTTCTTGAAAATAATTTTTTTTGCAGTGCTTGTAGGAAGAAAAACTTATTACACGAGCTTCTTACGAGTCATGCAAGATACAGTAGATGTGAGCTATACAGACACACAAACACGCGCAAGCAAAGTAAAGTACAGATACCAGAAAAACAGTACAGTAAGTATTTGTACTTTGTAACTTCCCATTTCTGGCTATTCTAGCTATGCGTGCTTGTTTACATATTTTGAACTGGCTGGTGTTCTTGTACATTTATTTATATCCTAAACCTCCAAGAATGCTGTATTTGTGAAGTCTTTTAATCTTTATAGCCCCAATAGACAAAGACACATGGCACAGCAGAGCTGGATGTTACTGATGAGGTTAAATGTATTGAAGTGATGGGTTGGGTGTCGACTGACAAAAGCAGATCCTCCTTCCCTGTGTTTGGGCATCCCAGAGCCCCATTAGTGAGACCTCAGATCCACCCCTGGTTTCTTCTGGAACACAACAGTTCATCTCTGTCTTCAGTGCTTATGTAGGAAACAGCATGAGGTGACAGACTTGTGTTTTAACATATTGACATTGGTAGATAGAGGAAGAGAGACAGAACGACAGGAGATCCCAGAGGACACACCGTGACATTTGTTTAACAAATGAGGAGTGCTGGTGAAGTGTTTATCATACTGTATACAATACTGACAAACAAACAACATCATCTCATATAAACCTCCACTGACTGAAACTGACTATATACTGTATGTTTATATGTATTAGCAATGTGAGCTCATGAGAATATGTGTGTATTTTTGCGTAAATTGTGGTTGTAGCGCACGCACATACATTTACTCATACACACTGAAACATATAATATTGACATGTTGACAGGACTAATATGTTTATTATTTATGTATTAACAGCTTTACAGATGTAGATTTGTACATATTCCTATTGATAAATATTAAGAGCGAGCATTGACATGTCTTACTCATATGAATGAGATGTTTTCAGTCATATTTTCTGACTTATTTATTTAAGAAAGTTTACTCATTTACTTAGTGAAATGTTCATAACTTTCAGAGAATGACACAATATTAAACAAGACTACACTTTAAAACCTTTCAAATGAATAACATTTTTGTAATTATTTAATCATTTTGTAATATTTAGTTTGTTTGTTATAACACACAAAAGGTGTTTTCTCCTATTCAATAATAAGGTTACACTTTATTTTGATAGTCCACTTTAGACATTCCACTAACCACAAATAACCTTGCAACCACACGTCAACTAACCTTCAATATTTTGCAACTATACGTCAACTAACTGTCATTAGAGTATTAGTAGACTGTAAGGGTTAGGGTTAGGGAAGAGGTTTGGGTTAGTGGAATAAGTTGACATGCACATGCAAAGATACTTCTAGACAGTTGAATGTCTGTTGAGATATCATTGCAATCAAGTGTTAGTAGATATTAAGCAGACAGTTTACTAATTCTCCAAAGATTGGTAGTTGATAAGTAGTTGATAAGTAGTTGGAAAGTTACTCACAATCAGCAAAATGTCCAAAGTGGACTATCGAAATAAAGTGTTACCAATAATAAATATACCAAAACACAACATAAATTCACTGATGTTCATTAGATTCATTCGCTTTAAAATTCATACCATTGTGAGGAACAGATCCAAATTCATCTCTTTATCAAGCGATCTTGATCCAAGTTCTCATCAGTGGCCATAAACATAAATGTCAAATCTCGCGTATTCATTCAAATATTGCACCTCAAGAAACTTTATAAACGTTGCTTTACGGCAGTGATATTAAACACTCATTGGCTCTTGCAAGTTGTTTTCAGTTTGGACAGCTCTTACATTTATTTTACTAGTCTTATCCCTGTCCGGGAAAACCTTCCCTACATATTTTGAACATTTTGTAAAATGGTTTGGGTTTTGGGATAGGTTTAGGGTAGGGTTAGTTTGTTAACATTATCTATTAAATGGGTTACTATACAGAAATCTTTATGATATGAAAGATTTGTAAATGTTTTACATTTTGTAGCTGTAAAAACGATTAAATGTTGCAAATAAGTCTATATTGTATGTTTACGCATCTATTTAAATGTACAAAAGAATATGTCTTTGAAATTTACATATTAATAGGTTAAATATTAACAGTGAGACCAGGCTGGTGTTAGTTTATAACAAGTTTTGACAGAATTGTATTAAATGTGACAGGAACCTGTGTGTTTGATTTACAGTATTTTACTGTAGGTTTACTCTATATTATTACTGTAACTTGATGTTAATACTACTGTACTTGCACAAACTAGTCATTATTTCTCTTGTATTTACAGTCATAAAAAATTTAAGATGAATTTTTTGCTGTAATGTTTGGCCCAGGCATCACTGTCACAGTAGTTTAAACCAGATATCTGGAAAAGATCTTAAATGTTATGAAGATATAAACAATTATGTTTGTCTAATGTATAAAGCAGTGAGTGTTCTTATACAAAAATATATACATGAAGGGCAACTTAGAAAAATACTGAATATAAACAAAAGGTCAATTGACAGTATAAAGAGTTAAAAAGGCTACAGTCAGAGGCTTTAACATGTCCGTGTCGTTTCATATCTTCTGTGCAGATTCGATGGACCAAGACTGCAGGCAGCATTTCAGATCGCTTCCAGGACAACAGTGTATTCAATGAAACTCTTCACATAGCTAAAATCCAGAGACATCAGGGTGGACGATATTACTGTAAGGCGGAGAATGGACTGGGTTCACCGGCCATTAAATCCATTCGAGTGGACGTCTACTGTAAGTTACTCTGAAAATATTTATTGCTTTGAATAAAATTTCCATTATCAGAATAATGAATACTTGAAATACCCAGATGAAAATGTTACTGCTCAAAGGTTTCCCTCTCAGGTTATACTTTCAGTACATATAATATCATAAAGAGCAAATGTTTTAATGTTCTGCACACTGAATGGCAGTCTGGGGTTCACAGGGGCAGTCGTGGACTAATGGTTATCCCTCAAACTCAAGAGACAAAATGAAAAATTTAAAATAGAAAAAATAAATTGAGAAAGAACTGACATATTATATCATATACATCCAAAATTGGAGTTTGGCGTATGTATTGCATGAATTTTCACACGGCATGCTATTTATTTATGAGAATGTCAGGACACATACACATTAAATTATCTCAAAATACCACAGTCTTGGCAAGTAGTGATACACGGAAATTAAAATTCTGCTCCAAATCTGAAAATTAGGGTTCACTTGGCCGAAAACCGAAAATAGCTTCTTTTAAAAACTTTAAAATGTTTTCTCTGTATATTTGTATACACACACACTTACTTAAATTGCTTGACTTTAATGAATCGAAATTCTGAAACACAGAATGGCAGTGCATGGGTCTCTATTCTACTGTTGCATTTAAATTATTTTTTACTTGCATTTTAAATTGCTGTGCAAAACAGCAGCGCAAAAACAGAACTTAATTCAAACTCAAATTGTAGCCTATTTTACTTTATTGTAACTGCTATATACACACAAAATATTGGACTGTTGTTTATTTAAGCAAACGTGGCAGGTTTCTTTTTAAGAACAAAAGTTGCTTTTTGGCTTTAAAGACAGTTGCTCCTCTCACTGAGAACACGAGATGTTGCACTGATTAGTCTCTCACTATATGTGTGTCATCGCGCACCAATAAAAAAACACAGATGTAACATTACAATGGGCTCCAGTGTTAAAAAAACTTCAAAATAAAAGACATGAACATGACAAGACCAGACAAAACCCTATTGTAAAATGTTGTAATTTAAGAGTAGGCATTGAGGTCCACCCTATTTCACAGAGGTCCACTCAATTTAAACTTTTTGGCCTCGCCACTGCCATATATTATATGTGTTATAGCAGAATCTGTGGCACTGATCACACTCCAGGCATGGCATCATCACATGACAAATACCATCAGACTGCCCAGTTCTGTCTCTGAGATCAGATCGTTTCTTCACTATAGCTACTGCCCTACAAAGGCAAAGCGCAGTAACTATGCATTTGGTCAAAATTGAGTTAAAGGGATACTTCACCGATTTAGCATTCAGCTTTGTATCTGTAGAAACCCGGCAGTATTACTGAATGACCATGTTTCCCTCCATCATTTCCCCCTGAGAGGAGAGATATCTGCATTTTGGTTCTGCAAAAAAGTCCTCCGATGATGCAAAAATCGTCATATTACATCATCGGAGGACTTTTTTGCAGAACCAAAATGCAGATATCTCTCCTCTCAGGGGGAAATGAGGGAGGGAAACATGGTCATTCAGTAATACTGCCGGGTTTCTACAGATACAAAGCTGAATGCTAAATCGGTGAAGTATCCCTTTAAGGATTGAAATGGGCTTTTTGAGATCTGATTTCTTGTGACAAAGTCTCCTGGTTTAATTTTGTAAACGTTTGTGCCAAATTTGCAGTAACATGGGCAGTAACATGGGCATTTTTCACGGTTTCAGTGTTTGTGTAGTTACTGCACTTAGCTTTTGGAGGGCAGTATAGTACAGGGGTGGCGAACGTCGGTTCTGGAGATTTTAGCTCCAACCCATATTAAACCTCACCTGCTTGTAGGTTTCTAGTAACTCTTTAGAGCTTTATTAACCTGTTCAGGTGTGTTTGATTAGTGCTGGAGCTAAACTCTGACGTTCGCCACCCCTGCTATAGTAAATCACTGTGGTCATACAGATGAGTTCTTCTGGTTTTGTGTCAGATCCAGTGCGACTGAAACAGATATCTCATAGGGTCTGATATGTGTATTTCTCATATAGGCCAATGAAAGGTCAGTTTTCCAAGTATTGGTTTATGTTACAGTATGAGAGTAATGTGCAGTTGTTTGAGAAGGGATCACAGCAGCAGCTGTTGTTTTAAACATTAACCTGGCCTTGCTGTATCTGCACTTGCTGTGTTTTTCATTAACTGCGTGTCTGTGAGAAATGTTAAAGGCGTCCCCGTGGGCTGAACTGGATTGATAGCCGGCTGCCAGCGTCAGTATTTTTAGCGCTCTGTAGCCTTGATTGTTACTTAGCATTGAAATTGCTGCTCTGGACTTTGACGCTCTAAACACCTTCAGTGTGGCAACATGAAAAATCGCCTCGCAGCACTTTCTCCTTTGTTCTCGTGACTCTGTGTCTGTGTGCTGTCCACATCTCCTGGGATTGACGGATCTATATGACCGGATAAGAGATAAGACATGTTTTAATCAGGCAGACATCAGTGGACATGATGAAATATCTCTCAGTGAGAAAATACTTTCAGAAAGAAGTTTTTAATCTCATCAAAATATTGAAATATTTAGGGCTCAAGCCCAGAATGGGTTAGATGCTCTAAACACCTTCACCCTGTAGCCCAAGACAGCTTACCCACTGAAGCTAAGCACGCTGAGCCTAGTATGTACTTGGATGGGAGACCACCTGGGAAAACCAGGTTGCTGCTGGTAGTGGTGTTAGTGAGACCAGCAGGGGGTGCTCACCCTGTGGTCTGTGTGGGTCCTAAAACCCCAGTATAGTGACGGGGACACTATACTGTCAAAAAAGCACCGTCCTTCGGATGAGACGTTAAACCGAGTTCCTGACTCCCTGTGGTCATTAAAAATCCCAGGATGTCCTTCGAAAAAGATCCTTTGGCCTACTAATCATCCCTCGTACTAATTGGCTATATCACTCTATCTCCTCTCCACTAATAAGCTGGTGTGTGGTTGGTGTTCTGGTGCAATATGGCTGCTGTTGCATCATCCAGGTGGATGCTGCACATTGGTGGCGGTTGAGGAGATTTCCCCCATTCATATGTAAAGCGCTTTGAGTACTGAGAAAAGCGCTATATAAATGTAAGGAATTATTATTATTAGATGTAATAATAGTCATGACCTAGTGGTCTTGATAGGAAAATTGATATTTTTGCTTAAAGTTACTGCAAACTTACATCAAGCCATGAACGGAATAATCCATGATGACTCATGATTTTTGGAGTATAATCATTGGTGGATGCCAGATCACTTCCCAGCAACCAATGAGAATACTCTAGCAACCATTTTGCAAGAGCTATATCTCTGCATCAGAACATCAGAAACATGTGGTTGGGCTCTTTTGTTTCATTAACACTATTGTAACATTTTGTGACCCAAGTTTTGCCACTGCAAGCATTACTCACATTTTCTTCAGTGTTCTAGTTGTTCATGCTCCTCGATAACTCTTGTATTTTTTTTAACTATAAGGTTTTCCAACGTTTCAAGTCCTGATGATCAGGACTGTGTAATCTATAAAAGGTCTTTAATCTCTAAAAGCAAAAGTATTGATGTTTTCATTGTCAGAATCTCTGTCATAAATTAAGTGTTGCATTATGGGAATGTTTATAAACTGCAGTAGTGTTTAAGTACAGTTACACTGTAAATATGGGTACATCATTTGAATAATCTCTTCCAATAACATGATGGTAGAATCTTAACCAGTGGTAATTGCAGTATGATTGCTGATCTGATATCTGATATTTGTGTCAGGTTTGGTGATGTGTGTGATCATCAGTCGACAGTAATGTGATGAGAAATGATGTTTGCTGGTTTTTCTCTTGTTTTCTTTACTCTGTTTGTTTTTTCATCTGTAGCTGTTTAATGAGAAATATGTTGACCAGCAGGGTTTAGTAACAGACAGATACAGTAGTTGTCTTTCCCAAAACACTTCAAGTCTGGTCTATGATTTTATTCTAAAGCTACTTTTTAAACTTTTTTTAGTGCTGTTTTCTGAAAGTCATTCATTTCTTCCTGAAGAGAGATGTGTTGTTTCTCGGTCTGACATACTGAGCTTTAAAACAGATGAAACATCCCACAAACCCACAGAGAGACCTGAGAGACTTTATATCAGAATATCACTTAATAGACAAACACAACCGATAACCACATGGTGTTTTATAAAAGTAACACAACACATTCATCTTACATATGGTGTAGTTTGTTTTATTGCTCTTTTAAGCTCAACACATAATCAGAAATCGCTGCTGCAAGCAACCAGTAAATCAATGGGATGAATGTGTTAAGATTAGGGTGGCCATTCGTGCCAGTTCCGCCGGACACGTCCCGAACATGTTTTCGGGTTCGTTCTCCGGAAGTCGGGTTGGTCGACCGCATACGTCATCAAGGTTTAATATTTTGGGTTTAATTTCAGAAAAGCAACCGTTACATTTCAAGGTAAGAATGAAACTACAATGATTGTATGTCTTAAAAGAAATAAATCTTTATTTTCTAATGTATTTTAACTGAAATGTGATTACGTATGCGGTCGAGCAATGCGACTTCCGGAGAACGAACCCGAAAACATGTTCGGGACGTGTCCGGCGGAACTGGCACAAATGGTCACCCTAGTTAAGATCTACAATCTTCAACTCATTTAACAGTGATGTTCAGTTACTGTAGTGCAGTGCAGGAGATTCACATTCAAAGACTACAAGAAAACATCTTATTTTATCAAAGACCACAGCTAGAAACATCAACACATCACACAACCAACATTAAAGATACCACAGAACTTTACCAACACCTCACTGATATCAATTTAAATTTTTTTTATTTTCAATGTAAGTGTGCTTTATTGGCATGACAAAAACTGTGCATTTGCAGCTGTGTACAAATCGTGCAAATAAAAATCTCTATCTGTATCTCACTCTCTCGCTCTCTATATCTGTATCTCGCTCTTTCTCTTTCTCTCTCATCAGATCAGTAATGAAGCAGTTAAATGAAACCCACGGTGGTCGTCTACTGTAATCTATAGTGTTTATGATGAAAACCACCCATGAGATCCTTTAGTCTGTCAGCTGTGGGTGTTACAGGGCCAGAATTAAATTCATCCTGACTGGGTGGCATTAATAGACGTTCTGACTGGATTACAGGCGACCCGGGTGACATTTGTGTGGACATTTTCTGTGTTACTAGTCACATTGTGTGGAAAGATCAGGCACATGTGCTTCTGTTAGAGAAACATGACATATAGAGATCATCAGCCAGATATGTAACAAACAAGACATTAATATTTTCTGAAGAAAAACATGCTTGAATCGCAGTGTACTGCTCATATTATTGAGCATACCGCTTGCTTTTCAAATTTGCCCATAAATTCCTTGTAAATTTGATTGCTGTGTATACGTAAAAGTGTACATTTTTAATACTTTAACCGATCATGTCTGTGTCACGGGGACAGTAGCTGCATTTTCTGCTAATTAAAATAGCTAATTGAAAGTGATCACTCTTTAAAATGACAGAAAAGATGTGTTTGACTTTATGTGGTCTCACAAAAATCCGATAAGCACGTGACATCAGTATATCGTGAGAGGGATTTAAGTCGATGCTCTGCATGCTTTTGAGTCGCTCTTGTAGTATTTTAATGTAATCTGCATGTCAGTCTGTATGGCGCCATTTGAAGTCGAACACTCCTGTTGTCAGGTTTTTTGGAATAACTTGTTGCGAGACAGCAAAATTACATATTAGTTGCATGAAATCAGTCAATAGAAATGCTGTTATTTCACAATAGTTTTTTTTTTCTTTTTTTGTCGACAGTTAGAAAATAACACTAAACTTTTAAACAAATCTATAATGGAAATGCAGCTAGTGACTTTCACAAACACAGTTTTTAAGGATGTAAAATATCTTCTGTTATCAGCAAAATCACAGATATGATCAACACTGAATATTTTGCAACACACCCCTAAATTTTGTAAGTGGCTTTAGTTAAAAGTGTTTGCTAAAAATGTAAAAGTAAATAAGTAGTGTTCTTCAAGCTTAGAAGTGCAGTAAAATGTAAACTAGTGATGGGAAATCTGAATCTTTGAACCAGTTCTTTCAGACAGTTTGTTTCAAAGAACCTGCTAAAAAACGATTCACCAGTTTATCCAAGAGGGTAAAACACTCAAACACATTGAAGTAAAGTCATGTATGCTTGATTTATGTTATTCTATTAAATCATCTTTATCATCATCATAGGTTGACATTTTGCAACTAAAGCCCTTCAATAACTTTTAAGAGAAATCATGATCAAGCTCATAACTTAAAATCTGCACAAACAAGTTGCACACACCTAACATTAAACACGTTTTAATCAAAATGTTGTTTAATATAATTAGATTTGCATATTTCCAGAACAATTTATGGTAATTTTCAGTCCGATTTGGTGTACTGATTCAACTGAAAAGAACCGTTTTTAAAAGAATGATTCATTCACGAACTGGACATCACTAGTGTAAACCACGTGAACCTCTAGGAGTTCAGATCAAACCCATCACAACAGAACAGATTGAGTAAAGATCACAGAGAGGTTTGAATAGACATGACTGTAATGAATCAGTGTATTTATTTCGATCACAGTGCTCTGTTGTATCAGTCCGACCCGGCTCAATCTCTGGGTTCTGTGTCTCAGTAAAGGTAATTGCTGTTAGCTGTGGAGCTCTAATGGATCCTGGATGAAGTATTGACTGCCTCTAGATTTTGATTAAGGACCTGTGGGGCAGAACATGAAGTCTTAATGAAAGTGAAGAATCAGTATTCAATGTGGCCGCTTGCACTCGCTGATTAACTTTGGATCTGGGAAGGTGGAGGGAGACGTTAAATTAAAGCACTTTGACCGATAAACATTTTCAATGTGTTCTGTATTTCCTCTTAGATCTTAATGGTATAAATGGAGGATGTTATTGGTGTTGTTATGGGCCGTGTAGCGAGGAGAACGTTAGCGCTGTAATCACGGTTTCATTTCTGTCTGGAATATCAAGCATACTGGTCATGGGACTCTTTAAAGAAGCATTAGAGTTCATGATGAATTCATCACATATCACACCACTAATGCACAGCGGGCCAATGGATTTATCCTCAAAGTATTATTAGTGTAAAATAAATATTAGCAAGTGAAATGACATGAAATTTATCACCAGCACCATTTGGAAAAGCTTAAGGCGTCACGCTTGAAAATGATACCCCGGTAATCCAGTAAATCTGTCCAATCCAACGCTTTGTCAAACCAGAGCCGTCACGCATCAGACGTGCTGTAGTATTCACAAATCACGTGACTTTATGTTTGAATCTATTCTCTTAAACAGCCCTGAGATTGATGATGAAGACTTTTAGGAGAAACATCTCTGAGTAGATACAATTTATAAGCATGACTCTCCGTTAAATCTCCTAAACTATGAAGAGTAGTGATGAGGTAAATATTATTTAGTTTTAAAATTAGTTTTGGTCGAGGATATTACTGGTCTGATGTTCAGGTCAAGGTTTCTTGCATGAGGCATCGTCTTAACAGATCATTGAATTTATGGATCAGACAGAGCCTGAAATGTCTTTTTTCCTCCTTGTGGAAGACCTGATGAAAGTGTTTAGGATTTTGCTCTGTCTAAATATTTCATTTTATTACATATATAGGCCTACACTACTACTCTATCCACCTTATTTTCGAATAGTGATTCCCTTTTTTCTGAGAGACTTCCTTTTCAATAGCCAGCTGGTAGAAAACAGTGTCGTGGGAGTACTCACAAAACCTAATAGGTTTAACAATTATGGTAAATATTTACTACACCTTCCATGTATGAACCAGTGTGAGGATGAAATAAAGAAGTGGCCTAATATATGAAGATATATTCAATAATTTGGTGTTTTCCTCAGGGATGATGGGTCTTCAATGCGCAACTATTAAAGCATAGAGACATATCAGTATCAGTACAGTGGGAAAGTTTGTACATGAAATAGACCAATACTTCATGTTTTTACCTTTTCAGGTAAATGTTTAAAATGTCACAACTGTCCTTATGGTGTAAAGTTTTAAAAAAAACTGCAGTTTTGAGTTTTTTATGTCGACACACGTATCTTTCTTATTCAACACATTGTAAGTTATTTAAACAAACCATAATGAACATATTATTCTATTACATGTATTTAGTATTGTTTTTGTTTTATAAAAAATATTTTACAATGCTTCTTACGCACTAGATGGAGACATGAGCGTAGGAAATAATTAGCTTTTTAATTTAAAACAAAAGTATGTGCAAACAGATTATGAACTATTCTAAACATTAACTAATAAGCAGTTTATTTAAGGATTAATTGACGACGAACTGTTGAATTATAAGAAAATATGCACACCCATGGTGGTAATCGTGCCGCATTATTGCACAGTGAATCGTGCCACACGATGCAAAGCGTCAAATAATGCAAAATAAATTGCATTATTTTCAAGTAATTCAAAGGACCGGAGTGAATTATTCCTCTTATACCACAATTAATAATTCTTGAGTTTAGTATTCACTGGCAGTTTTTATGAAAGGTTTAACTGGATGGATGTGTGGATACAGATAATGGGTGCACGTGCGCCACATACACATTCAGCTCTTGTGTGTGGATTATGGTTAAAATAAATGTTATGTAGAGATTTACTGTGATTGTTTTAGCTATTATGGCAACCCCTATCTACATGCCGGTCTTCCTGGATTTTTATAATAAACATTAACTAACCAGTCAAAACAGCACACCTGTGTCACTCACAATACAACTAGCATTAGGTTTAGTGGCTCACCGGAAGTCTTAAACAAAGAGCTCAGAGATGGCGGTGCCTACATTTACGTCAACAAAAAGATGGATCACAATGAGCTTAGTAAATCTGAATCTCTTCATTGAGAAATCTACAGATAAAGCACATGTGCTTCTGTTTGGGTTCATCAATAGAAATACACGTCTTGTAGCACTCTTAAATTATTATGTGATGATTTGCAGCAGATGCACACAGGTTAAATGTCTCTGTTGTTTTCTCTATGTGATCTCAGATCTTGATGATCCAGTGGTGACAGTTCATCAGAGTATCGGTGAAGCTAAAGAGCAGTTTTATTATGAGAGAACCGTGTTTCTGCGCTGTGTGGCAAACTCCAATCCTCCGGTCCGATACAGCTGGCACAGAGGACGAGATGTTCTGTCTCAAGGGTCTGATAAAGGTGTGGAGATCTACGAACCCTTCTTTACCCAGGTAAGAATGCAACCCGTACACTAAAACATGGTCTTCTGACAGATATTTTACCATGGTAATACTACGTTTTATTTACAAATAATATAATTACATTTGTTGATTCATTATGGTAAAACTTTACAATAGAGTACCACTTTTTCATGTCTGATACCACAACCGTGAGTATCTGTCGATACCGATCTAATACCATCTCTATCGGCCTTTTAATCAATTAAGCTGCAAATAACACATTTGTTAGCCGTACAAAAAGCTTAAACAGAGCTACACAACTCAAACGTTTTACTGGGCAACAAATGACTGTGAAAATTCAAGACTCAATGAAACATTGTACAATACTGTTGCTTCATTTTTATTTAAATGTTTCAAACCGACTAGTAGCAGCAGTTTAAGTTAGTCAGCACAAAAAATCAAAATGAAATTTAAGGTTTGGACAATTTAAAGTGCAACTTTGTGCAAATTCATCTTGCTCAGCAAGTCGCACTTTATGCCAAGATGCCATGACAAGGTTCGTGTTGGTATTGGATCGGATTGTACTGCCCGACTTCTGCAATATTCGATCCGGCCATTTTCGGCAATATCTCACTCGATACTGAATATGGTAACGGCCCACCCCTACAATAGAGCGGTATTTGTTATGTAAGGGATAATTCACAGACAGCAGGCTGTTATTACAGAAATAAGCCCAGACAGTGAGATCAGGACTTGACAAGATGTTCAAATGTCATGAGCACAATATTTGGTTTAATTATTTGTAAATATAATGTCATATATGTTATTAAATGACATATTTATATTTCATTTATGTGTAATATTAAACTGTGCCTGTCAAAATGATTTGCAGCCGTGTGTTATTAGTTTCAGCAGGTTGTTATCTGAAATGAACGAATTGTGGCTGGCCAATCAGAAGCATTTTAGGATTTAGCATTTTAGGGAGCTGTGTAATAAATCATGAGTTAATGCATTAGCTAACATGAACTAACAATGTGCAAAACATCTACAGCGTTTATTCATCTTAGTTCATGTTCATTTCAGCATTTGCTAATTTATACATTTTTTAAATCTAAAGATAAATTTGGTAGCATTAGTTAATGCACAATGAATGAACATGAACAATTGCTATTAACTACTGTTGTTGAAAAAATGCTTACAAATGATATAGCTCATTGTTACTTTATGTTCGCAAATGCATTAGGTCATTTTAACAAATACAATCTTATTGTAAAGTGTTATCCATTATAATATACAATACTGTAGAGCAATGTTATTATAACTCTCTTGTGTTCTGGGCCTGAACTAAAATAAATCGGTGGCTTGACGTGCTAACATTTGTTAAAGCAGGGGTGTAACTAAAGTCATATTGAATGTCTTTCACACACTTCACATCAGTCTGTCATGAGATCAGTTCATGTCATCACATTTCTATCTCCACCTGTCTGTCTCTATTAATCTCTCTGATCTCAGTTTCTCTCATACAGTATCATTATCAGAAAGCAGAAATGTACATGAACAGGTAAAACTTATCATCATGCTGAGATGTTGTATTGGCTCTTTAGTTTTCAACACACGTACAATCACGTGTCTTTCTTTTCTTGTATGAAATGGATTTCTGTTGAAATTGGTTTGGGGCATGACGGCCGATATCAGGCATACTGCTAATAAAATAACCTTTGAATGATCATTGAAATATAAAAGTGAGGTTGATGTGAATCCATCTGATATTTTAATCTGTCGTAATGAGTGAGACTGTAAGCTCACCGCCGGCTGTTCGTCTGATGTATTCAAAGCCAACAGCCTACAGACCTCCTGTTTCTCTTTATTGTGATGGTGAAACACAATGCCAACATTCTCCAGACAGCAGTTATAGCACTCACATAAATACAAAACACAAAGGTCGGCTTTAAATGAGGAACACAGCTCGGTCGGTTCATAAGAAATGGATTTGTAATGAAACACTAATAAGATGATAAACACACAGGATTAAGATAAGAACAAAGGGAATAAAGATAAAAAATCATGAAAATATTTAAAATCACCCATTATCACAACACCAATAGATGTAAAATACCATTTTATCTGGGTCATGTTGAATAATCGTGCATTTACAGGTGTTACAAACTCACATATCCACCGTCAACTAATCTTTATCCAAACGCATGATTTTTATGACTGAGAAGTCATGCAAATGTAATGTACAAATGTAAGAAACAATTACCATCCGAGTAAAGCTACGGAGAGATCCAGACTTTATTTCTCAGATCAGATGGGAATCGGTGATTCGGGTATTTCCATCACAATACAGCTGTGAAACTCAGCTGCTTGAAATGGCACTTGACTTCTGAAGAGATGAAATAAACGCGTTCCTCTTGAGAAATTGGGTTATTCTCAATCACTGACACTTTCGAGCAGGTCGACCTGCATCTGTGTTAAACTTTGCAACGCAGACACACGGATCACTGCTGGGATATCAGACATGAAATAAGTTCAGTTTTGTAGCACACATTTTCATGCCTCTTTCTGCCTTTTGCTCTGAGCTGCAGGGGGAAACAAAAATCCTGAAGTTGAAGAACCTGAGACCCAAAGACTACGCCAACTACAGCTGTATCGCCTCCGTCAGGAACGTCTGTGGACTCGCTGACCGCAGGGTCATCTTCAGACTCACCAATAAAACAGGTCTGACTCTTTATTGACATCAACATCTTTCACAATCTATCAGAACCACATGTTTCATGTTGTTGAAATCTTTTAATATGAATTTTTATTTTATTAATTAAAGACAAACAAAATGTGTATATTCTCCCAAACTCTTAAGGTGCATACTAAAGCAATAACCCCCGCGAAGCAGTGTGGGTTACCAGTGCATTTTATAACAGCTAAGGGGCGTTGTTAGGCACGACAGGAAGCCGAGTACCTAAAACCCCCTTAGCTGTTATAAAATGCACTGTAACACCACTGCTTCACGGGGCTTATTGCTTTTATAAAACGCTTACTTCATATGCATAGCAGGATTTCATACAATAAAATACAAATAAGTTGTAATTATATTAGTACAAATATTACTCTTCCGCCAAACAAAGTAGTTCCTCAGAATCAAGTGTGACTGAAACAGAGCGCAGTTCACAAACAACACAGACGCAGCAAAGACACAATGAAAATATGATTAAAGACGGTGGTGTTTATTTTCATAAATCAGTATGCAGCAACAGTGGCGCAGTGATACTTATGTAATGCGGTCTGAACCGTGGGGTTACCGGGGTATTTTATCACAGCTTAGAACGCGTTTCAACCAATCAGAATGAAGAACCAGAACTGCCCGTTTTATAAGACTTATTTTGGTTTGTGTAGAGCACCAGGATGGCATGCTGTATTGTCCATTATAAAATCATGAGATACTGTATCTCATAATGCAATGCGCTCCACTTCATCTTCCACGTCACTGCGTACAGTTCATCATAAGCTTCCGTTTCCTCTCGGCAGCGTCTCCATCCATCAAACTGTTGGTGGAGGATCCAATCGTGGTGAATCCCGGTCAGACGGTATCACTGGTGTGTATCACCACCGCTGGAGAACCCACACCAGATCTGATCTGGACCAGCAGCTCGGGCTCTCTGCCGGAGAAGAGTCTGGTAAAAGACGGCACGCTCACTTTACCGGCCATCTCATCGGAAGACGCCGGCGTCTATGGCTGTGTGGCCAGCAATAATGTGGGCAACCCAGCCAAAAAATCTACAACTATCATCGTTCGAGGTAAACGAGTCATGTTCTGTTCAGAGGACAACATTATCTATCCTGCATTGATATTGAGCAGAATAATTTGTTTCTGAAGCAGAGATGAATGATTTAGTTCAAATAAATAAGAGAGATGTGTCATTTACATGAGCATTGAAATGTTCTGTAAAGGTTTACATGGAGTAACTAAATAATGAATAACATTACATAACAATTCATTTATTACTTCTGTAATGCAGCTATTTATTGACATTTTCATTTCAATACAGTACAGTGATGGTGAATGTGCTTAATTGTCATATGAATATTCTCATGACAGTGTGAAATCATAATGCTCCCAAAATATTCTTCATGTTTTTATGTGTAGAACACACAATCATATTTTTATTCGGATGCCAAATGAGTTGGACTCGTGAGACAAATGCAAGTCATGGATGTGTCTTTAACCTGCTTAACATCTGTTAGTTTGATGTGTAGATGAGTGTTTCTGTGCTGTGATGAGTGTCCACAGGTGTGTGTGTGTGTGTGTGTGTGTGTGTGCGTGCGTGCGTGCGTGTGTGTGTGTGTGTGTGTGTGCGTGCGTGCGTGTGTGTGTTTATGACACAAGTCCTTGAAAAGCCCTGGTATGGCAGCGCTGCCAGCAGGTTCGATCTCGCCTCAGCAGATGGTGGATTTTCTCTGCACACTTTCCAATAGTCTGGGATGACTTTCAGTTTGGCTTGTTCCTCCAGTTTCCCAGCATGCCAACAGCCCTTCATCATGAGGGCTTCTTCTTTTGGATTAAAGGATCATGTCTCTTCTCCAAATGCACGACCATTTTCAACACACTGTTTGTTCAGCTGCATCCACACAGGTCTTTTTATGTCTCCCGAAGGTTTGTAGCGAAAGCTTTTATTTTCTGCTCAGTTTGTCTCAAACAGACGCCACATCCCTCAGGTGTCCATCACATCTTATTTAACGATGGGGTTTTCTTCACAGCTCAGTTGGAAACAAAGATTTTTCATCTGATCGCTTTTGTTTCCACCACAGATATGAGCGATGCTGCTAAAGTAAACGTGCTTTAATTCATAGAGATTTTTATTGTGAAAGAAATTGAATTGAAATATTTTCTACATTTATAGTAGGGTTTTACTATAAAGCTTTAGAAGATTCAAAGAAATTCAGTCATTTATTTTGTTGCTGACATGATGTTTCACAGCTGATCGATCTGTAGTGAGTTAAACCTGAATTCACTGTTATAGTGATGATTGAAGATGACAGTAAATTCGCTTCATGATGTACAGTATAATGTCTTTAAAAAATCATTGAACAGAAACACACCTCATTTCTATGTCAAATAAAGTTTATTTTAGACATCTTCTTTACTCAGTAAATGTTGGGTTATTAATGTTGAGTTTGATTTAGATGAAGCATTTGTGCAGGCTTGATATTCATTGTGGCAGCAGTAGTTAGTAGTTTAGATGATAACTAAAGATTATCAAACATCTGAAACATTCATCTGAATTCACAGTGTGACTCTGATTCTGTCAAAGCAGTCATTTTAAAGCAGGTTTGTGTCATTTAATTCAGTTTAATGGGTGATAAAATGATGCAAATAAACACAGCTATCAAAAGGAGTCTGGTAGTGTAGAATTAGTATTTGATATGTGTTATTTTTAGGGGTGTGCCACGAGTGTGCGTGTGGATGTTTTTGGTGTTTGAAAGAATTTGTTGTTATTTTTCATGAGTTAACCACAGCTCTACATTGTCAGAAATGTTTTAATGGTAAAAAGTCATGATCAACATGAGTAAAAGCCCAAACATTTAGTCAGCAGTTTTGCAGTAAATTCAAATGAAATTTGTTTTACTCCCTGAGAGAAACATAATAAATTTTTCCTAAGGCGATTGGAGTTTTCTGTTTGATTGTGATATTTAATCATCAATTTTATGTTTGATTGCAAATGAATGCATGAAGCAGTGATTTAGAGCGACATCATCAAATATAACTTAAATATCAAACTTGATTTTCCACACATGTACTGTAAATTAACGGCTATATGATGCTAAATAACAGTTTTGTAGCAAACACTAACAGTACCATGCTGTTAAAATAACGGTTGACTGCTGTAGGTAACACAAACAGTATGATGTTTCTTTTTCTAATTACAGTATCCCGCTGTAAATTAACGCTGCAATGCTGGAAACCACAGCTTCCACTGTTTTTACAGGGAAATGTTTACAGTGCATGATCTTAATCCACACAGAAAGAGTTATAGTTACAGTTATAATATCACTGTTATCAGAACAACATACTCTTATTATTGTTGAGTTTGGAAATCAGATTTATATTTTCTCATTCAGAAACATCAGCATTAAAACTTAAAGCTTTTGACATAACTAAAAAAAATTAAATAATAATACAGAATATAGAAATGTACATAGATTTTATGAGCCAAAAAAAAGCATTGAGGTCATTCGAGTTACAGATAATCCTGTAACTGTATTGCAGTAGAGTTTCTTATGTTGTACTGTATATCAGTGTGAATGAGTTGATAGCTTAAACAGCGTAACAACATCTCGTATCTCATCCGAATCTGTCAGGACACTTTTGTTTCTGCAATTTTTATTTTTTTACCCATAAAAGAGTTTTTTTCTCTGTGTGTAAAAGTTATTATATTCTGTTATATCACGGGGCTGTTGAATGCTTTATTCTGATTGGATGAGAAATGTTACACTGGTGTTGAGTCTGCTTCGCATTGAGCCACATTACCACCTTGGGTGTGCATTATTTTGGAATAATTCAACAGCCCGTAATGAATTATTCTCTACATAAAAGATTGTGGAAACAAATACAGGGCTGCAATAACTTCAAAAAATTCCATCATACAGTACATTTGTGTTTTCTGGTTGTGTTATTGTGATTATTGTATGATTGGAGTTCTGCGTGGAGTTTCTTTGTGTTTGCATGTTGTTGGGTTTTGTTGGTGGTATAGCTTGGTGATGTTGTCATAAGTCAAACACGCTCCTGGTGGAGCAACAGAGAAACATCTGTGAAGATGTTTGATTTTGACATGTGTTTGTGATCTTGTTGTTTTAGCGCTGAAGAAAGGCCGATTCTGGATCACTCCAGACCCGTACCACAACGACGACAACATCCAGATCGGTCGAGAGGTGAAGATCTCCTGTCAGGTGGAAGCCACGCCGCCCGAGGAGCTCTTGTTCAGCTGGCTGAAGAACGGCCGGGCCCTACGCAGCTCAGAACGTATGGTCATCACCCAGACCGATCCTGACATCTCCCCTGGAACAACTAACCTGGACATCATTGACCTGAAGTTCACAGACTTTGGCACGTACACCTGTGTAGCGTCACTGAGGGGCGGCGGGATTCCAGAAATCAGCATTGATGTAAACATCTCGTCCACTACTGGTGAGTCTCACACGCATCCTACATCCACACCACAACTGCACGTTTCACACAGATCAATGAGAACACTTTCATCTCAGCAGGTTTATACCTGAACAGAACTTTTCATAAGTCTGTCTGATTAAAAATACTTTACAGTGTTCATATTTGGCAGCTTTTTGACCACAACATGTAGGCTAAAGGTCAAGTTCACACCACATCTCCATATGCATGCCAGTAATAATAACCAATGAGTGCGTTTACATGCTCAGTCTTACACCGATTATGCTTAATAAACTGATAACGTGTGGGGTCATGTAAATGCGTAAAACGTTGCTTTTATATCAGGGAAAGCCCTTAAACACTGTAAGCAAAAACTGATCGGCGCAGGTCGTTTTTTGCTCATCCGGCTTTCTTGCGTTTTTCTTCATGTGTGCGTGTCTCCGCATGTGACAGATAACTTTAAACTTTGGGGAAGTAAAGTTGTTCTTTCTGAACGACTATTATGTACTATAGGTGTTAAACCTGACAAATCTCCAAATCCCATGTAAACGCGGTTTTCTGCATATCTGGTTTAATAATTTGCATGGAAACGCATTTTTCATAATAAGCGTTTTCTACGATAAGCAGATTTTTGATAGTTATCCGCTTATTCTGTGCATGTAAACGCACTCAATAACCTGTTGTTATTTTGATGTACTTGCCCAGTTTTTGAACCCTAAATCAAAATAGATTAAGGCTGCTAAGTGTTTAAAATGAATATTGCTTCGAATTAAATTAGTGATGCACTATATATTGGCGGCCGATATGGTCATTTTTTTACACATCGGCATCATTCCGATGTCAAAATAGGGCCGATGTGAACAGGCCGATAATCATTCCTGTGTATTTGACGTGTGTGTAGGAGATGTGAGTTTGGGGGTGAGGATGTTTGTTTTTGCACGAGCGCATAAGTTACACGTGTGTGCTGAAGCAAGTTTTGTCGTCTACCTGGTCGTTCTTCAAAGTGTCTGAAGAAGATCCTCGCTATGCTGTATGCCTGGGGTGTCCAATACGTTGATTGTCAAAGGCAATGCCGGTAGATCGCACATAAGTTAACTGTGTATCCTCATGCTGCTCCATGCCTCCACGCGCTTCGAAAAACCGAGCGCAAAATTAGCATGGTCTTAGAGTATTTGTGAAACATGTGAGTCTTTTTGAGTTGCTGTGCCTTTCTTCTCAAATGTGTTTTTATACATCTTATGCCTGCCCGCTGCAGCTCAGTCGTGTAAACTTCCGAAATTTACCAGGATGCAATTGCATTCTTGCCTTCATGCACGAGCTGATGCACGCGCCCGGTGTGTGTGTGTGTGTGTGTGTGTGTGTGCGCGCACGAGCGAACGAACGAAGTAGAGAGAGCTGCAGCGTAGTGCTGATTTATATGCTTCTTATACTATTGTTTGTTTCACTAAACCGTATCTCCGCTATTTTATACAGTTCTCGACATGTACTTCAGGATTTTTTTTAACTCCTCAAAAAAATAGAGTAATGGTGACAGCCCTAAATCCAATGTAGAGATATATGCAGTATAGTCCACGCATTTAAAGTGTTTTTAGCCTGTAGATCTTGTTGGCTTTATCATTTTAAAAGTAGATCACCACACAAAAAAGTCTGGACACCCCTGCTTGTGAGAGTGAGGGCCGGGTGATACGAGGGGGAGTTTGGGACAAATTGTTCAACACAACCAATTTGATCACCCAATAAGCATCCCGAAGCTTTCAAAGAATATGGGAAATCAGCTAATTGATGACATTTTGAACATGGGGAAAGGTGCCCAATAGCTCTTTATTTGATTATCATAAAAATGTGTTTTCTATACAGAGATATCAGCAAATATCGGTATTGGGCATAACAGACAAGAGTCATATCGGTTATCGGTATCGGCCAAAATGTTCACATCGGTGCATCACTAAATTAAATCCAAAAGTTATGCCAAACCCAGGTCACCTTTAACAGGACTGTGTTATGATCAGGACAGTGTGTGTTCTTACAGGAGTCTGATCTTATACAGATCAATACACATCCATCCCGACTGTCTTGTCTCATTTTTCATAAACATTGCATCATCGGTCGAGCAGGACCGCTTGTGGATCGATACACGGGAGGAGGGAGCTCCAGCGGATCAGATCATCTTTCCCCCGCTGACGGCTGAGTGCGGTATCACATCTGAAAACATCCGAATACAGAGTTCAAGTCAGATATGTGTTTGGTTCGAAGGTTTCTGGGTTTAAACTACTTCTCTACAGAAGCAGGTGTGTTCAAAAACTGAAGGTCAAGAACATTCAGGAAGAAAATGATGGCTTTACTGCTGTAATGTTTTCACATTTGAGTCCAACACGGCCAGCACAGATGCATTGACTATTTACCACATCATTTAAAGTCATTGTGGGCTTTGTGCCATATTTATGCATAAGAACAGCCATTAAAGTCAGTGTAATTGGAAGGCACTTCCCCTGATTGCTTATTGCATTGATTGTTTTTAACAAAACCTGACAAGAACATCAAATAACAAAATCATAACAATTTCTAAAGAAAATGAAGTCACTTCATAATGCTAAGTATTTAAAAATGGCTGACTTCTTTGTTATCTTTATGCAAGCTGTAATGTTGTTCTTTAGAGTTTGCTATTGATTGGATTAATGTGTTGAAGAGCGAGTGTCGTGTGTGTCCAGAGTTGTGAGGATTTGTTGTGTTTCTGAAGGATCAGTTAAAGCTCTTAATAAAAGCATTTAGAGAGGATTATGCTGCACATTTGCCAGGACATCACGCTGTGGAAATGTTTGGATTGAGATTCAGTGTGGATGCGGTGAACACATGATCCGCTTTACACCAGTCAGTTAGTTTTACTGTAGTAAAGCAGAGTTTCTCTCTGTCGTCTCTCACTCATTAGTGCTTTGATTTTGCTCTTCATTTGAAATTGCACTGCTAATGATTTATTCATGAAATGTGCTGGCGAGATTTTTACCACTGATAGCAGACGGATTAGGGAATGAGGAAGCGTGTGGAATGATGAGTGGTCTCCATTCTCATTTAAAGAGGTAAAAACACAATCAATCTTTATTCTCTTGACTGGTTTTAATGAAGCTGTATTTGAGCTGGACGCTTCTGTCTGCCGCTGAGCCGTTCATCTTTGCATTAGTCCTGCATTTAAATGTGCTGTGATAATGAGAGCGACGCTTTATCACCCTTACGTTCCCTTCGTCCTTTCAATGACTCCTGAACTTGTCAACTATCCAAGATCCAAACCAGTTATCTGTGAAAGAGCGGCCAGCTGATCCAACACAATCTCATGCCAATTCGTACGGTTTTTATCGATGTGGCTATTTCATATTAAGTTACGCGACCAAAAATGTTTTCACACGATTGGCATTCGCTCCCGTGACGTTGGGGTTCTATTATTGTTTTTTATGATAATCATACATTTAAGATTCACTTCATATGAATTAGCCAACTTGTAAAATACGTACGAGATCAGGCTGGTTTGTTGTGTTGTTTAAGCCAGTGGTTTTCAAACTTTTTCAGCGTGCGCCCCCCTTTGTGTAAGGTGCATTCCTTCACGGACCCCCCAAAGAAAATTTATGACAAAAAAACTGTTCTAAAACTTCACATTTTAGTTACACAAAACATTAAATTATACAAAGTAGTGCTGCCTTATTTTTTTTTTAGGTTTAATTTCACAGAATTCATGATAAATGAAAATGTATTTTATAAAAATGTCATAAGACTGGGGCCCCCCTGGGCCCCGGACCCCAGTTTGAGAACCACTGGTTTAAGCAATAATAAGATTTCTGTTCTGATTAAATGCAAAACAGGCCATAAATGAAGTAGTTCTGTTGAAGGTTTGTGTCATGTTGATGAAGAGAAACAAATATGAAGACCTGTTTATGCTAATATGCATATTACTATGGTTTTACTACAGGTAAAACAAAAAAGCATGATTGCTCTAGTAAAAACATGGTATCCTCAAAACAACCATGGTTTTGACCAGCATAGTTAAACCATGGTTAGTGTAGTAATGCCATGGTTTTGCTAATAGTAAGCAATACATGGTTACTATACTTTTATCACAAAAAATAAAGATTGTTAATTTTTTAAGGAAAGATCTGTGCACAAGACAAATAACAGAGACTGAGAGCAGGTGACTGACATATGAAGATCATTCATGTCATCTATGGTTATTTTTTATTTGAAACATATAATTATATAATGCGTATAAACTCAATATAAGTACAGAATGTGAAGGCACAGATTTATGTTTGTACATTTCTCTCTTTGACTTCAGCTCTTTTATTCTCACACGCTTTTAAAAATCATGAAAGATGAATTCTTAGTTGAAGGCATTGAACTGATGGTATGAAAGACAGTACGTAGGTTATTTATTGTAAAACCTTCAAACAGTTTGCAAAAGCAGAGACCTTCAGGTTAGTTTGAGCTCCAGTATGTTTGCAGTGTTTGACTGCGGCTGCGCAGGTTTCTATCGCAGATTTTGTTGCGTCTGTTTGTCCTACAGTGAACATGATCATCGGTGAATGAATGAAGTCTCACATCAAATAAAATCATTTCGTTCAGGACACTGTTAGATATGAGCTCAAATTTACACCAAGGTATTTTTGGCTCTTATTGGTATTATATTGCCATATGAGAAAAAATCACATTGTAGTAAACTTTAGTTAAATTACTGGCAAATTATGTATTTTATGAACCATTATTACACGGCTCTCTGGAATGCTTGATTCTGATTGGTCAGTTGAGACATTTGCAGGTTCGTTCTTTTCAAATAATAACCGCTCCAAAGTAATAACGCATAACATAGTAATAACGGTACTACTTGTACAATTAAAATCGCTCCGTGCCAATAAAGACCAATAAAGATTACTGTTTGGCGCCATCTTGTGACAAACACTGGACAACCACAATTAAGAATGGAAAATTTTGAGATTCATTTTAACATGTACGGAAAAAACAAAACATTTAAACAGCGGATAGAAGAACGAACAACGACAAGACACAGAGAGCTTACTGAGACTGAACTTGACAAAATAGAGCATGAGAGCTACGAAGCCAACACACAAAAAAAGTACAGAATGGGCATTAAAACTTCTCAAAGACTGGCTAAAAGAGAAAAAAATGGAGACAGACAAGTATGAAGCAGCGGATCTTAATAAGGTATTACGATCATTTTATGCATCTGTGCAAATTTTCGCGGAAGGATAAAAATGTTAATTTAAAACAAATATGCCAATAAAATGTTTCAAATTCATATTCATGTCCAGTTTTTTCTTATGTGACAAGTAACCGTTTAATAAGTGGCTACTTGTCACGTCGGGTCCTGATCACACTGTCGGGGCTTATTTCCCGATAACTACCGGCTGCCTCTACATTATCCCTTACCTCAAAAAGCGCCAGTGTGTGGATGGGCGACCTCATCTTGTAATGAATATTATGTTTATTGTGACTGTCAGATTGAAACCTTGTGTGTTTAAAACAGCTACGCTTTTTCATGAAATGCATTTTTTTTATATAATTCAACAGATAAACACACATAAAGAATATAAGGGATGCCTTTATAAAGATGCCTTTAAATTTATTTTGACAACAACTTCAACAAAGTCAACATTTTGCATCTGGATTTTCCACTTTAACATCATATTTTAACATGTTTAACATGGGCACTTGCCATTTTTCTGAGGTTGGCACAGGGCACCCCGTGAAAAAGAAACTAAATACAGCCGTGACCGGGTTTTACCTCTCATTTGCACCACACATTTGTTTCATGTGCACTCAGTTAATCTCAGAGCGTGCACTTTCCACACAGTGACATAAGAGATGGATGGCAGTGGTTTGTTTAATGTATGAACCCTGTTAGTGTTAGAAGTTGCAATGAGGACCAAATTGAACAAACCATATAAATGCAAACATATAATTCATGAATATGTAACGTTATCAACTGTATTGTAGAATCCACATTATGAAGCAACACAATACCTGTAATCACGTTTAAACCGGTATATCGCCCACCCCTGTTACCTAAACACAACTGTAGTTTGTAGTTTTAGTTTGTTTATTTGTTTGTGATGATGATGATAATGAAGTGTAACTCTTATCTTAGGGTCAGGTTATGGTGTACTTCATATGACCAGCGGTGTTATAAAGCTGAATTTCATTACAGTAATAACATCACTAACTGCTGCTCAGAGATTCATTTTCAAGCGGTTTATATCAGAGACAGCTGGTGTCTAATGTGTTGCTGTTATTATGTGCAGGTTTCACACATCTCCATTACTTTAACAGCATTTCATTAGTGCTTGTTTCTCTTTCTGATAGTCACACAGAATAACATCTATTATTAATACACCGACCAATATTCAAGAGATTCTGTTTCTGCTGCTTTGAAACAGTGTGATCTGAATGAATGTGTGAGATGACATTTACTATAGTACTGTAACTCGGCTTTGGATCGTTTGTGAATAAATGACATCAATGAAATATGAATGTAATTGCTATGGAAACTGAAGTTTTTCTGTTCTGTATCTGAGTCACTGTATCTTAAATACTGTAACGTGTTATTCCTGCGGCGCGCTACAGACTGTCAGATATTTTATTTAGATGATTCTCTTGTTTTGGGTTCTGCATTTTCCCATCATTTTTGCAAATGATGTCATGATGTCCAGGTACTTTGATACGACCACACACACACACACTTGACACTATTCACTGCTAAAAATGACTTTCTTACTTAGGATTTTTGTCTTGTTTTTAGTACAAATATCTACAACAACTTAAATCAAGATAAATTTTCATGATAAGCAAGATGACCCAAGAAAATAAGTCTAGCTTTTTCACAAAAGATATCAAATTGAAGTGCTTAAGACAAGCAAAAAATCTCCCAATTTTCTTGAATTAAGTGTTGATTGAATTTCTTGAATTGTTTCTTACGCCATTGGCAGATTTTTTTGCTTGTTTTATGCACAAATTCACTTAAATCGTATATTTTTGACTTATTTTCTTAGGTCATTTCGCTCATTAAAAATACATCTTGATTTAAGAATTTTTGGATATTTGTACATGAGGGGGCATATCCATGTTTAAGTGCTATAATTGGGTCCTCAGTGCTTTTATTAACCTAGACAATGTGAAAAAGATCAACTCAGTAACTTCGTTTTGGTAAACCATTCACTGCAAGCATGTGAAAAAATTGCTCATTGGAATTTGGCTCCCCTTGTGATGTCAGAAGGGGATCTTATTATAATAATACCACCCCTTGAAATACACTATCCAACCACGGCACTGCTATTTTGTGCAGAGATCAGCTCATTTGCATTTTAAAGGACCATCCAAAAACCTAAAAAGTGACAATTTTAACATGTTATAATAAATGATCTATATGAAATTTTGAGCTAAAACTTCACATATGTTCTCTGGGAAGATTTATTTGACATCTTTAAAAAAGTCTTGTGAAATGTCCCCTTAAAAACAAGACAGAAATACTAAGAAAGTAATTTTTTGCAGTGTTGACCATCACGAGCGACCCGGTCTGCTGTAATTCTAGAGCCCCATATCAGTCCCTCCTCTGTTTTTCTCTTTCTTAGTTCCTCCAAGCCTGAGCGTGCCGCGGGGGAAATCCCCACTGGTGGTACGGGAGGGTGACACGGTGGAGTTGGAGTGCCTTGTTTCAGGGAAACCCAAGCCCATCATCCTGTGGTCCAGGGCCGATAAGGAGGCGCCGATGCCGGACGGCAGCGTGCAGATGGAGAGCTACGACGGTGTGCTGCGAGTGGTGAACGTATCGCGTGAGATGAGCGGATCTTACCGCTGTCAGACCAGCCAATATAACGGCTTTAACGTGAAGCCACGCGAGGCTGTGGTTGAGCTGATAGTCCAATGTAAGTTTCCATCAGAGCTGTGTGTGTTCAACCTCCTAAGACCTGGATGTCCACAAATGTGGACATGAATTTTTTTATGTTTGCACCATAATTTTTAATTCTGTGTAACTGGAACCTGTTTTATACAAACATGGACAAATACTGCTTCATGTTCTCAGAAAAATTGGTTCTTCGTAACCCCAAAATAGCTGGAAGAAATCTGAAAAATGACAAACCAAATCCCAGGTCTTAGGAGGTTAATAATGTCAGTATTTTAGAATGAAGAAGTTTAACACTGAGATCATTGAGAGCTGGTTATTATTTTTGATTTGTAAGTTGAATAGTTATTGCTAGTTATACCACGGGCCTGTTGAATGCTTTATTTTGATTGGTTGACCTGTCAAATACCACAAGAGCAATGTCTGTGGTAAGAGGAGTTATTGACTCTGGTGCTTTGAATTATTTAAAAAAAATTACACAACATTCACTGCAAAAAATGACTTTCTTACTTAGTATTGTTGTCTAGTTTTTGGAACAAATATTTAATTATTCTTAAATCAATATTTTCTTGATGAGCAAAATTACCCAAGAAAATAAGTTCAAATTTAAGTGAATTTGTGCTTAAATCAAGCAAAAAAAAAATCTGCCAATGGGTTAAGCATTTTTTTCTTGAATTAAGTGTTTAAGAATTCAAGTTCAAGATTATTTTCTTATCCCTTTGGCAGATTTATTTATTTATTTATTTATTATGCTTGTTTTAAGCATTTTATATATATATAAATATAGCAGTTTATATATTTGTTCTTAAAACAAGACAACAATACTAAGTAAGAAAGTCATTTTTTGCAGTATATTGCTAATACCACCTAGTGTGTGCATTATTTTTGCATACGTCAATTATTCCTTACTGAACACACATACAGCACTGATACAATACAGCCTGTAAGTCACTTTAAAAAATAAACATCTGCTAAATGCTTAAAGTATTTAAAGTAAATCTATGAAATCTTTATTCAGGTTTTGTGTAAATTCAGTGGTTTTTTGTGTCTTTAATTGTCTGGCACACTTCTCAAGATGCCGTGTGTAATCTCTCTCATTATTACATGAAAATAAAAGTGCACGTGAGGTCTCACTATTTGCTGAAAACCTCAGTATCTGTTTGTTGAAGTGGTTTGATTGAAGACCATGTATCTTCTGAAGTAGTTCAACTCAAGGGTTCATGTAAGCGACAGACAGACGTTCAGATGTTTACATCTCTTAAGATGTCATTCTTTCATTCTGTTCTTCATTGAGATGTTTCCTCAGAACTTCATTCATTCAGGAGATTCATTGACTCTTCTGCTCATTTTCTTTTCAGAGATGGAGTGAAATGTGTTTAGGATGTGAAATATCCCGCTGATATATAAAGAGTCTCTCTGTGAATCAGTGTGATGATGGTGTGAACACAAACACAGACTTTAGTGATGTCATCGTGTCTATAGTGCTAATGATATTCATCATCTCATCCGTTCAGCTTCATGGGAATTGAAGATTTTCCAGTCTGCATTATATGCATGAGCTGACAAAGATGTTCCTGAGTGGTTGCCGGGGAGTTTTAGATGGTTTTGCCATGTGGTTGCTAGGATGTTTTGGCTGGTTGCTTTGATGAACATTCACAGGTTCACAGAAGAGTTTAGTACAATGTTTTATGTTCCAAGTCTTATTGTATTTTAAATATATTGGTGAATAAAAACGAGAGAATAATCTTTCTGTTCCTGTCATGAAGATTTAACTGCAGATAAACAGTGTAAGCAGATATTTTAAAGTGTTTTTACACTGGACTCATGTGAACCCGAATGCTAATGTTTCTGCCCCCTCCCCATATTGTTGGTCAGGTTTCACACTCACTCCATTCTATCAAACCCGGGTGCATTTGCGTTAATCACACATCATCATCACCAACATGCATGTAAAACACGACGCGACTCAGCATATTTTTGAGTTTTTTAATATGTTGGTGTTATCATGCATAGCAGAAAGAGCTACAGCTGCACATGTGTGTGTTTTGGAATGCAGAATTCATCAGCTGTTGTGGTAATCATGCATTGTGGAAACAAATTATTGAGGTCATTGGTTAGAGTGCATGTGAAGGTTACTTTGCCTCCTTGACGAGGAAGTCTGAGATGCTTCCATTGGGTTATAATTTAACAGAGGTGTCAAGTAGATGTTTTGAATATCTATACTGGAGTAATTATTTTTCTTTTTACTTTTACTCTTTACATTTTCATGCAATCTACTCAATGTCTAACAATGTTGTTAATTTAACCCAACATTTGGGTTTGTGCCTTTTTGATCCAACACTGGATTGAAAATAACCCAGAATTTTTTTAAGTATAAGACGTGTGAGATGAGTTCTTGGTCATTTTGTGTATGTTGTTTTCAGTATTAGATGAGATATTTCAGTCTTTCACACTCAAACACTTACTGTATTAAAGATTTGAGTCGAGCTGAAAGGTTTTGATCGGATCATTCCAGCATGATCTATCATTTGGTACTTTATACTGAAGTAGTTTCAGCCTATTTGTAATGTCTCTCTGTTATAGACCCACCCACAGTGGAGCCGGTTTGGCAGGAGGTCCGTCAGGGTTTGGGTCGACCGGTAGTGATGAACTGTCGTGTTTTACGGGCACATCCGTCACGTGTGCTGCGTTACGAGTGGAGGCTGGGATCTCGACTTCTGCACGCCGGACATTTTGACTCACGAGACGATACTGAATACACCATACGCATCCTCACGCGAGAAGGCTACGGCGAGTACACCTGTGACATCATCAATGAGGCGGGGCAAGGACGCTGTACTTTCCTGGTCACTGGTAAGACTTACGCTGTTAGGCATTCCTTATTCATCGCTGTACATCTGATCATATTTTATATTAGATTTCCTGAATTGTTTATTTTAAGGACCTCACTGCAGTGAATTTTGGGTATTCTGTGTGAAAGGCACATGGGATGATGTGATGAGGTATCAGCTGCTTTTAAAGGCATCATTATGTTGTATACTAGATTATTCATTCATTATTGAAACACACTCTTGTCATCATCTTCACAAACTTTCTGTCAGGGGGGCCTCGAGGATCAGGATTGGGAAGCACTGCTCTAGACTATGATGAACAGTAATGTTTATATAGAGAACAGACGGGTTTGTGATTCATCTCTTGATTCATTGATCTTGACGGTCTGTTGACAATCTCTTGATCTCACATTGAAGTTCCTGTAAAGTCAGATATTAAATGTGTTTTCAGTTTGTCACACCACTGAAAAATTTGTTATTAACCAAATTTGAATGATATAACCTGCCAAATTAATAAAATAAGTTATCAACATTTTGGAAAAATATGCAGCATTATCTGCTCTCAGACGCTGGGGGTGTGTCAGCTGTCTGCGCTGAAACCACGCCCACTTACTGAAAAGCTGCCGTCTCTCTCAACTTTCAAACACCGCTACAACCTGAATGCATGCTCGTGATTGTGTTAGGGGCGGGGCCATGCTTGGTGGCTCCAGTTCATCATCAAGTCACCATTTTAGCCCCGCCCCAAATAATCCTGAACACAGAAATGGTGAAAAACTGCTTAACGATCTAACTCTGCAATTCACTACTCTCTCTCTCTCTCTCTCTCTCTCTCTCTCTCTCTCTCTCTCTCTCTCTCTCTCTCTCTCTCTCTCTCTCTCTCTCTCTCTCTCTCTCTCTCTCTCTTTTTTCAGTCTTTTGAGAAGTTGTGAATGAGACTGTGGTCAGATTTTGGGTCGATTGGCCTTTGTCCCTGAAACCCAACATGTCAGGGTTTTTGCAGTGGATTCTGGCGGTGGTGTTTTTTCGTTTCTGGATCTTCTCCCAGTGATTGTTATAAAGCGGTCCGGGCATCAGAATCATGTTGAATTGAGCTCTTTGGCCTCCAGCTATGTGTTTGTGTGGACAGTCTGATGGTTAATGTGCCAATGGTTCAGAAATCATCTCTTCCCCCGGGCTCTGCTCTTTCTGCCATCTGCTCATGTGGTTTGTTGCCAGATTCACCGGTTCTCTGTTCTCCAGAGGCGTTCAGTCGTCCACTATCTGATGAACCCTGAAATCTGGCCCTTGTTCTGCAGATCTGCTGTAGGTTTAATGAGTTTGTTTTCACGGAGGCTAAATTTTCTCTTAAACATATAGATGACCTGACGGGAGGAGTTCTAACAGGCCAATCAGTGTGCTTGCAATGTAGACCGAACGCATTGTTAACTATAAAGGCATCTTAACTGAGAAATACTTAATTAATTTAGCTCTGTATTCTCTTGTGAGTGATTTGAGAACAATATGACCAAATCTGTTTTAAAAGCCAGATAGACTGTTTTGTAAAGAAATGTTTCTGACATGCTTTGTTAGCGTTTGTCTTATTAAAGTGAGTTTAATTTGACGCTAGAGTAGTTTTCATTAAAAGGTGAATTGCTGATGATGAGATGCGCTTTTGAATCTTCATGCTGAGATTATATGATAATATGTCAGGAAACGTGATGATGACAAGAAACAAAACACAATTCATCACTTTCCCACTACTTTCTCTACATTGTTTGACTAAATACACATTTACAAAATATGGCTGGAGTATTGGTGGATTATGGATGGAATATACTTTACACATACTTCACTCATACTCTATATTTAATTTACACTCACCTAAAGGATTATTAGGAACACCATACTAATACTGTGTTTCGCCTTCAGAACTGCCCTAATTCTACGTGACATTGATTTAACAAGGTCTTTATAAATGTTGGCCCATTTGATAGGATAGCATCTTGCAGTTGATGGAGATTTGGATGCACATCCAGAACAGGAAGCTCTCGTTCCACCACATCCCAAATATGCTCTATTGGGTTGAGATCTGGTGACTATGGGGGCTATTTTAGTACAGTGAACTCATTGTCATGTTCAAGAAACCAATTTGAAATGATTCGAGCTTTGTGACATGATGCATTATCATGCTGAAAGTAGCCATCAGAGGATGAGTACATGGTGGTCATAAAGGGATGGACATGGTCAGAAACAATGCTCAGGTAGGCAGTGGCATTTAAACGATGCCAGATTGGAACTAAGGGCCCTAAAGTGTGCCAAGAAAACATCCCCCACACCATTACACCACCAACACCAGCCTGCACAGTGGTAACAAGACATGATGGATCCATGTTCTCATTCTGTTTACTACTCTACCATCTGAATGTGTCAACAGAAAACGAGACTCATCAGACCAGGAAACATTTTTCAGTCTTCAACTGTCCAATTTTGGTGAGCTCGTGCAAATTGTAGCCTCTTTTTCCTATTTGTAGTGGAGATGAGTGGTACCAGTGGGGTCTTCTGCTGTTGTAGCCCATCCACCTCAAGGTTGTGCGTGTTGTGGCTTCACAAATGCTTTGCTGCATACCTCGGTTGTAACGAGTGGATATTTCAGTCAAAATTACTCTTCTATCAGCTTGAATCAGTCGGCTCATTTTCCTCTGACCTCTAGCATCAACAAGACATTTTCGCCCACAGGACTGATGCATACTGGATGTTTTTCCCGTTTCACTCCATTCTTTGTAAACTCTAAAAATGGTTGAGAAGATTGTGAAATACTCAGATGGCCCGTCTGGCACCAACAACCATGCCAGGCTCAAAATTACTTAAATCACCTTTCTTTTCCATTCTGACATTCAGTTTGGAGTTCAGGAGATTGTCTTGACCAGGACCACACCCCTAAATGCATTGAAGTAACTGCCATGTGATTGGTTAATTAGATAATTGCATTAATGAGAAATTGAACAGGGGTTCCTAATAATCCTTTAGGTGAGTGTATATTCCACTCATTCTCAATCTATATTTCACTCATGCTTCAGTCATACTCCAGTGGTGTTAAGGAGCTGAAAACAGAGTTAGTTTATTTTTTTCAGTACAGTTCATTGCCCTCATGCTGTTCAACAAGGTTTACTGTTGCAATTTTCTCTGTAAGCTTTATTCAGAATTGAGCATTGAGTCAGTAAATCTGCTGAAACAATAACATGTTATTTGCTGCAGAACACTTGAGCTGTTTACAAGTGCTTTTAATGGCTGTAAGGATAAAATCGTTTCCTTTAAATGTTTAAGAACTTCTTTATTTTGTTATTAAATAGTTCTGGGTTGTGGATGTACATCATGTGTAGTTGACTTACTTGACTTTTAAATGTGTAATGTTAACGGATAATAAACAGTTCAGTATGTGAGTTATATGTACACACAGCAGTGATTTTCTCTCAGAATGTTGTCGAATGCTAACTGTTGTTGTTTAGGAATGATATTAATGTTAATTTGTGTTTCTAAAGATTTAATTAGTATTGATGAATGTCTAATGTTAATGTTTGGGTTTTTTTGTTATTCACTATAAAGCTGCTTTGCAACAATGCACAGTACTGTAGAGCGCTATTAGTCAGCTGCAAATATGGTTTGGCCCAGAAAAATTCTAACAAAAGGTTTCTCGGTGGTTTACAGTAGTATCAGATGTACTTAAAAACATACTAAAAGTTTACCAAAGTTTGACGTCAAAATGGCGTCCGTCAGGTCCTTAAAATGACCATTACTCCATTGTATTCCCTCTAAACCAGCAATACTGGTGCCGGATACATGTTTTGACCATGTAATATTTTAATAAGCATATTTGAATAATAGATGAGTGATTACAAGTACAATTATATATAAAAGAAATTGGTTATAGGCATATTTATGCAAAAAAAAAAAACAAGTACAAGTAAATGCATATTTCTCCTTTCTCATAACATTTTGCCTAGTGTTGGTGGTTTCTTTGGTTCATAACCATTCTTTTGAATCTAATAAAAATACATTCATTAGAATTGTGTTGGTACTGTAAAATTAGTCAAAACAGGGCTGCCACGTGAAGCCTAAGTACCGTTAACCCCTTTTATTTATTTATTTATTTTTATTTTAGAATGTGTTTTTTGCCTTTTTAATACTTTTCTTATTTATACATATCTTTTTTATTTTCTTCAGTTGTTTCCTCTTATTCTGGTTTATTTTGTATACTTTTTTTGCACTGTGACCTTTACTAGATTTACCTTTAGTCATCACACTCTTTCTCCCATAGAGGTTGATTATAGTAATTCTCACAATTCCCAACTTGACATGGTCCACAAGTAGTCCATATGCCCTCAAACTGCACTGTTGTGTTTGGCAGACAGTTGTGCAATTACAGTGGATCATCTGCAAGAGGCTTTCTCGAGCAGCAGTCTTTCCATTGCATAGACCCCACAGGTTGGGTCGTGCAAGTTCACTTTACTTTGGCTTGGTTAGCTTTTAAGTTTAGTACCACTTCAGAGTGGGTTTGGTTGTGCTGGCTGGGAGTACACTGCATTATTCCAGTCTGGACAGGACAAGAGCCTGGGACTAGAACTTGTATAGCATGCTCACATAGAAAAGGTCTAATTTTACTACTGTTGTAGAGAATGAATCTACAAGAGCGGGCGGTGCTGGCAACATGCTCTGTGAAACTAAGCTGACCATCACTGACCAAACCCAGGTTTCTGGCTGTCCTGAAAGGCGTAATGGTCAAAGAACCAAGTTAAATGAAAAGATTGTGATGAATGTTAGGGCCAGATGATATAACAAGCAGTTTTGTCTTTGCAAAGTTCAGCTGGAGATGACAATCCTTCATCCAGAGTGGCATAGCAGAGGTAGAAAAAAGCCATGTTTCTCGAAATGATAGAACTCAGGAATGTTATGTCAATGTTATAGAAAAGAACAGTGGTCCAAGCACTGAGCCTTGAGGTACCCCGGTATTGAGACGTCACCTCTAACGGATACTCTAAATGACCTCCCTGAGAGGTAAGACCTGAACCATAGTAGGGCCGTGCCAGAGACAACCATAGCCTTGAGGGTCGACAGGAGGATGTGGGGATTGACAATGTCAACAGTAGCAGATAGATCCAGTAGGGTCAGTACAGATTATTTGCCCTTGTCTGCCTTAGAGCTTCCATGACTGAGAGTAGCACAGTTTCAGTGTAATGACCGCTCTTGAAACCAGACTGGTTGCTGTCTAGAAGGTTATTTTGTGTGAAGAAGGAGGAGAGCTGCTCTAAAAGCACACGCTCAAGAGTCTTGGCAATGAAGGCAAGAAGAGATAGTGGTCTGTAGTTTTCTAACATTGCAGGATTAATTTTGGGTTTCTTCAGCAGTGGTGTTATCTAGGCCTCTTTAAAAGCTTTTGGGAATGTACCAGTGTAAAGAGATGCATTAGTCATGTGGGTGAGAGCAGGGATAACCAATGGAGGAATGGCCAGAAGGAGATGGGTGGGTATGGGGTTCTAGCGGGCAGGTAGTCAGGTGGTTAGAAAAAAAGATTGTGGTTCCGCTAGAAGAGAGAAAGAGGGCATGCGTCAGAAGTTTGAACATGTGCAAGAGGTGGCAGCGCAGAGAACGGACTGCTGATAGTGTTAGTTTTCTTCACAAAGAAAGAAGCAAAATTGTCAGCCATTAAGTCAGATGAAGGTGGGGGGCGGTTAAAGGTTCAAGTTATATTCATAAATATAACTTTTTTTTAATATTTTTGGCCTTTTATTTAAACAGTGATAGAGGAGAGGACAGCAAAGTACATGGAGGAGAGAGGGTAAGGGATCGGCAAATGACCACAAGCCGAAAGTGCGAAAGCACCACATGTCGGAGCGCTGCCCACTACACCATCAGCTCCTACGGTGAAACTAATCTTGCATTTAGCAATGACGCTGGTAATGATGATTCTCTTAGACAAATCAGTTATCTACAGTGCTTTCACATTATGCTTAGCATTAGCCCAGCTGGCTTGGAACCTCAACTGAAGTTGTACTAAAAAAGTGTTGTTTACTACGTAATGTACCCATTAAAAGCCCCCAAAAGTGAGCTGAAAAGCTTCATCCTGGCTGTCCACCAGTTTCCATTCCCAAATCTGGGTGGGGGTGTGTAATTTAAGTAGTCAAATGTTTATTTTGTTTGAACAAAATGGAATACACTGTGCTACCAACAACATTTCAATGAGGCAAGCAATATGTCAGTATTCTTTTCCACCATCTTCTTAATTGCTAACAATTGAGAATTTAGTTTTGTTAGGTTTAGTATAATGCCACTTTTATACTCAAAAATATCTATAGAGGATGCATTACATATGTAACACCTTATTCAAGTTTAAATGAATAACCATTTTAGAGGGCTCACACACAGGCCTCGGTTCGGGCTAATTCAGAGTTGTTTATGATCAAAGTTACACAACTCAACTCAAATTTAAGTTATTTTTTGGTGCAATGCATTTTACATTGAATGTCATGTCAAGGGACACCTAATACTACAAAAAACAGTTGAGAAACCTTTTGTTAGAATTTTTTTAGGGTTAGGTGTTTTTTTTTCATATATGCAGCCACCTAAACCTGAATTTAATGTGTTTTTATTTTCTTACAGGTAAAGCTTACGCTCCTGAGTTTTACTATGACACTTACAGTCCTCTATGGCAGAACAGACCGCGTGTTTACGGCTATAAGCTGCAGTGGACACAGATGAATCCTAATGCTGTAGACCGAGTCATGGCGTATCGCTTGGGAATACGACAGGTACAATCTTCAGTTAAATCCCATCTTTATCTTCTTTTCTGTACAGGAGAAGGACAGGAATAGATAAATGCAACTTTACTCTTTGTTTTATTGATTTTTTTGTTTTGTTTGTTTATTCATTAAATCATACAGACACATGACTCTTCAGTGGATTAACTTTAGTAAAATATAAAACAGTGTTTATTAAATTACAGCCGTATTGCATTTTTTTTAACGATGAGAATAAAACATTTGTGTAACGTGAGAGCTGGTGTAGACAGACGAGGACGATGAGGATTATAAAACATTACTAACTTTAATGGAAAAATGACAAGCAATATACATCCAACATAAGACACACAAGATCTGACAAAAGACAAAACGAAAGCAGGGGTATATATATAGGTGAACAATATATGACAATGATGATTACAGACAACAGCTGCAAACTATGAAACATAAAGGCATACAAACGCAACCAAGGCTATACTGTGACCGTTTAATTGACAGATTTTCTTTAGTCTAATTAATGGTGGATTACAGCGTTTGTGTGCTTACAGCTGCCGTTCACAAACAGATTCATCAGACAATCCAGAACAAATCATTTTACCCATAATGCTTCATACCAATGGAGATAAAAATGACATAAAGTGCCATTAAAATATTGTGTTAATCTGCTGCTTTCTATCAGGGTTGCTGGATTAAGACAAATTGAGTATTTGACACAGATTATAATAAATGACAGGATGGCATCTGTCTGCTGTCAGTCGATTTATTCATTCAGTACTGTACTGTAATTCATTTCTCAAAGCTCACAGCTGTATTCAACTAAGGTGTCAAATATAAAATCATGGTAACACTTTACAATAAGGTTGTATTTGTTAACATGAGTTAATGCATTAACTATCATAAACTTACTTCTTCTGCATTTATTCATCTTAGTTCATGTTAATTTTGCATTTACTAATACATTTTTAAAATCCAAATTTGTAACTGTTAACATTAATTAATGCACCATGATCTGTACTAACTGTATCAACATTAATTAACATTAATAAATTTTGGAAATATTCCAGAAACATAACAGGAATTTATGGGAATTTACAGGTATTTATAGGAATTATTTGGAAATTTAGGGAAATTTATATCATATACAATCATACATAAACATCTTGTTTGGTCATAAGCAGACATGCAAGGTAATAAAAGTTTTTAAAATGAGGTCTTGACTGATTTAATTGATTATTTTATTGAGTAACACAAGAGCAAAATAAACATTATTATAATAGTGCTAGCTTACATTAGATATCATAAACACATTTAAGTATTTGCTAGTTAAACTGTAAAAATACAGCAAGAATGGCATCTGTGGTATCAAAACCTGAAAGTAGAGGGGAATATATGAAGATGATTTTTTTAATTTCAGTGTGTGTGGTGGGGGTCATTTTTAGACACTACTTTTTAATAATCTCACCTAAATGTTTTCTCAGTCAGTGTTCAACTGAAATTGCATTTAATCTTGTAAAGGGGCAACAGTGGTTCATGTAGGTTAAATCGGAAGGTTGGTGGTTCAATCCCAGCTCCACCGGACCAAGTGTCGAGATGTCCTTGATCAAGACACGTAACCCCAGCTGCTCCCGATGAGCTGGATGCTGCCTTGCGGCTGAAACCGCCGTCGGTGTATGAATGTGAATGTGAGGCAAATTGTAAAGTGCTTTATATGGCCATGGGTCTGTTAAAAGCGCTATATAAATGCTGTACATTTACCAAAAACAAAATTATGATGCAAGATTTTTTTTACTACATTTAAGTTCCCTGGTATAGGCAACATTGCATTTTTTTCAAATTCCTGGTTTATTCCAATTAATTTCCATTAATTCCTGTTAATCATTATTAACATTTATTTAACCAGGTAAATCAATTGAGAATCAGTTCTCATTTATAATGACAACCTGACTTAATGTCCATATATTCTCGTCAATTCCCATGAGAAAGTTTCCAGAATTTTGCAACCGTACCGTATTGATTTGTCATATTCATACGTGTTATGTGGATGATGGTCAAATCTATCCAGCAGATCTTTTCCTGATGAGTCTCTTAGACTCGTCATTAAAGGGTTCGTTCACCCCAAAATGACAGTTTTATCATGAATCACTTAACCCTGTGTTGTTCTAAACCACCAAGTGCTCCGGTTGTCTTCAGAACTCATTTTTAGATATTTTTGTTGAAATCTGGGAGGTTTCTGTCTGTCTACTGCAGTTTGATTTTCACATTTCTTTCCCCAGAAAAACATGAAAGACATCACCTAAAAGGTGCTGACGTCACCTGCTGACATAGTTGCCAGCGTAGACATAGAATACACTGGCAAGTAATTTGTGCATTTATACGGGCTGTTTAAAGGTGCAGTGTGTAATTTTTAGAAGAATCTCTTGACAAAAATGCAAAATAATATACAAAACTATATTATCAGGGGTGTATAAAGACCTTTTTATAATGAACTGTTATGTTTTTATTACCTTAGAATGAGACGTTTTTATGTACATACACAGAGGGTCCCCCTTAAGTGGAGGTCGCCATTTTGTGCCTCCATGTTTCTACAGAGGCCTTTAATGGACAAACTTATTTACTAAGTTGTCTCTGACGATGACATGTTTTACGGTGGCGGCTACTGTAGCTTCTCTATGTGTTTCAAAAGCAAGGGGTGAGCAGTGGATTGAGGCGTTGGTTGCAATTCGCAACATCACCACTAGATGCTGCTCAATTTAACACACTGCACCTTTAAGTATTGCTTACAATGTTTGCATAATGGCTAAAATAAAAAAGTGAAAAAAAAAAAAAACATTGTCAACTACATCAGCAGGTGACGTCAGCAGCATGCACCGTAGTGTGCTTGTGAATATGCATTGAAAGACCAATGAGAAGAACAAATAGTTGAATAAAATTGTTTGTTTTGTTTTCTTTGCACACAAAAGCGTTCTCGTCGCATTATAATATTATTATTGAACTACTGATGGCACATGGACCTTTTATTTAAGTTTATTTGTATAGGGACAGATACAATAAACATAGACAACAAGAGACAGTCATTCAATGCATGCATCATAGTGCTTGTAGCTTAAGCTAATTTGCAACATTTGTTCTTTTTATCGATGCCTTCAATTTTTTTCTGGGCTTGATTGTGAAACTAATTGAAGTCAATTGGACAGACAGAAGCCTCCCAGTTTTCATCAGAAATATCTAAAAATGAGTTCTGATGACAATTAAAGGACTTGGTGGTTTAGAACGACACCGGGGTAATGATAAAATGATCATTTTGGGGTGAACTAACCCTTCAAGAAACATTTGCATTTCTGAAGAGTCTTCATGCACATAGCTCATCATTATAAATGAAATGTTATGATGTTGTTATGAATTTTAATGATGTTGGCCAGCTTCAGGTAAATAATGTCAATGTGTTGCCATTCCCAGAGAGAGAGAGAGAGAGAGAGAGACTGAGAGAGAGACTGAGGGAGATTGTTCATAAATAAATAAACAGGCGTCAGCAGAGCTCTGGATGTTGAGGATGATGCTTTAACACGTTCAGCAGAAGTCAATGTGTGAAGAGATGTGAGGTTATTTTTAGTTTCTCTCTGAATCATTATCATTTCCCCTCAGCTCTGCTCTTGAATTAATACTGAAGTCTCCACACAGCAATGATTTTCTTTGGTTGCTGCTAAAAATGAAGCTTGAGTTCAAAGCCCTTGACAAAGGTTACAGAAGATTCATTCGAGTTCATTTGCCTCTGCTGCAAACAATTCAAGGGATTTGTAAGGTTTAGATTTGTGTTCCCCACATGATAGTAATGTTTGTTTAAACAGGCATCCCTGTGTTTTGTGAAGGTTTGGCATTTAACTAAACCATCTGGTCCTGACTAAAGACACTTAATGAGACTCTGAGCTGATTCAGTCCAATAGCTGTCAGGTAAACAGGATTTGGCATGATGGTAAATGACACAGAGCAGCGCAGTTACTGAATAATGCAGCTGTTCCCAAAAACCAAACGGCACTTTTCCAAATGACTGTTGGACTCCAGCAAAACTCAAGCGCTTGTCTGCCAATAACTCTGCAACTTTCAACTTCAATTAAAACTCTTAATGCCATCTCCTGTCACAGATCACATCACAAACTCCCACAGATAGAGACGCACTTGTGTGTGTGAGCAAATAAAGTTGTATTACACTTAAACTCTGCTGCATTTAGCTGAGTTACTCTCTTAACATTGTTAGTTGACTTATAAACGTCGGTCTGCGTGCTCAGCATGATTTCTCACCGCACTGTTTATTTCTCCTGTACGCCAGAGGGTCCACGCCATCGACTTTCTTGTCTGTATTGTCAGTAGAAATGTCAGGGAGCTCGGGGTCGATGTCCTGTCACTGATTTCAGCGCTCGGTCTCATTAAATGAATCCACGGTGACAGGTGCGTGGCGATCCTAACAGATGCTGTGACCCACTGATGCTTTCTCTCCTTCAGACCGGACAGCAGAGATGGTGGGAGCAGGAGATTCCTGTAGATGGAAACATTCAGAAAGGAGAACTGATCACACACAATCTAACAGAGCTCATCAGACCCGAGGCGTACGTGGTCCGATTGACGCCTATCATGCGGTTTGGAGAGGGCGACTCGACTATCAGGATCGTCACCTATAGTGGTAAGTGTGAAAGTTTATAAACACAAAGTCTTACGATGAGTAGATCTATGGAGGAGATATCTGCCATCTGATCTCACCATCTGGGTTTTTAAGATTCTTCTCCAGTGGCGGCCGGTGACTTCTTTTTTCGAGGGCACACAATGCGAAGTTCGTCACAACATGTATGTAGTCCATCGTGTGTGTGGCTCGTAATTTCAAAATATGTGTTCGGCACGTTGATCTGCATCACGTGTCTTGTCAAAATAAGTGCCTGCTGCAGATGCGTCTAAAGGGTTTATGATAAAAGAGACGCTCGCGTTTGCCAGATACTCGCATAATCTCATGCATAACGGTTTTGACGCGTGTGCAACAGGCACTTATTTTGACAAAACACGTGATGTATATGGTTCACATGACACAACAAACACATATTTTGAAAACACGAGCAACACACATGACACTCCGAACACTTATTATGAATTTGCGCCCCTCAGATGCTCCTGCTCCCTCCCTCCTGCTCATCTCACATCATTTTATCTTCATACTGTAGATTATAAGATAATGATTGGATTCACACTACACTAGTTATATTACACTGACGTTCATAAACTCTAAACTTATAACACTTAAGGGGGTTGAAATCTATGAACTGGTTAAGTTCAGGGTTTGTAAATGTGGGATTGTTTTCAGAGAGCTCCGTATAATCATTAATAATTTAACTCATGAGGATCCAACAGAAAGAATCAAAGAGTTTATATGATGAAACTAAAAAAATCATTTCTGTGTTGAGTGAAGCAGATGAATAAACAGCGTGAACAGTGATGTAATATTTCACATCTAAAAATATTCACTGACAGTATTGTTTATGTAGGAAAGTTAATATGAGTATTAATGTGACCTGCAGTGCAACCCATCATTTTGTTATACTAAAGACACGCAGTGGATCATTAGCGCTGTAAAGCTGTCGTCTAGTTATTTTTGCGACTGACCTTACTGCATATGCATTTCTAGGCGTTTTCCTTTCGGATGCAAAATTTATGGGAGGAGATTATTTAAATGATTCACGCAACGCGATTTACTAATGTTTGTGCGTGTGATATTACTGCTATTTGCGGCATTATTTAACAGCGAAAAAAAGGCATCACACAGATCAGAGAGCTTGTGGTACAAAGAAGAGGAGAGATAGAGGAACTTATTATTCAAAAATATTGGTTGCCAAGTCATGTTATTTTTTATTTGCTGGAAGAAATAAAACAAGAGTCACTAGGAGAAGAACTTAATTTTTTGTCCTCCAGTTCTTTTCAGTGTCGTATGGCTTCATTAGCTGTGAAGCAGAGATGTTCACAAGTCTCTGAGCTCGAGTCCAAGTCAAGTCTCAAGTCTCTGGGCTCGAGTCCAAGTCAAGTCTCAAGTCTCGTTGTAACAAATAAAACTCTAATAACAAATAAAGAAATTACAAACATTTATAAAAAAGAACAAAGTTGCACATTAAGTAAGGTCTAAAATTAGCATTATGTACATAAATTAAATTAAATGGATAATAACACTGTCTTTATTGTACAAATTAAATATTATTATTATATTTTTGAGCAATAGACGTGATTTTCTGTTTGTCTTGGGTTGTTTGATTAACATAAATGACACAGACTTAAGTAGGTTAATTGAGGTTACTGTCTCTTTATTAAGAACAAATAAGCCCAGACTGGTTTCTGACTGGTTTCTTAAGACATAAACAAATGTTTTTATTAAAAAATAAATACTGTGAGATCATTTTGTGTGAATGTGCCCTGTCAAGAAAAGAAAGATTTTATGTTGGCTTAACTTTTGAAACACTTCTCTCTGTATGTGCACTACTGAGGGCACTTAAAAGCATGCTCAAACACAGGCGGAGCGCTTCAGGAAGAAGATGCAGTCGCTTCACATAAAAATTTTACGTTGTTTTTCATTGCTCTATTCAGCAAATGGATGTTAATGGACTACACTACAGTATGACACAAAGTAGCGCAACTCTGAACCTGACTGGAGCTGGACCGGACACACTTAACCGCATGTGCGTACAGAAATCTGCTCAATTGAGCGCCTTTTTGCGGTTAAATTGTTTAACCATTTAAACAAGCCTTAGAAACAAGTTAATGATAAACTTACCCTATTTAAATTGCATATTAATCCGCAAATCGCATGCGAGGCGAACCGCGGATCCGTCACAGCACTACCCAAAGCTTCAGATGAGTGGGACAGCAGCAGCCGGTGCATTTGATTCGCGGCCGCGCGCGCGTAGCAGATACTTCACGTGTCACGTCGTGGACAGGTTGTAGGTAACGGAGGGAGGGGTATGACAGCGAGCTCATCAGACGTTTCCTAAAAATAAACATTGTTCACGAGTCGTGCGGCTCGAGTCCGAGTCGAGTCTGAAGTCTTTGAGGGTCGAGTCTCAAGTCGAGTCTGAAGTCACTGTGTGTGCGACTTAAGTCGCACTCGAGTCCGAGTCTCAAACTCGAGTCCCCATCTCTGCCGTGATGTCCGTGGTGCTGAACTCAAGCTCATCAGGTGTTAGTAGATCACCTGCACCTTATCAGCTCTGCTTAATTGTGACCCTGAACTAATGTGCGCCGCTCTTAGTAGATTGTGTTTTCATTATCAGCTGTTGTGCCTGCGTTATTTAATTTGTGCCTTTTTAGTACATAACCATCTGCACTTTTTTGGAATTGTGCTCTCGTGCTAATTTAGTAAATCTGGCCCAAAACGTTTTTGTGCTGATGAAATCGAGTTTAGAGTTGATAACTTAAAATACATTCAGTTCAGAATGTATTTGATTTAGTTTTAGTTTATTCATTGATTTCTATAAAATATTGAAATGTGAAAGTGAGCAGACTCATTGTTTGTCTGATTATATGTTTGTTTGAGCTTGTTTTCATCTTTAGATGAAAATGATTTTAAAAGATGTTATTTTCTAATATTAATGTCAGCAAACAGTAAAGCTTGTACACAGCTTTGAAAGAGGAACTACATCGAGCTTTACATCAAGTCTGGTATTTATTCTTCATCTGAAAGCATTTAGCTGTAGATCTGAAATCATCTGGGCCCGGTTCCCCGATAACGCTCACTCTTAGCACGCTAAGAAGGCTCAAAAAGATATATCTTAGCAAAGTTGTTTATGTTCCTAAGTGTGTTCCCCGAAGTGTCTCTTAGAAAAGCTTCTTAACACGCTGCCTCTAAGTACGACTTAACAATGTCGCTGTCCCAAGTGAAGGTGCTGAATTATTTGCGATCGATCGCTCAGGGATCGATTCTCCACTTCACGCGAAGGTGCATTACGGCGTTAAGAAAGACAACATGCTCTGTACAAATGGAACATTACTCAAATTATTCCAGTAACATTTATTTTAACATAGTTTAAGTTATCCGTCAAATATAGACTATTAATTCAATTATAAAATTGTCAGTAATACGGGTAGACGAACCGGGTATTCCTCGCTAATCATCCACGTTAAACATGGGTTTAACGACTTTAAAAAAATATTTAATACCCTTTTATACTAATGGTAATGTACTACGATCAGAATTGATTGGCAAGCAGCTGCAGTTACTTCTGTTTAATGCGGTATTGCTGGCCATTGTTTAATGTTTTCAATAAAAAGCAATATCTACAATGAACAGAGAGAGAGAGAGAGAGAGAGAGAGAGAGAGAGAATTAGATACAGAATTATGGTCTGAGAAGATCCAGCAGCTCCATTATGGGTTGTCTTGGGAGGCAATTTTTTTTATTTAGCCACGTCAGGCAAAATGTCATAAGTGTTGCCGAATAATAAAATTGTCATGGACTATACGGTTACGCGGCCGGTGTAGAAGTCTGTTCCCCCTGTGTTTCACTTTAGTTTAGTCTTTTTATCGCGTTTTTATCACATTATATGTTTATTCTTTATATACATTGAAAGTTTTAATGGCTACTGAGATGTATATGTGTGCATTTATGTAATGTATCTTGACTCTTCTTGATTGTAAGTCAATTATTTTAACAGTATGAATCATATTATATGTATAATATATATTTATTATGTTTGGAAACATAACAGTTTTAAAACAAACAGTAGAGAAAAAAGAAAAGAAAATGACAGGCTATATGTTAAAAGACATAAAACTGTCAAATATGAAATATTTAATAAATTGTGTAATAGAATACATGATATTATTGCTTTTTAGTATAACCAATTGAATTCTAAATAAATTATAAATATAACGTGATGAAAACGTTATAAACATAGAGTGAACAGACTTCAATGAGGAACAAACACCGGCGCCGTCTTTGATTCATTAGTTCTGATACCAAATAAAGTCAACTGCATAAATAGTCCTGTATCCATTGCAAACATATTTTATTATAAGTCTTAAAAATGTCCATAACATAAAATCATTGTCAGCATACCATAGTTTGACTTGTACTGCGCTGCGCTGATTTCTAAAGACTGCGGCGATAGCGTTTTGCGCTCAAACAACGCTAAGAGAGAGCTTACGAATGGTCCAGACCAACCTTACGAAAGTGTGACTTACAGAAGATATACTTAGCGTACGAACGTTTTGGGAACCGTGCCATAGAGTTAAGAGAGAGGTTAAGGAATAGGTTAAGAACTACTTAGCGATAAGAACGTTTTGGGGAACCGGGCCCAGATTGTTATCCGTTCTTTGTTGTGTCGGACATCAGCTCTTATTGTGATATCACATTACTCATTCAAGTCTACACAAAGCTGGGCTGAATCGTATTTAAACATATATTTTAGATACCATGTTTTAAAATATTACATATCATGTTTTTGGAGGATCAGTATGAGATGCTCTGAGCTGATTTGTGATCAGTAAAGTTAATCCTTCAGCATTAACCCAGTTAGCATTTATTCAATGTGATAGAAATCAATGAAAGAAACATCACTGATGGTTAAGACCCAACAATAACAAAAACAACTTCTAGAAGAAAAGAAATAAATCCAGCTTTAGGTTTCCTTGACCTTTATTGTGTTTTCTGTGGATGTTTGTTTTCTCGCTTGAGCAATAAACTTGTTTTGAAATGAATTATTGTGTAGATCAGATGACATCAGACACACACGTGTACACATGTACAGTAACTTAAGTGTATATCACAATATATTAACACTCAGAAGCATTTTTCACTTCTGTATTTCAAATCTATTAAATGTCAGTATTGTTTCATCTTTAATGTAAATGTTGTCATTGATCAGTATATTGTTAGTCATTGATTGAAATGTTTTTGTATTAAACATCTGTTATTATTATTATTATCATGTCAGCTGTGCTGTAGCTTCGAGTTTTGATGCAGATTGTAGTAGTTTTTCATAGTTGTTTTATTTTCAGGTGTTTTATGTGAGGCCGAGTCGTCTGCTGTCACTGTGGGTTTAATGTTTTGTATTGTTGTTTACTGTCATCAGACATGTTAATGTGGAAGACAATATTTCATAAAGTTACACCAAACCCTTGTATTTACGGTAATACAAGTCACGTAACTTTTCGATTTTGAGGAATTTCCGTGTTTTTTCATGTTCATATAATGAATTTCTGTTTATGTGTCACTGTCACGTATTGGTTACTCAACTGTTTTGTCCTTGTCGCTTCAGTTTAGGGTTAGATTTACATAAAATGACATCCTTACCCAAACTCTAACCCTAACGCCAGGCGACAATAGTTCAAAATCAGAAAATATAAAAAATAAATCAGAAAAAATGTATAAACCAAGTGGAATTAAACAGTTGTCACCTGGCGTTGGGGTTAGAGTTAGGTTTGGGTAGGGATGTCATTGTGAAAATCTAACCCTAAACCGACGCGAAAATGGTAAGAAAATAGGAAAAGAGAATGCAACGGACGTAATAGTATTGAAGTCCCCAGTTCGTCAATAAATGAAGCGAAAGGTATACCCTCCGCGTCAACATATTGACGCATGGTCAAGTGTCATCAAATATTGACGCCATGGGGTGAGACTGGGTTGAACGCAAACACCAAATCTAACTCTTAACAAAGTGACAATGGTTTGAAAATAGGAAGAAGCAGTTGAGTAACCAATACATGACAGTGACAAGTAAACAGAAATTCATGAAAATATTACAAAAAAAATCTAAAAGTTAGGTGACTATATCATGAAATTTCGTGAGACTGGGCAGCTTGTTCACACTGAGGGATTCCGGTTATCTTACGGGAATGTTACTACTGTAGTTCCTCTTTACAGGAGCGATCCCAGAACATTTACAAGGCGTTCACACAGAAGCCTCTCTTACTATTTTACAGGTATTTTCTGGCACCAAAGTGCTGTGTGAATGAGTTTTAAGTGAAATAATGTATTGAACTGTATTAGAGTCAGTACCACATGTTTATAGTGATCATTAATAATAACTGGCCTGATTATTATCTTTTGTGCTGTTTATTGACTGTAGCGTCCCCTTGAGTTCTGAAGTTTGTTGTCATGAACCATGTACAGTTTGTTAAAAGGGAATCTATTATGAAAAATCCAATTTTACAAGGTGTTTGGACATAAATGTGTGTTGGCAGTGTGTGAACAGAACAATCCTACATTGTAAAAACATAAACCCTCTCCTTGTTGTTTAATCCCCAATAAACCAAAGCAGTCTCATTAAATATGCTGTATTCATTCTCTTGTTAATGTGATGTCACAGTGATAAAGCCCCACCCACATTGTTTTAAAGAGATACTCATGATTTAATTCATCTGAGAGAGTAACATAAGATGATGATGTTGTATGATGAAATGCTGGAATGATAAAGAGTTTTTAATAAATGTTTTTACTTCTCATTACAGCTCCTATTAATCCACATCTAAGTAAGTATTTATATTATATGTTTACCTGTCTGTGTATCTGTCTGTTTTTCTGTCAATCTGTCTTTTGGTCTGTCTGTCTGTCTGTCTGTCTTTGTTTGTTGGTTAGTTATTGTGATTCTGTGTTTATTATGTTGAGATCTCTCATGATATTTAAACACATGTCGGGCAGCACAGATGTTTTGTTTGTCTCTAGACGTCTCTCGTCTAGTCTAGTCTGCTCATGAGAATCTTCTCCATTTAAATTGTAACGTGTGAAGTCAAGAGCCAGCGGTCCTCTGACGGCCGTAAATCCCAAACACTTCACTGGAAACACTTCAGAGCCTTCGGATCCGAAGGTCGCCGCTCTTCGCTCATCCAGATTTTTATAAAGTCAATAAATATTTATCACCAAACAACACCTGCTGAATCTCAATGACTTTACACCAAATCTCATGAGCTGCTAAACTATTGTTTAAGAAATCAGACTGGAGACGCTTTTATTTCTCATTATTCTGACATGATGTTGATCACATGATTGGAAAGTTTCATCTTCCTGTAGTTTAGTCTCTTCAAGAAAGTCAAGACATGTACTGAGTGACTGAATGTTAATTATTTCTTCTCAGGAGAATTTCATTGTAGCTTTGAAGAGGAGCCCATGTGTATGTTTACTCAGGACAAAAGCGATGATTTTGATTGGACGAGACACAGCGCAGCCACTCGTGACACTAAATACACACCAAACACGGGTCCCAGCGGTGACCGCAGCGGATCTAAACAGGGTACGTCTCTCATCCCCGCCCGTCACCTTTTACAATACAACCTCCATTACAAAATCATCTCATTTCCTCATAAGAGGTTTATCTTCACACACTTCTGAGTCTCATCGGATCAAAACTTTGGAAATTTTGCAGCCGAGCAACTTCTAATCCTCGTGTTGATTTCAAAACTTATTTTAAATTACGTTCGTATCCAACCGAGTTCCAATTACCGCTCTGAGCAATTTCATTCAGATTAAATTTGCCTTTTCAAATGAGGTTGTCTGTTCCCAAACGGAGACAATACTTCACCCAGCAGGCCGTGGTGTTTATAAAGAAAGAGTCAGACCTGCTGTACTGACACATAAAGAAACAGGCGCTTGATTATCCTCAATGTCCTCTGCTTGTGTAATTCTGTACATGGACTTTAATGCCGTCTGACTGCGAGCCGTTTCATTACCGTATACAGAGTTTAATGATTTACGATGAAACTCAAAAAGGAAATTCTGTTTCATTTCAACTTTAATTCACAAACATCGTTTCAATAATGTCACCATCCATCATCTCTGTGTCTCAGTTATGCCCAACATCAGGACATAAAGAAAATATGAAGTAGGCTATGTGTTAATCTCATGAAGACACCTGTAGTTCACATTCAGTACCAACATAAAAATAAAAGTAGAAGACAAATCTGCTTTTATTTGTTTTTTATTTTGATTTATTTTGATGAACATAAGTGATTTAGTGAATGTCATGTTTACTGACATGATGTTATTTTAACACAATAAAATCTTTTCTTTCTGTTGACTGATTCACTCAGAAATAAGAGTTATTGGTTGCACTTTACATTACAGATGAGTAATAACTGGGTAATTTCATAGTAATATTATTTTTAAACTACATATTACAAGTAATTGCTATATGCAGACATTTACTCTGCTGTTTCTAGACAATAACAATGTCAATTGTGTTGATTTAAATGTATAATAAAATGGTAATAATTGTAGTGGATATGTACTTACTCTAACTGTTCAGTAATATTTCTGTAATTACACCAGCCTGATGATGTTATTAAGGAAGAAAATCTTGGTTACTTTTAAATGTTAATTTATAAATAATAACACAGTAATCAAAGAGACTAACCATGTCATAGTAGTTAGATGGTAAAATGTACAATTTAATCAGTTACTACCATAAAATAAATAAAGTAATTTCACAGAAACTACAGAGTAAAATACAGAATCACCTCCACAGTTATTACCATCTGATATATGATGAAAATGTTAAAGGGGACATTTCACAAGAGACTTTTTTAAGATGTCAAATAAATCTTTATTTGTCCCCAAAGTACATGTGAAGTTTTAGCTCAAAATACCATACAGAGAATTTAGTTGATTCTTTATTTGTGATATTATCACGAATTTCCACGTTTTTTCGTGATCGTATAACAAATTCACGTTTCCGTGTGATTATCACGTATTGGTTACTTAACTGTTTTGTCCTATTTTCTTACCATTGTTGCTTTGGTTTAGGGTTAGATTTACATAAAATGACATCTCTACCCCAACTCAACTCTAACCATAACACCAGGCAACATATAAAAAATTAACCAGAAAAAATAATATAAACCAACCTATACATAAAGTGACATTCTAATGCAAGCACCAAATCTAACCCTAAACCGAAATGACAATGGTTTAAAAATAGGACAAAACAGTTGAGTAACCAATACATGATAATCACACGAAAACAGGAATTCGTTATACGATCACAAAAAACGTGGAAATTCGTGATAATATCACAAAAAAGAATCAAAAAATTATGTTACTATATCACGAAACCTCGTGAGACTGGGTAGGTTAAAATTGCCACTTTGTAGGTGTGAGCAAAAAATGTGCTTTTTTGGGTGTGTTTTTTAAAATGCAAATGAGCTGATCTCTGAACTAAATGGCAGTGCCACAGTTGGATACTACAGATTAAGGGGTGGTATTACTATAATAAGATCCCCTTCTCACATCACAAGGGGAGTCAAATTTCAATGAGCTATTTTTTCACATGCTTGCAGAGAATGGTTTACCAAAACTAAGTTACTAGGTTGATCTTTTCACATTTTCCAGGTTGATAGTAGCACTGGGGACTCAATTATAGCACTTAAACATAAAGACAGATTTTGATGATATGTCCCCTTTTAAATTTAACAGACAAATGCCTGCTGCAGAACTTTTATTAACTTTTTTATCTTAACAACAAATACATCTCTTTGACATCTTTACATCTTTCATTATCAAGCTACATTGTTTATTCACAAAATTACTTTACAAGTTTAAGCAATCATCTGATGACAAATCTTTCAGTAAAAAAGTCTGAAAATGAGGAATGACAACACAGAAACACTGGAGAAAAGGGATGTCATGGCCATCCATAACAGCATAGACAAAGACAGATAGACCAACCGTCTACCCAAATCACACCGTGAACAAACATTTTATTATACCTTTAAATCAACACAATTTACATTGTTATTGTCTGGATATTGCACAGCAATACTTGTAATATGTGGTTTAAAAATAATATTAGCATGAAATTGTGTATATATTACCATAACATTACCCGGCTATTACCCATGTGTAAAGTAAAGTGTTACTAAGTTATTAGTATCATTAATAGTTGTGTATTGTGTGTGTGTGATCTCTCACAGGATGTCTCGTGTTTTTCTCTTTGTATCATTGTCAGGTTTTTATATGTACATTGAGACGTCCAGACCACGGAAAGATGGCGACACTGCTCGTCTCATGAGCCCCGTGTTCAACATCGCCCCTAAAAATCCTCACGGCATCACCAATCCTCCAGAATACTGCTTGACTTTCTATTACCACATGTATGGTAAACACATCGGTAAGTAGTATACTTCAATACACATTTATATTCATGAATATGATCACAAAAAGAAGACAGTGTTGCTTTAGATGACAGTCAGTATATAAATAAAAAACAGTATCCATTAAGATTTCTACACTTATTCTTACTATAGTAAAATTGTGGTAACTTGCTGTTTGCCTCCTGCAACATCAGAATCTGAAATTAAAATGATTCTGAAAAATTTCTTTAAAAAACACATCATGTGGTCAGATTGATCTCTATAGATGCTTTTATTTGTCTCTGAATATTAAAACTCTTCTGCCTCCTGATCTCACATTGCATACATTTTTTTTCAGCAGATGCTTTTTTATAAAGTCCAGAAATCAATGAAATGATTCATCCTGACATGAGAACAAATTGAGTTTCAGTAAAGGTTCAGAGAAAATCCTGATTTAAAATAAACAAAATAAATAAAGGTTTCATCTCTTTCTTAAATATTACGAGGGACGTGGTCGCTCATGATAACTTATAGGTGAACAGATTATTTGCTTGTGTCTACATTTACTGTAGTAAATCTCCCATAATGCACTGCAAACTCACTTCAGTCTGATAGATGACACACCCCCACTTCATTATCCAATCAGATTTCTCTTTTGTTGGATTAAAGCGATTGATGATTTTTTTCCACAGGTACATTGAATGCTTTTATGAAGCAGAAAGGTCAGTCGAGCTCAGACACCGGGCCGGTTTGGTCCCTCAGTGGGAGTCAAGGGGATCGCTGGAGACAAGCCAAAATTACCATTCATCCACTTTCATCTTTCCAGGTCAGACGGTTTATTCACTACAGAGATTCTCATGTAGGCTATAAAATAAAAAGAGTTGCCCGTCTACATGCTGATCTATTCTTAAACACAAAAGTCTCATAGATTCACCTCAGTTTATATGTGAGGAATGTGATGCATGATTTATTTGTAGTGATGTAATAATGGCACAGAATGAGTGATGTATGATGATATGACAATGATTCCATTCAACACACAGGTCATATTTGAAGGCATTCGTGGTCCAGGTATCGAAGGGGACATAGCCATCGATGATGTCACTCTCGAGGAGGGGCAGTGTCCTGACCCACCATCCAATCGTATGTATTAAATGTCTATCTCCATGGTAACCAGCCCATAATTGCGTGCACATGGCAACCACATTTTGTACAGGAGAGCTTTGTAATTACTCGAACAAACAGTGAGAAAAAATGAAATGATGGCGGATAACAGAAATACAGTTTGTGTGTTCAGTCTCTGCCGCTGGAGAAATCTCTCTCTCTCAGTAATCATTTTTAATCATTTATTTTTAATCAGGATTTTAACTCACAGTATCCCAACAGATCTCCCCACATAACTATAATACTGGATGGAAATCTCTTCATACATTGAACAGATGTGTTAAAAACAACACATTAGTGTTGATTCTGCACCCATCTCTGTGTTATTATTGAAACAACACATTTTGTGTTACTATTAACACAACTTTTGTTTTATTTTAACACAAAATCAACACAAAATTACATTTTATATATATATAATGGTGGGCAGGGCACAAACAAACGAAGGGTTAATTGTAACACATAATGTATTTCCACAGGGCCGATCAATCTGCTTTTGGTCTTTTTCTCTTACTGTCAGAAGATCTCCTTTGAATTTGTGTAAAGTTTTGATGTGTTTTGGGTAAGATCTTGAACAAAGAGTGTTTTTGAAAGTAAATTTCTTCATCTTATGATTTTTTTATTTCCGAGTTGGGTGTGTAAGACACCAAATCCAACCTTATATTATTTTAATCTCTGTCTTGTTAACTAAAACATAACACCAATTTGACTGATAGCTGGGATTGAAAACATTTTTACACAGCAGGGTTAGTCAGTGTTGGGTAAAGTTACTTTTAAAAGTAATGTGTTACAATACTAAGTTACTTCCCAAAAAGTAACTAATTGCGTTACTTAGTTGCTTTACATGGAAAGTAATGCTTATGTTACTTTTGCGTTACTTTTTCTTACTTGGCTGAGACTTGATCTCTTTCAGACCTTGCAGGTTTTTTTATGACTAAGAAGTTCTGCATTCAGAAATTGCATATTTCCATCGCAAAAATGTCAAACTCTGGCCTGCCATCTCTGTTTCTGACTCAAACTCTTCTCACTTAGACACGTATGCATAGAGTGCATAAATCTAAGTTAATACGTTCAGTTTTTTACATTGAATTAATTAAACTGAAAAGTAACTTGTGTTACTTTTTTTTAAAGTAACTCAAATATTTATATGTACATTTATAAAGTAATGCATTACTTTACTTGTTATCTCAGAAAAGTAATATTATTACGTAATGCACATTACTTATAATGCATTACCCCAACACTGGTTACAATGAAGCCTCGGGTAGACCATGATAATGTAATGAAAACAATCATAATGATAACTGTTAATACAATATCAGAGGAAATAACTCACTATTATCATTTTTTTCATGCATATGCATTTATATACATTGCTGCATAATAGACGGATGGTTAGATGAAGGATGATGGATGGATGAATGTGTGGATATTTATCTATTATAAGCAGATATAGAAACAATATCCACATTTAGTGTATAGAATATAACTAAATATTCTAGCAGGTGTTACAACAAACCCGTTTGCACTCCTGTCCTTTACAATGTAATTGTATGATAACGGTAAGTGTTGACTTTAAAGGAGCATTTCATCCGTAGAAACATTAATCTTTATTGAAAGTGCATCATATTTGTAGTCAAAATGTAACATACATTTGGTGCCTATTTGACAGAGAAAAGGGGTGTTTTTAGTCTCACCCCGTCAACAAAGATATTAGACTTCCTTCTTTCAATGATGCAAAATGATGATTTTTACATCATTGAAAGAAGGAAGTGCAACACTGAAAATTGTTTTTCTCCTCTTTCAGTGGCAACTGAAAAAATGATGCACAACCATTCAAAAACATGACTGGAGTTCTAACTATACAAAGCTTAATGCAAATGGGTGAAGTGTCACTTTAAGTGTTGATTTGTAGCAGAGATGTGTATGTTGATTGTATAAAAAATGATTCATCTAACTTAAATCTTTTTTGAATGATAGAGCCAAAGTCAAAAAGCTCCCTCTACAGTATAGATATATTTTATGCATTTCCACGAAGAATGACAGCGTATATCTGAAAGAGGACGCTGGTGTTATTTCGTTAAATCTCATATCTGTCTCTTTTATCTTCTGCAGCTATCAGAGGAAAAGCTTCACACAAAGTCTTCAGTATATGGCCATTGTGCGGCACACTGTTTTTTACTAGTATTTTCTTTCATCAGAGGTGACGTACCACATGAGAAAAGCCTGGAAATGCATCTTTTAATATTTAATCACCAAAGATTCACGCTTTCAGACTGCTGAGAGGCACAAGGCCGCGGCTCCACGTGGAATAAATCCATGACACAAATACAAACCTACACAGAAAAGTAATAAAGATTCGCTGACGTCTCTCTCTCTGATGAAAGAGTTGGGTAAGATGATCTCAGGAGAACAATTTAAGGAGAGCGAGGCTTTAAACACTGACCTGAGAACAGTCAGAAAAGCACAATGACAAATTCACCATCTGACTGTAAAGATTTAAGAAAGAAGAATCTCACGAACGATTCCTTCCTCCCTGTGCTTCATCATCAAATCACTTATTTGGTTTCGATTCAATCCTCCCGAGAGACACTCTGCTTCTCCTCGTCCTCCCATCATCATCATCTACTTTTGATTTTTAACGTTGTTTTACTTTGGCTTCAACGCTGGTAAGACTTTACTTTATATCCCAACATCAGTAGCAGCCTGACACTGTGCACACATCTGCAGAAGATCCACGACTCCATCACTTCTGTCTTCAGAATCTCTGCCATTATAAAAGAAGTGCCTTCAGGTTAAAACCCCATCTGTGAGCCTGACCGTTCATGTTTCTAGCATCATCTATGGGCTATTTTATACACATTTATATATATATCGCCCCTTAAGTGCTGGGACACAGAAGGCACAACAAACAGCTGAATGGAGGACCGGCCTGAAATCCATCTTAATGTGGATAAACCTTTACTGAAAACCAGAGATGAGATCAACAGAGAACTGCAGTTATAAACTCAATCCTGCTGTCACCATCTTCACCCTTCATACAATACTGAACAATGAGAGAAAACAAACAACTAATATTCATAATTATAATACTATTTTATTACTCTATCCTCCTGAATGTGTTTCAGCTTTTACACACAAACTTTGCAGTGTCGTCTACCTGAACGCTCCAACAGATGGTTTTTAATAACGATGTTGTAAATGAAACAAAAAATTATGAAGAAAAGATTTACGTACGTTGTGTTATGAAAATGTTTTGACAAACTGTGTCGCGTTACTTCTTATTTCTGTTGAAATGTTTGACTGATTTCTTGTCGTTTCCCTTGCATTGTTAAAATATCAAAACCGGGCGGCAGTAATCGTTCAGCTGTATATGTAAAGCCGATCTGTTCATTCAGGTTTCTATGTAGAAATCAATGAAGCACAACATTTAAATGCAGTTTTTCTTTTAAATCGTATATGTGACCGTTTCCATGTAAAGCTGAAGAAATGAAGTTCATCTTTAGTTTACATCACACGCTGGACTGGGTTTCATCTTAACGTCAGCTCGGGTCATTTAGTTTCAACATCTCTCGCTGTTTATATGTGCATTGCTTTATCTTTTTTTATGTAATGTTCAGATATATAATGAATATAATTTGTTACACAAAAATGTACACTTATGAAATAAGTAATAAATAAATGATTTATACCAGACACAGTCCTATAAGTAAAGGTGCTTCATGATCAGCGTTGGGTAAGTTACTCAAAAAAGTAATTAATTTCTATTTACTAATGACATCTTCAATCATGTCATCAGATTACTGTACAAATGACTCCCTCCAAAAAGTATTAAATGACTTATTACTAATGAATAAATCCTATTTAGTAAATGATACAAAGATAGGCTTGAAACAGCTGAAATAAATCATATTAAAGTACATCAATTATTCTGCTCACACTTTTTAAGGTTTCAATTCTCGTATTAACTATTAACTACTTTTGGCTCAATATACTCATATTAACTGCTTATTAATACTTAGTAAAGTAGTTGTTAAGGATTGGTAGGAGCTTATTAAGTATTAATAAACAGACAATATGTCATTAATATTAATTAATTGCTAATAACCAACTGGTTAATAGTGAGAATTGAATGTTACCATTATTCCTATAAGTATTTAAAGTGAAAAAAGATTTATAAAAAAAAACATTAAACTTTAAAATAGACTTTAAGGCCCGTATCATACACCCGGCGTAGTTTCAACCCAGTGCAATGATAATTTTCATGTTTAGCGCCACGTTGTTTAAATAGCTAATGCATTTGCGCCCAATGTTGCGCCCGTTCTGGTGTGTTCAGGCGCATTGTTGGCGCGTTGCTATTTTGAGGCAACTAAAATAGACTACACCATTGACCAACTTAAACCTGGTCTAAAGTCTAAAGTCAATGTTGTTTTTGTTATTTAAAGAGCGCGTTAGAAATATGCGCCTATTTTAAGCAACCCGTGTTTGCTTATCACATACATGAATGCACAGCAGCACAAAAACACTTTTAAATATGAAACATTAAAGGATTGAAATGTAAAAGACTATTATTGAGTCTCTTGGACATAAATGAGAACTGATTATGAGTAGTTAGAAGACTTTAAGAGCTGCTTCACCTGTAGCCTGGTAAGTAAATAAATGCTTTGCTTTAAACAAATGCATCTATTTTTAAATGTTTTTAAATGCTACCACACGTATTTATTGTATATGATGACTCTGTACCTCTGTACCTGTGGATATGGTGGTAAGAGAAACATTTTAAGTAATGCTTTAAAAAAAACATGGCGCTGTCCGAGTGCTGAAACGCTTCGGCTCTCCGCACCTTTGTAAATCTTTTTTTGTATTTTTAGAGTACAAACATTTGCCTGCAAATTATTTTATGAGATTACAATGATTATGTAGGATATCAATACATTTACAGCAATTAAAAGCCTGCTATTTGTACTTCCATGACTGAAAGAAAACGGCTTTTAAAGGTTTTAATTAAAAAAATAATAATTTCAATACAAATAAAAACAACACAATTTTTTTTACATTATTCTTAAACTGGGGATCTTCTTCCTCCGCTTAGTTTTTCAGTTTAAAATTCCGCTTTCTAAATAGGGATTAAGCATGGCGCCAGGTGCAACTGGCTTTTATAGGGGATGAGAGCTGAGACTCTTATTGGTTATTGCACGTTACGCCCAAAACACACCCATTTCTCATTACGAGAATAGGAACAACCCTTTTAAGCCATGCGCTTGGCGCATAAACCATTTTTACCAACATTAAATTTGCAAAAGTGGGTTTGGACACGCCCGTATAGACCGTGTGCTTTAGACAATGCGCCTAGATCATTAAAATAGGGCCCTAAATGTTGATGCTAAATCCTTGATGTACAGTCCATATACAGAATTTACTTAAATTACATCAGAAGTAACTCTCATTAAGGGATTACTCTTATTTTTCCTGTAATTTACTTTACTTTTTCAAAGAAAAACAAATTAAATTACAGTAACTAATTACTTAGTAACTAGTTAACCCAACACTGTTCATGATGCCATAAAGGGTCATTTTTGGCTTAATAATGTTCCATAAAAAAACTTTGAACATATTAAGATTATAAAAAACTATGATAGAAATATTTCTTCTAAGATTCTTTGACTGAATGATTTTTTGAGCAACCGAACATAGTGAAGCACCTTTATTTTTAGGAGTGCGGATGGTGAAAACCCAGATAGCAGCTCCGGTGCGGATCCGGACCAGAGTCCAGAGCTGGTATAGATGTCATCTGAGATCTCTTATCTTCTTCTTCCATGGATTAACACAAAAAAGTGAAGCGTTTGTACCTCAGTGGTGCTTTATTAATGGAAACATGCATTACACTGTCATCAGGTTATAACATCTCCGATCATAATGTAGTATTTTATTTCAAAAGGTTTAAAGCTGCAGTCAGCTGAATTGTCATTGATTTATAATTCTAATCTGATCTTCAGTACTTTACGTGGAGCAGGTCACATGTATGTACTGTATTGTGTATTGTGTGTCGGTAAATCAGAGTAGAATGACTGATACAAAACTTTACATTACACAATATCATCTTAATTCACTCTCTTGACTGGATCCTAATCCAGCATCAGTATGTGTCATTCAGATTATTTACCAATACAGTACACACAGCACATGTAAATCTATTCAATCATAACTCCATGGGTTTAAGTCACTCCTATCAACATGCTGTAGTTTGCTGTTACTGGTTTATTTTATTGATATAATGCAGACAGACGTATGGAGACCGACTGGAGTTGATGTGGTTGTGGTGGAGTAACAGTAGCTGCGTTTCCATTACTCTTTAAATTTCACGCAATTGACGGCCAAAACATGTCAATTTCACAAATACTCCCATATCACAAAATCGCATGAGGTGATTTTTCAGGCAATTCAGAAAAGGTTTTATTTCACAAAACTAAAATGGAAAGAGTTTATTCACATTTCATCTGATAAAAGTATTATTTGCAGATGAAGCGGTGTCTTCCAGAAACACCTCAATACGTGTCTGCTCACAACTATAAGAGGTTTTCCTTTCCAATAATGTTTGGATAATACCCCTACATCTCTTTTGGTTTAAAATAATTAGGATAATAATTACTAATAACTATAAATATCCAAGAAACACCAAAAAGCTCCTAAAAGGCTTTCTTGGCAATAATGTTTGGATAATACTCTTACGTCTCCTTCGGTTAAAAATAATGCCTGTGGTGGATAAGATATTAGTAAACCTACCAACATCAGTCGATGTAATGTTTAATGATACGATAAAAAAATCTTTGCTGCCTTAAATTATTTTGTTGAATCAACTCAGATTTACAAATAACATTGACAAGAGAGAAGTTTAATTTTCAATTATGTTTTATAAGTATCTCATCTGTAGTCAAGATAAATACTATTAGTTAATTCAACAAAAAAAATGAGAGCATCAAAGATTTTTTACAATGGAGGAAAATATGTTTCAGTTTCATATCAGCAAATCTGGAAACGCATCTACATGTAGTGTTGACCAAACAAACTGTACACCCATCTGTGTTTCTGTCATTCACATTCATTCAATCAATCATTCTAGTGTTTATAGTTGAGTTTGTATTTGAATGACAGATTTCATGAGTTTTACGGGAGTCACTGGATTATTTATAGCGTTTCTCAGCTCTGTTCCTGGAGGACTTTACATCTGACCCCATTATTTCCCATCTTGGAGTCTGAGCTGATGAATGTTTGAATATAAAGTGAATGTGTTGTAGTGTTGGTGTTCCTCTGGGATGGTTGAGAAATACAAAACTCTATGATCTGTCGCTCAAATCAATCTCAATGAAAATGAATTGGGTTTTCTTCTCTGGTCTACAGTGAAATCATCTCTATTGACTGTACTGTACAATCCTTCTGCTCTGATTAATATCCAATCATTTCACTTCTATTTCTTTCGACTATCATCCATTTTGTGTCATTCTTGCAACTAAGGATGAAAAATAAAGAAAGCTATTTTACATTTGTGTCCCAAAAGTGACTTTAAATCTTTCTTCTTGTATTTCTAGATTACTAATATGTACATATACATACTAACAAAGTGAATGTATGAAGTCTATTCAGTGTATATGTAGTACTTTAAGCGTGTAATGGAAATGTTACGCCTCTTAAAGCACAGCGTCTCTACGACATGGCAGCAGCAGCAACTATACTACAGCAAGAATTAAAGTGTAATGATCCTGTCATAGTAATTCATAGTTTATGTGGCAGGATCGTGGCAGTACCCATGTGTTGTGTGGCATCAAATGGCCTTTTGTTTGGGTAGTGTGCTGCTGCGCCCCTTTGTTTCCTCATTATTTTATTATTAATTATTGGTTAACTCCTCTCACATGACCTTCCCTCGTTATCTTGTTTAGTTTTCCTATTTAAGACCCCAGTGTGGTCTGTGCTGTGTTGAATCGTTTTGTATGTTTTGGTTTGTTTGAGTGTTGTAGTCGTAGTCGTAGTCGTATGATAATGGCTTAGCAATCCATAAGGTTCATCAATCCTCAGACTCTTTGATTTGGCTCTGGAATAGCAGCAATATTTCATCTGTATATTCAAAAGTTCTGCTTTGAAAATCACATTGAGGGGGCGGGGCAGAGACAAGACACGGCAGCACACTACCCAAACAAAAGGCCATGTGCTGCACACAAAACATGGGTACCGCCATGATCCTGCCACATGAACTATGAATTACTATGACAGGATTATGACACTTTAATAATTCTTGCTTCTGCTGCCGCCATGTCGTGGAGACGCTGTGCTTTGAGAGCTTTAGTTGTTTGTTTATGTTTGTGCAGCTATATAATTGTGATGGCACCTGTAGGTATGATGCAAAAGATCAATAGATGAACTCCTGTTTGACCCAACCGTCCATAACAACAGTTTATTTTAAAGTTAAAGCTTTCTTCTTCTCAATATTGATGTGCGTGTACGGTGGAGCGTGAAGTTTTAATTCTGTGTGTGTTGAGCTTCTTCAGTCTGCACAGGACTGCACATATAGATCAGGTTTAACAAGAGACATCGATTTAAAAACTAAAGTGATCACATCAGCAGATGAAGACATTTATTCTACTAACAATACACACGAGAAGTTTAATACAGATGCTTTCATGTATCATTCAAAACAAACACATTATCTAAATATCTCATCTTGTTTTGCTTACAAAATATATTCAACATCACAACATCAAATATACTCAAAGTTTCTCAATAGGTCACATGGACAGCTTGTAAACATTGTGGTGGCAGAAAAACTTTTGCAGGACATCCATGATGTTGGACATCCAAATTTTAAGAATGATTGAAGAAATGCTCCAAAGCCACTGAGAAAAACTGTCAAGCCTGCAGCTATAATTGAATAAATGACTTTTGGTGATGTTTCTGGGTTCTGGCTGTCGTCACCTGCTTTATTTTGATGCTTTTAAAAGCCTGATGAAGTGTTTTGTTTATTGGCAGACCTTCTGATGCTCATAAGGACTTCTGGATTGCTTTAAAACATGTTGTGCTCTTGCCAGAGGAGCATTTATGATGATGTGTATGTGTTCAGTGCTGATCTAATGATACACAACAAAGACACAAAATCACTTTATTCATAAAGAATTGTTCTTTTTTTCTCGTCTCTTACACAATGTCACAAAATATTTCAAATAAGTGATTGACTTTCATGCACAGTTTGCCTGCTGCTCAATGTAACAGTGGAACCGAGATCATCTGATGTTTTACAGCTCACACGAGTAAACTCTGATATCACTCACTCACCCTCATCATTCACGCATTTAGCAAACATTTTTATTCAAAGCAATGCAGGGTCACAGGAAGATGTTTTAGTCTGGTGGTTGTCACCAATGGTTCAGGTCAGACTGTTCCGTTGTCATCACCGATGGTTCAGGTTGGACCGCGCCATGATTGTCACCGATGGTTTCAGGAATGGGCCGTGCCGCTGTTGTCGCCAATGGTTGAGGTCAGACCGTGCTGCGGTCTTCACCGATGGTTCAGGTTTGACCTTGCCGTGATCGACACGAATGGTTCCATTTTAGCAGCATCTTGGTGCTTTTGCACAGGTAAGCACAACAGATATATTTCTGTAAAAAATAAATCTAGTTATAGATATTCATTTACAAGCCTTTCAGGATGAGATTGTATTAGTGTCCCTTCTGTAATAAAGCTTAATTAAATATAAATGAAAAGCTTTGATGCTTATGCAGCAAAATCAGTGTTGTTGATCATCATTTACTTTATTTAATGTCTGACTGAATTTATTAGGCAGAATGAAATTACAACAGTGACTCGCTCATATTTCAGTGTCTCCCACTGGCAGTCATCTTGACTATAAACATCTTTTTATTCATCTTGTCTTGAATAGGAGCAGAATTTCTGTAAGCATTGACACCTAAACAACACATGGATAGATAGATAGATAGATAGATAGATAGATAGATAGATAGATAGATAGATAGATAGATAGATAGATAGATAGATAGATAGATAGATAGATAGATAGATAGATAGATAGATAGATAGATAGATAGATAGATAGATAGATAGATAGATAGATAGATCACACTGATTTTAACTGGAAATGCATGTCATGCACCGACGTACAAAGAGCCCATTTTGTCTTTTCTTTCCTGTTATGTTGCTTCAGTGTTGCAATGTTATTATTTTTACGTTAATTTTTCAGTTTGTTTTTTATCTTGTTCTATTTTTAATCCTTTCACAATCAAACATGACCTCTTCTAGCTCAGTCTTTTGTTTCATCTGTCTTAATTTCAGTGAGTTTAGGGTTTGAGATGAAATGTTCTCTGTGAATTTTCATTTAAAGTCTTTTGTCTGTGAATAAAGCCTTCATTACTTTTGTGACTGATTACAATGAGGTGCTATTGTGATTGAAGAAAGACTCATTTAAGATCTATTGCTCTGTAAGTTCATACAGCTACGAATGATTTCAGTCATGATGAATTGAGGTTTGTATCTATAGAGATGTGTTCATGTGTTCATATTGCATTGAGATGTAAGAGTTCAGACGTCATCGGTCCGTCCGAGCTCTTATGAGATGGATGTTGAGTCCAGATGTGTCCTTTATATAAAACTGCATTCACAGCATTCATCTAACTAAGACTGATAAACCCCTTCTATAAACCAATGTCAATAATAAACCCAGTAAAGAAGTTTTACTTTAACTCCAGGTGAAATACAGCTTGTTGAACATTCTTCACATTCAGACACATTCAACATACTGATGAGAAAGCAACTCCTGATGAGATGAGATGAGATGAGATGAGATGAGATGAGACCGGATCTGATGCTGTGATCTGGACTCAACACTTCACTTTAATCACACAATATTTTCAATCAAACATTATTGCAGTTATTTTGGTGAAATGTTGTGTTGTGTTGTGTTCTGTTGTATTGTGTGTATGTTGAATTATTTTAACAACAGTCTTGATATATATTTTAAGATGACAGACTGGTCTTTGTTAGATGAAATAATGGAGACATTTACACATTCATGCCCTGTTGTGTGTGTTTTTTTTTTTCTTAGTCATGCTCATAATAAAAAAAAAGATTTTGCCTTGATCTTTTTGAATGTGTTTTTAGAATTGCTGTATTGTAAATGTGCATGATTTCTACAGAAATCTATCCCATCATGTTGCAGGTAAAAACTCATACATTTTTTATCTTTGTCTCAGATTGCCTTGTGTGTATATATACTATATATAAATCGATATAACTTTTCAATGACACTCAGTTTGACTTTAAAACTCTTTAATAACCGGGAGTAATGATGAGTTTATATGGACGTGAACTAATATTATGTCAGAGTCTGCTGCTTGTGTTGTAAGTAAACTTGCTGCACAGTGTTTTGTACGTGTAAGATCGTGCAACTTTCACATGCTTGCATAAAACTACACAGAGATCAGCCGCTTTAGTTTTATCAATGAAAGGCTAAAAATAGCGCTGTTCACCGTGTGTTCGTGCCAGAAGTCAAAAAAGACATAAAACATTGTGTTCGGTACCTCAGATTAGATAAATGGGTGGAGAGAAGGCGGTCGCATGTGGCACATTCAACCACATGTGCGTTTACACTACAAAAGCAATCTGATTGAAAGGGTTTTCGACTACCTCTAAATGTGGTTGAAAGTGGACTAGCTCAAAACGCATGAAATGCATGTTAATGCCAGGTGTAAACAGCACCAAAGAGAGAAGTGATGAGCATCCTCTTTGGCTCATTGAAGACCACTCTTGCGGTTGTGTTCTGGATCATCTGTAGGGGTTTGGTTGTGCAGGCTGGAAGTCCAGCCAGTAGCGCATTGCAGTAGGCCAACCTGGACAAGACAAGAGCTTGAGGACCTGCGTAGCGTGCTCATTTAGGAAAGATCTAATTTTCCTAATATTGTAGAGAATTAATCTACAAGAGCGAGCAGTGCTGACAACATGCTTCGAGAAACTAAGCTAACCATCAATGACCACTTCTAGGTTTCTGGTCCTGGAAGTCGTGATGATCAAGTAACCCAGCTGAATGGAAAGGTTGTGCTGAATCTTAGGGTTGGACTATATGACAAGCAGCTCCGTCTTTGCAAGGTTAAGCTGGAGATGATGATCCTTCATCCAGAGTGAGATGTCCCTCAGGCAGGCTGAGATACTGACAGAAACCGTGGAGTCATCAGGGTGGAACAACAACTGGAGTTGTGTGTCATCTGCATTGCACTGGTAGGAAAAGCCATGATTCCAGACACAAACACACACGCACACACACACATATACACACACACACACATGCTGAACATTCATCACATTCTCCAGTAACTCTGTACAGTTTATTTATTTATTCTTTAGTCTTCTGCTGGTTGTACTGTAAGAGTTGATTTATGCTCTTGCAGTTTTCTTCTTTACTGAGGTCAGTCTGAGCGTTCAGCTCCAGAGCTTTGTCTTGATACCTCAGGCAAAACATCTCTGAACCCTAAAACAACAAAGAGCCAAGAAGATTGGAGCCAATAAAGCACAAGAGGTAAAAATCATTTTATATTCTTCACAGAGAGAATTACTGTGAGGTTAAGAGTTACTGTGATTTCAGCTTCATTTTTATACAGTCATGTTTAATACTCTCATGAATCCTGTGAAGAGGATCACTTCAGTTCCAGTCCTCGAGTCTCATTGGTCAACAGCTGTGTTTTATATGATATCACCTCGCAGCACCTTTAGCAATGTTGAAGATGACCAGGAGACGGAGAATACAAGATAAGAAAAGAACTGTAATAAACAATGAACTTAAACATACAGGCTATCAAACAGGAACACAAAACATCGTAATATAAATATAGCCCCGATAACAAAACAGATTGAGCTTAAATATGGAGTTGATGAGGGAGAATGACTGGCGGGTGAAGATGATTGAAGATGAGGAGGTGCAGGATAGAGAGAGATTGAGTCCATAGGGAGTTGATGGGGAAAACAGACAGGCAGGCAGACAGACTGGGATCGTGTTAAATGTAAACATACTGTATGTCAAACATTCTGTTGCTGTTCACAATCACTCAGGGACTATTTGATTTTACGTCATTAAAGTTGTGCTCTTACAGATTATTTTTGCTTTAAAGGGGATATTTCACATCACTATTTTTAAAATGTAAAATAAGTCTTTGGTGTCCCCAGAGTACATTTATGAAGTTTTAGCTCAAAATATCATATAGATCATTTATTATAACATGTTAAAATTGACACTTTGTAGGTGTGAGCAAAAATGTGCTGTTTTTAGGTGTGTCCTTTAAAATGCAAATGAGCTGATCTCTGCACTAAATGGCAGTGCTGTGGTTGGATAGTGCAGATTAAGGGTAGGGGTTATTATAATAAGATCCCCTTCTGACATCACAAGGGGAGCCAAATTTCAACAACCTATTTTTTCACATGCTTGTAGAGAATGGTTTACCAAAACTAAGTTACTGGGTTGATCTTTATCACATTTTCTAGGTTGACAGAAGCACTGGGGCTCAATTACAGCACTTAAACATGGAAAGAGTCAGATTTTCATGATATGTCCCCTTTAATATTTGAGTGGTGTGGTTACCATTAAATGAAAGCAATAAGGTACTTGTGGCTGTACTGTATGATGAATAAATGTCTGCTGAAGGGGTTACAGTTTGACTTGTGCTTAATAATAACACCTTTTCAGTCGTGACTTACTGTACATCGCAGCATCCATGACCGTATTGCCTACTTTAAACTTCTCCTAAATGGTTTACACTCAATATAGTTGTATACTGTAATGTTGTACCTAAACAGAGAGTAAAGCTGTATTATGGTCTTTTGAAGTATTGAATCAAACAAACATCATGTGGTTACTGTAGCAAAACTATGTTTCATTTGTTATAACCATCAGGGTTATTTATAGCAGCCAAACAGTGTCAGTACTAGCATTGTACAAAACATAACCAGACTTATTTTACTGATGAATATGTGAGATTTCAGACATCTTCCATGACAGTGGATGTTTCTCAAGTGTCTTTAATGTTGAGATGAAGAAGATCTCATCAGATGGACAGAAGTTTTTAACATTGATCAAACTCATATCAGTCAAACAACAGGTCACAGATCAGACAATCTGATGTTCTTTAGTGTAGTTTAAATGAAAACACTTGTCATAGATGAAGTTAAATTAAAGACCTTTATCCGGTCAGGTTTCACACATATAGATCAGACTGAAGTGTTTTGGACACAGGGGTTAAGACTGTTGGGTTTTTCTGACAGGTTCATTAGTTAAAGGTTAATCCTTCTGTCAATGACTCATTTCAGTGAGGTTTATCATTGTGGCTTTCTCTGATCTGAGGTGTAAATCAAACTATTTCAATCTAAAAAACTCATCAGAGCTCTAAAACAACATTTTAAAAGTTTTTTGCCAAACACTCTAACAATGTCTGGGTTATTTTTGACCCATAATGGTTAAATATTGGACAGAACATGTGCTGGGTTAAAAATTAACCCAACTGCTGGTTTATTATACCCAATAGGTCATTTTTAACCCAGCACGTGTTCTGTCCAATATTTACCCATTATGGGTCAAAAATAACCCAGATGTTGTACATACACTCATATGAAATCATATTAAAAAAATAAACTAGCATTGTGAAACATCATTATATCATTTTTTTATTAATATTATAAACAGAGAAACAAAAGAAACCAGCTTTAGTTCTTCATCAACAGCGTTTCTGACATCAAATTCATGATATTTCCTAAAATACTGCAGGTACAGTTATAGACACATGCAGGTTAATGAACATTAAAATACACAAACATATTGAGATGAGAATGAAGTCTCTGAGAATGAGTTGTCTGTTGTCAGTTGTTGTTCGTGAGCTTTAAACTGTGAGATAAAGGAAAGATGATTTGACAGCCGTTGTCTAAAATGAGGTAATATCATCTCAATGAAGAGAAAGATTCAAAGCAAAGCATCTCATCTTTACACAGACGCAGATGATGAGAGACTTTCATTCATCTGAACTCAATATGAGATCAAATCTGAATTTGATGATGGCTTCATTATTGATTTAAAACTTAAAACTCGACTTAAAACTGATCTCAATACACATATTCATTAAATTCATTTAGATTAATGAGGACAATTAAAGACAGTGTCTGTAGTGAATCATGATACAGCAGCAGAAGAGTCAATTTGAATGAATCATATAGATTGATTCAGACTAGCACACTGAATGATTTGTTCATGAACGTCTTCATAACTTTAGAAAAGTTGTCAATTTACATCCCCAACACAGCTGTTTTTACTACAAATATTATTCATTATTTTTGTATTCAATTATAAACTACTTTTAATATAGATTGACTGAAGTTTAAAGTCTGATTAAAATTGATGTGTTGTTATTATAGAGTTCATTTGGTCTTAGTTATACTTTATTAAAAAGGTTCAATCTTTCTCAGACTCTTTATGTATTTATTCATTTTTAACATCCAGTATGAAAGCATGTATGAAATATTACAGAGTTATATTTATTTATATTTGTTTAACAATCATTCAATCATATTAACTTAATCCTCCCAGGCTTTGATATGAATTGCTGGACGTCTGAAGGTGAATATCAGATCAGATTTTGTTAAATGTTTGGACTTATCTACACAAACCCCTGCTGTGCTTTCTGTAATAAGAACTAAATGAGTCCCGCTGGGAAACACACATGTTTGTGTATGAGACTAATCTCATGTTTGCTGCTGTTATTGCACACAAATGAAAATGATATTTCTTACAAAGAGAAACTTCCGCTCAGATTCCATCGTTTTATCTTTTTTGTGTGATAATATTTTAAACAAATCTTTAGATGCTTGTATATTTATATTAAATAAATAGATTAAATAATATAAAAATTCACAGAGGCCTTTGGAATAATGTGTGCCATAAAATAAAACATGGATTTACATTAATGAGATCATGTTTGATCTGAAAGACAAATGTTTACAAAATCAATCAATGAATCCGTTTTAAAAGTCTTTAAACACAGTATAAGAAAAGAGTTTCTCCTCGTCTGAAGACACAGATTATACAGGTGACAGGTGAACATTAGGGGTCAGTTTCCCAGACAGGGTTTAGATTAATCCAGGACTAGGACTTAGTTATTTTAGGACATTTAAGGTTTTTTACAAACATGCCTTACAAAAAAACAATACTGGCATGCATCTTGAGACAAAACACAATGTCATAGATATATGTCAGTACAAGGTGTTTTGAAATGAAAACAGTTCAAACATGCATTTAGTCTGGGACTAGGATAAACCCTGTCTGGGAAACCACCCCAGTGAGTTTCTCCTTCATGATGATGATGATGATGATGATTAAATCTGTCTGGATCTTTATTAACTCCTGCTGTGATGACCGTGTGCGTGTAAAGTGTGCAAGCTTGATCCAGATAAGATGATTCCTGTTCCTCCAGAACATAGAGAGATTTTCCAGGAGAAACTCTTGAGAGTTCAGTGAGTGAAACTTTAATCAGGTCCATGAATGAATCAATAAGCGTACAGGATGATAAAGTGTTGTTAAATGGACACAGTAGCCTACTGAATAAATCATTTCCCATGATGCTCTGCGGCTGCTTGACACCATCAGACCTGTGTGACCGCGGTTCCTCGTAAGAGTTCGTGCCCATGAATGTTAACGGTAAGAATCGGATTTCATTTGCATATTTTACACCCACACTGTCTCTTGATTTCTGCTGGGAGATTCTGTGGATGCTGAATGTGAATGCTGTGCAATTAAGTGCCATAAAGTTTCCTTACTGGCTCTCCCACGAGACATCAAACCACAACTCATGAAAATTCATTTCCAGCATCTCTCTCTCTCTCTCTCTCTCTCTCTCTCTCTCTTTCTCTCTCTCTCACATGATGACAGACATGACTTTATGTTGCACATGAGACTTTTATGAAAAGTTTATAAATCTTTTTTGAAACAAATGCACTCTTATATATATATATATATATATATATATATATATATGATGATCTAGTGATGATCTGATGAGTATCTGGTGATGATCTGATGATGATCTGGTGACGATCCAGTGATCCGGTGATGATCTCGTGATGATCTGGTGATGATCCAATTATGATCCAGTGATGATCCGGTGATGATCTAATTATGATCCAGTAAATGTACATTTCCCGCAGTAGTTAGTTTGTCTAGAACAAAGCACTCACATACCTCATATGGGTAATATACTATTGCCGCAATAGTTAGCCTGCCTGGAACCGAGCCGACTTGAACCACTATAATGTTTGACACTTGCATTGCATGCGAACGGCCCCTACGCTAATAGAATTCTGTTTTTCTCTCCCTGTCTCGTCCTCCACCACGAGGACAATGAGACAAACAGACCCAGTTCCGGTTGCTGTGAAGATCATTGCATCACTGATCCACTGGCTGTCCTTCAACGTGATGACCAGCCGATGCCCGACCAACGACCACCGGCTAAACCAGTTTAATTCGCTTACCCGCCTCCTATCCCTACCGTTTCTATATATATATATATAAATATATATTAATTCCTCCCAAGGGTTTTTGTCCTTCTAGGACTTTTTCCCATTGGGTTTTTTTCCTAGAGGGTTTTTAATCCCAGGGAGAGTCAGCCAACTTTGGCTTAACTTAGCACTTTACAGTATACGTTACATTATTAATATGCTTGCTTGTACGGTTTAACCGCTTTCTCTACTTCTTTTATTATCTATTGATTTTCTGTGTTCTCCTCTACATCTTCTCATGTTAAGCTGCTTTGCAACAATTAACACTTGTGAAAAGCGCTATATAAATAAAATTGAATTGAATTGAATTGATGATCTGATGATGATCTGGTGACGATCCAGTGACAATCCAATGATGATCCGGTGATGATCCGATGATGATCTAGTGATGATCTGGTGATGATCCGGTGATGATCCGGTGATAATCCGGTGATGATCCAGTGATTATCTGATGATGATCTGATGATGATCCGATGATGATCTGGTGATGATCCGGTGATGATCCGATGATGATCCGGTGTTGATCTAGTGATGATTTGGTGATGATCCTGTGATAATCCGGTAATGATACGGTGATTATCTGATGATGATCCAGTAATGATCCGGTGATGATCCAATGATGATCTAATTATGATCTGGTGATGATCTGATGATGATCTGGTGACGATCCAGTGACAATCCGATGACGATCCAGTGATGATCCGATGATGATCTGGTGATGATCCAGTTGTCACAGGTGACGTTTTAAATGAACGACGGGCGGAACCCGGCTTCCACATTTTATTTGGACGACGGGCGGAACCCGGCTTCCACATTGCATTTCCGGGGTTTCCCCGAAGTCAAATTAAGCCTGATCACGCTCAGGTGGGGCAAATTAACACAGCGGTTGTTAATAGGCTGACAAGGAGAAGAGTCAGGGTATAAAAACACCTTGCAGACATCAAACGGGGTGTTTTTGTGGTATACGTTGTGTACGTTGTGTTGCTGCTTTGCAGACGGACCACGCTGGTCGGATCGCTCTCCTGGGGAAGAGAGTAAGAGACAGTCAGCGGACGAAGGGATAGTGTGGAGTTTACGTGAGAAGGAGTGGACATAGAGCCATCGAGAGCACCGTGAACAAAGGTTATTGGCAACCAAGCGTGAGTAACCGCTGTGATACTTCTCTGCAAATGTCTTGTATGAAGAATTACCCTGGTGTGTGTTCTTGTGTTTCGTGAGGTCCCTGGCCCCACTGGAGAGGAGAGCGTGGGTGAGCCGCGGTTGACCAGAAGCACGGACGAAGCACCGCCGCCAGTAAGCCAGTGGCCCTGTGGGAAAGAGGAAGTGCAGGTGAGCCAGGGAAGTGATAACCGACACGCCGGGCCTGTGAATACCATACATCTCTCCCTCCTTTGTGTGATCCAGTTGTTGCCCAACCAATCTCTCGAGGTCGTCGTGGTCAGGTGGCAAGGACGATCTAAAATTCACGTGACGTGGTATAAGAGTGCTGTGGGTGAGTTTCACTGATTGATGGTGTTTACGCTTGACTTGCTGTGCGTATGCTGTGCTTGTAGCGTTCGAACTGCCCAGCCTCCGACGAGACACGAGATGGTGACATCTGTTGCGGCCTGAATCCTGTAGGGAGAGAGAGAAAATCAAGCCTTGTGCCCGGGGTGTGACAACGAGAGCTTCGTCTACTACTTACCTGAATCAGTGGAGCTCTGTGTGGGAACGAGGATCCCCCGGCACTGTGAGTAACGCAGCCTGTGAAATAACCTGTTCTGTGCTTATAGCAACAACCTACCTGAACCAGTGGAGCTCCGTGTGGGAACGAGGATCCCCCGGCACTGTGAGTAACGCAACCTGTGAAATAACCTGTTCTGTGCTTATAGCAACAACCTACCTGAACCAGTGGAGCTCCGTGTGGGAACGAGGATCCCCCGGCACTGTGAGTAACGCAACCTGTGAAATAACCTGTTCTGTGCTTATAGCAACAACCTACCTGAACCAGTGGAGCTCCGTGTGGGAACGAGGATCCCCCGGCACTGTGAGTAACGCAACCTGTGGAATAACCTGTTCTGTACTTATAGCAACAACCTACCTGAACCAGTGGAGCTCCGTGTGGGAACGAGGATCCCCCGGCACTGGGAGTAACGCAACCTGTGGAATAACCTGTTCTGTGCTTGTAGCGACTACCTACCTGAACCAGTGGAGCTCTGTGTGGGAACGAGGATCCCCCGGCACTCAACTACTTACCTGAACCAGTGAAGCTCCGTGTGGGAACGAGGATCCCCCGGTGCTGCGAGCATCAGTGGAGTGTTTGCCCTGGTCTGACTGTGCTCGATTCTGCCTCCAGGAGAAGCGGAGCGCGCCACGGGTTGCTGGGCCAGAGCCCCGGCCCCCAGTCTTTTCCCCAAGTGGCCCTGGAGGCAAAGAAGAGCCACATTAGTTTTAAAGTTCCCTTTTCCCCTTCCCCCTTTCCCCTTTTTAAATATTTAATAAAGCTTGTTTTAATTATAGTATACTCGTCTGTCTGGTCATTGGGGTGGTCTTGGGAAACTCCTCGAGGTGGAAGAGTTAAGAGGGGTGTGGCCCAGTAGCATATTCGGGTCCGCCCCCGGGGGGTGACACAGTGATGATCCGATGATGATCCGGTGTTGATCCGATGATGATCTAGTGATGATCTGGTGATGATCCGGTGATGATCCGGTGATAAACCGGGGATGATCCAGTGATTATCTGATAATGATCTGATGATGATCTGGTGATGATCCGGTGGTGAGCTGGTGATGATCCGGTGGTAATCGATGATGATCTGGTGGTGATCCGATGATGATCTGGTGATGATCCGATGATGATCCGGTGTTGATCCGATTATGATCTGGTGATTAGCTGATGATAATCTGTGATGATCTGGTGATGATCTGGTGATAATCTGTGATGATCTGGTGGTGATCCGAGGATGATCTAGTGATGATCCAGTGATGATCCGATGATGATCTGGTGATGATCCTATGATGATCCAATTATGATCTGTCGATGATCCGTTGGAGATCCGATGATGATCTGGTGATGATCCGATGATGATCCAATTATGATCCAATTATGATCCGTCGATGATCCGTTGGAGATCCGGTGATGATCTGGTGATGTTCTAGTAATGATCTGATGATGATCTGGTGATGATCCGATGATGATCCAATTATGATCCGTCAATGATCCGTTGGAGATCCGATGATGATCTGGTGATGATCCGATGATGATCCAATTATGATCCGTTGGAGATCCAATGATGATCTGGGGCCTCATTTATAAACCGTGCGTACGCACAAATTTGATCGTAAAGTGTGCGTAGGCAAAAATCCACGGCAAAGTCCATATTTATAAAAACTGCCTTTGACGTGGAAAAGTGCTTAGCGCCACGTCAGGGTCTGGGCAGACGTACGCACTTTTGCTTGTCTGATTGCTGCAGGTTTTTGGAAAATAAGCCAATCTTGCTGCTCGAAAATTGGGTTTAAACATTGAGAAGTGCTCTTTTATATGTCTGTGACATTAATTAGGCATCGTTTAAAGGTGGAGATCTGAAACTGCTCAGCTGCGCACAAGTTCAAGTTCATTTGCGATTGATAGATTTGAAAGGGGTACGCGCGTTTTCTGCGCATACGTTTGGTTTATGAATCACACGTACGCATTTTTGTTAAATGACCGTAAGATCAAATTTAGGATGGTTTTTACGCAGCATTTTATAAATGAGGCCCCTGGTGATGATCTGATGATGATCTGGTGATGATCCGGTGGTGAGCTGGTGATGATCCGGTGGTAATCGATGATGATCTGGTGGTGATCCGATGATGATCCGATGATGATCTCGTGATGATCCGGTGATGATCCGATGATGATCCGGTGTTGATCCGATTATGATCTGGTGATTAGCTGATGATAATCTGTGATGATCTGGTGATGATCTGGTGATAATCTGTGATGATCTGGTGGTGATCCGAGGATGATCTAGTGATGATCCAGTGATGATCCGATGATGATCTGGTGATGATCCAATGATGATCCAATTATGATCCGTCGATGATCCGTTGGAGATCCGGTGATGATCTGGTGATGTTCTAGTAATGATCTGATGATGATCTGGTGATGATCCGGTGATGATTTGATGATGATCTGGTAATGATCCGATGGTGATCTGGTGAGGATCCGATGACGATCCAATTATGATCCGTTGATGATCCGTTGGAGATCCGATGATGATCTGGTGATGATCTGGTAATGATCTGGTGATGATCTGGTTATGATCTGATGATGATCTGGTGATGATCCGGTGATGATTTGATGATGATCTGGTAATGATCCGGATCCTTCATTGTGACTCTCTGAGATTTTACATTCAGAAAAATAATATCAAATTATAAGAATGTATTGTTTTAGGAATGAAATCCAACCTCAAGTGTTTAAACAATCCCAGATGTCCCGGCCAGATGTTGGGATTTTACAGAGACTGGCAGCAGTGACTTTGCATAAAGATTAAAAGGTCAAAACTGCATTGTTTTTGTTTTTATCTTAACTGGCTGCACCAATTGCAAATGTGACCTAAAGTTGCTCTGGGATTCTGTAACTTTATTTAAAAACTTTGTGCATAAGAAGGTGAAATAGATAAGGGTTCATTGAGAGAGGAAGGTTAGAAGAGAGCGTAATCTTCATTTTAACCTCAGGCCGCAGTTCCTGCGTGTTGAAGGATTTCTGCATTGCATTAGCGTGTTGTGAATACAGATGAATCTTATCTATAGCGCTGTAGTCTTCATCTCACTGTGTTGAATATAATACAGCTACAGACTCTTGCTCTCTTTCTAAACCTCACCGTTTTATGAGTCAGTATAATCATTTACATCTGAACATCTATGTGATGCAAAATATGAAGCTCACTGGGTCACCAAGGCCTGGAATATAAATCTCATATTGATCATATCTGGATATCATTTTCACTTTCATCTTCTACTCAACATCTCCTCTGATGCTCCACAGAAAGTCGTGTAGGTTTAAAATGACATGAGGCTTTATTTTTTTGTCTAAGATACAGAACAAGCAGTGCTTATAGATGTTATTGTTTTATTTCAACTTCAGAGAAAGTTTCATCAGTCAGACCGAGAGCCTGCGGGCGAGTCACAGAGGTCTCGGTGTGTTTCTCCTTCTGGGCTTTCGGAGGTTTGTGAGAAGTCAACACGCAGACACTTAATGAAATTCTTCTCCACTCGCTTCCTCGTTTATTTCCTGTCCTTGGCTTCACTTGATGGATTATGGCATCAGTAAGAAATAATTAACAAGACTCCAGACTCCTGTCTGACTCAACACTGCTGCTGTGTGAGGTTAAAGATCAAACTCTCTTATTAACAGTCTTCTTCTTCTTCTTCTTCTTCTTCTTCTTCTTCTTCTTCTTCTTCTGGTAGAAACACAGTCAGCTGTAAACACCCAAACAATCCACATACAGTATGGCACAAAAGTCACATTTCAGCAATTATTTGACTATATCTTCTCAAGGGACAATGCAATAGAAATGAGATGTGGATATATTTTAGAGTAGTCAATGTGCTGCTTGTTTAGATTTACTGTCCTCTGAAAATAACTTAACATACAGTCATTAATGTTAAAAAGGATGGCAACCAAAGTGAGTACACCCTGAGTGATAATAGATTTATATTGTTTAACCATGCAAAGCAAATGTCCAATTCATCATCATCATCATCTTACAAATGTGCGTGTTTTGTATTAGCCGCTGGATGTTGAACATGGCACTGAATGGCACCGAATGTCTTCTAAAGAATGTGGAGAATCTGAACTGTAGATTAATAATATTCAACAACAGATCTGGTGGTTGTCTGTTAAATTGTCGATTTGGATTAAAGTTGTGAAGATGAACTGGTCCTTATAATGTCTGTATTTACAACATAAACTCATCCGTGTGTTATTCTGTGGCCTAAACCGTTTCACCACACATCTGAAGAACCCAATGATTCATCTATTAAAGAACAGCAATTAAAGAAGAATATCTTGAGAATATTTTGGGCACTTTATCTAAAACTTTAGAAATTTTCCACATTAAACAAGTTTGATCATTTGACCCTGTTTCTGTTTTATCTCATTATTGTCCATGAGAAATAATTAAGAGACCCTTTTGTGATTTGTTTTTTCCTCTCTTGTATTGGACTGCTAGCACATAGCCTCGTGACAAACTTAAAATGTTACGGCTCACTTGGTTCCGGTTTTATGTATTTACAATGGGCTGTTGCTGAAACCTAAACTGTTTTAAATAAGATTTTTATACATTATCTGCAATATAAGAATAAATATTTTAAACATCACTAGGTTCATCATCTTCAAAAGAAAAGTGTCCGCCCAACAGTAGTCTTTGTTGGTAATCGGCATCCCTGCGCTTGACCATCAGCGTGATGCACCAGGAATCTTGATTTGTCAGATGCGAGGCCACTTTCTTCCAACCGTCCACGGCCCAATCACAATGATCCACAACGATATTTCATGCATTGTAAGTAATGGCATGCAGTTAACGTGGGGATCCGGCCGGGTCGTCGGCTCTGCAGGTCCATACGCAGAAGGTTTAAATAAACTGTGTGCTGTTGCTCCAGTCATCTCTGTTGTAGCCGCTGATGATTTGTCGCACTATGACCCTGTGATCTCTGTGAATAATGGCCGAAAGTCTCTACTCCCCTTTGGCATGGATGAGCTTCAGATGACATGCAGCTGGACAACAGTTTGTCATTTGGCCATCTGTGCACCACTTTTGATACTCACTACAGTGGCACGTGAATAACCCACATGCCGTAGGGTTGCAAAGGGGCAGGACATTTCCAGTACATTTCCAGAAACTTTACATGGAAACTTAATCTGGGGGATTTTGGAAATATTCCAAATTGGAATTTATAGGAATTTAAATAAAATAAAGAATTAAACGCATATGGTAGCCACCACAGGACAAACACATCGTCGTCTGAGACAGTGTAGTGATTAAACGCTTTCTGTAGAGCAGTTTGTCTGTTTAGGGCTACTGTAGAAACATGATGGCGACTACCATGCCAGGTGCTGGCTCTTTATCGCCCCCTGCTGGCTGACTGCAGTACAAGTCATAAACCCTGAAAATTCCTGGAATTTTGCAACTCTAGACACACAATTTCTGATATTGAAGTTCCCAGGTGATGTGCCTTCACAATTTGTCCTCTTTTAAAATCAGATAAATCTGCAGCTTTTCTCATTTTGACGCCAAACAGTTTACTGACTGAATCCTTGTGTGATATATAAAGTGAACTGTACCTGTGCCATTGTTTGGTTGCCAGGTGTGCACGTAGCTTTAGGATGGAGGTGATCATAATGTTATGGCTCATTGATGTATATGTGTGTGTGCATGTGTGTATCTACTGCCCCCATGTGTGTGTTTGCTCTCAGCATCACTCTGATATATTAAAACTTTTTTTAGATTATTTAAAGACATCATGTGCCAGAACAAAATATAAGAAGATTGTATGAGGACTCATTCTGTCTGTATAAATAACCAGAAATCTGACAGATATTGCTTGTCTGTATTGTACAGTTTTTATGAACCGCTTAAACACTAAAGCCCATTCTCTCAACTCAATTCCCATTGGCTTGAACCCATTAATCACATCATTCACTCTTTTGGCAAAACCTTAAACAAGTTTAGGACACTGTTTGCCAAATTGCAGTACTTTTTTTGCAAAACTCTAAACACAGGCAGCAAACACAACTACAACACAGTCATCATTGAGTAAACACAACAACTCAAAATTCTTCACACTTTTATTTGAATGGTGTTTTTACCAGTCGTACACAATATAAACCAGCTCAGAGTGTTCAGGTGTGAGGAAGAGGTGGTGGTGATGAGGAGGAAGAGCAGGACCCTGTATAGAAAGTACAGTTGTCCTGTATAGGTGTGTTGTGTTTATTCTTTGTTTTCTTATACTGGCAAGGGACAAAGCTGCCTGTGATGTGGATGAAGGCTTATGGTCAGAAAGATGCTGAGACCGAATGAATTTGGTTATGCAGTTGCACATTTCTTGAGTCCTATAACGTGATTTTCATTTTGAGTTTTCTTTGATATTTGGGATTGTGCCGTTGGAATGCTGAATATTTTTACAGTGCTGAATATACAGACATTCAAAACTATGACTTTTTGTAAATTGTACAGATTTTTGTGTAAATTGTTTGTTGTAATGTATGCTGTTATATAAATGTGTATTTTTCTGTAACTGTAACTGCAGTGGATGCACTGCAAAAAAATGACTTTCGTACTTAGTATTTTTATCTTTTTTTCAATAGAAATATCAAAAAATCCTTAAATCAAGATGTATTTTCTTGATGAGAAAATGACCTAAGAAAATATGTACAGATTTTAGACAAAAAAATATACAATTTAAGTGAATTTGTGTTAAAACAAGCAAAATTGTCTGCCAATGGGGTAAGACATTTTTTGCTTAAATTAAGTGTTTAAGAAAAAAGAAAACTTATTTTAAGATTTTTTTCTCATCCCATTGGCAGATAATTTGGTTTGTTTTAAGTTTAAATTCACTTTAACTGCATATTTTTTGGTCTAAAACTAGACTTGTTTTCTTAGGTCATTTTGCTCATCAAGAAACAGCATCTTAGTTTAAGGAATTTTTAGATATTTAAGTAAGCAGTGTGTTTAAATGTAGTGTATAATAAATGCTGTGTATTATTTTATATATTGACTGGTTGAGGATTATCTTGATTTTCATCATACTCAGTGTTGTCTGAATGTTTTTTAAGAAGGTAAATGAATGAGATCAGTGATGTCTCTCACCCCTCAAAGAAGAGAGACTTTGATTTATGTATATGGGTCAAACACACCTAACCTAGTTAACCAGAATTACATAACCCACCCCTCATGTGTTACACAATGCTGCCTCATTTAGTCAGCTAACCATGAAAACTGAATCCCAAAACGAAACATTCGTCTTCATATGAACATGTGTTGAATATGAACAGGGCTGTCGCAGCAGCATATTTTTATTGTTATTATTTAATATCATATAAATATTTAATTTAGTCATACAGCCATATGAATGTATGAAATATATAACATCTTATTGCTGTACTTGAGTTGTCTCTCTGAGTTATGAACACTTCTTTCCTCATCACACCATCTGTCGTCTTACACAATGACGAATGGTGATTTTATATGAATTATATTATTTGGTATTACACCTCATAACTTAACATATTATCTCAATACAAAAAGCATTTCTCTTCACTCAATCTGTTCCTATTCACAATTTTTACTTCTATTATATTTGTCATAAACTAATACAATTATTCAATTCATTATTAGCTTTTAAAGGTCCCATTCTTTCTGTGTTTTTGAGGCTTTGATTGTGTTTACGATGCACTATATAACATGTGTTCATGTTTATGTGTAAAAAAAACATATTTTTCCAACAATTTACTTAGTTCTATAGTACTGTTTTCACTGTCCTAAAACGGGCTGATGTCTTCCTTGTTCTATGAAGTCCCTCCTTCAGAAATACCTAACGAGTTATGATTGTGTAGTAGGTGACCATTTTCCCTGAATACGTCCTGGCCAGGATTTCGAATGCGTCAACTGGAGGTTGCGTTTGTCGACCGCATACATCATTGAGGTTTAATATTTCAGAAAAGCAACCTTTATATTTCAAGGTAAGAATAAAACTACAATAATTGTATGTCTTGTTTGTAACTGAGTCCCTCGATGACCTATGCAGTTGACAAATGCGACTTCAGGAGGACACACCCAAAGTCTTGGCCATAGCACGTATGGTTACCCTAGTTAAGCTGGTCCAGTGTGTCGTGATTTGACAGCAGCTTACTGCACATTATCCGGTAAGGTCACGGCAGAACTGAGGAAGATGTCCTCAAACAAAGGGGATTTAACTCTGGGATGAAAATAACAGCATCTCAATGGCATGGTGACAAAAACACTCTACTAACACAACTCTTCCTCTTCTCCATAGATACACAACAAGGTTATGCCCTTTTTTGTCTATTCCTGGTTACACCAATTCTAGGTTTGTGAAAAATTCAGAATATTGGCCCTGTCCGAAATGGCGCACTTCATGTCGACTTTCGGTCTCGTGGCTTAAATTGCGCATCCTCAATTAGTCTACGAGTCTGTAGGGTGTCCCATCTGTCGTTGTTCATCAGCGGCCCCTTTGAACCCTTGATGAAGTCCTTGCGAAAGAGCAATCATCAGACCAATCAGACAACGGAAGGGAGGAGTTCACACTGATGGGAAACTTCTCTTCCTATTTCCAGCTCGAGGCTACCGCTAAATACGACTGACTCCCGTGCGCCCTCTTCGACTCGTGTCAAGGATCCCTAGGTCTGCACTACATAATCTCATCAAAGTGTGGACTCTGAGGAGGAGCACAAGTCTGGAGTGTGCCATTTAGGACAGGGCCTTAATCGTCATCTAACCGGGAAGTAGAGGTGGCTGTAGTCCAAACCAGCCGTTCTCTAAAATACGAATTCTGCTAAAGAAAATATATCGCTTGGCATTAAACTTTAAGTTTTATAATTTTGTAGGCATTATTTATGCTCTAACAGCAACATTACACAACTAAAGTTAAAAAAATGGAATCACGAAAAATGGCACTTGTTTCGATACTAAATATATATTTTTCAAATGCAGTAAATTGAAATACAGCCGTGCGGGACCTAAACCAAACACACTACACAAAAAAAACAATTTTTGTAACTATGATATAAGATAACATTTATCGTAGAGTTTTTATTTATACAGCAATAACAGCGTGCGGTCGCTTTAAGACCATGACCTGTGATTGGTTGTTGACACGCACGTGCCGGCTGTGACGCAGTGTCGTTGATTGTCATGGCGGCTGAACCCGCACGCGAGTGGAGCGATGAGCAGTTGAAGAGTGAAGAAATACCGAAGAAAGATGTTATTAAATTCATCCAGGACAACGCGGCACACTCGGTAGTGTACACACTACACTACACTACACTGCACTGCACTGCACTGCTCATCATATAACATCAGTGATGTGCACGAGACGGACTGCAGTGTGTTTTATAATGCGTGTGCAGTCTCAGACCTGATTTCACTTTTACTCCCATAAGTGTCAGATAATGTTAGTTAAGTTACTGAAATATAACATCAGGGTAAATTGTGTATGCCTTCAGAATAATCTTATGTGTGTATTAATATACATGATATATATTTATGTCTCCAGTTTCTATCTGAACACAAACTGATGGGAAATATCAAGAATGTGGCAAAGACGGCCAAAAAAGAGCAACTTCTTGAAGCCTATAACCAACTGTTCTTGAGCAAGGTCTGTGTTATGTGTTATTATATATATATAGAGTCATGTTCACGTGATGCTGCTTCTGGCTGTTTCTCAACCTGAAGGCGGCCGCGGCACCCTCCGGGGGTCGCATTTGTAGGCTGCATACGCCATCAAGATTGTCTTATTTCAAGATATTAACCATTATAAAGTTCACTGTTATTCCTAGTTAATCGTATTTAATTGTAATATGTTAATATCTTGCGAATGTAATGCTCACTGAACTTAAATAAAGCAGTCTTGACGTCCTCCGGAGGCTGCAGCCCTCCGATTGAGAAACGGCCGCTGGCTCTACTTGATTTTACGCAATCCTGTCCTATTGTCCAATCACAGTCCAGTATTTATTTTCTGTGTTTTTCTCAGAGGTTTAAGGGTACAGATGTTGATGTGGTGACACAAGAGGTGAAAGCTGTAAAACTTGATGACAATCCTAAACAAGTGAAGACAGAAGTTGTAGAAGATGAGGTATCACCAATACATTCATACAGCATGATGTTTATAAATGATGATGATGATGATGATGATATTTTTATTTCAGACTCATGAAGGTCCATCATATAAAAAGAAATGGAAAAAACAGCGTAAAACATAAATAACAACAGCAATAATTGACATCTAATGTCCATATAAACACATTCTCTAATATCTCTAAATAACAGATGTGTGCCTAACAGTCACAATCATTTCATTTTTAGAGACATCAAGTCGCTTTATAAGTTTATACACAAAATTTCGGATAACAGCATATAACATGACTCTGTATAAAAAGCTGACTGGCACTTTTAATAAAAGTCACGATGCATCATTGTATGCTACCTGCAGTGTGTTATTATTATTAGCACATCAGGAGTTTAGGATGACGATAGGTTTAAATCATTTCAAGTGTTTTAGCTGTACACCTAGCCAACCCAATCTCAAGGCAATTGGTGGTATAGTCGTTTTGATTTATTTATTCGTATTCATGGCCAGGATTTTCTGCTTTTTCTTTGTGTCATTGAGGATAAATATCTTTTTCTATAAATAGGTTTTTGTGTCCGTAGCATAGCTTTCTTTTTCGTTTCATGTAATGTATTGTTTCCTCTTTTTTGGGGTTGGTGTTAATATGACTTGGTTACATTTCAAACATCCCAACCGCAAGTGAAAATAGTTAAAAATTAAAATGAAACATGAAGAAACCAATAACATAACATCCTAATCTCAAGCAACAATGATTTAAAAATGAGAAAAAGTACATAAATATACATACGATACATGAAATGACATGAAAAAGAAAGTCGTGTTGGAGACACAAAAAACTTGTGCTGAGTGACATGAAATAAAAGCTAAAAACCATGAACACGGATAAATAAATCGCATATGTTGTGACTATACCACCAAATGCCTTGAGATTGGGTTGAACTACTTACAAATACAAGCACATCTATGAGCTTTTATTCATTTTTATTTTACTTATTCAGCTGGCTCACTTAAAGTTACTAACAATATGTCTACTACATGCAAAGTAAGCAGGTAAACATTAACCTGATCTGCAGGGATTTGTATTGTTTTATCCTAGTCGTGTTGCTTTTACTCGCTCTTCACATTCATTTTTAAAGTGAGTGTTTGTGTGTTTTTTCAGGGTCCTCCTAAATTCACCAAATCAATTCTTAAGAAAGGCGACAAGACAAATTTCCCCAAGAAAGGAGATACAGTGGGCTGCTGGTACACGGGAACCCTTGAGGACGGGACCGTGTTTGATACAAACATACCTGCATGTAATGCACCGACTTTAAACACATACAAACCCATTTGAGCTGTCTGATGTGATTTATGAAAGGGGGAATGTAATGCAATAATAAGTGCATGTCATGTTTGTTGTGGATTTAGTTGGTGATTGAGTTCTCCTTTAATAGCTGCAAAGAAGAAGAAACAGACGAAGCCTCTGATCTTTAAAGTCGGGATGGGCAAAGTCATCAGAGGGGTAAATCTCATTTAAACACTTTTATCATAGCTTTACATTAGAGGTACAATAAATCATGAGGTCATGTTTCTCTTGTAGTGGGATGAAGGTCTGATGAAGATGAGTAAAGGTGAAACTGCTCGACTTGAGATTGATCCTGAATGGGCATACGGGAGAAAAGGAGTTCCTGACTCAAAGTATCCTTTATACTCAACCTCATCTGTACTGGAAACATGCATTTATGCTTATTTATCTATCAGTCTTTTATCTTGAGCTTTTTAATCTATTTTATAACTTGCCTTAACCATGTTCAACTCAGAATTCCACCAAATGCAAAGCTGATTTTTGAGGTGGAGTTGGTTTCTATTGATTAATCACTGATGATGATGATGAAGAACACAGAAACACTTCACTATAACTCACATATTCTTTTGTTTCGCTACTCGCATTTCATGGAGATTGTTGGAATGATGATGACTTCGAAAGCTGCATGACTGTCATGTTACAATAAAAAATAAACTCTGAACACAATGTGCTCGGCCTTTTTTACATAAAGTATTAAATGTGAAAAGATGAATACATTGCTGTTTTATACAGTATTCTTTGTTTTGCATGAATAACATTAAATTCTAATAATGTGTTCCATATCCAGCATGTGTTTATAGAGTATACATCTGTGGCCAAAGTTTTGAAAATGACACAAATATTAATTTTCAAAAAGTCTGCTGCTTGGGTGTCTTTAGATGTTTTTGTCAGCTGTTGCTGTGATATACTGAAGTTTGATGATACGCATTTCATAAGTGTCAAAGGCGTTTATTGACAAATGCATTGGGTTTATAAAAAAATTAAGTTCATCCTTGGAAAGCAACCATCCAAGAACATTTTGGTGACAGTCAAGATGTGGCCCAGAAGTTGATTGACAGCATGGCAGGGATGAATTCGCAGAAGTCTGCAAATATCGACTCCATGCATAAACTTAATGTAATTGTCAATAAAGGCCTTTGATACTTATGAAATGCTTGTAGTTATACTTCAGTATACCATAGTGAAGTCTTACAAAAACATTTTAAACACTGAAGCAGCAGACTTTGTGAAATTAATATTGATGTCATTCTCAAAACTTTTGGGTGTTTGTATCAGCTGATTTTTTGTTGTTTTAAAGCGCCACGTTTAATCTTAACATGTAAGAAGTGTAAATACTGCCTGTCAACATGAATAATAGACTAAATAAACTCTTTATTAAAAGGGTCTGAGAAAAGTCTTGTGAGTTTCATTCTGACTGACGAGTTTATCACATCTATAAATACTAAAATGATTACCAATATATTATCATCTGCCTCACTTTTCTCTTCTTAATGTACATACTGAAGCGTGTCTTAGTTTAGATACCTACACAATACAGTTGAAATATTTAATACATGCAGAATAATCTTTTTAACAAGTTGTTGTTGTTATACACCTGAACATTTGTTTGTTTTTAGCCTTCTTTGCACAACTTCAGTGATGTTGAGATGAATCTTTGATACTCAAGACAACAATCAATCAAATCACAGGAGATGAGAAACAATCATTGATGCTCAAACACTTGTATAAAATATCACAATAAGAATCATTTTCATAAATAATGCAACTTCTTCAGGGCAGAAGTTTGATATCTTAACTAGTTTGTTACACTAAAAATTATCCAACTTATTTAAATGACACTGCCAAAATGTAAATTAAGTTTTGTGAAACTGCATAGCCCATTGGAAATCAATAAGGATAAATTTAAATTCAGACCAAATTTAGTTCAAGAACCTTTATTATGAATGACATTTCTCTGAAATACATCAAAAGAAGCATTTAGGAGTTTGCATTGGGACCCTTCTTCTTGCCAAAGGTGGGCACCACATTCACAAAGCGCCGGTTGTACTGAATACGACGCTTAGCACGACCAGTCTTCTTTTTCTTCTTCTCCTGTTTGTCTACCTACAGACAGACGAGGAAACTCTGGTTAAACAGAATTCTTTAAAAAAAAAAAAGTTAACATTTCAATTCAAACAGATTAATTACTTTGGGTGTCTGTCCTCGTACTTTACCAGCACGAGCCAGAGATCCGTGGACTTTACCTGAACAACAAAGACAGATGTTAAAACTCAAACCTCAGGCACGTTTGTGCTGCCTAAACTTAAAAGCAACATGCACTGACGTATCTTAACATGCATCAATTTAACAACCACATTTAAAAAGATTTACCTCCCAAGAGTCTGGCGGCCACTTCAAGGGTGCAGTGTTCAGTGATGCCACAGTCCTGTAGACTGACGTCATTCTCCAGAGGAGCACCAGACAGCAGAAGAACCTGATCATCTACAGATACTCCCTCCAGAAGTTCAACACGGGCCTAACAGGATCAACAAACACCTCAGTATAAACACCGTATCACAAATGCATACATACAGGTCTCAACAATGAAGATATCTCACCTTGATCTCACGGACAGCCTCGTGTCCGGACACCTCGAGGGTGTGGAGATTCTGCGCGCGCACGAAAAGCTGCATGTTTACTGAAACGCAAATACAGACATTAACAACCATAACAGTTCTTAAAAGAGCAAACTATGAAAACAACTAATCAATCAGGACTCTGTATAAATGATTTCATTAAATATGTTAATGGCACTACAGATGGGTTTCAATTGGGTTTTTGCTCGTGGCCGCTTTAATATTTAGCGCAATAAATCCTGCATTCATCCACTTTAATGATATTTGATCGACTTTACACAAACAGACATCTAAACATAAAAACTAAACCACCTCTCGATATGTGAGAGACTTTTAACAGCGAGAGTTCTCCGCGTGTCTGACTGTATGGCACGAGCACACGCGGTATAAATAAATCATCATAAACCGCTAATATACCGCGATATCTCTTTAAAACACCCTCGGACGATACACTTAAACTTTATAGAAGCGATCCAGGAATTAATTAGGTTTATTAAATGCTTTTAAATGACAAATTTGTTATTTAAACATAAGGCCTTACGTCGAATGATGCTAGCCGACCCACGACTGCTCGAGAAAAGGAAAGTGCGCAGGCGCACCGGAGCAAAGAACTCTGGGAAGAAAACTGCGTCACATACAGACCACGCTCGTGCGTGATGACGAAACTGTTACCGTTTCTGTTTAACGGATCTTAATAAAATAAAATTGCAAGTTCTTTGAAACCCTCATGTACTCGTCTGTATGCACAACTTTTCTTATTTTAAAACGTTCAAAAATTACATTTATTAAAAAGCAAGCAACTTTTTATGATAGGATAGGTCACAGGTTAATTTCATTGTCTTTTTTCTATTCTGAAAGTTAACTCGAACTTTTAACACCACGTCATCTATTTAATCAAAGTATTATTAATCTTAATATTTTGGCACTTAACTTAAATGAAGTAATTTCGTTATAAACAAGCTGAAAAATAGTTAAAGTAACCCATATTGTGGTACTACACTGAACACAAAATATCTATTAAATCTATGGGGCTGTTTCCCGGACAGGGATTAGTTTAAGCTAGGACTAAGCCTTAGTTTAATTAGGAAATATAACTGGTTTTAACAAACATGCCTTAGTAAAAATATTACTCTTGTGAAGTTTGAGGCAATACAAATGGAAAGGTTTAGGTTGTTTTCAGTTTGGACAGCTCTTACTTTTATTAGTCTAGGACTAGTCTAATCCCTGTTCGGGAAACCACATTTGTACCTATTAAATCTACTAAACTATTCAATTGACTTGATCATTTTCTTTCTTCATCAAATTCACAAACATGTGACCAAGTGTGAAATTCAGGTTAATGAGTCGATTTGAACCATTTAAGTTTGAATTCACTTCATTTTTAATCTTTGATCTTAGTCACTATTAAAGATTATATTTAGCAAATGTTTTTTCATAATATTTAGGATTTTATGTAAACTAGAGTTAATCACAAATGAGTAATAAATCTAGCTGTTTCATACATGTACATTGTTGTTAGGCTATATTATCTGTTGTTCTCAAACACACTTAAAATATATAAAACCTTAACACACCCAAGATAAGGTATTAAAATAACTATTAGTGACTTTGACCATCAAATGATTTACTGATTTAAACCATTGTTTTCATCCAGAAGTTATGTTCAGGCTAAAATATCAAAACACTGTAAATGATAGGATGTCAATTTCTTTATTATGAAATCAAGTTGAAATAAAAAAAAAATGTCTTCATGTCATGTTTATCTCTGAAAACACCATCACATATAGCAGAGCACGGATGAGGTTAAAGGGTTACGTTTTCAACTTCCACACAAATGTAAAGGTTTCATCTAACATAACTGAACCAACAACAGACAGCCACCAAATCAACCAAATTTCATTAAAAACTCATTTGCACTTTCAACACATGCCAGAACAGAAACACACACACTATAGTCTGATCCGAGTGAGTGACTGTATGAATGTTGATGATGAACATGAAGCCGTAGGTAAAAAGATCACTGTTCTGAAGCTGTAGTCGGTTATGTTGGCGGTGGAGGATAGTACTGGTTGTACTGCCCGTACTGCCCATATTGACCCCAAGAATTCTGAGCTCCCCAGGAATTATATTGCTGGCAAAGAAAAAAAGAAACATTAACCAATACATTCAAGCAATGGCATTGATCAATGCTTTTAAAATCGAATATCATTAACATAACACAGCAGCTCACCTGATACCAGTTGTTGTAGTTGTATCCTGCACTGTTAGCCTGCATGTCCTGCATCATTTGACCCGAAGCTGCCGATTGGTCATCTGTCCGCTGTCTCTTTGAGTCGGACTCCTGCGAGCTGCAATATCAATGGTATTTATTATTATCATTATGTGCTCACTGCAATAATGAGGACGTTTACTTCACTAAAAAAATCATGCCACAACGTCCCAAAGTTTTTTTTTTCTGATGATTAAATGTAAAGCACAGGTTCAATGAGATTCACTGCAGAGGTTAACAAGCTCAGTGTGTTGTTAATGTGATTTCACTTTACCCATTCTCTGCTTTCCTCTTCAATGATTCGCTCTCCTTTTCAAGCCTCTGATGCTCTTCATAGGCAGCCACAAGCCTGTAAGAGGAACACACCCATAACCTTAAAAACATTAGAGAAAAAGAGAAAGAAATCCTCCTGCTGAGACAAATCTCCAGCACTCACACATTGATATCACTGCCAAAGTCCTCGAGAAACTCGATTTTGCGTTGAGAGAATGTGACGCGCGACTCCAGTGACATGGAGCTGCCCAGCGCTCGATCAAAGCAGGCGATGATTTCAGCTTCGTTCTGCTGAACATCACCACTGTACTCCAGCTCCAACAGGTTCAGATATAGCTTTGGATTTGTCTGGAATGAGTAAAAGCAACTTTTAATACTTGTTTAATGTTGCGGGTTTAACAAATGTACAGAGATGATTCCGCTGACAATAAATCAACGATTGATTAACAAACAAAAGTTTCCTACAAAGCAGGTTACTAGTAGAGAGCCTAATCTGATGTTATTAAAGTATCATCACATTAAAACTTTAGTGGCAAAAACAGTGCAAGCACGACATCAGACGTTCAATTCTGAGGGAGCACACTGATGAAAAGCGTAACTTATTATTCACAATATCACATTAAATGCGTATGTATGCATATATCAGATCAGATGCAATGAATGGCGCAGATGTCTGTACCTCATCTTTCTCCACAGCCTCCAGCAACACCTTCTTGGCCTTCGCAATGTTCTTCTGCACCTTAAGCATCTGTCGAGCCAGTTTAACAGCATAGAACGACGACTCGCTGCCGTTCCTTCCATTGGTAATAGCATCGCGTAACAAGGCTTCCACTTCATCCATGTTGCCGTGACGCCGCTCCAGACTCACCCTGCGCAACCTCACCATGGCCAGACCCGGAACAGCTTCCTCTATCGCTTTCAAAATGCCACGCGCCTCATCGATGTTTCCTAAAAATACGTTCAGAAAGTCAAATCTCAATCAAATAAGTCCAGTCCCAACATTAGCATTGAAAATAACCTGAAGATATTTAACAAACTAAGAGATGCAGTGAGGAACATCACGTTGCTCGTCTTTACCTTGCTGCTCCTCAAAAGCCGCCCAAAGGAGATGAACGGTGGGTTTCTTGGGCAGGTGGATGCTGCAGGCCTTCTTGTAGATGTGTCTCACCCCTTCAGTGCTGTAGCTCTCTAGATACTTGGCGTACTTCAGAGGAAAAGCAGGACAGGAGAGACAGAGGAGAAATAACAAAAGAACAGGGGAAAGAAGACATAAAAATTGAGTTTTTATTTCAAATTCCCACACTGCTGAATTTCCATTGACAAGATCGTTTTGAGAATTTCTGTTTTAAACCCATCAGCACCTTCATGGAACCAATAAGATAAGTTTCTGTAAGGTAGAAGACGGAGAGGTGCAACGAAGTTGGCAAATGCTGCAGTCAAATCTTGTGTGGCAAGCAGGCCATCTCCTAATATAACAGATACAGTCAAATATCAACGTTACACGCAAAGAGGGCAGGAAGTTTTACTGTGGAAGTGATGAAATCGTTGATGGGGAAGCAAAGGGGTGGACAGAGGGAATGACGCGGCAGCGGAAGGTCCATCTAACTACCTTGATCCAAAACTCCTCATACAGCGCGCAGGCGATCAGGCAGCGCTCGAACAGAACCACCACCCGCTCCGGCGTGCCATTTTCTAGCTCAAAGTCAAGGTACTCTCGCCAGTTGTTGAGCTGGGTCTTCTCCAGGGCTTTGACGTGGAAATATGGACGCTTGATCTAGAAACACAAGACAACTTCATGAGATAAAACGTTTAATCACGTTTCATTTAGGGAGTTACATGATTACAAACATTGTGATGGTCAACCCAGTTAATTACAATAGCAATCCACACTCACCCCTTCTTCAAACGCCCAGCGCTTGCTCACTTCGTGTTCGTTGTGGTTAAAGATCTCCTGACGAGTCTCGATCACTTTGTGTCTCATGTTCTCGATCTCAGTCACTCTCTGAAGAGAGAAAGAAAACACTCCTGATTAATCTCATCGCAAAGGAAACAACTTATCTCGTCTGATGTCCAGCTACACAAAGGGTTTACATCACCATGACTTTGACAGAAACAAGCAGGTTGTGGTGAGTAGAATAGTACGCTTTGCACACCCAGTGAATCAGCTGCGGACCGAGCCCCGGTGCTGGGAGGGGGACGGTGTCATTCGGCAAAAATCCCGTCCCATTTTTTGCCCAAGTCTCTGATTGGATGCCAACCTGGACCCGCAGCTGGGCTGCTAACGGAAAGACACCTTCAAACCTGTACATATTTTGCTCGTTTCCAGGATCAGGTAGGCCCACCCTCCCGACCTTTGAAATGCTTTGTAACACCTCAGTCAACAGGTGGCGCTCTTACCTTTGCGGGATCCGGCAGGTCGTCCGTACCCGGCGGAAGCTCTTCACCCGGGGCGTCGTCTCCGTTGGGTCTGTTTGCGTTGGCCAGTTCCACCCGGAGCTGCACGAACTCTTCTTCAGACAGGAAGTGTTTGGGATTATTGTTCTGCACGTGGTCTTTGAACCTGAAACCGAAAACAAACTAGCTGGAATTCTTGAATTTAGAAACTCTTTAAATCGCACAACATTGTGTTTCAGACAATAGCCATGTCAAAACTTCATGGTTGCACGGAGGCTTACATGTAAATTATTCTTACATATTTGTGTTCACTCTGAAATGGCTTCATACAAGCTGTCAAATAAGAAGAAAGCTCTGGATGAAAATCACCTTTAAAAAGTCACTGCATGATTCAGTGTTAATGGTACTTATGTTGTTCAACACTCGGCATATCTATTCTGCTGATCTTAAATCAGTAATACTCACTTCTGGAAGTGCTGGGAGTACAGCTGAGTAGGAATGCAGAGGATTCGGTCATAAACGGCCGTGACATTGGCCAGCCTGTTCTGCTCGGTCTCCCAGCTGATATAGGCTTCCCACAGACGATCCGAGCGGAAATCTGTACCACAGGCGAGGACCGCATGCTCGTATGACCTAAACGATAACATTTATACTTAAATCAGCTCTAGACAATGTTACTTGGTATTAGTGCAGAGCGATTAATCAAAATCAAATTAATTATAGCTGCTATAATAAACTAACAGTATTTAATTAAGTGGGTTCAAGCTAGAGGTCTTCTTATGTCAAAAGAAATGTACCCAACATGAAATGACCCGACACTTTTTACCAGAACCCAAGGTGCATAAAAAGAATTTTTTTAAAGAAAAGATCTGTCCTCAGACAAACCCGAGAAAATTAGACCCGAGGCCAACCCAGTGGCAATTGTTTTAAAACCGACTGGACCTGCTGCTCCATTTATCTACTGACGACGACACCAAGGTAACCGCTAAAATGTGCATTCAAAAATTGACTGACACGTGTGGCTCAATGAAAATTAACCTACTGCCAGCCACACAATGTTACAAACGCTCTTGGCAAACAGTGAAGGGGTTAGAGAAGGATTTGATGCACACACCTGATACACTCTGGGTCGTCTCGGGTCTGTTCTCCAAAAACAAATTCATTTTAAATTACCCGAGACCACTAATATTACACCCAATCCGTGTAATTGGTATTGCATATGTTGAGGTTAGATAAGAGCTGTACTCACGCTCTAATGCGATTTTCAGCTTCTCCGTCACTGTTGTCTTGGTTCTCTCTCAGGAACGTGATGTAATGAAGCCACAGGTCCACACTGAGCGGGATGGCCTGAAGGCCACGTCGATATACCTGTGGGGGGAAAAAAAAAAGTCAAATCAGTTCATTTGAATAATGCTTCCTACATCACACACTCTTCCAAAGCACAAAATAAATATTTCTACAATATCTCATTCAAGGTTAAAGATCAGACCATCTTGTGATTCAGCCTAAACATAAAAAACAAAACGTTATGTCAATTCTGGAATATTCAGCGCTGACCATCTTTACCTCATCTGCCATCTGTATAAAGCCATGTTTCTTCTCAATGTCTGCATACTTCTTCCAATAGCCGTAACAGTAGGGATAGTGCAGGAAAAATGCATCAAACGCCTTCCTCGAAGCCAACAGGTGGTTCTGTAAGAGAAGAAATACTTTAAAACACTGAGAAATGTTTACAGCTTCCTTCTTTATTATTCATTAGTACACTTACCTCTTGTTCAACATACTGCAGAAGATAAACCCAGCCGTTGAAATCTTCAGGATTATCTTCCACAGCCTTCCACAGTCTATCATATTCAGAAGGAAGTCCGGGTTCTTGTTCACCGGCAGCACCGATCGCCTCTTCTGCTCCCTCCTCTTTGGGAGCGTCCTCGAGCTCCATGTTAGTAGGGCTCTCGGAGTCACCCGCTTCTTCTTTCACCGCATCGGGCTCTGAAGATTGGGTCGTGTCCTGGCCGTTTGATTCTGGAGGCTGTGGCATAACCTGTCCAGGGTAATTTATGGTGGGATCTGCCTGGTTGATGTTTTCTGCTTCAGTCTTTATATGCTCCATCGAATACAGCTGTTGTTGTACTGCCTCGTATTCGTGGCTTTCCTGATTTGCGGGAGGAACCGGTCCCGCGGTCCAGCCGGCAGCGGTCGGGTCTGTAGCACATTCGCTTCCTGCGCCTTCCGTAGCAGGGGCATCTGTGTCTAATATCCCCGTCATCTGCGCACCAGAAACAGGCAGATCAAAATAATTAATCTGTTCTTGCATAACCTGCTAAGACTAGACTGAATTTAACTACATGTTTTATGTCCGCTACATGTAGGGCTGCACGATATATCGTGAAAATCGCCGCTGCTGTGATAAAAGTATGTCCGACATCCATACCGCGAATAGTTGCGATAACTTATTTTTATTTCACATGTTTATCATTTGTGTGTTGCATGCTTAGATTGTCCAAATTAGACCCTTACTAAATACACACCAAGTCAGTCTTATACTATTGGCTAGACCATGGGCACAAAGGTGAACCTGCTGTGGGTAAATAATGATTAAACATTGACCTGAGAGCAGTTCAGATATAAAGTTAGACCCGTGTCTAAATTCATGTTATAGCACGGGTCTGTTGAATGCTTTATTCGGATTGGTTGATAAATGTTCCACAGGTATGCATTGTTTCTCTATAAACGCACACCTGACCTGTCAGATGTCTTAAAATAACCACCAGAGCAATGTTTGTGGTAACCATGGAATAAAAACAAAAACTGACTCCAGTCCTTTGAATTATTTGAATATATATACATCTTACATAAACGCGACCAAAGCCAAGAAAACGCTTCGATGATTTCCTGGGCAGAGAAATCGATTAGGCGTCGAATTAGTTTGCTAAAACAAACTCGCCGATTTAACGTTACTTTTTCTGTTGATCCAAAACTGTCCTTAAAATCTGCAAGGCGAAAATTACAACACTAAAAGCTCGGTCGGTTCGGTCCACCTGGTTTCGGCCTGGCCTTTTCACGCGCTAGCTCGACTGCTAACCACTCGATGGTGATCATTTACCTCAGAGGTTACCCTTAAAAGCAAACGCATAAAACCCGTATAATAGTCGCCTGAAACATATAGTGCAACGTATACTTACCAGAATCTTCCATGAAACAGGGTTGAAATGGGAAATATGTGAAGAACTTATGTAAAGTTTGGTCTACTTAATAACATGCGGACAAGCGGCCGCGCTTTCTCGCCTTGCTACGACGAGAGAACAAGAACGGTCTGCGCATGCGCACTGCGTGATGAATCACCAAACACTGAAGGGAGGTTTTAATGACACAATGCTACCTGTGACCGACAGAGGGAGCACCACGACTCAGAAAAATTACAATCAATGTGGAATGATTGGCAAGGGCAATATTTATCATTTTTTTCATGATTTTTACATTTTCAATTCACCTAACCTGTATGTTTTTGGCTGTGGGAGGAAACATTGGACTGTGAAATAATGTAAATTAATGTAAACATAAAAGACAGATTGTATAGTTTTTTTTATTATTTAATTTAGCACACGTTTGGAAACCTGATTTTTTTTGAAAGACTAAAGACTCCTGCACTTATAATTAATTTTTTTCTCCATCTTAATTATGACGCCTGTTATTATTTTAATTGACTACACGTTTGATGTAAAAAAGTATATGCCGTTTTATGCCATTTTATTAGTCTATTTATAAGGACAAAATATTTTCCAAGAATACTATTTTGAATCATTTCCCAGTTTTCTGTGTTTGTATTTCTTAATCTTTCTTGTTAAGCTGATTTGAAGCAATAAAACATCGTAAAAAATACGATGCGCTACACAAATTTAAAAAATATATATTTTTATTGCAAATAATCAAAATTCAACCATTGTAAATAAACAATTAACAAATAACGTAGATAGACGTACATTACACTTTACAGAAGATGTACAATAATGTTTTTGAACTTTTAAATATTAAAGTATTCTACAGTATTTTTACAGTATAAGACACAATGATATAGTATACCTGTACATTAACAAAGTGTAATATATTATAATATTCGTTTGTAATTCTGTTCAACAAAAAAATGCATTTTTTGAACTCGAGATGACGTCACGAGTTACGCCCGTACGACGTCAAATGATGCCACAGAGCAGTTTGAAGGTAATTTGTGCAAAACCAATGTCTGGGTTAATCGAATTGAACAATTTTTCTTTCATTACACTGTAAGTCTGACATTTGAACATTGTTTTAAACAGATCAGCTGCTAAAGAAAGCGTCACGGGTATTTGCTTCCGTCTCTCAACGGCATCCATTTCATTCAGCTCGAGCTCAACTCACGTTACGAATCCTACTATGGCATGAATGCTAAACTCATGAATATGAATCACCTCATCCGGACATGCAGTCAGTATGGTAAATAACTTTCCTGTGTTTTATATTTGTACGTCCGATGAATGGAAGCGTCTGTTCGATGCTAAATGCGTTTTAATAAGCATCTTAATGTTTTAATAATCTTAACGTGGCAGAGGAGTGGACGTCACGTATGTGTGTGCGTAAGTTACGCACTAACGTTCCCAATGATGAAAATGTATAAAGAGCCTTCGCCTTAGTACGATTCGAGACCGCGAATGGCAAATGGCGCAGTGCGCCTGAGCGAGAAAGACAGGAAGTGGCGGCTGAAGAAGGTCCGCACCTTTTCCGGTAACACCGAGAGCAGCAGCAGCGCGAGCGGGATTGAGAGCGACCGGAGGGGAAAGAGGGGCGAGAACCGACCCGGGGTGAGAGAGAGAAGGGCTGCTGTTATATGAAGGTAAATCGGCGTGAGCTCTAGGTCTCGTGCACGCGCATGTAGTTGTTTTAGTACGCGTAAGTTAGTACGCTTCGAGAAACTACAAGAGTGGCCGATTAAAGTTGTGTTTGACACCCCTCCCTGTTCTCTGGTGTTTTAGGCAGATCAGAGGGGAGAGTCATGATCCGCTGACCTGTGAAGATTCCCACACAGAGAGCCTGAAGTGAACATCGGAAGTCTCAGACAGATTAAACACGAGAGGAAAGTCGGAACTGACGTGAAGGCCTGTTTTAGATCTACACGGCTTCAGTTTCAAACAAGTACACACCCTTAAAACCTTGTTTTGGGGACGAGAAGTTCTATTTTGACGGATTTTGAAGGTTTTTCTCACTATACACCCTCACACAAGTCAACTTGCCTTCATAGTGGTTTCCCTCGTGCTCATACTGTATCAGAGTCATCTAAAGTGACTCATTGGTTATGCATACTACAGCGGGATTTTTAACTGGTGCTTGTCAAAGTCTAAAGAGCAACGACGGTTCAATTTGAGACGTGAATTTTGCAGCAATATTTTGTGACCGCCTTTCAAAGTCAAGTCGCTTATTTCTTGTCAAAGACACGAGGCCAGACACCCCTGTTATTTTTTTCTTTGCAACAAACGTAATATATGCACAGCCAACAAGATGGGGAAGATGCTTTCCAAGATCTTTGGCAACAAGGAGATGAGAATATTGATGCTTGGACTTGACGCTGCCGGCAAGACGACCATCCTGTACAAACTCAAACTGGGACAGTCCGTTACCACCATTCCCACGGTCGGCTTCAACGTGGAGACCGTCACCTACAAGAACGTCAAGTTCAACGTTTGGGACGTCGGTGGTCAGGACAAGATCCGTCCTCTTTGGCGGCACTACTACACCGGCACCCAGGGACTGATCTTTGTAGTGGACTGTGCGGATAGAGATCGCATAGATGAGGCCAGGCAGGAGCTGCATCGCATCATCAACGACCGTGAAATGAGGGACGCCATCATTCTGATCTTCGCCAATAAGCAAGACCTGCCGGACGCAATGAAACCACACGAGATCCAGGAGAAGCTCGGCCTGACCCGGATCAGAGATAGAAATTGGTACGTTCAGCCGTCCTGCGCTACGACAGGCGATGGACTCTACGAAGGGCTCACGTGGCTCACGTCCAATTACAAATCCTAATGCATCCACAGAAAAGCAATTAACAATAACTTTGGCTTCAGGTCTTTGTGTTAAGGTTGATTTTAATGTCTGATTTCATTGAAATGTAACAACTTTACTTTCGTACGCTTATTTTGGCACGCATTTATGTTCCTCTTTATTGTCGTTCTGTTTCAGTCTTCATACAAAATCATTTTCTTCATCAGTGTTTTGTCTTAATTTATTGTAGCTCATCAGCAATTCTTTTCATCGTTTAAGCGTTATGATAAACGTTGTTTAATTACAACATAAAACATTATTTGCCAGTATAAGATAAATAGACTCTTTATATTGTTTCTTTTCTTCTGTACTGAAAAGACAAAATTCTCGTGAAGAAAATGTTTTGTATTTCCAGTGTAAATTATGATTTTCCTCCTTTGAATCTAGATGAAGATTTAACATTCAGCCCTTAAGATAACACGCAAAACTTTTCTTTCATTTATCTGAAGATCCAAACACAGAAATGGCAGCTTGTTTGTTTACCTCTGTGCCATCACATATAAAGAATGTATGAAGCATTTAAATAAATAAGTCCAAGCTAAAGTTCCTCATAAAGATTTGATTGTTTTTCACGAAGAAACTGTACCTGAAGGGTGTTATACATTACAACAAAGTATTGATGTTGCTTTGGCCTTTTCTTGAGTGAGATGCACCACAAAACGATGTACACCGCTGATCTGATTTAAATCCTGGAGATGTTTTGAGGTTCATTTTGTGTACAAGAACGAGGACCCTTTGAATTTAATATATATATACTTAAGTTTTGGATCCTCACCTCGGTCCATCTCTGTTATCTATCTGATACCTGTTCTCCTCCAACCATCATTCTCCTAAAAATGCTTTGTTTCAATATTTTGACTTATTTGTTATGCCCAAGACATAATAAAATCTCTCTATATAAATCTATATATACAGTATATCCAGTACAATGTGATTGTATGTTCTTGACACAGAGGAATGTGCTGATGCTCTCTTGAATGCAGTATATTGTTTAAATCTTTGCGTTTGTTGAGTTCAGAGAGACGGATGAGAATGGTGCGGCCCTGTAAAGTAAGTAAATAAATGATTGGCTGTCATTGGGATGTGCTGAAGAGTGCATGTCATTCTTTATAAAGATCTGCTCTGTCATTATCTGTTGGTGTTGTCCTGTGATGATGTTGATGTGATGTATTTAAATGATATATCAGTTTATGAAGTTTAATTTCCCCGGTTCTCAGAACAAGAGTTGATGTGATGTTTAGCAGAAAAGTGCTGCGCTGATGTTTTGCAAGATGTTTGAATAACAGACATTCAAAGTTGAATTAAATTCTGTTTTTTGGCAAGCGCTGCCAACAATTTTATACCTTGAATATTAAATGCACGTCAGCGTGAATTTTATAAAAACATTTGTAGGGGTGTATCATTTATAAAAGTAAAAAAGTGATATTTTTATTCTGTAGGATTATCAGGGAAATTTCGGCATCTAAAATACAGCAGTATGAGGGTGTTTTAATTCTCTGTATTGATGTACAGTCTTAGCAATGAAACACAGCTGCTGTTTGTTCAGTGAGTTTCAGAGTTTGACCTGACACACACACACACACACACACAAGCTTACATTCAGCAAGAGACAACTGAAATCTGTTATACTTGTGGTTAAAAACGATGTGTGTGTGTTTAGAAAGACAACAATCTTACTTTTATCTCTGTCCTTATAAACATTAGAGACTCAACTGTATAGTTTTATGAAAAGTCATGTTAAGTCAATTCATGCAGTACAAAACCAATGTCACCTGAGAAAGTGTTGTGCTGAGCAAAGCTTTACTAGTCTATCAACATTAGACGAGCAAGAGAAGAAGCTCTGAGATACTCAAACATGACTGAGTGAAAAACTTTGAATGTTTTTAGGAACTAAACTAACATTAACTAGACCAGTCAGTGCTTCTCAAACCTTTCTGCATGTGAGGCCCTCCAAAGAAAATTTATGACATAAATATTACAAAACATATACAATTATACAATGTTTAGTTGTTGTAGCCTTATTTTTCTGAGGTTTAATTACACAGAATTAAACATCTCTAAGCCCCCAGATAAAGATCAAAATATAGATATTAAACAGATATGTGTGTACATGGAGAAAAAACTTTTGTTGAGTTTGTTAATATGGGCAAGTACTAGTAAATGTGGTCTTGCTGACGTAACCTGGTAAGTTAAATAGAGAGACCTGTGATGTTTAGCTCACTGTTATCTTCTTTCATGTCACAGTTCTCTCAGCCTAATTAAGAGAAAATGTGTGGCTGAATCTTTTGTCAGTGCCAAAACCTGATCAAATCGGAGCCTTTAAACTGTATTCTCGACATGAGTATAGCCTTAGAAGCTGGCATGACGTTTAAAATCAAAAATATCTTACATCAATATATACTAGTCAACAGTAGCGGCCGGTGACTTCTTTTTTGAGGGCGCACGATGCAAAGCTTGTCACAATGTTTTTAGCGCATCATGTGTTTGGCTCGTCAAGTCAAAATATGTGTTTGACACGTAATGTGAACCATGTCATGTCAAAATATGAGTCTGCTGCAGACGCTTCAAATTGGTTTATGATAAAAGAGACCCATTATTCACATGGTTTAAATGACACAAAAAACACATCTTTTGAATGCGCGCCTTTCGGAAGAGAAGTCACCAGCCGCTATTTGAAGTGGATTAAAACATTTTATAAGTTTTCATTAAACCAATTAGTAATACCTGTTCTTGTCTTAGGACAACTTTGATGAACTTTTTTGATCCACTTCAAAGTATATTTTAAAAATTCATGTGTGTTTATAATGCATAATCCATGCAAACTATGATGACGTCATCAGCTGTTTATCAGTTGTATCTTTGTCTGTTGTGTCGTGACTGCTCCAGACACAGGAAGCGATGTGCTGTTTAATACTGTAGCCATAGCAGTAGTCTAAACTCACTACACAACACATCAAAGTTACTATCCTGTATTCTCACTAAACTCAAGTATCCTTGTATTGGTTTGTGTTAATCTGTTAATGTGAGATGAGACACAACTTTGTTTATGTAACAGGATACAGTCTGTAAGAGTTGCCACATCTATGAGGTTTCAGTTTTCAATCTGAGGCTAAAATGAGTGAATCTGACTGCAGAGATCTTTTACTAAACTCCTGTCACTCACTAAACTTTACAGCAATATTCTTGTTGAATAAAGGAGTATATTGTGAAGTATCTGAGAGGAAACTGCAGTTTTTATATTTTCTGAACAAATGTGTTGTGTTGCACTTTGAGAACTCAGTGTTTCAATGCTATAGTTCAGGGGTCTCCTATCTTTTTGTGAGCAAGCATGAAAACAATCTGGAGGGCTACTTTTCTGATATACGTTTTTGTTTTACTTGGTTTTATTTTACTTGTTGATATGTTTTATCATTGTTTATGCATAATGTTAGCATGCATAAAAGCTAATATAAAAATTGAGTCTATAAAACAAAAATGTGCTTTGATAGACAACTCGCAAGACTCTATATGTGTGCAATCATGCTGGAGATCACTGCTATAAGGGATCTGTTAGGGCACGATGTTGTTATGACTATGAGGTTGGTTAAGACAAATAACAACACGGTTATTGTCGTTGTGTACTATGATGAATGTTGTGTATATCTGCAGTGCTTTAGGTCTGAACCTTCAGCATTGAGTCCTACAGAAGCAGATGAGCAGGCCAGATAGCTTTACAGAGGTTTTGGTGAAAGTCTTTTGTTTCCGTGGTGACTGACTGATGTCTGCGCACGTCTCTATTCAGGTCTCATGAAGAAAACAATCCAGGGAAAAGAGAACAAACTAGCATCAGCTCCATTTCCTTCCTTCCTATAGAAAGCTACAGTTATGCAGTAAACAGTAGTGTTCATTTAAGAGCATTTTTCGACACATAATTCACTTCTTAACAATATTAACAGATTTTGTCTTAAACAAGACCCAAATGATTTTTACATTTATTCATTTAGAGACACTTTTATCCAAAGCGACTTGCAGCTAATACAACTCTTGATCAAATAAAGCATAAATGATTTTACAAAAGCTACACCCATGACAGAGATCCTGATCTTCAGTCACTGCATTATTGCCCAACACAGATGTCTGTAGATAGAAAACAGTCTCTTTAAATCAGTATAATAATAGTATTAAGGTGATGCTTGCTTTTACATACATCAGTAAGAAAGATGTGCTGTTTACACAAAAGTAATCTGCTGTGACCTACATGTAAGTATTTTCACACCCACGAATTGAAATCTGCCTTTATAATGTTATACTATAAATCAGTAAGTGCTGTTGAAGGAAGAGTCTGACAGGCTGAAGATAAATAAGACTTTTGTGTTATTAAATTACTAAATATTATCCATGATGAACAATCATTTATAAAGAGATATAATGAAGAACATGAAGTTTTGCTTTTATGTTTAAATAAAACATTAGAGTTTGTGAGGGGGCCTGTAGTCAAAAAGGTTGAGATCCACTATACAGTATTGTTAACATCTTAAAAAAAGATTCCTTAATAATATATACAAAAATATACTATTATATATAAATAATATTTAAGACATAACTGTGATACTTGTATAACAATCTTTTTTGATATATATTTTAAATACAGTTCCACCCAGCCATGAAACTATATTTAGTTTCTCCTTTATTTAATTTTCTCTATGAGATTATGTGAGACTCTATTGTACGGTGACGTAATGCTTCACGGCAATCCGGCACACGTCATCACGCTCATATCAGAGGGGTGAAAAAGATTTTATGAATGAATCACGCGTGTCATTTCAGTCCTCCTGTGTCGTGGATTGTTGACCGTAACAAATATAAACCTGTGAAATAACAACGAACCCGTGATCCGCTTGACGCGTGAGAGAGATCCGCGTGTTTATTTTAGTATCTCTCCCCCCGCCGCGCGAGTAAATGGTTCAGTCTACTCTGCCGCGAGCTGTTTGTTCATCCGCCGCCGCCGCTGAACGGACCTTATGAACGGATCCGCTCACTGTTTTACGGTTTACGACGCGAGGAAAAAAATCACAAGCTTGACGTGTCCTCGCTGCGGCGATCCACGCGTGTTTGGGGTTTTCATCACACGGGTTACTAGTTGGGTTTTCACGCGCTTGGTCCGGTCGTGTAACAGCGATAGAGGAGAAGAGTGACGGTGTGTCGAGTCCCATGTTGCAGCCGAACCACGACGAACATGCGCGCGCTAAAGATCCGGTGAAGTACGGTGAACTGGTGATCCTCGGGTGAGCGTGACACACTGTAACAAATTGTCACATACTCTAAAACACTAACGCTGTAAAACACTAACATACTGTAACCCACTATAATACTGTAGCACACGGTCAAATACTGAAACACATTGTAATATGCTGTAACTTACTGTAAAACACTAACATACTGTAACAGACTAATACTGTAAAACACTGTCAAATACTGTAAAACACTGTAACACATTGTCACATACTGTAAAACACTGTAACACACTATAATACTGTAAAACACTACAATACTGTGACACACTGTCAAATACTGTAACACTGTCAAATAACGGAACATACTGTAACATTCTGTAAAACACTGTAACACACTATAATACTGTAAAACACTATAATACTGTAACACACTGTAACATATTGTAAAACACTAACATACTCTAACCCACTATAATACTGTATCACACCATAATACTGTAGCACACAGTCAAATACTGAAACACACTGTAAAATACTGTAAAACACTGTAACAAATTGTCACATACTCTAAAACACTAACGCTGTAAAACACTATAATACTGTAACACACTATAATACTGTAACACACTATAATACTGTAGCGCACTAATACTGTAACACACTGTCAAATAACAAAGCATTCTGTAACATACTGTAAAACACTAACACTGTGAAACACTCATTTACTGTAACACACTATAATATTGTCTGTAACACACTGTCAAATACTGTAACACACTAAAATACTGAAACACACTGCCAAATACTGTAACACACTGTCACACACTTATCATGAAAAAGTCAGAGCTGAAGAGTGTTGTAAGGCACTTATTGATTTTATTAAACAGTTACCGCACAATACAATTGTTTAAGAAAGAATAATATGTATTAACACAACTTTCATGAAGTTATATTATTATTAGTATGTAGTAAATAATTCCAGAGTGACTGTGAATGGTAACAGAATAGAATTTTTAAGGGTGCTGTGCAGTAATACACCGAATCATTGGGTACAGCTACCATAGAAGTGTTTTATCACAAATAAACCACAGCTATTGACCAATCAGAATCAAGAACTGGAACTGTTTTATAATGGTGTATAATGGATGTGTATTACTGACAGACCTCACCTTACTGTCTCATAATGTCATTTAAGTGAATGAAGTTATAATGAGCTGCTACTCAACAGATAGATTTTCTGGTGCTGATGACTATATGAAAATGTTTTTATTTAGCAGATGATTTGATCTATGATCAGTATACAGCTGTGAGGGTGTGATAAACCCTACTGAGGAAATGACATCATAAAATATTTTCAGTCACATGAGGAAGTGCTTCTAGAGAGCACCGAATTCCTCCCTTACACTTCACACAATGCATTGAATGTTAATGTAAATCATCATCCATCTGTTCTTCATTCACTTGTTTTATACTTTCACTGCCTCAGACTGACACAACTGATTGTGTTGATCAGATCAGAATCAGTTTTCTTCATCAGCTTTAACAGAAGAAACTTCAGTAACTCTCTAACGCTCTTCTGCTCTGCTTTCTGTTATCGGCGTAATGAGTTTATTTTCTTTGTTGTACTTTTGACGCACATCATTATTTTGTGGATAGATAAACAGTCAAATGAAACAGACTTTAGAGAAGAGAACCACCAAAAATACCTCACCAAGAGATTAGCAAAGCGTTACCCAGAACCAGTGTTGAGTGTAACTAGTTACACTTTTAAAACAAGTGTGTTAAAACAACACATTTAATGTGTTGTCCTTAACTAGACACATCTCTGTGTTATTATTGGAACAACACACTTTGTGTTGTTTTAACACATCCCTTTTATTTATTTGAACACAAAATGACACAGGGGTGGTTTCCCGGACAGGAAGTGGCTTAGACCAGGACTAGGCCTTAGTTAAATTAGGAAATATAACTAACTTTAACAAACTTGCCTTACTCAAAACATTACTTGTGTGCATTTTAAGGCAAAACAAAGGGCACTGATGTATTTTAAGATATGACAGTGTAAGTTGTTTTCAGTTTAGACAGCTCTTATATTTATTTTCTAATCACTGTATGGGAAATAACACAAAACTGTGTAAAAATGTACACATCCTTTCTTAGAGAAATTAGTTACTGTAATTAAATGAGAGCCACTTCTGATGTAATTTAACTAAGTACTGTCTGTCACTGTGTATAGACCTGTAGATCACACAACAGTGGATTTAACATCAACATTTAAAGTCTGAGGTTAAAATGCATGTTTTTTTTCTCACTGACTTTAAATACTTTTGTGAGTTAATCAAAATGGTAACACTCTAGTGTAGTTTCTCACTACTAGTTGGTTATTAGCATTAATATTACTGAGATATTGTCTGTTTATTAATACTTAATATGCTCATATTAATGCCTGATTCTGCGAAACCTTATTCTACATCCTTAATCCAATTTAACAACTACTTTACCAAGTATTAATAAGCAGTTAATAGGAGTATATTGAGGAAAAGGTAGTTAATAGTAGGTAATAAGAGAATTGGACCTTAAAAAGTGTGACCAGAATAATTGATGTACTTTAATATGATTTATTCCAGCTGTTTCAAGCCTATCTATATACTAAATAGGATTTATTTATTAGTAATATGTCATTAAATACTTTTTTAAGAGAGCTATTTGTACAGTAATCTGATTACATGATTGAAGATGTCATTAGTAACTAGTAATTTATCACTTTTTTGAGTAACTTACCCAACACCGGTCTACAACTTTTTTTTTGAGCAAGGGCTACCACAATGAATAAAACAATTTGGAGGGCTACTTTTTTGATATAGTTTACTCAAAACTTTTTGGGGCGGTTTCCCGGACTGGGATTAGACTAGTTTTAGACTAAAATTTTTTTTAGAGCTTTCCAAACTGAAAACAACTTGCACTTACATATCCTAAAATACATCAGTGCCGTTTGTTTTGCCTCAAAATGCACACAAGTAATGTTTTAGTAAGGCATGTTTGTTTAAACTAGTTGTATTCCCTAATTAAAATAAGGCATTGTCCTGGATTAAGATAATCTCTGTCCGGGAAACCGCCCCTTTTTTGTTTTATTTGATTTAATTTGTTGATATGTTTTATCATTGTTTAAAATGTTAACATGCATAAAATAAGCCAAGCTAATATAAAAATAAATGTTTTAAATTAAGGCTATTAATACATGACTAGGTTATTTTTGACCCATAATGGATAAATATTGGACAGAACACGTACTGGGTTAAAAATTGACCCAATGCTGGGTTATATTAACCCAGCTGCTGGGTTATTATACCTCACGGTTCCATAACAACAACCCAGCATGTGGTCATTTTTAACCCAGCACGTTTACCCAGGTTGGAGACCACTGCCTTAAAGGCGGAGTCCACGATGTTTGAAAAACGCTTTGGAAAAGAAGACGGGCCGACTACCAAAACACACTTATAGCCAATCAAATCAAATGCTGGGTTGCGTATGTGTCGGGGGGTCTATCAACAGAAGGTCCAGATTCTATTGGGGTAGGGGCGTGTTTGTTTAGGTGATTTCAAATATCAACATTGGCTTTCAAACATCATGGACTCCGCCTTTAAATACTAAACAGCATTAACTGGCCTGGTAAACTACACTTTACTGTTGGCCCTTTAGACACAATAATAAATGTTCACTCATTTGTAAGTTACTTTGGCTAAATGCTTTGTTAGGAATCACCTTTAACACACATAGTAGCCTGGTTTCCATTACAGATTTGCACAAAATTTATTTTCTAAATGTTGATAAAATACTTGGTTTTTCCACAAATCGATGTTATGTGACTAAAGGGCTCATTATAAGTGTGTGTATGTCCTATGGCGTAGCCGGCGCGTCAGTTTTCATATATACTTCTGGGTTGTCATCTGCGTTGACATGCAAACACACATGCAGACCGCTGTTAGTCAGTATCCACGCATGTAACCAGCGCGACCGTCAATGAAGAAGCAGCTTGGTCAGTTTAACCCACAAACGAAGAAGAAACATGAACTTTGAGAAGTATGATTTGAGAAGACCAGCAGTAATGGAAGTAAATAAACACTGACTTATGTTGCAGTTTGAGTTAAATCACTCCTCAACTTCACCCCTCTTTGTTCTCACCGTCACAAACAGAAATATCTATGTCATAGTTTTTTTACCTGACGGAGGGGTTTAAGTGGACCAATCACAGCGCTTGCGGAGAACTGACTCGCTGTTAAAAATTTGGCAAGGTGCACGTCAGGCTACGTAGAGCTTATGCACTACTATAACATGAGCTTAAAACTTGTTTATCCTGTCATATAGGGTTGTGATTTTATATATATATGATGTCAATAGCACAGAGTTTTAGTAAAATGTTGTCTTTGGACAGCTGCCTGTGTCCTCTTGCTCTTTAAATGTAAAGTTAGTGAATGAATGTGAGTGATAGCTGCTGTAAGAACAGAAGAGTCTGTCTGTCTGTCTCTCGCCTCCTCAATTCATTCTTCACATCAATGGAAATGAGCTTTATTTTTATGTAAAATGCTTTGGACAAATGTTTGCTTGACAGCTGTTAAACTTGTAGAAATCCAAATTCTGCCACATTTAGTGTTGGCATCACTGAAGTATATCAGAGCAGTCTAGATGATCTTCTTCCCTCCTCTGCTCACTTCTCAAACTGAATAAAGACACAGATTTGGATTGGTTATTCATCAAACTAACAGAAACAGATGCTTGAGAATAATATTGACTTGTCAGTGTAAGCAGCAGATGTTTGCTTGTTGTTGAATCACATTGTTGATGCTGCTGAGAAGCTCTTCAGCGGCGCTTTAATATCAATCGAGACGTCTGTCGTGGCTGAATGGTGGTTTGATGACGGTGCTTTTACAGCATATATACTGCGGTGGATCGTGACATCTCTCTGTTCATCTGTCGTTCAGGTATAATGGCTCACTGCCAGGCGGAGATCACGGCCGGAAAAGGAGCCGCTTTGCTCTTTTCAGGAGGGCAAAAGCAAACGGCGTCAAGCCGAGCGCTGTGCACATCCTCAGCAATCCACACGACAGCAAGGTGTGTTTTCTGTTCAACAGAACGCAGATATACATTTGAGAACAACATCTCTTCTACAGGTGGTTTTATGCAGCTGTTAAACTTCTTTGACCTTTGGTTTCAGGCGGTTAACAGCAGGGGTCAGCACAGCATCTCATTTACTCTCTCCAGGAATCAGACGGTGGTGGTGGAATATTGTCATGACAACAACACTGATATGTTTCAGGTCAGCATGGAGATTAAATCAATAGTCTGATATAATGTAGTGATGTGTAATGGTCACATGACGAGCAGATTATACAAAGAAGATGAATCTTAAGTGTTTTATTTAAGATTTTATTTTAAAGGGGACATATCATGAAAATCTGACTTCATGTTTAAGTGCTATAATCGGGTCCCCAGTGCTTCTGTCAATCTAGAAAATGTAAAAAAGATCAACACAGTAACTTAGTTTTGGTAAATCATTCTCTGCAAGCAAATTAGCTCATTGAAATTTGTCTCCCCTTGTGATGTCAGATGCTCACACCCACAATTGCCAATTTTAACATGTTATAATAAATGATCTGTGGGGTACTTTGAGCTAAAACTTCACATATGTACTCTGGGGACACCAAAGATTTACATCTTTAAAAAGTCTTGTGAAATGTTTCCGTTAAAACTATATATTTACATTTTTTAATCAGATCATGAACCCCCTGCAGTTCCCCCATGAACCTCCAGGGTTTGGTGAACCCCATATTTTGGAAACACTAACTGTTCTATTAACTCTTTCGCCGCCATTGACGAGATATTTCGTCAATCAAAGAGAAAACACTTCCCCGCCAATGACAAGTATTTCCGTCTTTCAGCAATACCGCTATTATCCACCAGGTGGCACAACTTTTTAAACCCGGAAGTATTGCTCTATGGCAAGCGGCTGCATGTCCGTGTCTGTTTTAAAGATTGCTCTGAATGGGATCTCTATGAAAAGTCTGTCACAAAAATTGAATTATCTCTGCTTTTTGCTCAAAATGTGGTGTTTTTGCAGAAACCTACCCATATTCAAAAGCTGATTACAAAATAACTAATGAAGGTAGGATGAAACGGGTTTTTTTTTTTGAAAGCAGAGGGTCTGTTCTTTCATGTAATATATTGTATGTTTATATATTTAAAGAAGAACATTATCTGGAAGGCATTAAACTTTTGTGAAAATCATGAAAAACGCTGGCGCTGGCTGGCAACTTTTTTTTAAAACACTGGCGGCGAAAGAGTTAAAATGAAATAACTAGTTTGACCTCTAACCCAACTATATATTTAAGACAGATTTTTTCATCTAATATGATCAAATGACAATCTTCTGATGTCCAGTAAAATAAATGTCTTCTTCAGATTGGACGCTCTACAGAGAGCCCTATAGATTTCGTGGTGACGGATACACCCGGCGGATCAAAGGAGAGCGAAGAATCATCATCTGCACCCAGCACCATCTCCCGCTTCGCCTGCAGGGTGGTGTGTGACCGAAACCCACCGTACACCGCCCGAATCTATGCTGCTGGCTTTGATTCCTCCAAAAACATCTTTCTTGGGGTTGGTGTTTACTCAGAAATGAATGCAAAATATTTACAATAATGCATTTGGCCAAAAATATCTACCCAAAGTACCCCAAAATATGTCCCTTCGGGAATCCCTGGGAATTGACACAATTATAACCCAATGCTCTACCGACTGATCCTCAGGAACGGCAATACGTTTTTATGACATCTGAATAACTAGGCTGACGACAAAATGCTACGGATCAGATGGTTAACTTGTGCTTTAATAATCATGGTTAACAAAACGTATAATTTAGTTAATATTTTTGGTTCATCTCTTATAGGAAAAAGCTACAAAATGGAAGAATCCGGATGGTCACATGGATGGACTCACGACCAATGGGGTGCTTGTAATGCATCCTCAGGGTTTCCCTGAAGAACCCAGGCAGGGTCTATGGAGAGAGATATCGGTCTGTGGACACGTCTACGCCCTCCGAGAGACCCGATCCGGTCCTATACGTGGACAACTGGTAAACATGATGACCAATAACACAGAAATGTTGGGATGTTTTTGGCTTGCTGCAGATGTTTGTTTCAGTAAAATGACTCAAATATACCTCATAATAACTATAGATGAGAATCGCAGTTACTTATTTTCTTAGTGAATTTGCAGCTTGCTTGTTTGTCTATGACTCTGCAGTTTCTCCTTAATGGGATTTCTGCTTCCTAGCTTTTCAAAGAATGGCTTGGATACTTTTGAGGACAATTTTTCTATCAAGTAAATTCAGTTTGTTTTATAGAGTAAATTCATTTAGTTTTATTCTTTATAATTAAACCCAACTCTCACCATGAACATCCAATGGTTTCGTTCTGTGCATGAATGAAAGATGGGGTTGGAGTTGATATATCTTGATGATTCATTGTCCCACATGGGCAGATTTATGAGCTATCGACGTTAACACCAGACTGCACGACTCGTGACGACTGAGCTTTGTGTTTTTTCTATGACAACTGGCTCAAGGAGAAAGCAGCGCGCTGCAGGATGGCTCTCTGGTGGATCTCTGCGGTGCCACGCTCCTGTGGCGCACCGCCGAAGGTCTGCTGAAAGCTCCCACCCTGAGACACCTGGACGCCCTCCGTCTGGAGCTGAACGCCGCTCGGCCGCAGTGTCCCGTGGGTCTGAGCACGCTGGCCTTCCCCAGCCTCCCTCGCAGTCACAGTCTGGAGGAGCGTCAGCCGTGGGCTTACCTGTCCTGCGGTCACGTTCACGGCAGACACGACTGGGGCCAGCGACCCGAACGTCACAGGGAACGAGAGGAGGGGTCCTGCGGAGGCACCGGCGGCCGTCGGGAGTGCCCTCTCTGTCGCACGGTCGGCCCTTACGTTCCTCTGTGGTTGGGCTGCGAGCCCGCCTTCTACGTGGACGCGGGCGCCCCCACTCACGCCTTCGTGCCCTGCGGTCACGTGTGCTCGGAGAAGACGGTCAGGTATTGGGCGGAGACGTCGCTGCCTCACGGGACCCACGCCTTCCGACCCACGTGTCCTTTCTGCTCGGCCCCATTGTCGGGCGGTCCCGGTTACACGCGCCTCATTTTCCAGGGTCCGATCGATTGATAAGGTGGCCGAAGGAGGGGAGGAGTGGGGCTTTAGTTTCGTCAGGGGCTGCGATGTTTACGCCGATGTGTAGTTTCTGTTACGCGCGCAATTCTCTCGCCATTGGTGAGTTATGCTGCCTTCAAGTCAAAATGACCGAATCTACGAGATGTCCGTTACCTTGTTACCGTGTTGTATGTATGAAAAAACCTCTGCATTCTCCTCGAGTGCTAACTTCTTGTGAAAGCAACCAGGTCACAGGAAAATCCTTTACCAATATATAAATCCAAGTATTATTTCCAAATGTAAATGTTATGCAAGTCCTGAGAGCTCCTGAAAAGAAAAGCTCTGCTTCATAGTGACACTAGACAGTTTTTGATATTTTCAGTAGCGTGACAATAATTCAGCTGTAACAGTAACGGTGCTTTCTGCAGATTTTTTTTTGCCTTTTGCATCTGAAGTAGTTTGAAAGTGCCTGCAATAATATTCTTTGTAATATCAGAACATTAAAATAAATGGCCATTGATAATGTGTGACCTGTGCTGGCAAATTGAGTCAGAATCAGCACATTTTTAAAAATGAGTTATATTTTGACATTCTCTATTAAATAAACTTCAAAACAATGTATGATTTGTTGGAAAGTCAGCAAAGACAAACTCACCACATCCATACCTTAAACTCACCGGAAGACTAGTAGATTTAGCACATACAATCAAAAACTATATCTATAGGAAAAATATATGTTCAACTTTTTTCTTTCTTTCATTGTTTGATTGACATTTTTAAGATCTACTGTAATGCAATGATCTAATATAATCTTACACATCAGATCCCCAACAGTTAACAAACTTTATTTTGTGTATTTGGTATAATACAATGTGTTTGTGTGTTTTATGGTTTAAATAACGCATTATTTTCTACATAGCATACATTTTTGTAGCTCCAGATATCCTGTCTTTCTCAAATGCACGGATTTTGTACAAAACTCATCGATCTGAAAAGCGTTGTGTCCCTGATTGGCCAGCTAATCTGTACATTGTGATTGGTCCGAATACCTCTGACGTCAGCAGGAAATGTGACGCTCCTTACCATGTTTGAAAGATTGGGTTGCTAACAGGAGTTAACTTACAGGCTGTGAGTCAAAGTGGGAGGGATTATGATAATGTCGGTCTTTACTACATCACCAATCCCAGGAAGTAAACTTCCTACAATCCGTGTGTTTGTTGTAGTCCAAGAAAAGAGATTTAAGTTGTAGACGATAACTCGCGTCATCGTTTACTTTGGTGTTTGTACCTTTTGCATATCGTTAACATGAACTAATACACACTTACACACCAAAAGAAATGAAAAATCGTGAATCTGACAATAGGTGCTCCTTAAAACTGTAATTCTGTGTAGATATCAATATATCTGTGTGCATGCTTCAGATCTGTCAGTCAGCGTGAGAGATCGTTTTCATGTCATATCTCTCTTAATAACTCTTTAAACATCAAACAAGTCCTGCACTTTGTTTTCTAATTTCTGCATGTTTGAAAATCCAAACCAAAATCTCAGACGTGCATTTGGATGGGGACGCATCTTTGTATTAGATTAAGCATTTAGGATGATACACCTCTTAGAAAACATACAAATAAAGATCATTTTAGATGTTTAATGACTGTTTAGAGCATTGAGATTGCTAGATGAGGGCTTAATGTACTTATTTTTACGAAAACTTGACATTTATTCTTTCTTTTGCCTTTAGCTCAAAATTCGACAGAGAACATTCAGACTAATTTTGCCATCACAGGTCTAAGTCCCTTTTGAGTAGTTAGTTATTAACTTACTCTAACTAAATACTTGACTGTAGTTTTCCCAGCACTGTGATTGGTTGTATTGATGTTCACTTAAGAACGCACTCTCTTGTGCTCATTGTTTTAAAGCCTGCAGTCGTTTTGGCCGAAATCATCTTATTTACGTCATTCCAATTACAATCAATGAACTTCATAAGAGGACTTGAAGGCAGCATGTGTTTTATAGGGACAGTTCACCCAAAAATTTAAATTCTGTCATCATTTACTCACTCTTGTGGTAGGGTAGTACACAGTTGATGGTACCCATTGACTCTCATAGTAGGAATAACAAATACTATAGAGTCAATGGATGCCATCAGCTGTGTCATTAATCCTTCTTTTGTGTTCAACAGAGTAAAGAAACTCTTACAGATTTCAATCAAACACGAAGAAATGATGACAGAATTGTTATTTTTGGATGACCTTTAACTTCAGCCTTTAACCGTTTCCAAAGAAATCCAGTATTGTGCCGTAACCCTAATCACATGTTGAGTCTGTGTAGTGGTGAAATCAGACGATTGGGATGGTTTCAGATCGTTGCCTCCTTTCCGCCCCTCTACGGCCGCCTTGACTTAAGTACATGAGACTGAACCCATCTCACACTAGAAACACAAACACACACTACACTAGTAAGTTTAAAATCCTTTAGATGACTTGATTTCTAGCAATAAACCGTATGGAATGAAGCTATTAGATAACACTAGAGAAATGCAAACGGTTGGAGCCACGTGCTTCCTATAGCTTATCTTAAACCTGGCCTTCATATGAAGGGCTTTACGGTTCTTTTAGCCCTTGGGATTTTCTTTTGTATTCTTTCACTTTTTCTTTCTTTCTTTTCTGATGTTTTAGCATTTAAATGACGAGTCGATGTTGGCGTATGTATCGTAGTCGTTTGAAATGATGTCATATTTTTCTACATGACTGTGTTACTAAACTTTTGACCCAAGGTCAGATTGTTTTCTATACGGTGTGTAACAGTATATAGATTATATAAATATATATATATAAATATATATTATTTTATGTACATGATATGTTTGGAGTCCAGGAGATCTTACTGGAAATGACGTAATGACTCTCACTGTGCTCAGTCCGAGACGAAGATGAAGAAGACGATGGAGGCCAATATTCGATCTTATGATGACCAATCTGATGAATGTACAATTCCAGTGCTTGCTTTCTCTGATCCTCCTGGTGCTAGCGTTCATTTCAAATATTTTCCTTTATTTTTTAAAGCTGAACTAACTACACTCCTGTAAAGTATTGGATTGTCTCACTTGATAAAGGTGAGGCGGGTATATAGACGGGTGTATAAAGTGTTTTAGCGTATCTCTCTCACATACACACACACGTATGCCTGCACATTCACACTGTGCACATCTCAATGTTATAACTGAAGCACTTGACTAAGCTATGTATTGCAGGGTTAGAAAACGCTCAACTTTACCTCACGAGCTTTAGATGAGACCTCAGTTGAAGACCTGATTATTTTTTTATTGAAGGAAAGATTGACCATAAGCAGTTGGGATGATTTTTTGCCTTTTCTAAAGTACGTACTGTTCCCTGGACATCAGCAGAAGGTCGGGTGTGCGGGGCTTCGTTGCGCTCCGACACTCGTATCCATCCGAACCTGTACGCTGGGATTTATTTCCCAGTGAAATTCACCATGGCACCTGTGAGCTTCGTGTCCCAGGCTAATATAACGGCAAACTGGTTTGGAAAGAGACACACGGTCAGTTTCTGTGTGATCTGTTACTCTTCTGCACATTGATCTGGTGTTATAGACACATCATTATAATCTATGCTTCAATGAGACGTCTTGTACTGTAACTGTGTGGCGTTAGAGTCTTCCAGACAACCTCCAGATAATGCTGTTCAAGTCCCATTCTTGATCTGGGAACAGGTCACCTCAGGTTTACACGAGTCAAAGTTTACAAACGTACCACCACCACCACCAGGGTCTGAGTGTCCAGCGCGTGTGCCTGTATGGCGTTCCTTCAGATTTTTGGTCTGAGAAATGACACACTGGATCTGTTGACTTCATCCTGATGGTCTTTTGTATATTCTTCACACACTGGATGCTTTCAATCTCTATTAAAAGAAAGAAAGAAAAGTCTGGGATTGGGGTTTTGATGATTGAAATGTGATCTGTTGAGTGTTGTCAGATTTGTGTTCAATATGAATGAGATGTGAAACTACTGCACCTTGTGTTTGATTCATTTAATAAACCTCTTTATCAGACTCGAACCTCCAGACTTTAGCGGCACTGCCACACTGCACGACCGACCGCTCGTCCAAACACATCACGAGACAAACCCAAGGTGCACTGACAATCACATTACATGAATAAAAGTCATCTTTTTCCAAATACACACAGACTGGGCTTTGTTTATTTCTGTTTACGTCATTCATATTTCAGTCGTTATGTGAAAATGTTCTTGATAGAGTTTGTCCATGCAATGATCTCTGTGACAAACAAAGCATTCAAAAGATTTTGGGGTTTTATTCTGAAGACAGTATTGAGGTGATAAAGTCTGAATTTTATGGATTCGATGTGAATGATCTAAATACTCTTACAGCTCAACACGAAAGAGCCTTAGCTAAACATTTTACTTATCAATAATAATAATACATTTATTAAATTGATTAATAATAATAAGAAATCAACCAGAAGTCTATAAAATAATTAATAAGATTGTCTTCTGTGTATTTAATCTTAGTTATATCAAGTTATTAATTTCTTTCAGTAACTAATTCCACATCTGGGAAGGCTCCCTTTAAGGACATCCCCCATAAAAGCATAGTGAATAAAGTTTTATTCAATCATAATAGTACAGAAAGTTTTCTATTAGGGTTATTTAAAACTAGTCATGTGCTTGTGATACAAGTTTAAAGGAGCTTTATTTAGGTTTTTGACTACTAAATCAAAAGTATAGGGGAGAGCGGGACAATCTGTGCTTTATCTCATATGTGTGGTTTATCCTTGACTAGTCCTAGACTAATATGCATGTTTGAGTTGCCTTCATTGGAAAACATCTTAACATATATCAGTGCCATTGTTTTGTCTCAAGATGCACATCACTATTGTTGAGGTTTGTTTGTAAAAACTACTTAAATGTCCTAATATAACTATAATAGTCTTGGATTAATTTAAACCCTGTCTGGGAAACCACCCCTTAACATCAGAAGAGGATCTCCTGTAAATTTGTGAACAGTTTTGATGTGTTTTATTATGATACTGGACAAAGAGCGGTTGAAAGTAAACATCTTCATTAGTCTAAATGTTTTTATTTGAATTGATGAATGTTGTAGTTGTTGATTCTCTTTCTGAAATGCTCATTCTGTGAGTGAATGTCTGTTTTTGTTTTGGTCTGTGTGATCGTGCCTATACTGCCAATTTATACTCGCAACAGTGTATCTTGATAGTCGGTTGGCAGTTATACAGTTATCATAAATGACCTCCGAAATGAATGACTTATAAAAAACCACACGAGCGGGTTTGTCATTTGCAGAAAACAAAAAAATTTCAACAGTAAAAATACATTTAGATTGTGTGATGTCTTCCGTCATTAGTTGAGCTTCTGTAGGAGTCTCATCATGTGAGCTTTAACTTTGAGGAGGGGACAGTACCAGATTCAGCCGCTAGATCTCAATAATACACACAGCTCCTTTAATATGACAATGTATTAAAACTCTCACAATATGATCTTTTTATGTACAGCAGAAAGAAATGATCTCATATTTTATTCATGTACTGTAAACTATTCACGGTTGATTTTTGTAGATACTAAACAGCATTTTACTGTAAAGATCTTTTTCATCACAAAAATATTTTTAAATGCAATTAAAATTTCTATAAGAAGACTGCCGTGAAGGAATAATTCAATATTATTCAGTTAACACAAAGCATTACATATTCATACAGAACTGCACAGATTGTCATTACACAAGAAAAAACATTTGGCGTTATTACAATCATATTTTTACATCTAAAACAGTAAACAATTTCATGTGTTAATGTGTAAAGTTGAGCTTGATTTTCAAATGTATTTGTGGTCCATTTTACATAAATGCTGATCAGGTACTTAAACATAACAGCAGAAATGATTCAATAATTTATTATATATACAGCTCATCATTTTCACTCATTTTGTAAAGTAAACACACGCGTTTGTTTGTTTGTGTGTGTGTGTGTGTGTGTGTGTGTCAAACATTGGATTCATCTTCTATAACTGTACCTCATTATATTTTCATCATTTTCTCTGTAAATGTGATGAGCAGAATACAAGTTTTCATGTAAACACATTTTTACTAATAATAAATTACTTGTATTGTTGAATTTCCCTAAATTCATGCATATGCCGGTTGGTTTGTGGCCTCACGACACAGATCAGCTGAGCATTTATCTTAAAGTGTGTGTCTTTATGATGGCAGCATTAAGAGTTTAAATGTTCGATTTCTCAAAAGAGCATAAATCTTATTTATTAAACTAAAAGCTAGTTATTGCCATTGCCTTCACTTTAACATTTACTGTTTATGTTTGTCTGTATGTGTTTGTATTGATGATGAGGAGTGATATTACAATTGTTTGTATTTGGAGTGAATTCATCCGATCAGAACTCATCTTCTGAACTGTCAGCCAGCAGCATTGCATTGTCAGGTCTCCTCCTCACTTCTCTGGGTGGCTGCAGATAATAAACCCCAAAGAAAAAGTCAAACGATAAATATAAGCAACATCCAGAAGAAGTCTTATGATGACTTTATGAAGTTTGGTGTGATTCTGTACCTTGATCCTCTGATGTTTGATGTTCTCCCTCCTCCTGCGATGAATCGCTCTGATGCCATACAGAGCACCGACCAACAGAAGAGCGCCGGCTATTCCGATGCCAACAGGTGCCAACATCCCCGACACATAACCGGCCTAAAGAGACGAAAGCAACGCTTGATACTCACTACTGTACAGAACCATAAGCGAATCATTTCATAAAAGAAGAAATCTGACCTTTTCTCGTATAAGTTCAACCCAGCTCCGTACTAAAGCAAACAAAGGAGAGGTGTTAATGGACGAGATTTAAAGAGCCGGGTCATCTAGAGTTTTATATCTCTGATCATCACTATTAAGTGTTGTTGTAAGCACAAGCATCTACAGAACAACATGAGAATGACGGCTGTGGTTTTGGTCTCACCCAGGCCCTGATTCCCCTGCATCCAGACCGGAGGAGGAGGGGGTATGAGGCTATTGGAAGGAGCCATGGTGGTTTCTGCTAGGTCCTCTTCACTCTCTTCCTCATCAGAATCCACCCCTTCATCTTCTTCATCTTCATCTGGCTCTTCTAGAAGACAGAGTCAATCATTTAACATCTTTATATTTAGTTGTACTACACATTACGAGGGATCTTTAATCACACGAACCTTTAGATTCCAGATCTTCTGCATCTGCTTTTGGTTTTGATGTTGGTAACTGAATGACCTCAGACACTGTAACAGGCATCATCATCATCTGTGTGATGTCATCATCTGGAGGGCCAATCAGATCAAACTTTCATTATCTCTGTCTACACACACTACGTTATTAAGCCTACTATCAAAAAGGTTGTCTGTAATAATATTAACAAGCAGACATTTTATGTTTACAGAGCACACACGTATGATACGCGCTCACTTCGTCTCTTCCCATCCGATTCCACGTCCGGCACCGTTTGTGAGGCACTGACGGCATCTGACATCTCGGTTCCAGACGTCTGCCGTAACGAGGAGCGCTCCGGCATTCCTGACAGAAGAAGGTCAGAGGATGTCTGCGCCGTATCCATGGACACCAGAAGCTCTGCATCTTCCACAGTTACAGCTGCTGGCATCATGGCGACAGAGGTTTCAGGTGGTGTGAGGTCCTCGAATGGTTCGAAAATCAGTGGAAGGTCTTCAGAGGACATGATGGTCTCAGCGAGAAGGTCCTGAGATGATGGCTCCACACTTACTTCTTCTTCTTCTGCAGGTTCTGAAGACGAGAAAGAAATGAATAAATGTCACCAACACGCAATTGGTTTCCATTAGAGGTGAGTATAATTAAGTTGATTCAGAGTTTATCTCAAATACATGTGAATGTTTCAGTCAGATTTCTCATTCATGGTGATGCCACAGTTTTGCCTTAATGCATTTTTAACAAAAAGACCAAACTGTGTATTTAAAAAGTCTTTTTTTATGCCATGCTGACCTTGATAAGCCATTATCAGGCAGAACACAGAGTAACATCCAGCTTAAAGTTTCTATTTCAAACTGCAGAAGATACGGCCGACTCCTTTAATCTCAAGTGACAACTTAAAATAGAAAGTCATTAGACTCCCGATGGAGATTTAAAGTGGAGCAGGTGAAAATCTGTCTCAACCGCTCTGCTTTTCTTCTGTTCCTTTATTTATCATGGTTAAACTTTACTAATGTAAACTAGGATATAGTATAGAAAAGTAAAATGATCAATTGCTCCCTTCAAATGAAATGACATTGAGATGAAAGCTTCACGCTTCTCACGAGAGATCTCATGAATGTTAACACAACTTCACCGTTAAGAGGATAAAAATCGACATCTTCATTCAAACATCGATTCATTCATCAATCTATTTTTATTCCTCCCAAATCAATTCAAAGTGAAAGATCTGATATTAAAGCTGTGGGTGAAATCTGTTACTGACCTCTCTGCAGGTGAAGCGGCTCCGTCCAGACATCAGCAACATCCACAAATTTAGAGTCGAGGATTTGATCGTTCTGACTGAGTCCTGAAACGGACGAGAGCTCAACATCTGTTAGAAGATGCCCAGATGATCCGCTGGTAACGGTGGTGGAGGCTGAAGAGGTTCCTGCGATTGCTTCCAGTCGTATATTTTCCTTCTGTAGAGCAGTTCTGCTCAGTGCGGTGGACGCTGTGTTGTGTCCTGGTTGGTTATGGTCACTCTTTCTGGTTTCTGATGATTCAACATCCTCTGTGTTGAATAAATCTGCTCTCTCTGGGTCAACAGTAGCAGATGTCCTCAACAAGACCGTTGAAACATTGACAGTCACCAGAAACTGATCCGGAGAAGATCGATCAGAGACCGGTGTGCTCTGCTGTCCAGACTGCGTCTGATATGGAGCGTAAGTCCAGACAGCTCGATCATCAAACCTCAGCGCTCCGTCCCCATTTCTGACAGCCGTCACGCTACCCAACCCTTCGTGAACACTGCTGCTATAAACTAGTGTAAGACCGCGCTGTGCTTCTGGAGCAGATGATTGTGGGAGTTCAGAGGAGATGAAGAGATCAGGACTTGTGGATGGAGAGGGGATAAGTGATTTATGAGTGGAGTCTGAAACTAATGAAGACAGATGAACCCCCCTCGTGCTTTCAGGTTCAGGTGAATCTGACGCTTTCACGGTGATCATATCGGCTGCTTCTGGTAATCTTCTGTCCTCCTTCTCTTGAGGACTTCTTGGCGTTGGTTCTTCATGACGTTCCTGTGTGTTTTCAGTGGATTTATGGACCTCTGACAATAAAACAGTGCTTCTCAATGGGACGGCCCGGCTTGAAAGACAGACCGCTGCCAAAAGGAGACTTGAGAATGGGGCACTGGTTAACATAGTGTATCTGTCACTTAAGCATTGAGCTATAAGAGCCTTCAAACCAAAGTTACACGTGACCAGATCCAAAACCTCAAAGCCGACTGCCTGTACAAACTGAAGACAAGGCAAAATCTATTTAAAGCATAAATAACACCAATAAATATTTCATATTGATTTGTGAACAATGCATCATACGTCATTAATGGGTCAAAGTAAGTTAATATATTAGGGCTGTCAAAATTAACGTGTTAGTAATGCATTAACATAAATTACTCATTTTATTAATGTGTGATTAATGCAATGTGCAATTTCTGACCCTAGGTCTATAGCCTAAAATTAGATGCAGACAATAAATAGTCATTAAAATGATCTTTATTTGTACGTTTTCTGAGATCCTAAATGCTTAATCTAATACAAAGATGCGTCTCCATCGAGTGGCAACCTTCTGATCTCTCTGTGATGATGAAAATACAGAAGTGACTTGAACTGCAATTCATGGACTGGCCGCTGGCTACAAAAGTGATTCAATTCTCACAGACCTCCATGTTAAAATGGCCATCTAGAAAATACATTATATGTAAAAATACAAAAAAGTAATTTTTGTCTGTATAGTTAATTTTGCCCTTCATGACAACTGTGAGGGGGGTAATTTAAATTATATTAAACCTTAAAGTTCTGAATAATTAAGGGCATGGCCACTTGAGTGACAGGTGAATTGCCACTGCTGTCACTAGAGTTGAGCTAAGTGGGTGTGGTTTCAGCAACCAGCCACCTCAGCTTCACCCACGTCCCGCCTCTTTACCCATTTTCAGTTATCCACAAGTGATGCGCGACCAAGATGGCGACGACAGGCACTGCCTACTTTAAGCTTCAAAAAAGCTCTTCACAAACCTATGGTTGCCGTCATGGACACTACGTCCAAATGTTTTTACAGTCTATGGTCTCCATCCACATGCACGTCTGACATTTTGATTACAGTTTAAATACATGCAGGCATTAGAAAGTAAAGTACAGGACTTGATTGATGTTAAAGAGTTATTAAGAGCGACAAGACTCAAAAACAATCTTCCTGGCACTGACTGACAGATCTAAAGCATGCACACAGATGTGAGAGTGCCCGACCCCGATATATAGACACATATAGACAGAATTACAGTTTTAAAAAAGATCTAGTTTTGACAAGAATTCACGCAGATATAATCTGTTATGTCTTAAGTGAATGTTTTGTTAAATATCGGGTGTGTAACATTATATTAGATCCTTGCATTATCCTTGTTGTGTTTTGGTGCTGGTTTCCTGGTGCCCCCCATTAAGACCAGCATAATTTTCATGCTGGTCCATGCTGGCTTGGTGCTGGTTTAGCTGGTGGTCATCAGCATACCAGCACCAGCTCCCATGTTGGTCATACCAGCAAAACCAGCATATGTATGGAAATGATGCTGGTCTATGCTGTTTTTTCAGCAGAGAGATCTTAAGCTGTCTGTCTCAATGCCAATCAAACAATAAAAGGAAAAAAGTAGAACATAGATATTGTTTTTGACCGTGTGTGTGCTAAATCTATACGCTTTTTTCTTTTACTAATAATAAGCATATATTTACATAAAAAATAGTATAAAAAATTGCATAGTATTAAAAACTTGAAAAGTGTTAAATAAAGGTAAATACAGAACAGTTCAAAATGTGCTATTAAAGGTGCAGTGTGTAAATTTAAGCGGCATCTAGTGGTGAGGTTGCGAATTGCAACCAACGGCTCAGTCCACTGCTCACCCCTCGCTTTTGAAACACGTAGAGAAGCTACAGTAGACGCACCAGACAAACATGCCATCATCAGAGACAATTTAGTAAAACACTTTGTCCGTTAAGGGCTTCTGTAGAAACATGGCTGCACAAAATGCCGACTTTCATGTAAGGGGACCCTCGGTGTATGTAAATAAAAACGTCTCATTCTAAGGTAATAAAAACATAACGGTTCATTATGAAAGGTCATAATACACCCCTGATAATATAGTTTTGTATATGATTTTGCATTTCTGTCAAGCGATCCTTCTAAAAATTACACACTGCACCTTTAAGTTGCGATTAATCACGAGGTAACTCATGACAATCATGCAATTAATATAGATTAAATAGTTTAATCCATTGACAGCCCTAAAATATATATACTCTATACCCTATTATATGTTCACTATGAAACTATGAGATTTCTGTGTAAATGTTTTAAGCTCAATCTTCTTATTCTAATGTTTCTTTAGTTATTATTTGGGTGAAAAACACATTATTGCTTAAACCGATCGTGATGTATTTCTAGCTGTGTTATAGTTCTGCAGGAGTAACCTGACTCAACACAACACTGCTATTCACTGACAACAGCTATAAATAGCACACAGCTCATCTTAGCCTAATATATCACACAATACATACACATACACAATAAATCCAACCATTGATTTACATGTATAAGTATAATGTTTAGATTGTTGTTGTGTTATGGACCGCTTTATTAATAACAATATAGATATACTGTATGAGTCTGTAGTGTATATAATACACAATAACACGTGTAACTGTGATATTTATTCGCTTTATATCATTAAACACAATAAGAGTTTACTGCGCGCGTGTCACATGTCTGTGAATATCTACGTGTTTAACTGCGCAGATTCACCAGAGACACTCGAGTCTACAAACAAACACCGATTTAACTTTCATACTGAATCAACTCAACACATATTAAACAAATCATAATCATACAAACAGAAACACTGACAGATGCGATATGCGCGCGATCACCTTACCTTCTCTCCATGAACGCGGTGCTCGTGCGCGTCATTTCCAGCGCGAGTCTCAAGTGTTATTGTGTAGCATTCATTTGTGTAGTAGTCAGTGTTATTGTGTAGCCGTCTGCTGTTTGGCGTTATTGTGTAGCAGTCAATTGTTGTGTAGCAGCTGACGCCCCTCATTCCTAAACATTAGGATTTATTAGTCAGTGTTTCTCCGATCAAAGAATAAAAATATAAAGTCAGATCCCTTTTTCTTTTAATATTATCTCTGTCTCACTTAGAACTTCGTGGAAGAGATTTGGTCCCTTCAACAAAAATATTTTCTTAATAATAAAGTTAAAGAAGTGTCTTTGAATGAAAAATATATACAAAAAATCTAAAGCTGATATTGATTTAAGATGTCAAGTTGAAACTGTATACCATTTATTTTGGACATGTCATCAAAAACCTCAGGAAAAATATTGATACATAGCCTACATAATGGCAATATTCAGGAAGGTATATGCATAACGTTTAAAGATCTGAGTCTACAAGTTAAACTCTTTGCTTTATCATGAACTTAATTTACTTTCTATGCAAATGTTTAGTAAATGTACACAGATGTAAGTAAATCACTTTTAAATGTATTCCTAAAATAATTTAACATGATGTATCTCAATACTATTGAATCCTCATTATTAAACAAAAAAAATAAAGAAAAACTTTTTCATTTGTAAAGACATTTGTAAAGAATTTGTATACTTTAACTGAAATATAACTTGATATTTTTTTCCTCTTTTAATGTTTTCTTAAACCTTTTTGTTTTTGTTACTTTACTTTAAGCTATTACCAAATAATTCAAATTAATTAAATGTTTCTTTCTATGTGCATTGATTATTCACAGTTTGATATACATAATACATTTTATATAATGTATATAATGACTATATTGTGACCTTGTCATTTTTGTACTCAATGTTGCTCTCCAATAATTATAGTAATAATAATAATAATTATTATTATTATTATTGTTATATGTATTGATAAGGCAGACTCATGAGATGTTTGATTTCGGGTGGGTCCACAAGAACAGACAAGCAGATGACATTACAATACCGCGAGAACGATGCGAGATATCATTCAAATATGTCTGCTTTCAAACCCCTCTCGCGGTACTTTGATGTCATCCTCATGTCGCTATGTGCAGCTGTATAATCAACAGTTCTCCAACAGTTCTCTCTACAGATAATCAAATGTTTATTTTACATTTGATTTTACATTTAAACGAAATTATCACAATCGAATATTATTGTTTAAAATATCTGAATATAATAATAATAATAAAACGGGTTTTTTTTTCATTCAGGCGAACGCAGGGCAGCAATGTCACAGTGAAGGACCCGGCCGGCCCTGCCCTTTTTGTGATGCTCTGACTCTCCGTGCTGTTGATACAGGAATAATTTCAGTTTTCTGATATTTTCCTTCATATAAATCGATTAAAATGCCCTTGTTTGAAGGTTTGGGCAGTGGCGGAGAGAAAACAGCGGTGGTCATTGACTTAGGAGCCGCGTACACAAAGTAAGCACCTGATGGTTTAGAGATATTAGCTTAACTGCTAAATATAGAAATAAAAGATGTTTCTCTGCTGATGAAATGATTGAAAAAAATATATATTCGTCATGAAGTTGTGTAAATATATTAATACACTTAAAAGTGATGAACGATTGAAAGTTACTTCAGAAAGATGACTGTGTGTATTTTCATTCAGCGATGCATAAATACATAACGTAACGTCACACACAACACACACACACACACACACTCACACACACATTATTCTTTAGCATGTTATGTCGTCGATATTCTCCAAGTACCCTAGAGCAGTGGTTTTCAAACTGGGGGCCGGGGTCCCTAGGGGGGCCCCAGTTTTATGACATTTTATGAAATACATTAATTTATCATGAATTCTGTGTAATTAAACCTAAAAAAAAAATAAGGCTACTTACAAAAACACTACTTTTTGTATAATTTAATGTTTTTTTTAATTAAAATGTTGAGTTTTGGAACAGTTTTTTGTCACAAATTTTCTTTGGGGGGCCGCGAAGAAATGCACCGTACACAAGAGGGGTCGCACGCCGAAAAGGTTTGGGAACCACTGCCCTAGAGAACAATGGAAATGCTGTGGTATTTAACAATAGCCATTGCTCTTTATCAAAGTTATTTATGATGTTATTACTCTTTAATATATTATGATTGTATTCGGTACAGGAGGATGATTTAATATAAAGTTTATTTCTTGTATGTTTAGATGTGGTTTTGCTGGAGAAACAGGGCCCAGATTCATCATTCCCAGTCAAATTAAACGCCCTGGATCCCAGGAGGTGAGTTTGTAAATCTGTTTCTGTACAAACTGATCTGGTCTTTTTTTAAATAATCAGATAGATTATAAATATAACTTGAGAGGAATTTGTCTCTTTTGTGTAGGTTATTGGTGTCGTTCAGTACAACATTAACACAGAAGAGTTATATAATGTCCTGAAGGAGTTCATTCATCTGCTGTACTTCAGGTCTTCACTCAGATTTATTCTGGACTTTATATGGACGCTTTCATGGACAGGGCTTAACCTAGTCCCAGACTAGAATGCATGTTTGATCTGCCTTCATTGAAAAAGACACATCTTAATAAGCTTAAATGTCCTAATATAACTAAGACCTAGTCCTGGCTTCATCTAAACCCTGTCTGGGAATCTCTCTCCCATGATGTTTGTTGTCTCTGCAGGCATTTGCTAGTGAATCCTCGCGACCGGCGTGTTGTCATTATTGAATCCATCCTTTGCCCTTCACACTTCAGAGAAACGCTCTCCAAAGTCTTCTTTCAACATTTTGAGGTAAAGAGTTTTTCATCGGGTCTCTGGGAAAAATGCATTCAAATCTTAATAGCTCATGTTTAGATTGATATATTTACCAGTTTATGTATGAAACCAGTTTATTTAATATCTGTTGTAATATTAAAGTTTCTTTAATAAGTTTTAAATCATCTTGTCTAGGATTCATCGCTCTGCATTTTTGTGTGTCTCGGCCTATTTTGGGTATATTGTAAATTGTAAAGCAGTTTTTTTTTCCACTGAAAGTCATGCAGATACTATAAATCTGTATAAATGTAGTATGGGTCGTTCATATATTTTTCCTGTTGTTTATATGATCATATTGATGAATCCTCACTTTAGGTTCCTTCAGTTGTGTTTGCTCCCAGTCATCTGATGTCCGTCATGACTTTGGGTGTGCAGTCTGCTCTTGTTATGGACTGTGGCTACACAGAGACTCTGGTGTTACCCGTATCCTTTTCTTCAGCAATAAAAGCAAATATTTAATGGTGTTTAATAAACAGAAATAGTTATATTGTCACATTATATTGTATTAGTTGGTTTTTACTAAAGTTACACATTTAAAATCTATCCTGCAGTATTTTTTTAAACAAGTCCAAAGAGATCATGTACCCAATATCACATGAATTAGTTTGAAGTCAACTTAACGGTGATTTGAACAGATTTATGAAGGGATTCCCATCTTGTCAGCGTGGGAAGCTTTGCCACTAGGAGGAAAGGCCATTCACAAGTATGTTGACGTATTATCGCACTCGTTCTCCATGTAGATTGGTATGGATCGGATCTCCTTATGTTGTTTGTGTCCTGCAGGGAGTTACACAGTCTGTTAAGTGAACAGTGTACGGTGGACGCAGGTGCAGGTCTCCGTCTGCCCACTGTCAAAAGTAAGATGACATTTTCTCCACTATAATAATATCACCATTTACATATTCATTTGCATATACATGTTAACTGTAAAATTAATTTGCGATGGTCCCAAATACATATGAGTAAAACCTCCCGCAGTAGTGTACAGATGAGCCAATGCGTCTCTATCTGCTTTACTACATCACAGGCTGTATTTCAGAGGACATTGTGGAGGACATCAAAGGTGGGTTTGTTATCCATCACTTCTATTATCGGTCATATTTGAGTCGTTTTCTAGCTTTAACTCTGTTGTCTGCTTTAGTGAGGACGTGTTTCGTCAGTGACCTTCAGAGGGGCTTAAAGATCCAGAAGGCCAAATTTAACATAGATGGATCAGATGAGGTCAGAGGTCACGCTTTCAAATGTTACTCAAGTAAAACAACCAGAATTCATCATTTTTATTTAGAATAAACATGTTAATGAGACTCATAGCCCAACAAGTGTGCGTGCGTGCGTGTGTATCTGTAGACATGAAACGACTTTCTCCAGACTTCATTATACGTACTGTACAGTGTATATATAAAGATATTCATTCATTCACTAACTGAAACGTATCTTATTTAAACATCATTTTAACAGTTTCATGTTGTTGGTCACTATATAACATATCGTGTCTTACTTTTATGTTTGAACTATGATTGTGTAAGATGAAAATATTAAGTCAGTTGTCATTGGTCCATCAGAGACCTGCACCCCCACCAGATGTTGAATATCCATTGGATGGGCAGAAGATTCTGCATGTAAAGGGTTTCATCAGGTAAACCTAATTCTCCAATGTCATTTATAAACTAAGATTAAGTAAGACGATATGTGTAACGTCTGGCATTGTGTCTTGTCATGTGGATTACTGTATATTAATATTAGTGATAGATCAATATATTGCAGAGATGATATAATGATTAATATTTGTAGTTTTTTTATAATGCATCATTGGCCGATAAATCTTTTCAATCTGCCAGTAAATTTCTCGATTACTTAAATTTGTTGTTTGTAATGAAAAGACACTTAATGTAAAGCCACTAAAATGACCAATCATTATTCGCACAACATAACCACACTAGTTATGTCACCATACTGGTTCAACACACTTATGGCGCTTTTCCATTGCATAGTACCCCACGGTTTGGGTCGTGTCAGCTTACTTTTGTAAGATACTTTTTTTCGTACCACCTCGGTCGGGGTTCCAAGCTACCCGAGCGGATACCAAACGTGATGCGAAAACACCGTAGGTCACTGATTGGTCTGAGAGAATCGTCACTACCAACATCATTGCTATAATATAAAGATTAGCTTTACCTTCATGCTAGCTTGCGCTGTCTTGAGTAAACATGTTGTCATCTGTGCTCTGCTGTAAGTTCCCAAACTCTCTTTTACGAGTGCGTCAGCATTATATATGCTTAAATGCAACTTCAATGAGGCTCAGCGGAGCGTCGTGGACTGACACCACAGGTGTTTGAACAGAAACTGTCATATCAGACCGAGGTAATGATAAACGCGATGTGCAATCTATTTGTGATGGCCAATTTTAATTTTGTGGCAGACTGATAAATAAATAAATGTATGGGAATGTACAACGACGCTCTCACTTGTATGATGTCACAGCAGTAGGCAGCGCAAATATAACCACACGCCTATAATCCCTCCCACTGCGAAGTGATACTAAATTGGAGGGAAAAGCTAACCACGCCACAGTGAGGTGAGCTGACCCGACCCAAACTAAACTAATCCGTGGGGCACCATTATACGAACAGTACTGTGAGATGTCTGATCCACATTAATGATGTCTTATTATGTAAATATGTTTTAAGCACCTTATAGTATATTTATAAATGTTATGCATAGGGCTGGGCGATTAATCGAAAAATAACCGAAACCGAAATTCAGAACCTCTAACCGACATTATTTTATCATGTCGGTTATTTCGGTTTTTAATCCTGTTAATACTTTCCCTTTAAAAACAAACTGCTGCGTGTGATGTTGCGTAACTCCGCCCCGTCCTGTCAGAGGCACAGCAAAACATGGAGGAGAACTTAAACACTGTTTAACTGAGCAGCAGGATCATCTAGTGCCCAAAAGAAGCACAGTACTTTTTTTTAAGAAGTACTCGCGAATGTGCAGGCACCTGTGACAAAAATACGGAATGCGCGATCGGGTTTTTACCGCACACGCGCTCAGTTTAATCTACCGATGGGTCTCTAAGCAGCCCGGGTAATGTCATCACATCTCACTCACTCAAAACCGCGAAAAGACGCGCCCGCGTGAGTTTAATTAGACACTTCAGAGATGACGGAGAGAGAGAACGGGAGAACTTCTAGTCTACATTAACACCAAAAGCATTACAGATGAGAATAAATGTCTTAGACTGTATCCTTTACACGTTTCTTGTATTCAATCCATTTTTTCTTAACTGGGCACTGATGTCTAAGTATGTATTTTGCCCTACTCATCTCATTACAATATGCTATCTGGATACAACTTATTATGTATGTATCTGATGTCTATAATTAGTCATGGGGGTTGTATGATTCTTTGGTTCATAACTTCCCATTCTGAAAGTTTCATCAATTGTACATAATGACATGCAACATCTGCATAGAGTTAAGTCTATTTAATATTTTTCAGTAATGCAGTTATTTTGGGAAAAATGTGAATAATTGCATTGCAGGTTGATTTAAGGTGTGCCCTAAACTTTCCAACCTTGTCAGTGAACTATGAGGCAAAAAAATAATCGTTTATTAATCGTAACCGATGTCAAATGTTAGATTAACCGAGGTTTTGATTTTAGGTCAAATCGCCCAGCCCTAGTTATGCATAAAAAATCTTTCTGTTTGTCTCTTATTTACTGTAATTACATTTCTGTTATATCGGCCTCATATCAGCCATACAGCTTTCTTAATATTGGCATCGGCCATTAAAAACCCATATTGTTCAACCCCCTCATTAATATGACCCGCCCACATTATGTGAACTAAACATATCTTTACTCGACTCTTTACAGAGACTCTGTAGCTGAGATGTTGTTCGAGCAGGATAACGAAGAGAAATCCATTGCTACGCTGCTGCTCGACACTTTAGTTAAGGTACAAAATCTGACATCTGTAATGCATCTGATTGTTTATTGTTGTGTCTGTTGTTGTGTGTGTGTGTGATCAGGTTTGGATAAGACCACCCTGTACAGGAGGCACATTCAGAGTATCAGGGCGTGTGGGTCTGTTTAGCGGCCATAATGCAATGATGTAGATGTTTTAGGTCTTATTCTTTTAGGCATTTACCACGTGTTCATTTCTCACCAGTGTCCCATTGACACACGCAAGGTTCTGTCGGAGAACCTGGTGATAATCGGAGGGACGGCCATGCTGCCTGGCTTCCTGCACCGACTCCTGGCTGAAATACGCTCGCTGGTTGAAAAACCAAAGTACTGCGATGCTTTGGCTACCAAGAGCTTTCGTATCCACAGCCCCCCCGCCAAACCCAACTGTACTGCCTGGTTAGGAGGTAAACGAGGACTGACATCAGGACTTTCAAACCAGATGCTGATCCCAAATCACACTTGTTTGATCCAATACCCGATCGAAGCCCACTTTAATGCGATTCTTATGAACTGAATTCACGATTTTGTTTCTTTGTTCGTAGGTGCAATATTTGGAGCGTTGCAAGACATCTTGGGTAGCCGGTCTGTGTCCAGAGACTACTACAACCAGACAGGCCGTATACCAGACTGGTGCTGTCTCAGCAGCCCACCACCTGATTCAGTGTACGAAGCGGGAAAAACACCTCCACCGCTCATGAAGAGAGCTTTCTCCACTGAGAAATGAACCACAATCATCTCACAAAACTCTTCTAACATCATTTATCTGCTTATTAGAGATGCTCATGTATGTTCACAACAGAAACATCTGCACTTAATATAAAGTCGGAAAAATCCACCAGAGGGCAGTCACCATCATAACATATCATCTACAGACCTTCCTCTCTACTCGTGTAGCAGTGGTGTTGTATAGAAATCTCCATTTAAAATTGCGACACAACCTTAGTTATCTGGCTTGAGTAATTTCTTTTTAGAAGCACATAGAAGGCCATCATGTGTAAAGAAAAAGTCCCACTTCAATGTTTCAATGAAAATGTTGAAAAGCTCAATGTTATTTATTTGGATTGTAAATAAACATTACCAAATTAGACTATAATGGGGTTTTTGGTTGTTTTTTCAGTAAAGCTAACTTTAGTTGCTTCTTGTGTCATTTATTATTCAAATATTTTCAGAGTGGGTTTACATGCACAAAATAAGTGGATATCAATCATGAATCAGCATGTTGTAGAAACCTGTTTGCATGCAAATCAATAAACTGGCATTTTGAGATTTGTTAAAGAAATACTGTACCCTTTTGCCATATTAAACTATGTTATTACCTCAACTTAGACGAATTAATACATATCTATCTTTTTTCAATGCGTGCACTGTATAGCACGTCGTGAATGTGTTAGCATTTAGCCTAGACCCATTCATTCCTATGGTACCAAACAGGGAAGCCACCAAACACTTCCGTGTCTTCCCTATTTAAAGACTGTTACATGAGGAGTTATACCAGTAAGTATGGTGCCACAAATTTTTATTTTTTTGGTACCATAGGAATTCCTTTAAGTTTCTCACAGGCAGTGACGTCACCGCTTATAGTCTGTGTAGTCATTTATAAACTGCTTTATCTCTTCTCACGTCTACAGAACCTGTACATGTTACGTGAGCTTCTCATTTTACGGATCCTCTGGCAACTGCACGAGTCGAGAGCAGACCTTTATGTGTTAGTTTACTCTTATTTCCATTTGTGATGTTTATCTTTTACATAAGAAAACTGCAATAAAGGCAGTTAAAAGTGCATTGTGTAACTTTTAGAAGGATCTCTTGACAGAAATGTAATTTAATCGACGTAACTATATTATCAGTGGTGGACTTTACATAATAAGCTGTATTGTTTTTATTACTTTTGAATGAGACATATTTATCTACATACACCACGGGTTCCCTTACATGGAAGTCACCATCATGTTTCTACTGTAGCCCTAAATGGACAAACTGCTATACTGAACGCATTTCATCATTATGCTGTCCCAGATGATGATGTGTTTGTCCTGTGGCGGCTACTGTAGCTCCTCTATGTGATTCTAAATGGAGGGTGAGCTGTTGGTTACAGCTAAAATCTACACACAGCACCTTTCAGGCGTTAACAATAAATTGGGGAAATGGACAGAAGTCTACCTGTGCCGATTGGATTTTACTTTAAAGAAAAGATTTCAGTGAGTTGACACGACCTTACAAGTGATCAGCTTATTAAGCATAATCAGAGTAAAACTGTGCATGTAAACCTACTCAATGTATGTTTACATGCACAGAATAAGCGGATAACTATCAAAAATCTGCTTATTATAGAAAACTGTTTTCAGTGTTTTCATGCGTTTACATGACCCTACGCGTTATCAGTTTATTACACATAATCGGCATAAGAAACCCACTCAGTGAAAGATCTGCCTTTACGCTTTGTTTATCCATGAATGCCTTTTTTTTTGGAAAATATTCAATAAAGTCTACAGAGCATAGGACTTCTTTAGCCTTACTTTAAATACAACATTGTCTAGTTTAAATGCATTCCTCTTTCACAATGTAAAAAATTGTCCTCTAGAATGGCTGTTTGTCATGCTATAAAGATGAGATCATTTAGTAAAACTCTTGGTATTGTCCAATGTTATTGCAGGCACATTTATGAATAATAATTAGCGGCGGCTTGTAGGCACTTAGAGTTAATCTGAAGGACCATGATTGTTAATTAAACAGGGAGGGACCAGTGTTAAAGTGGCAGTGTGCAGAATATATAAAGAGTAGGGAAACACATTGGTGGTGTACTCAATTCTGGAACAATGGCAGAGAGTTGGTTTATGAGGCAGTTGGTGCTGTTTGTGTGGGTTTGTGCTTTCTGCCATGCTGTTCCACGGTGGAGTAATTCACCCCAGATTCCGCAAGCTTTAGTTGCTCAACAACCTGTACAACAGTCTCCTCAGATGTTTCAGTTTCAGCAACAAAAACAACCACCACCACAGCAGCAGCAACAAAAACAACCGCAGCAGCTGCCACAGCAGCAACAAAAACAACCGCAGCAGCCGCCACAGCAGCAACAAAAACAACCGCAGCAGCTGCCAGTGCTGAAAACAGATCCTCTTAACATGTGTAGTGTTGCTGATTCTGATCAGATCCAATGTGGACAACCTGGTATCAGTGGTGCTGAGTGTGAAGCTATCAACTGCTGCTTTAATGGACAGCAGTGTTATTATGGGATGTCAGGTAAGATTGTTAAACTAGTAAAACCTTACCTGTCAAACAGTTTCTCTGGTGACTTACTGTCTTCTCATTTCAGTGACTGTCCAGTGTATCAGAGATGGTCAGTTTGTGTTAGTGGTGGCTAGAGATGTTACACTCCCTCATCTGAGTCTGGATTCGATCCATCTACTGGGCGGAAGTGATCCACCTTGTGCTCCTGTTGGTTCCACACCTTCCTTTGCCATATACCAGTTTCCTGTCACAGCCTGTGGAACGAGCATGATGGTGAGTTTGCTGTTGATGGTTTTTATGTCTTAGAACAGATTTGACTTTGACCATCTTACTGTTGACAGGAGGAAAACGGCTATGTGGTTTATGAGAACAGAATGACTTCATCCTATGAAGTGGGGATTGGACCTCTTGGCTCCATCACAAGAGACAGCCATTTTGAGTAGGTCATTTGTGTTTTATCATGATTAGAGCTCAATGAACAAATACAAGAAGTTCACTGTTTGTTGTGTAGGCTTCTCTTCCAGTGTAGATATTCTGCCACTGCTGTGGAAGCTCTGGTTGTGGAGGTCAACACTGTTCCTCCTCCTCCACCAATAGCTGCTCCTGGACCCCTCAGGGTGGAGCTTAGACTGGCAAATGGTCAGTGTGTCACCAAAGGCTGTGCAGAAGGTAACTCATAAATATCCTCCTGAAACAAGCTGCTGCAGTATCTTTTGTAAAACTGCATTCAACAGTAACGCACATGATGTTCCTCAGGGGATGAGGCGTACACTTCCTACTACAGTGCTGCTGAATATCCAGTCACTAAGGTCCTGCGAGAGCCTGTGTACGTTGAGGTGCGCATTATGGAGCGGACTGACCCCAATATTGTCCTGATGTTGGGACATTGTTGGGCGACAACAACCCCGAGTCCACTCAGTCTACCCCAGTGGGACCTTCTAGTTAATGGGTAAGTAGGATGTGAGTTGTTTGTCCAGTTAGCCTGATGTGAACAAGTCCTGACTGCAGTCTCTGTTTTAGATGCCCTTACCAGGATGATCGTTACCTGACCACTCTGGTTCCTGTGGTTGGCTCTTCTGATCTTCCGTTTCCAACCCACTACAAACGCTTTATTGTAAAGATGTTTACATTTGTGGATCCAGCATCAATGGCCCCTCTGCAGGAAACTGTATGATCACTTGATCACCTAACACTTTTACTCTCTGTATGTTTGAGGGTACTAAGGGTTCATGTTTTCTTGTCAGATCTTCATTCACTGCAGTACTGCAGTCTGCCATCCTGCATCTGGCTCCTGTGAGCAGAGCTGTGCCAGGAAACGTAAGTTGGTTAAATGTTGAGGTGCTTCTCAGTTCTTTGCATCCTTGTTTCCTCAAAGACGTGAGGACCGAGCATTAAGTGAAGTGACATAACCCTACACTCAACTGAGTTCCTTTACTCATTAATGCACTTGATAATGTAAAGTTCATAACATTACTACATTAAAATGAAGACAAACATTCTTCCAGGTTGTAGAATTTGGGAACGAGGAAATGAGGAAACTTATTGTGAAACACCTTTCATCTGTGTGTCTTATTTCTCTTGTTCTGCAGGTAGAGCAGTTGATGTGGTGTCCACCTCTAGTGAGGGAGCTGTGGTTTCTAGTGGAGCTCTTACTATCATCATGACTTGATGTGTTGTGCCGTTTTAATAAACTTTATGAATAAGACTCATACATTATAGTCTGTGGTAATTTGAGACTGACTGTGGAGTGTAACGCTACATTATCAGATTTTGATCTTGACACGCGTTCTATAGCCACTATTTTTGATGTAAATGTGGGTGCCACCATATTTGAGCTTTCGCATAAGATTTCAAAGAAAGCACAATATTTCTGTAAATGTACGGTTTAAATTTTATTTAACAAATAATACTTGTAAGCAGTGTTTTTTCTTTAGTACATTATTTTATAAAGGTAAATCCTTTTGGCGCCGACAGCGTAATGGATAGCGCTCTGACATGTGGTACTTTTCTCTCCTCCCTGTCCTCTCCTAAACACTGTTAAATGAAGGCAAAACTGGCCAAAAAATAACTTGAATCTTTTCTTAACTGTATCTTAAATAATCAAGGCCTATTAAAACCTTGCACTAAAATAACATTAAACTTCTGACTACACTTATGAACTTTTTTTTTCCACAACCAGTAAGCGTTTCTGTTTTATTTTGGATTTTTTTTCAGTCACAATATTGACCTCTTTGTTCCATATGTTATTTCAGTTTTAATGAATTTGCTATTATATGTGGGAAAAATATTAAGTGAAAGTGATCCATAAACTTTTCAGTGAGTACTTAATGCTACATCAGCTAGTTGGACAGAAAATAATAGTGTAATTGCATAGCAAGCTACATCATGATATATTAGATATACTTCATTATATATAGCAGCATACAGTTTCTGTACGTTTCTCCTCATCTTTCCTCTTTTCCTAACCTAGGTACTTGATGGCTCTTTTTCTTATATGTAGTTTAATGTGTTGCATTACATCTAGCACTCTGCGTCCCTATGCGCCATTAGGCTGGGTACACACCAAAAGATTTTTTACATCTAAGATTTTAAAAATGTAATGGACCACAAAGATGAGGCTAAAAAATCCTAGATTTAACCGTTTTGCTCCTATAGTGTTTGTTGCACCATTATGTGTCAAAGACAGAACACCACACACAAAGAGTCTCAACTGGGAACATAGGAAATCCCACAAAATCTCGCAAGACTTCAGAATAAGCATGGTGGACGGTATGCAGGAAGACATTTCAATGATAGTGCTTGGAATAATTTTTACAAGACATGTTGTATAAACATTCATGATGTTGCCACAAATCAACAAGCTGATAATTTCTGCTGTCCCATCAACTTCACTTTGGCCGTTTCTCAATCCGAATGCTGTAGCCTGCGGAGGTCGCATATGCAGGCTGCATACGTCATGAAACCTGGTTTATTCAAGTTAACTGAGCATTATATTCGCAAGTCATAAGTATATTACAACAATATACGATAAATAGGAATAATAGTCAATTTTATAACTGTTAATATTCTAAAATAAGACAGTCTTGATGACGTATATGATAAAATAATCTGTAAAACCATCGCGATAATCAGGACATAGCTGAGATTGTCGGAAGGGGGGAAATCGGACGATTATCTTGGTAAAGTGCCTAAAGCCTGCTGCAGTGCGGGCTTCATCAGAGTTCGCATCAAGGGGGCGCTGATGAGCACATTTCAAAGTGTAAAAATGACAGATGGGACACCCTACAGACTCGTAGACTAACCGAGCACACACAATTTAAGTCCACGAGACCGAAAGTCCACATGAAGTGCGCCATTTTGGACAGGGCCTTAGATTAGATTTTTCAGGACAGTGGCCCTCCAGGACCAGTATTCCCCACTCCTGGTTTAAAGTCATGCTTCATCCTTGGATCAATGCATAAGGTCAGGATTAGTTGGAGAACATTGTTTAAAGGAGTTTTTGGATGTGCAATGAAAATGTGTATTGTGTAACTTTAGAAGGATCTCTTGACAGAAATGTAATTTAATTTACGCGACTATACTATCAGTGGTGTATAAAGAATTTACATAATAAACTGTATTGTTTTTATTACTTTTGAATGAGACATATTTATATACATACACCACGGGTTCCCTTACATGGAAGTCACCATCATGTTTCTACTGTAGCCCTAAATGGACAAACTGCTCTACTGAACGCATTTCGTCATTATGCTGTCCCAGATGATGATGTGTTTGTCCTGTGGCGGCTACTGTAGCTTCTCTATGTGATTCTAAAGGGAGGGGTGAGCTGTGGACTGAGATGTTGGTTGCAATTCATAATCTCACCATTAGATGCCGCTAAAATCTACACACAGCACCTTTCAGGCGTTAACATGAAATTAGGGAAATGGACAGAAGTCTACCTGTGCCAATTGGATTTTACTTTAAAGAAAATATTTCAGTGAGTTGAGACGACCTTACAAGTGACCAGCTTATTAAGCATAATCAGAGTAAAACTGTGCATGTAAAAGATCTCAGTAAAAATATCTGCCTTTACGCTTTGTTTATCCATGAATGCTTCTTTTGGAAAAGATTCAATAAAGTCTACAGAACATAGCACATCTTTAGCCTTAGTTTAAATGCATTCCTCTTGCACAATGAAAAATTATCCTCTAGAATGGCTGTTTGTCATGCTGTAAAGATGAGAGTTCTAGTGAAATCATTTAGTACAGTGGTTCTCAACTCCAGTCCTCAGCCCCCCTTCCCAGAATGTTTTAGATGTATCCTTATATGAAACACCTGATTCCACTCATTAGGCTCCTGCCAGAATGAAACTTTTCCTTAATTAACATCTACAAGCTGATGAACTGAATCAGGTGTTTAATATATGGAGACATCTAAAATGTTCTGGGAAGGGGGGCCGAGGACTGGAGTTGAGAACCATTGATTTAGTAAAACTCTTGGTATTGTCCAATGTTAGTGCAGACACATTTATTAATAATAATTAGCGGCGGCTTGTAGGCACTTAGGGTTAATCTGAAGGACCATGATTGTTAATTGAACAGGGAGGGACCAGTGTTAAAGTGGCAGTGTGCAGAATATATAAAAAGTAGGGAAACACATTGGTGGTGTACTCAATTCTGGAACAATGGCAGAGAGTTGGTTTATGAGGCAGTTGGTGCTGTTTGTGTGGGTTTGTGCTTTCTGCCATGCTGTTCCACGGTGGAGTAATTCACCCCAGATTCCGCAAGCTTTAGTTGCTCAACAACCTGTACAACAGTCTCCTCAGATGTTTCAGTTTCAGCAACAAAAACAACCACCACCACAGCAGCAGCAACAAAAACAACCGCAGCAGCAACAAAAGCAACCGCAGCAGCCGCCACAGCAGCAACAGAAACAACCGCAGCAGCTGCCAGTGCTGAAAACAGATCCTCTTAACATGTGTAGTGTTGCTGATTCTGATCAGATCCAATGTGGACAACCTGGTATCAGTGGTGCTGAGTGTGAAGCTATCAACTGCTGCTTTAATGGACAGCAGTGTTATTATGGGATGTCAGGTAAGATTGTTAAACTAGTAAAACCTTACCTGTCAAACAGTTTCTCTGGTGACTTACTGTCTTCTCATTACAGTGACTGTCCAGTGTATCAGAGATGGTCAGTTTGTGTTAGTGGTGGCTAGAGATGTTACACTCCCTCATCTGAGTCTGGATTCGATCCATCTACTGGGCGGAAGTGATCCACCTTGTGCTCCTGTTGGTTCCACACCTTCCTTTGCCATATACCAGTTTCCTGTCACAGCCTGTGGAACGAGCATGATGGTGAGTTTGTTGTTGATGGTTTTGATGTCCTAGAACAGATTTGACTTTGACCATCTTCCTGTTGACAGGAGGAAAACGGCTATGTGGTTTATGAGAACAGAATGACTTCATCCTATGAAGTGGGGATTGGACCTCTTGGCTCCATCACAAGAGACAGCCATTTTGAGTAGGTCATTTGTGTTTTATCATGATTAGAGCTCAATGAACAAATACAAGTAGTTCACTGTTTGTTGTGTAGGCTTCTCTTCCAGTGTAGATATTCTGCCACTGCTGTGGAAGCTCTGGTTGTGGAGGTCAACACTGTTCCTCCTCCTCCACCAGTAGCTGCTCCTGGACCCCTCAGGGTGGAGCTTAGACTGGCAAATGGTCAGTGTGTCACCAAAGGCTGTGCAGAAGGTAACTCATAAATGTCCTCCTGAAACAAGCTGCTGCAGTATCTTTGTAAAACTGCATTCAACAGTAACGCACATGATGTTCCTCAGGGGATGAGGCGTACACTTCCTACTACAGTGACGCTGAATATCCAGTCACTAAGGTCCTGCGAGAGCCTGTGTACGTTGAGGTGCGCATTATGGAGCGGACTGACCCCAATATTGTCCTGATGTTGGGACATTGTTGGGCGACAACAACCCCGAGTCCACTCAGTCTACCCCAGTGGGACCTTCTAGTTAATGGGTAAGTAGGATGTGAGTTGTTTGTCCAGTTAGCCTGATGTGAACAAGTCCTGACTGCAGTCTCTGTTTTAGATGCCCTTACCAGGATGATCGTTACCTGACCACTCTGGTTCCTGTGGTTGGCTCTTCTGATCTTCCGTTTCCAACCCACTACAAACGCTTTATTGTAAAGATGTTTACATTTGTGGATCCAGCATCAATGGCCCCTCTGCAGGAAACTGTATGATCACTTGATCACCTAACACTTTTACTCTCTGTATGTTTGAGGGTACTAAGGGTTCATGTTCTCTTGTCAGATCTTCATTCACTGCAGTACTGCAGTCTGCCATCCTGCATCTGGCTCCTGTGAGCAGAGCTGTGCCAGGAAACGTAAGTTGGTTAAATGTTGAGGTGCTTCTCAGTTCTTTGCATCCTTGTTTCCTCAAAGACGTGAGGACCGAGCATTAAGTGAAGTGACATAACCCTACACTCAACTGAGTTCCTTTACATTATCAAGTGCATTAATGAGTAAAGTTCATAACATTACTACATTAACATGAAGACAAACATTCTTCCAGGTTGTAGAATTTAGGAACGAGGAAATGAGGAAACTTATTGTGAAACACCTTTCATCTGTGTGTCTTATTTCTCTTGTTCTGCAGGTAGAGCAGTTGATGTGGTGTCCACCTTTAGTGACGGAGCTGTGGTTTCTAGTGGAGCTCTTACTATCATCATGACTTGATGTGTTGTGCCGTTTTAATAAACTTTATGAATAAGACTCATACATTATAGTCTGTGGTAATTTGAGACTGACTGTGGAGTGTAACACTACATTATCAGATTTTGATCTTGACACGCGCTCTATAGCCACTATTTTTGATGTAAATGTGGGTGCCACCATATTTGAGCTTTCGCATAAGATTTCAAAGAAAGCACAATATTTCTGTAAATGTACGATTTAAATTTTATTTAACGAATAATACTTGTAAGCAGTGCTTTTTCTTTATTTTATAAACGTAAATCCTTTTGGCGCCGACAGCGTAATGGATAGCGCTCTGACATGTGGTACTTTTCTCTCCTCCCTGTCCTCTCCTAAACACTGTTAAATGAGGGCAAAACTGGCCAAAAAATAACTTGAATCTTTTCTTAACTGTATCTTAAATAATCAAGGCCTTTTAAAACCTTGCACTAAAATAACATTAAACTTCTGACTACACTTATGAACTTTTTTTTCCACAACCAGTAAGTGTTTCTGTTTTATTTTGGATTTTTTTTCAGTCACAATATTGACCTCTTTGTTCCATATGTTATTTCAGTTTTAATGAATTTGCTATTATATGTGGGAAAAATATTAAGTGAAAGTGATCCATAAACTTTTCAGTGAGTACTTAATGCTACATCAGCTAGTTGGACAGAAAATAATAGTGTAATTGCATAGCAAGCTACATCATGATATATTAGATATACTTCATTATATATAGCAGCATACAGTTTCTGTACGTTTCTCCTCATCTTTCCTCTTTTCCTAACCCTAGGTACTTGATGGCTCTTTTTCTTATATGTAGTTTAATGTGTTGCATTACATCTAGCACTCTGCGTCCCTATGCGCCATTAGGCTGGGTACACACCAAAAGATTTTTTACATCTAAGATTTTAAAAATGTAATGGACCACAAAGATGAGGCTAAAAAATCCTAGATTTAACCGTTTTGCTCCTATAGTGTTTGTTGCACCATTATGTGTCAAAGACAGAACACCACACACAAAGAGTCTCGACTGGGAACATAGGAAATCCCACAAAATCTCGCAAGACTTCAGAATAAGCATGGTGGACGGTATGCAGGAAGACATTTCAATGATAGTGCTTGGAATAATTTTTACAAGACATGTTGTATAAACATTCATGATGTTGCCACAAATCAACAAGCTGATAATTTCTGCTGTCCCATCAACTTCACTTTGGCCGTTTCTCAATCCGAATGCTGTAGCCTGCGGAGGTCGCATATGCAGGCTGCATACGTCATGAAACCTGGTTTATTCAAGTTAACTGAGCATTATATTGGCAAGTCATAAGTATATTACAACAATATACGATAAACTAGGAATAATAGTCAATTTTATAACTGTTAATATTCTAAAATAAGACAGTCTTGATGACGTATATGATAAAATAATCTGTAAAACCATCGCGATAATCAGGACATAGCTGAGATTGTCGGAAGGGGGGAAATCGGACGATTATCTTGGTAAAGTGCCTAAAGCCTGCTGCAGTGCGGGCTTCATCAGAGTTCGCATCAAGGGGGCGCTGATGAGCACATTTCAAAGTGTAAAAATGACAGATGGGACACCCTACAGACTCGTAGACTAACCGAGCACACACAATTTAAGTCCACGAGACCGAAAGTCCACATGAAGTGCGCCATTTTGGACAGGGCCTTAGATTAGATTTTTCAGGACAGTGGCCCTCCAGGACCAGGATTCCCCACTCCTGGTTTAAAGTCATGCTTCATCCTTGGATCAATGCACAAGGTCAGGATTAGTTGGAGAACATTGTTTAAAGGAGTTTTTGGATGTGCAATGGAAATGTGTATTGTGTAACTTTAGAAGGATCTCTTGACAGAAATGTAATTTAATGTACGTGACTATACTATCAGTGGTGTATAAAGAATTTACATAATAAACTGTATTGTTTTTATTACTTTTGAATGAGACATATTTATCTACATACACCACGGGTTCCCTTACATGGAAGTCACCATCATGTTTCTACTGTAGCCCTAAATGGACAAACTGCTCTACTGAACGCATTTCGTCATTATGCTGTCCCAGATGATGATGTGTTTGTCCTGTGGCGGCTACTGTAGCTCCTCTATGTGATTCTAAAGGGAGGGGTGAGCTGTGGACTGAGATGTTGGTTGCAATTCATAATCTCACCATTAGATGCCGCTAAAATCTACACACAGCACCTTTCAGGCGTTAACATGAAATTAGGGAAATGGACAGAAGTCTACCTGTGCCGATTGGATTTTACTTTAAAGAAAATATTTCAGTGAGTTGACACGACCTTACAAGTGACCAGCTTATTAAGCATAATCAGAGTAAAACTGTGAATGTAAAAGATCTCAGTAAAAATATCTGCCTTTACGCTTTGTTTATCCATGAATGCTTCTTTTGGAAAAGATTCAATAAAGTCTACAGAGCATAGCACATCTTTAGCCTTAGTTTAAATGCATTCCTCTTGCACAATGAAAAATTATCCTCTAGAATGGCTGTTTGTCATGCTGTAAAGATGAGAGTTCTAGTGAAATCATTTAGTACAGTGGTTCTCAACTCCAGTCCTCAGCCCCCCTTCCCAGAATGTTTTAGATGTATCCTTATATGAAACACCTGATTCCACTCATTAGGCTCCTGCCAGAATGAAACTTTTCCTTAATTAACATCTGCAAGCTGATGAACTGAATCAGGTGTTTAATATATGGAGACATCTAAAATGTTCTGGGAAGGGGGGCCGAGGACTGGAGTTGAGAACCATTGATTTAGTAAAACTCTTGGTATTGTCCAATGTTAGTGCAGACACATTTATTAATAATAATTAGCGGCGGCTTGTAGGCACTTAGAGTTAATCTGAAGGACCATGATTGTTAATTGAACAGGGAGGGACCAGTGTTAAAGTGGCAGTGTGTAGAATATATAAAGAGTAGGGAAACACATTGGTGGTGTACTCAATTCTGGAACAATGGCAGAGAGTTGGTTTATGAGGCAGTTGGTGCTGTTTGTGTGGGTTTGTGCTTTCTGCCATGCTGTTCCACGGTGGAGTAATTCACCCCAGATTCCTCAAGCTTTAGTTGCTCAACAACCTGTACAACAGTCTCCTCAGATGTTTCAGTTTCAGCAACAAAAACAACCACCACAGCAGCAGCAACAAAAACAACCGCAGCAGCAACAAAAACAACCGCAGCAGCCGCCACAGCAGCAACAAAAGCAACCGCAGCAGCTGCCACAGCAGCAACAAAAACAACCGCAGCAGCTGCCAGTGCTGAAAACAGATCCTCTTAACAAGTGTAGTGTTGCTGATTCTGATCAGATCCAATGTGGACAACCTGGTATCAGTGGTGCTGAGTGTGAAGCTATCAACTGCTGCTTTAATGGACAGCAGTGTTATTATGGGATGTCAGGTAAGATTGTTAAACTAGTAAAACCTTACCTGTCACACAGTTTCTCTGGTGACTTACTGTCTTCTCATTTCAGTGACTGTCCAGTGTATCAGAGATGGTCAGTTTGTGTTAGTGGTGGCTAGAGATGTTACACTGCCTCATCTGAGTCTGGATTCGATCCATCTACTGGGTGGAAGTGATCCACCTTGTGCTCCTGTTGGTTCCACACCTTCCTTTGCCATATACCAGTTTCCTGTCACAGCCTGTGGAACGAGCATGATGGTGAGTTTGCTGTTGATTTTGATGTCCTAGAACAGATTTTACTTTGACCATCTTCCTGTTGACAGGAGGAAAACGGCTATGTGGTTTATGAGAACAGAATGACTTCATCCTATGAAGTGGGGATTGGACCTCTTGGCTCCATCACAAGAGACAGCCATTTTGAGTAGGTCATTTGTGTTTTATCATGATTAGAGCTCAATGAACAAATACAAGAAGTTCACTGTTTGTTGTGTAGGCTTCTCTTCCAGTGTAGATATTCTGCCACTGCTGTGGAAGCTCTGGTTGTGGAGGTCAACACTGTTCCTCCTCCTCCACCAGTAGCTGCTCCTGGACCCCTCAGGGTGGAGCTTAGACTGGCAAATGGTCAGTGTGTCACCAAAGGCTGTGCAGAAGGTAACTCATAAATGTCTTCCTGAAACAAGCTGCTGCAGTATCTTTTGTAAAACTGCATTCAACAGTAACGCACATGATGTTCCTCAGGGGATGAGGCGTACACTTCCTACTACAGTGACGCTGAATATCCAGTCACTAAGGTCCTGCGAGAGCCTGTGTACGTTGAGGTGCGCATTATGGAGCGGACTGACCCCAATATTGTCCTGATGTTGGGACATTGTTGGGCGACAACAACCCAGAGTCCACTCAGTCTACCCCAGTGGGACCTTCTAGTTAATGGGTAAGTAGGATGTGAGTTGTTTGTCCAGTTAGCCTGATGTGAACAAGTCCTGACTGCAGTCTCTGTTTTAGATGCCCTTACCAGGATGATCGTTACCTGAGCACTCTGGTTCCTGTGGTTGGCTCTTCTGATCTACCGTTCCCAACCCACTACAAACGCTTTATTGTAAAGATGTTTACATTTGTGGATCCAGCATCAATGGCCCCTCTGCAGGAAACTGTATGATCACTTGATCACCTAACACTTTTACTCTCTGTATGTTTGAAGGTACTAAAGGTTCATGTTCTCTTGTCAGATCTTCATTCACTGCAGTACTGCAGTCTGCCATCCTGCTTCTGGCTCCTGTGAGCAGAGCTGTGCCAGGAAACGTAAGTTGGTTAAGTGTTGAGGTGCTTCTCAGTTCTTTGCATCCTTGTTTCCTCGAAGACGTGAGGGCCGAGCGCATTAAGTGAAGTGACATAAATGAACTCCCTTGAGTGTAAGGTTTCCCATACATTATCAAGTGCATTGAGTAAAGTTCATAGCATTCCTACATTAAAATGAAGACAAACATTTCTTAGGCGCTGTAAAATTGGTTTCACTGATCATTTATATAGGTGGTCTTAACATGAATGTTAAATTGTCTCAACATTTTCAACTTAATGACTAATACTTCTTAATGAGATGTCCACAAGATGGGAAGGATCAATCGCCTACCAGGTTGTAGAATGTAGGAACATGGAAACGTGTTGAGAAACAGCTTTCTATGTGGTGGTGGATTTTTCATTTCTCTCTCTTGTTCTGCAGGTAGAGCAGTTGATGTGGTGTCCACCTCTAGTGAGGGAGCTGTGGTTTCTAGTGGAGCTCTTACTATCATCATGACTTGATGTGTTGTGCTGTTTTAATAAACTTTATGAATAAGACTCATACATTAGTCTGTGGTTATTTGACTGCATGATTGTGGAGTGTAACACTACATATCAGACTTGATCTTGATGGGTGCTCTCTATGAGCCAATGGTAGTTTACAAGAAGTAGGCAAGAAATTCTTAAATGCTTTAATGAGTCCACCCAGATTCTGAAGCAAGCATCGATGAATACTTGTCTATCCCGTCTTTCCCATGATGCAACAGGAAACTAAAGCAATCATCTCATAGACCGGAGACCAGCAACTTAAGTGATTTTTATGTAACTACCCAGATAGCAAGGTGACATTGATTAAATGTTGAAATTCCATCAGAATCATCATTATGGTCAAGTTTGAAATTTCAATGCTAAATAATATTAAATCAACGTTGCTAATGTATTGCTTTCTCAATGTTGAAAATCCAAACATTGAATCAATGTTTATAATAAATTTATTTTTCAATGTTGAAAAGCCAAACATTGACTCAATGTTGATTTTTGGTCAGCTTAATCTGCACACTTCAAATCAAATTGGGTGAATTTTTGTGTAATTTAGTGAACATATTTACGATCCTATAAAGTCCTGTTTATTTTGTGACCTAAAGACCTTTCCCCCCAGGACCACCATCAGACAAGTTTTTTGCTTTTATACAGCAAGTAAAAATTATCTGGTCAGATCATCTCTAAATATGTGAGTGTTCAAGAAGATTTCAAATGTATGATCATTTTGGGGAATCAACAGCTATTTTAAATACGTTTAACAAAAATGACTTAAATGCCTTAGATAGAAATGCCTTAGTTTACCATCATCAGAAAACTGCCAACTAAGTGTATATTAACAAATAACAATCATAAGTCAAAACCGATATTATTGATAATCACAAATCAATGACATTATAATTTTTATTTAATTTTTGTATTTTATTATTTAATTTTATTTTTGCAGGAATTGGTATGAAATAAATAACCTAACATTATTTTTGTTGCTTTTATATCTCTTATAGTGTTTGTCTAGCAAATTTGCATATAATTATGTAAAGTGTGACATTTAAATTAACTTTAATTTTCATGTATTGCTCAATTAATAATTAATAGCCCAAAGAACACAGTATATAATAAAAAATTCCCCCACTGACTATTAAATGCGCTACACCCAGTCCAGTAGGTGGCGGTAATGACCCTTCAGTTGCCAACCGCCACTCAGTTTAGAAGCGCAGAGCAGAATAACGGCAAGTTTGGGCGCGAAAGGACAACGACAGTGCCAGCGCGGTTTTAGAGGTAAGTTTAAAAAATTTATTCAGTTTTGCATAAGTTTCTTGCTGTCTTGTTTGTTACAGCTTAGTTAGTAATTACTGTTAGGGGAGGTTTGCAAGTTTATGTCGTGTAATGGTGTGGTAGCATTACATTGCGGTTTACAATGGTTTGTTAATGCTTAATTTTTCATGGGTGTTTTTGTAAATACGTCTTCATTTAATGTTATTGCACAGAACTGTTCAGTTTATTTATATTATTAGGGCTATCCTTATGAAGCCTGTTGTTGTTTTAGGAACAGTAATAATACGAATTGTTTATTTAGCCTACTTAAAAAATAATTGTAGAAAAAGAACATGTACAGACATTGCAGGGTTGCCAACTTTCACGCTCAAAAAAGAAATCTCACGCTAAATAGACATTCTTCGCTGCTGTATTTTTTTTTCACTCGTTTAGCTTCTTGCGCCGCCACGCAGACCAATCTGCATATGACGTCTCAGTACCGCGAGACCGATTCAATAGTAAATGACTCAGTATGCATTTAAATCGATCTCGCCGTCGTATGATGTCACAAGCCAACAGGTCTGCGCCCCATAAAGTAAGAAACAGTCAAATTGACTCCCAAATGACGAATCAAATCACAGACAGAGGTGCAACTCAAAGGAGGACAGCTGCGCGATTCCTCAGAGTGTAAGTGCAAGAAAGATGTAAGTAATTTAACGCTGACTATTATACAGCTGTATAATGATAAGATTCACAGCCTTGAACGTGTAAATCCGACGCATCGTGCGCGGCACAACGCTTAAATAAGCCCATGTTCGTCTTTTGGCTTAAACTGACAAATTCACATAACATTTGTGAATGTAGCTCTCTTAATGAGTATCGTGGTAAACAACTGATTATGTCTTAACCGAATGTAAATTATTGCATTCTGTCTAAAGTCTGCCTAATAAACACTATTCATTTTGAAGTCATAAACAAAAGAAGAGAAAAAAACTCACTTGTCTTGTCTGTAACTTCTGTAACTTTGTAAAAAAAAAAAAAGGATTAATCCATATTTACTTTTAAATAAATTACTTTTTTTGCCAAAAAGTCTTAGTATTGAGCTCTTCTATTGAAGTAAGTTTAAGGTTTATTATGGAATTTAGATTTCCTGAACAACTTAAAATTACTTCTTCATTAACAGACAATAAATCAAATGTAAGATGTTTAAAATGCAGCCTTGCATTATATCTTAAAGCAGGTAAGCTCAAAGATGATTATTTGTTACACCTGACCTAGATAATAAACATGTGAATATTAGCCAAAGCAAAATTCTTATGACAGACAGGAGGCTGATTCTTATGACAGACACCATTCTAAAGGCCCAATATATAGTAATTTCATGAATATAAGCACCATTCCTTGTTTTATTCACCGTGTTTTATGCAAACTAAAAACCTCAGTTTACTAACACAACCTATTGAATCAGATCATGAGTTGATGATAAAGTATAAATGCAATGCCATGTATAGTCCTCACTCATGCATTAACCTCATAGATTATGACCTTAGTTAATCAACCATACTTTATTCAGGGGAGCTTGATGAACTTTCAGCTCTTTTTCAGCAAAGCCCTGATCATAACAATCACATAATAAATCAAATAGTCAAAGTAACATTTAACAAAAAGAAACTTATCAAAACAAAAAGAAACTTGCCAGAAACACAAAGAAACTTATCAAAACAAAAACATCAAACATTTGGAAATGAATGTAGTCGGTGTAGGTTTAGATGTTAAGAGGCTTGTGGTGTCCACCGGCCAAAATTTCCAGTAGGCCGTAGCAAGCGCATGTTTCGGGAGAAATCTCACTCCAGACAAACCACCAAAGTTGGCAACCCTGACAGACTTATATATATATTTATAAAATAAGTATATATTTTAAAGGTTCTAATGTATTTTGACATTCCTTATATTTATCTACTTATGCAAGAGTTATCCTTTTATCTTTTTTTTTTAGATATTTTAGCAAGAGGGTTATGTTTGTGTTTAAGCAGACACAAGCAGGCTAAGCATTTATTGACATGGCTGAAGTCAATACCTCACCAAAATTACAACCAATGTTTGGCTCAAAACTTGCCTAATGGGAGTTTTTTTCCCTTTTATTATTTCTCTTTTTGTAGGCCCATTAGAGTGATTTCCTGAGTTCTCTCACACATGGTAAGAGTGAATTTCTGCCAGTTGATACATGATGTGACAGGTGTTGTTAATTATTACTTAGTTTATCTTTGTGTTTTTTTTTATTAAAGGTCAGCGAATGGATTATCCAGTCACAGTACATAATGAAAGGTAAATGGCAAGTAATTAAGTAATGTACAAAATGTATAAACTGAAGTGTATTTGCTAGCAACTAATCTCTATCACATTACCTCTATCACTCTTTCTAGAAGACTTGCCGAAGGTAGAAGAAGCTGAGTGAATCTTCAGAGTGATTCTTCAGAGAGAAGATGTTATGGTAATGTAAATCTTAAGTTTTTATGTTGTAGATATAACAGCACGTCATTTTAACTGTTTTATGTTTAAAAGGGGTTTTGCACCTTAATGGCACTTTTCCATTGCATGGTACTCCAGGGTCAGGTCGAGTCAGCTCACTTCACTTTGGCTTTGTTGGATTTTCCATCGAGTTTAGTAACACTTTAGATTGGGAGGGATTATAGGCATGTTGTTATATTTGCGCTGCCTACTGCTGTGACATCATACAAGTGAGAGCAGTGTTGGAATGCTATACGTTCCCATACATTAATTCATTTCTCAGTCCGCCACAAAATCAATGTTTGCACATCTTGTTTATAAGGCTGGACAATATGGTCAAAAATGTTTATTGCCGGTATACTTATAAATTTCTGTCGGTACGGTATAAATCCGATATCGGTATGAATGTTAAAAAAGCCTTGGGATAAACTGCAAAGAATGCCCAAAACGAATGTCTGTACATACAAACTTCTAATTGATGTTTATTTCTTATTTGTATTTAGCCTTCACACAAAATTAAATGTAAACTCACTGTCAAATAATCAGACTTTAGGGCTCACCTTTAATATTAATAAGGTTCAGTCAGTGATAAATGCTGTAATGCAGGGCTCTAAAACTAATGAATCATTTTAATAACAAATTCTTCAGTCACAGTATTAACTTTCATAGTGCCATAATTTTGATCAATTTACTATTATAGTAATATGTGGAAAAATGTAAATGTAAGTGTAAGTGACCCTAAAACTTTTGAATGGTAGTAGGCTATTTAATGATACATAAGATAGTTGGACAGAAACATTTATATCAAAGCTCTATTTGTAATTGCATAGCAAGCTACATAACCATATATTGGATACTAGCATACTACTTCATATACTCATAACCAGAACAATAGCTGCCTACATACTTTTATCTATTGCACGTTTATTTCCCCCTTTTTAACACATGAACCTGATTTTTCTCATCCGTAGTTCAGTTTGTGTTGAATTACATCTCCTGTTTTCCACTATTCTGAGTGTCAGCTCTTCTCAGGGCGAACAGCAGATTCATTGATCGCATAATCACAATGATATGATTTGACGCGAGGAACAGATGAGAGATTTAAATTCGATCAAGCATTACGTTTTCCGGAATGCACGGCTCATGGTTGCTTAGCTGCAAAAGACGCCCTGTGCTTTAAAGAAAGAACTGCATTGACAGGCATTTAACACATGTTTTTACGCCCCATTCAGACAACCAGCGACCAGCAGTAAATCTCATTCATTTTAATGGAAATCTGACGACTTCCGGCGTCACGAGCGAAAGTAACTAGTGGCGACTGTTTGGGTGTGTCCAGCGTAGCAAGAAAGTTAAACTTTATGCAAATGTTGAGAGAATTTTGGGAGCGACTACCAATGAGAACGAAGCAGTGGAGCTCTGCTACTGCTGGTCATTGGCTGTCTGAATGGGGCGTTATTGTCCAGCCCTATGTCACTACCCCTGTCTTGCATGATAGTTTTTGTACAAACACCCGTGGCAGTCGACAGGCTCTGCTGAGCCTGATTTAAGTTGCAGAAATGCCGTGAATGCGGGCGGTATGACACAATATTTGTCATTTTATTTCATGGTTACGGTATATATATGTTTAAGCTTTATGTTTATATTGTTTTTGTAATATACAAATTTGCCCCTCACTAATTAGCTTTAAACTAAATGCTCATAAAAGTTTTTCAAATGTATAAAGTTCAAGTTAGTGTTAACGTGGGAATTCACTAAAGATAACAAAAGATTAAGGCTTGATAGACAGAATCTTGTTTTTAAATCAGTTATTTATTTTCTAGGCTATTGAAGTATAGTATGCATTGTATTTTATATTTATGCATACATAAAAATAGGCATATAAACAAGTATGAATATGCACAAACCAGACAGGGAAAATACCTGTATATGAGATCTTTAAATATGAAGATTATAAATATGAAGGTGCTATGAGGGAATGATCATGTAGTCTGTTTCGAAGTGATCTTGTCGCTTTTTACTTTCTTTGACTTGCACCTTAACTGTTCAGTCTCTTTTTTTGTCATTCTGATAAAAGTTGTCCTGTGAGCAAATGGCACGTCAAACTACATTACTCCAGTGGCGTCCGCTGCTCAACATACAGTACAATGTTTCCTAAGTGAAAATGTTATTTGCACTTTGTGCAGAATAGTAGATCGGATTAACTCTTTAACATTAACTCATTTATGTGACCAAATGAATCTGATCAGAGAAGTGGCCAGGTGTAAAAGAGGGACATTTAATGACTGCTGTTATGTAAAAGATGTTTTAAATAATGTAAACTAAATATAGTAAAAAGGACATTTTGAAAATTTTAATTGTGCAATCATGGTGAGAAAATTGGCAAAATAATTAGAAAAATATATTTTTTAAAATTGTCAGCTTCGGACAAGAATTTTACTTTTGGGGCATCTCCAATGGTTAGTATATCTTTAATAGCCTACAAAAAAATAAATTATTCAAAAACTAGATTCTGTCTATTAAGACTTATCTTTTATTTATTTTTTGCATTTTCCCTTTAACACTAACTTTTAACTTATATTTTTAAAACTGTGGTGAGCATTTAGTTAAAATTTAATTAGTGAGTGGCAAATTTGTATTCCAAAAACAATATAAACATAAAGCTGAAACACATATATACTGTGATATATCTCATTTTGAACCACACTCTTCAATACACAATACTATGTTGTTTAGGAAATATTTTTTCCATGTAGTCACAGTATGCAGTTCTAACTTCCTGCTTGTTTTTAATTCTTTAGATGTCTTACAAGAACCAATAAAATCTGTGAGACCTCAGAGTATGTCCTTGCTGTGACTATGCAAAAACAGCTATGTTATGCCCGTGAACGGATTGGTGTTTAAAAGGCCCTGCATTCAACAGTGTCTCTGTTTAATGTGAAGAAAATCCATTGCATTTGCACCAGAGGAGGAGCTTCAGTTACTGAATAGTCCTAAACAATGAACTGTGGTAATGTTTCAATTTCTAAATGTTTCAAGAATTACAGTTGTGTTTGTCTTTGAGTTTTGTATGGTACCTGTATGTGGTCATTAAAAATTGAATTGAATTGAAATTGAATTGCTTTTCCAAATTCATTTTGCTGATGTATGTTGCTCAAACTGATTTTGCCAAGTGGTTGATGTCCTCAGGACAACATATTGTGTTGACCCAAGGACAACATTTTTCTAACTAAAACCTAAACCTACCCCAAACCCCAACCCTAACCATAACCAAACCCTAAAATCAGAGGGACATGATAAGTAAAAAACAATGGTCTAGAAAAAGCTAATCTTGGTTGTAAGCTTAAACTTAAAACAAACTATAATCTTATTTCTGAAATCTGATTGGTTGATTGAAATGTTGTTCCAGGGTCAACATAATGTTGGCCTGAGGACATAAACCACTTGGCAAAATCAGGAGAGCCGATGTATGTTTATGATGTTGTCTCAATTTTCCAGAGCCCTCTAGTGGCAATAATATTTATAATTTTAATTTGTACTTTTGTATTTTATGGTAAAAAAAAATTGATCCATACTATTGTATTTTACGATATATGTTTAAATTTGCTCGTGGTATTTAATTTCTTGAACGTGATGTATCCTGTTTAAGCTGTGTGGGTGTATTGCAAGTTAGTGACTTTTTGGTTTAAAGTATGTTAATTGTAGCCCTACATGATCTCTGATTTTAAAACTAGTCAAAACAGACTTGATTTAGTAACATTGAATCGTGCAGTAGATATAAAGCTTGTTTTTTTTATATTGCTTCAATGTTGCTATATTGTTAATTAAACTATTGAAATGATGTTAAATAAACATTGATTTTATATCCATCTTGATTGATTTTCCATAATTGAAATAACATTATTCTAGGGTGCAAACCTGATGAAAAATCAATTAAAAATGTCAACATTGTTTCAATGATAATTTGGTTAATGGCATCAACATCAATTCTATGTTGATTCACTGTTGGTCTGCTGCCTTGAGTGATTGAATTTCTGTTGAAGAAAGATTGGTTTTTTAACCATTTTGATTGATTTTGCACCATTGAAATAACATTATTCCAGGGTGCAAACCTGATGAAAAATCAATGTAAAATTTCAATGTTGATTCAATGATAATTTGGTTGATGGATTAACATCATTTCAATGATGATTCACTGTTTGTCTGCTATCTGGGTACCTATTACAAATGACGTGGTTTCTGTTAAAATCGCATTTGTTGCGGCCACTGAACTGTAAATTGTAAAGATTGTATACTATAGTAGGGCCGATCCATTTTGATACCTGAATTCTGAGTATCGATGATCCCGATACAATTTTATTTATATAGCGCTTTTCACAATAGTTAATTGTTTCAAAGCAGCTTTACATTAATAGAAGCAGTAAAAGCACAGAAAAACGACAGATAGCACAACATAATACATGATAGCATAAGCAGTTAAATTTCCTGCGGCTATGACTTGACATAAGCAAGCGTATTACTAATGTAACATCTAGAAGAGGAAGCTGCTAAGTTAAGCCCAAGAAGGCTGCCTCCCCGGGGTAAAAAACCCCCTAGGAGAAAAAAATATATATTTTTCTTGATCCATTTGGAATTTTGTGTGTACACACACAAATATATACATATATATTGTAAGGGTGGATTCACTACAGTGGTTCAGTCTGTAGGAACGCCAAAATGACTGAGAAATGTTAACAGCAAGATATTATAAAACTGTGTATTTCTTGTCAATTATCACCCTTCTGCAACTTATACCAATGACGGAAATAAGCACAGTTATAATAGCAAAATATATGGGACAGCATTGCTAGAATATAAATATATTGAATTGCAATATGTAGCGTTTAAGTATTAAGACTAAATCAAAACTAAACAACAGATTTTTAAATGAAAAGGTTTAATAACAGCACTGACTTAAAATTACAATTGAAATGGTTACACTATAAATGCATGAAATGGTACTTAATACAAACAATTAACTGTTTCCAATGTATGTGAGATGTTGCCTGATAAGATAGAGAAAGAAAGAAAGTTTAGAAGAAAGAGAATCACCATTAAGAACTGGAATCTAGGCCTAAAGGCCTAAACCCAAGAACTCGGGTAAAGAAGAAAAGCAGAGGGCAGAAAGCAAATGGCAAATGCCAAAAGGCAAAAGCCCAGATCTCATGAAAATCAAGACCTTTATTCTCTATCCCTTGACCATGTGACTAAACCTAACATCATACATTCAAACTGACCAATCAGAAGACAACACCTTTAACCCCCACTGTATTGAAGAAACAGCTGTGACAACAGTCTGTGATCACTATCAGTAAGCACAGGAATGCAGATGGTACAGTATGGAAATGGGGGTTGTGACAAAGTAATAAATTCCTATATTTTTAATCCTACATATATATATATACCCAGGTGAAAAAGAAGTACACTTCTATAGTGTACTTAAAGTGCTCTATTTTCGCACACTAATTTTGTACTTAATATACTAAAAATTCTTCTTTAGTACCTCTTAAGATAATCTTAAGAACATCTAAGTGTACTTCACTGTGCTATTTTGAGACACCATAAATATGAACTAAAATGTGCTAAAAATGTATTTAAAAAATGTATTTAGAAGCCACTTGTAGTAAACTTGAACAGATCTTTGTATGAAAATTGGGTTCAAGTGTAATACAAGTGTTAAATAAATACATTTTTTAATACAGAGATAGTATGTTAAAAGTGCATTTTAGTTCAAATTCATGGTGTCTCAAAATAGCACAGTGAAGTACACTTAGATAATCTTAAGAACATCTTAAGAAGTACTAAAGATGAACTTTTAGTATATTAAGTACAAAATTAGTGTGCGAAAATAGAGCACTTTAAGTATATTATGAAAGTGTACTACTTTTCCACCTGGGTACACATACACACAAAATCCTGGGAGAAGAATGATGCAATTGAATCATTCTGTCCTTTTTGCACTTCCGGGGCGCCGGATAATGTGCTTAAAGCATCTTCTCACAGATCTTGTATATGGTAGGCACGTAGTATATTGCATTCATCCAGCGGTTTACTGAGACTTTTTAATCAGATGTTTAAAATACAGTGTGTGTGTGTATGACGCGTTTAATTCACTGCTACTCCAGTGTATTAACTCCGCGAGCCCCATCCCATTGAATTTTTGTGACCTTAAATATCTTCATATATGCAATTTTTTGTCACATAAAGCTGTTGAATATATTAGGAAGACTTTGAATATAGTGTATAAACATGTTTATGGTGCCTTTATAATAATCTGACTTTTCTATAGCATGACAGTAACAACCACGAGTAACGCACAGTATCAGATTTGGAACGGCCCTGTTATTCCGATATCCGATACAGCAAAAAAGGTCTGGATCGACCTGATATCCAATCCAAAGTATTGGATCGGCCCACCCCTATACTATAGTACAGTGGGGCAAAAAAGTATTTAGTCAGCTACCAATTGTTCAAGTTCTCACACTTAAAAAGATGAGAGAGGCCTGTAATTTTTGTCAAAGGTACACGTCAACTATGAGAGACAAAATGAGAAAAAAAATCCAGAAAATCACATTGTCTGATTTTTTTAAGAATTTATTTGCAAATCATGGTGAAAAATAAGTATTTGGTCAATAACAAAAGTTTATGTCAATACTTTTTTATATACCCTTTGTTGGCAATGACAGAGATCAAACGTTTTCTGTAAGTCTCCACAAGGTTTTTACACACTGTTGCTGGTAGTTTGGCCCATTCCTCCATGCAGATCTCCTCTAGAGCAGTGATGTTTTAGGGCTGTCGCTGGGCAACTCAGATTTTCAACTCCCTCCAAGGATTTTCTATGGGGTTGAGATCTGGAGACTGGTAGGCCACTCCAGGACCTTGAAATTATTCTTACGAAACCACTCCTTCTTTGCCCGGGCGGTATGTTTGGGATCACTGCCATACTGAAAGACCCAGCCACGTTTCATCTTCAATGCCCTTGCTGACGAAAGGAGGTTTTGAGTCAAAATCTCACGATACATGGACCCATTCATTCTTTCCTTAACTCGGATCAGTCGTCCTGGTCCCTTTGCAGAAAAACAGACCCAAAGCATGAGGTTTCCACCCCCATGCTTCACAGTAGGTATGGTGTTCTTTGGATGCAACTCAGCACCTTTCTCCTCCAAACACAAGAAGTTGAGTTTCTACCAAAAAGTTATGTTTTGGTTTCATCTGACCATATGACATTCTCCCACTCTTCTTCTGGATCATCCAAATGCTCTCCAGCAAACTTCAGACGGGTCCGGACATGTACTGGCTTAAGCAGGTGGACACATCTGGCACTGCAGGAATTGAGTCCCTGGCTGCATAGTGTGTTACTGATGTTACTTTGGTCCCAGCTCTCTGCAGGTTATTCACTAGGTTCCCCCCGTGTGGTTCTGGGATTTTTGCTCACCATTCTGGTGATAATTTTACCCTACGGGATGAGATCTTGCGCGGAGCCCCAGATCGAGGGAGATTATCAGTGTTCTTGTATGTCTTACATTTTCTAATAATTGCTCTCACAATTTATTTCTTCACACCAAGCTGCTTACCTATTGCAGATTCAGTCTTCCCAGAGTGGTGCAGGTCTACAATTTTGTTTCTGGTGTCCTTTGACAGCTCTTTGGTCTTGGCCATAGTTGAGTTTGCATTCTGACTGTTTTAGGTTGTGGACAGGTGTCTTTTATACTGCTAACAAGTTCAAACAGGTGCCATTAATACAGGTAACAAGTGGAGGACAGAGGATCCTCTTAAAGAAAAAGTTACAGGTCTGTGAGAGAAAGAAATCTTGCTTTTTTGTTATTGACCAAATACTTATTTTCCACCACAAATCGCAAACAAATTCTTAAAAAATCAGACAATGTGATTCTCTGGATTTTTTTCCTCATTTTGTCTCTCGTGGTTGAGGTGTGCCTGTGATGAAGATTGCAGGCCCCTCTCATCTTTTTGAGTGGGAGAGCTTGCACAGTTGGTGGTTGACTGGATACTTTTTTGCCCCACTGTATGTGATTTTTGCTGTAAACATGCATAGCTAATAGGGGACCTCCATTAAGCTGGCATACGTCTTTAAAGTGGATTTACACTTTCTAAACCATACGCATGTTAAAGACACATACTAAATGTTTATCTATACTACAGAAATTAATTTAAATGTTAAGTTGTAGTTTATTTTATCTGTTGTAATTTCAAAGAGTTATTACAGCACTTTTCTAATTCTCGATTTCTGTGCGGTTGCGTCATCTTCCTAATCCTCTGGATCAAACATGTCACCATTAAGAAGAGCAAAATTTTGAGGTAATGAGTGCATTTAGACAAGAGAGCCACCATCCCTGAGGATCCACTTTCCTGCAGTGGCGTGTTTACCCACCACGCAAACCACGCAATTGTGTAGGGCTTGGGGGGCCCCCTACTGGCCACAAGGTGTGCGAAAGTATGTTACGTTTATTCAGACCCAAATCTAAGCAACGGATAAAGCACGCGCGAGCGAGAGATGTGCAAGTATGCACGCAGAATAATATATGCGCGCATCCTCACGAGGGCACATATAGTATGGGAAGCCGAACTCATCAAAAGAAGGACAAAACTGTCCCACTCGAGTGATCTGCGCTGCGCGAACCAATTATATGCACCGCTATGGCGTTTAATCAGACCCAAAAGTCGCGCGCACAAAAACCACGCGCGAGCAAGAGATACGAGTGCGCAGAACACTATTCCTGCGTGCGTCCTCGCGAGCGCGCAGATGAGCGAACTCTACGGCAGTGGTTCCCAACCTTTTTAGCCCTAAGTACCCCCACAGCCCTATCAGTAAGGCTCAAGTACCCCTTCATCGAAACTAAACCCAAGTTGTGTTTTAAAGACAAATAATTAGTAATATTAATTAATTCATTCATTTTAAACATTAAATTAAAAATCACCGACTGATGTAGCATGTTTATTTCAACAAACCACTATCATTGTGATCAGTGTTTGCATTTTATCAGCTCATTTGCATTTTAAAAGACACACACAAAAACGGCACATTTTTGCTCAGGCCTATAAAATGGCAATTTTGACATGCTATAATTAACTATCTGTAGGGTGTTTTATGATAAAACTTCACATATGGACTCTGGGAACGCCAAAGACTTATTTTACAAATAAAAAAAAATCATCATATGACCCCTTTAAGGGCCAGATTTACTAACAGCTTGCGCAAACAATCATTTTGGCGTTAAATAAAGACTGAACTTACTAAAGACACGCAGTAGATATTTAGCTCTGAAAAAGTGTTATTTTTGCAACCTTATTGCATATGCATTTGAACATGTTTTCCTTTTAGAAGCAACATTAATGGGAGGAGAGTATTAAATTTTGCCAGAGGAACATACTTTTTTTTTAAATATATATAGTTTTGCCAAACCTATGCTATGTTTAATTTGCTTGAGAAAAGAGGAAAAGTCACGAGGAGAAGTCAAATCAGGTTTTTCAAAACTTCTTTTACCCTTCATCTGTTGTCCGCCCGGCTCCTCCGATTCTTCTTAGTGTGCTTTTATTTAGCTGGAATTTCACACTCGGCCGCATTTTCATTGCGATGACCTGCCGTGGTCTCTATACTAATTTGTGCTGCTCTTAGTAGATTGCAGTGGTCATTATGGAAATGTGCTTATGTCATTATTGTGCCTGTGTATTTTATTTGCGCTTTTGTAGTAAATCACACGGAAATCGTTCTTGAGTTGGACATCGCTATTTCGTTTTGGATCATGCAGCGCATTTACTCAAGACGGCTAATAATATTAATGATAAGATTAAAATTACATTTAAAGTTGTCCTTTTTGCAATGCTTTCCTCACAAAAATCAATCTTATGTCAATGACTGGACAAACGAAAGACAATTTTATTAAAAGTAAATGAGATCAAAGCAAAATCTAAATCTTTTCGCGTACCCCCTGGAAACTCTTCACGTACCCCTGGGGTACGCGTACCCCCGGTTGGGAATCACTGCTCTACGGGACAGCGCGCCTCTGCACAGCGCGCACAAAAAACAGCCACACAAGTGCTGGAATGAGCGCTCGCTCGACTCTCTCTATGCTCTCGTAACTGCACAACATTCACTCGATGATCAAGTTTACTTTAAAGACTTTGAGCTTCACACCTGTGATTGGTGGTTTGGTTTGATCGCATCTTTTGTTCCACAATCATACAGGTAGGCCTATAAACATGATAAAGACACCACACAGGGGTTTAAATCATGTCTTAAATACATAAATCATATTCTGTATCTCATCGTTATCATTAAAATCTAGGGCTGGGCGATTTGACCTAAAATCAAAACCTCGGTTAATCTAACATTCGACATCGGTTACGATTAATAAACGATTATTTTTTTGCCTCATAGTTCCCTGACAAGGTTGGAAAGTTTAGGGCACACCTTAAATCAGCCTGCAATGCAATTATTCACATTTTTCCCAAAATAACTGCATTACTGAAAAATATTAAATAGACTTAACTCTATGCAGATGTTGCATGTCATTATGTACAATTGATGAAACTTTCAGAATGGGAAGTTATGAACCAAAGAATCATACAACCCCCATGACTAATTATAGACATAAGATGTATACATAATAAGTTGTATCCAGATAGCATATTGTAATGAGATGAGTAGGGCAAAATACATACTTGGACTGTATCCTTTACACGTTTCTTGTATTCAATCCATTTTTTCTTAACTGGGCACTGATGTCTAAGCCATTTATTCTCATCTGTAATGCTTTTGGTGTTAAAGGGATACTTCACCGATTTAGCATTCAGGTTTGTATCTGTAGAAACCCGGCAGTATTACTGAATGACCATGTTTCCCTCCATCATTTCCCCCTGAGAGGAGAGATATCTGCATTTTGGTTCTGCAAAAAAGTCCTCCGATGATGCAAAAATCGTCATATTACATCATCGGAGGACTTTTTTGCAGAACCAAAATGCAGATATCTCTCTTCTCAGGGGGAAATGAGGGAGGGAAACATGGTCATTCAGTAATACTGCCGGGTTTCTACAGATACAAAGCTGAATGCTAAATCGGTGAAGTATCCCTTTAATGTAGACTAGAAGTTCTCCCGTTCTCTCTCTCTCCGTCATCTCTGAAGTGTCTAATTAAACTCACGCGGGCGCGTCTTTTCGCGGTTTTGAGTGAGTGAGATGTGATGACATTACCCGGGCTGCTTAGAGACCCATCGGTAGATTAAACTGAGCGCGTGTGCGGTAAAAACCCGATCGCGCATTCCGTATTTTTGTCACAGGTGGCTGCACATTCGCGAGTACTTCTTAAAAAAAAGTACTGTGCTTCTTTTGGGCACTAGATGATCCTGCTGCTCAGTTAAACAGTGTTTGAGTTCTCCTCCATGTTTCGCTGTGCCACTGACAGGACGGGGCGGAGTTACGCAACATCACACGCAGCAGTTTGTTTTTAAAGGGAAAGTATTAACAGGATTAAAAACCGAAATAACCGACATGATAAAATAATGTCGGTTAGAGGTTCTGAATTTCGGTTTCGGTTATTTTTCGATTAATCGCCCAGCCCTATTAAAATCTCATCTTTAGTGTATTTCTAGTCTATATGCTTGTTGTATCTCACAGTAAGTTTGTTTTTACAATATGAACATGAGAGTTATGTGATTCCCATCCATAAATTCAAGCAATAACCAACTTACAATATTGTTTGCAGGGGCCTTATTTATAAAATGCTGCGTAAAAACCATCCTATATTTGATCTTACGATCATTTAACAAAAATGCGTACGTGTGATTTATAAACCGAACGTACGCGCAGAAAACGCCCGTACCCCTTTCAAATCTATAAATCGCAAATTAACTTGAACTTGTGCGCGCAGCTGAGCTGTTTCAGATCTCCGCCTTTAAACGATGCGTAATTAATGTCAGACATATAAAAGAGCGCTTGTCAATGTTTAAACCCAATTTCAAACAGAAAGAATGGCTTATATTTCCAAAAACCTGCAGCAATCAGACAAGCAAAAGTTTGTACGTCTGCTCAGACCCTGACGTGACGCTAAGCACTTTTCCACGTCAAAGACAGTTTTTATAAATATGGACTTTGCCGTGGATTTTTGCCTACGCACACTTTACGATCAAATCTGTGCGTACGCATGCTTTATAAACGAGGCCCCTGGTGTTTGTTATTTCAGTTTGTTAGATCAGTCTGAATCTTAATCTAATGCTTCCTCTTTTTCCTCATTTAGTTTTTTAGTAAGATGTCAGACACTGAAGTTGCAGTTTTAATTACATTGTTTTAAATACATCCTATAAGACATTTGCAAGCTTAAGATATATCTGAGAGGGGTGCAAAACATTTTTTTTAAACCAAGAATTTTTGTCATATCAAACTGTAACCGTTTAGTGTTATTTTAAGTAGGGATCGACCGATATGGATTTTTCAGTGCCGATGCCGATACCGATTTTTGTTTCATCAGCCTAAGCCGATGACCGATACAGGCTACCGATTTTCTTAAGCCGATATTTTAAGCCGATACTGATTTTGCTCACTCAATTTACATCATAAAACTGACACAATGATGATGCCAAATGTTACAAGTCCTTAAAAAAAGTTACATTTATTGAACTAAAAAAAAAACTATATTTAACAAATAGTAAAAACAGGTGAGGGTGCTATGGAACCATCTTTTGATGTTGTCATGGAAAGGTCGGTTGATTTTAGTCACATGACCTGCAATCGCTTGCGGCTTCCATCACTGTCTGTAAATAATGCCGGAAAAAAATCGGCAAACACTGCAGCCACGTATCGGCCGATGCCGATACACATAAAACTCGCAAATATCGGCCCGATATATCGGCCGGCCGATATATCGGTCTATCACTAATTTTAAGCAGTGTAAAACAAAATACGCCTGGTTTATATATATCTCACTTAATTCTATATACTGAGTATTATTGTTGTGCAATTCAATTGGAAAAACCTTGGGGGGCCCCGGTTCTTGGACTTAGCATAGGGCCCCCAAAATGGTAAACACGCCCCTGCTTGCCTGCAGGTGCTGGCAGCATACACAACTGTTCCTCAGCACCCTGACCTCATGCACATATCCCAAAAAGTGCTCAGCTGATTCATTAAAATAAAGCTGCAGAACTGCAGAGATGTGTTGATGGCAGTAAATAAGTGACAGTGTGTTAGAAAAATACATTTGAATAAAGTTGTTTCATATGGTATTCACTTCTGTTTTCATTTATTGTAATTAATTATTTCTTTATTCATGTTTCCTGTTGTTTTCAGTAAGTAAAAGAAAATTGCATTAACTCATGCATTACATTTATTTTCAGTTAAACAATGATTATCCACGTCATCTGCATTTGTCTAGTTTGTATTAAAGTACAGCTGTCATCTGACAATACATGTTAAATTACAGTTTGCTTGTTTTACTCATTTGTGTCCACTAACAAAATGTGTATTATAAGGAATTATTGGTCAGCAGTTGTCATTTTTATCGTGGATAACCGTTGGGGTAGGCTAGCAATATAATTCTGGGGTATGGTAAGGTACTATTCGGACGGGATTAGTTTCACACAGGTAGGTGGGGTGAAGCAGTTTCTATCAGAGCTTCTCAGTGATTTTAGTCCCATCCGAATGCTCCATGTCAGTAATCATTAAAGCGACTTTTACCTTCTGTAAAAAATTACCTCAAGTAATACTAATCCAGTGTGAATGGACCAGCTGTAAATATATGGATCAATTTCATCATTTCCTGTTATTTTGCGGGGTTCTTTCAAATATAAAAGCCCTTAAAGAAGCATTTACTTAGGCAGAAAAACAAGTGAGTGGCAAGTTAGTTCCTGAAGTTCACTTCTCAGAGGCATGGAACCGTTTCTGAAACTGACGTTATCCCAAACTAAAATCAAACACTGTGTTTCGAGTATTTCTCATCTGTGTCGTGATGTGTGCACGTGTCATTTCAGGAAGCAAGGTAATGTGCATGTGACGACGATTTACTCCTCACACTTCTGAATGTTTTACTGAGATTTTTAATCCCGTCCGAATTGACAATTAATATTACAGACATCCTGTGGTAAAATTACATTAACCCATCTACCGCCGTAAAACTAATTGCGTCCAAATAGTACTAAAGTTACTTGATGCGATCAGGTATTAGCACAACTGGCCCTCAGATACATGCACTAGGCTTGTTCAAATTCATGTGGCGCTGCAATAACCAGCAGGCGAATAACATCAATGTACTGTGAGAGCCATTTGAGAAATCATACAGAGAAGTCTGTATGAATTTCGAATCGCTCTCGCAGTATTGTGATTTTATCCTCCTGTCGGTTCTTTATGTGCTGCATGAACTCAAACAAGCCTACATCATAGGTCACATGATAACATCAACATGGTGGATGCTGTCCATACGATCATGTGGTAACGTACGTACTCTTTAAGCATTCGATAAGTAGGTACTCATTGAAATTAAGTACCTGTTTACGCAAAGCAAAAACAATATCACTGTTTTAAATGTATGTTTTTTGTATTGTTTAATTTTGACATTGAGACAGACCGCTTTAAGATACTGTAGGCTATATGGAAGGGTTTAATATAGCCTAATGTTACACAACAGGGGCCTCATTTATAAAAGTGCGACATAGGAACTATCCTACATTTCATCAAAGACAATTTCTAAAATGATCGTACGTGTGATTCAGAAAAAAGGAGCGTACGCACAAAAAAAAAAAACGTGCGTATGCCTCTTTTCCAGATGTGCGGTTTATAAATCACAAATTATCTTAAAATTGAATGCTCTTAGAACCCCGCCTTGTAAACGCCCCTAATTTAATTAATTAGCATATAAATATTAAATTATCAAAGGCCAAATTCTCTGACTGCTACAATGGCGAGTGGTAAGAAAACATATTTGTTGTCGTTTGCTTAAGTTTTTAATATTTCTAAATTCTAACATGGAAATTTTATTGACATCACTCAAGTTAAGGCGATTATTAGTGGATCTTTCAATTCACGGGTTTCATGTAAATATAGTTTTACACGTAGGCTAAACATAATATTTGTGTCTTAAAAGTTTTGTTTCAGGTTGCCATGCCTACTGCGCGGCGGGCGGTGTTAAAATAAGATATTTTCGACTTTAAAATTCAAAGATCGTATCTTAAACTGTCGGAATATATTCCATATGGATTCATTTGGATTTACAGATGTTTAACATACAAATCAATCCATGGGAATAATTTATATAAATTTTTTGAAATACCCATTACTCTTAAATGTCACATGTCCCTTATTGTAGATCAAGGCTTTACAGTTTAGTTCCTTTCACTTCGTTTTAATCATTAAATTCCGTCGTTTTAACTTTCATTCAGTAAAGCACATGTTCTGTAACATTACATGTGTGTTTAACACCACTAAACAATTTCTCTATATTTTAAATATTTTATGAAAAGATGACAAACTAGAAAATCGTTTCCTGAACATAATAGCATGGGCGCCCTCTTTTTGCATTAGAATAGGCTTACATTTTAAAATATCAAAACAGGCCAACATATTTTGTTTTACAATATATTCTAAAACCTGGTTAAATTATTTTGGAGTAGCCTAGTAGGCCTTCTCCACAGTTTGTTCATTTTCTGTGTGCATCATTGTTGCATGTTTTTACGTTTCTATTCTGAATAAATAAACAGCGTACAGTTTACATGCTTCGTCCTTGTTGCATTAGCTCATTAAGATAATTCTAAACAGATTTATGTAATTCAAAAAACTCTGAATTGTAGTTGAGAACGTCACGGCGCACTATTAAAACATTGTCGGTAATGTGTTGGACACAACGTGCAGGGGCTTCGGTTATGGTTTTTTGCCCGATCTAAGCTCTAATACAGATGATGTTGCCGTTGTAAAAGTTTCGAATATTTATTTCTTTTTTATCAAACATATTCAACACTTTTTTACATTAGCCAGGGGATGAAAGAGAAAAAGAATTGAATAAAAACAAGGAAATGCTGACATACATTAATACATTTAGCAGCTTTCTTTGTTTATCAGATTATTAATAGATTTTAGGTTGCCTATTGCTTAACTTCTAATAAAAAAATACGGAATAATGGTTTATAATCACCATATTTACATTTAATTATAATAAACGTTGCAAACAAAAGTAACACATTAATCAAATAATATTTCTTATGTAATGAGATATCATAAGAGAAAAAAACTAATTAAATATTTTCCAAAGAAAGTCTTAAGCAAAATATATGAATTCTAACAAAAGAGCACAAATCTAACCAATTTTTTTTTAATAAGGACAACTCCAAAACAAATGAAAAAATGTTTCTGTATGTTGACAACAAAAGGTACAAAACAAAAAGTTTCGAATATGCCTACCTTCAATACTGCAATATTGCCACAAGGAAACGTGCGTACGTCAAGTCGGAACCTGACGTGGAGGTAAGTACTTTTCCACGTCAAAGACAAGTTTTATAAATCTGAGCGTTTGAGTGGATTTGAGCGTACGCACGGTCTAAGATCAAATCTGTGCGTAAAAACGCTTTATAAATGAGGCCCCAGATACTTTTACTCAACCGTTAACCAAACATTCACTTCAGATATAAGAGATTATGGGTCATACCTGTGTGAATTCTTGTCAAAACAGAAAACTGTAATTGTAGATGTCTATATCAGGGTCACGAACTCGCGTGTTTATGTGCATGCACGTCAGAAAGATCGCTTTTGAGTCTTGTCACTCTTAATAACTCTTAACATCTATCAGGTCCAGGGGCCGTATTCACAAAGAATTTTAAGGCTAAAAGTAGCTCTTAACTGGCGAATTTAGGAGCAACTCCTAAAAATAATGGGCGTGTCACTTCTAACCAGGGCTGGACTGGGACAAAAATTTGGCCAAATCTTTGTGCAACCTTGACTATAACTCCATATAATGATTAAGTAGAAAAGTATAAGAGCTGACACGTGACATTACAAAAATGTAAGCGCTGTAAAAAGCTTTGCAGGTTTTAAAAATAATAGTATAAGCCAGTGAGTGCACAATGTTGTGCACCTTATGATAACACTGAGACAAGATAAATGTTACAATGACAAGCCACAAGCCCCATTACAGTGTGTGCAGAAAATTTTGATCACTTTTTTTCTGAACACCTTTTACCAATTCCAAACCAATGTAATTTTAATAACCAACATTAATTTTGTATATATATTTTCCTTTCATCCTATTTTATGCCCTTGCTGCCCGTATCAGGATTTCTTGTATAATGGCCATATCTCAATTTTGCAATTTCCATGCATGGCATCTTTCTTATGGACATAAATAATGAATGTCCAGTGTGTTAAACATTTTTGGCCCATTTTAAATGTAAAAGAAAATGTGCCTAATAATTCTGCACACTTGAATATAAGGTGCTTTTTCTCCAGTCAGCCATCATTAACAATAATGTATTACTTATAAATGCTTTATTTTCAAAATTAATGGTAGTTATTAAAATTTATTTGGTTTGTAATAAGTAAAATATGTTTGATAAAAACTGTGATCAAAAGTTTGATGTAATAATTCTGCCCACACTGTATTTTATAGCAGTGTAATCACTGTCATGTTTCAAACAGCCATTCATCTATCATTTGTGTTTTTGACTGTGTTTTATTAAGAGGATATCTAACAACAGTGTTTTAAAAGCAGTTCTGCTTACCGCATGTCAACTCGCTTCTCTTATTTTGACAGACGCACACTGACGCCGCATGCTTCATAAAATGCCCTAAAAGTTGTTATTGGGCTAGCCAAATGTCAAATCAAAAAGAACCAATGGGCTGCTGATAAGGTGTCTCCTTGGCCGGTCTGTCCGGAAAAAAAACATCTAACGCTAGCTTTTTTGGAAAATACAGTACATTGCCACCGCGCCTTTTAGCGCCATTAATGAATTACATGAAAACAAAGAAAGAAAGCAACGGGCTGCGTTGCGCGATGAACGAGTGGTATGGGCTGGTCAGACAAAAATAGTGCGAGATGTATGATACGTCTGTATAATACTCACGCTCTGTTTCTTGTGTGTGTCAGATCATCGCTCTCTGTTTCCATCTGACACAAGAAACAGAAGGGGAGGGGTGGAGCTTGTTAAGAGATGATTGGGCCAGCCCAGTGTCAGTATGGAAAATGAACCAATGGGTTGCTGTCCATGCTTTATGAGGCCGGTTGTTGGCCAATTAAAAAAAAATATATATCATATTATATTCACCGGCCCCCAAGGACGTCGGCCCACCGGGCATTTGCCCGGTATGCCAGATTACCAGTCCAGCCCTGCTCCTAACTTTCGGACTCCTAATTTTTTTCACTAAAAGTAATTCACGAAGCATTTTAGCCCTAAAAGTAGCACCTAAGTCTGGGACAGCTTAAAAGAAGTCGAGAGGACTCCTAACTCACTAAGACCTATTCACAAAGGATCGTAAAATCGCTTAGATGCTGATTAACACATACATGGACAGTTTCACCAACTCAAAAGCATTGCCTAGACTTAAAAGCACACTTTAATGTAAGCATATTTTTATGACATTTAGTTTCATAATTCATTACATTCATGACAAGCAGGAAGTTTTTAGAATTACATGAAACAATAATGATATTATATATTTAATATTGTACGCCAACCTGTTGCCATGCTTGCCCGTTTAAAGGCTGCAATCTCAACCCTTGACTGCGATTGTAATGCATACCACCGCCTCTCACAGTCGTCCGGGGTCCGTGACACAAGCGGGAATGCTGCATTGATCTGCAAACAAATCCTCTCCCATCAGTAATGCGCGGGTTGATCCGAAATGAGCGTGTGCCTGCGGTTATGAGTCATCCAAAAATGTTTTTTATGATATGCGGGTCGCGGTCGGTCGAGTCGTTTAAAATAAAAATGCCAGTTAACTATTTTAAACAATTACTACTTTAAAAAAAATGCGGGCCAGGGAGCGGGTCGGGTATATTTATTTTTTTGCGGTCCGAGTTGCGGTCGGGTTATTTGAAAATGTTGGTCGGTTGCCGGTTGTTTTGTACATTGACCCGCGCATCACTGTCTCCCACGTCTCACGCTTAGTTTTGCTTGATATCTCAGTGCCGAATTTCCCTTTTATTATGTTTCTTTTTTCCAGCACCAACTGGGACAGCAGCAGCAGTAGCTGATCCTGCATCCAGTTGGGCTTTCTTTTCAGTTTTGGCGAGTTCATAATCCACCGTCATTTATTTATTACATTAGGCTTCTTCAAGCAACATTTCCTTGCTTTAAGTAGTCTATTTAGGCTAATAGGATGTAAATTAATCAAGCAAGTGTTAATGCAATGTCGTTTTTTATTATTAGGCAGTTGTCGGTTTTCATTTGGGTATTAGGCTACCTTGATATAATTTAATTTCATTCACGACTTTTCTTTTATATATGCATTTCGATGGCATTACTATTATTATTTTGTGTAGGACACAGATTTTGATGTTGTAATTGATTTGGTGCGTCTGTGTTATGTTCCGCATGACAGCCCTGTCATCCAACAACCAATCACCGTGGTCATGATCATTGCGAGTCAGCTCGTGCATGAGAATTGACGTCATCCGTAGCAACGGAGACTCACTCTTAGTTTAGGAGTTATAATTTTTCCTTACTAAAAGTAGGTCTGAAAGGCGTTGTGAATAACTTTTAAGAGAAAACTCCTAGCTAAAATCTTTTAGTGCGATTTAGGAGTAGCTACTCTTAGTGGTAAGATAAAATTCTTTGTGAATACGGCCCCAGAACTTTATCTCTCTTAATAATTATTTTAACATCAAGCAGTCTATTTTCTGTCATTTCTGCATGCTTTAAAAACAAAACCAAAAGTGAATGAAGTGAATTCTTTGCTTTAGATTATGGATTTGGGACGGTACCCCTCTCAGGAAACGTACAGATAAAGATAATTTTAGATGTTTAATAAACATTTAGAGCACTGGATTCGCTGGACGAGAGTTTAATGTTCTTGTTTTTATGAAAACCTCTGACTCATCTAGACAGCGCAGGCCACTTGCTGTGTCTCAATTCATCCAGCTGTGGGCTAGACCAAGGCAGGGGTGTGTCTAGAGGGGGGGGGCATGGGGTGGCACCCCCCGGAATATGTTTGGCCCCCCTGGTGCCCCCCCTCCAATCTCACTGGGCCAGCTAGATTTACTGTCAACCTGAAAATGCCCACCGCACCATTGGACCAGAGAGCTGTCAATCACTGTTTGATTTTAGACTGGCGCGAACGCGAAGACGAAGCGAGCACAGTAGTTGCGCGTTTTTAAAACAGGAGGAAAGAGACACCACGACACTCACCACACCATTGGACCAGTTGTCAGACACTGTTTGATTTGAGACTCGTGCAAACAGGAAGAAGGAGGGCGCCCCGCCACAGACTCAACACTGGCACAAATCAACACAAATCATATAGATTTTCCATGATTACCATTTACATTTTATTTTACTATTTAAAATGGCTTTGTTTGCTTTTGCTAGCGCTCAGCAGCGCCTCTCTCTCGCGTGCACGCTTTCTCACTGCTGCGTGCGGAACCTCGACAGTGCCTCTCTTACATGACACTGAGTGAAGGAGTTAAAAGTTGGCAGTGTTTTTCACCTGGGTTTCTCCGTTGTCTTTTCACGTAAAAGTTAACAGTCAACAGATGTTACTGACAGAGAAGACGGTTGATCGAGTATTATGACTTAACGAAAGGTAAGTACTTTCCCACACACACACACACACACACCAGTTCTCTGTGCACGAGCTCTCTGCCTCCCTATGGTGCGGTATGCGCGCGCACCCGTAACAGTATATTTGGATATTTTTGAATTTGTGCTGAATTGTCTGTGCTCTACGCGAAAATATCACTCGCATTTAAAATTAAACACAATCAGATGAGAAGAGCAACCCTGTATGAGACACACAGGTAATCCGAAATCACCTCGTATCAGCTCTTCAATGTAAATTGTATCAGACAATAAACACATTAATCGATCCTCTGGCGGACGCAGCGATGCACCAAATCGGCGCTTGTATAATCAATGCGTCGATACGAATCGATAAATCGTTACAACCCTACTGATCTATTTAACAAAAGCAGCCTAATGACCATACACAGCCCAAATTCCAACGAAAGAAAAACTTTCCATCTTTGACCTGTAGATAAACTACAACTTGTGGAAACTGTTTAAAAATGGCACCAACCAAAGACTAAAATGCCCGCTTTGAAAAAAGATAGGTATGTATTTTAATTGCTGTTGATATCTCTTGGTATTGTCCAATGTTCTTCTTCTTCTTCTTTGATTTTATGGCGGATTGCGAACCAACTTCATAGGTGCATACCGCCACCTACTGTGGTGGAGTGTGAAGAGAATGAACTAACAAAACAAACTAACTAAAAAAATAATAATTATATTCTATTTTTTAATCCACTTATCCTGATAAATCTCATGATTGCCTTTATCATTTTCCCTGCATTAATCCGTTAGTTAATATTTCAGTTAATGTGAACTCTTGGATTGCAAGTGATTGCATTTCCTCCTTAAGACTTTGCCTTTCTCTTTCATATACCTTACATACCATCATTACATGTTCCACTGTTTCCTCTATTAAACATACTTCACATAACCCTGTATTATGTTTCCCTATTATATGTAACGTGTGATTAAGATAAGAATGACCTGTTCGTAAATGAGTGAGGATAACTTGTTCCCTTCTACTTATATTATGATTGATTTTAGATTTCTTAATACTCCTTTGAACTTTATGAAAATGTTGACCTGTTTGACATGAATCCCAGAATGTTTGCCATTTCCTATTACATGATTCTAAAATTAATTGTTTCCCTTCTGATCTACTAATTGAAATATTAATACTTGGTTTATCCATATTTAAACTATCTTTAGCCATTTGTCTGCTTCTTCATTCCCTTGAACTCCCACATGTGCAGGTACCCATACAAAATTAGTTGTTATTCCCATTCGTTTAATACTATACAATGTAATCATGATTTCTATTAAAATGTCACTTCTATTTGTTTGCATTGATTGCAAACTCAACAGAACAGCCATTGAGTCAGAGCATATTATTACCTTTTCAGGTTTTATTTCATAAACCCATCCAAGTGCCATTAGAATTGCAACCATTTCTGCTGTATACACAGATGTGCCATCTGTTATTCTTCCAGCCTTCCTAATATCAAACTCTGGAACATAGAAAGCAGCTTCTGTTCTTCCAGTTTCTATGTTCTTTGACCCATCTGTATATACTTGAAGAAATGAATAATGCGAATTTTTAATATACTCTGCTACTAATGTTTTTACATTACCCACCTCTCCATTTTCTTTAATTTTCTCATGTATCTTTAAGTCTATTTCAGGTTGATCAAGTAACCAAGGTGGTATTGGAGACGTTACAATTATTGGAGCAAATACTTTCGTATCTAACCTGGTTTCATTAATCCATTTTTTAATTTTCCACGCAAAACCTTTACCTGGTGTATTCATAGTTTCCCAACTTTCCTTAAGTACTTCTTTTACGGGATGATCATTACTTTGTCCATTTAGATTAATCCAATATGCCATAGCTAGTTTTTCCCTTCTTATATACAGAGGCATTTCAGATGTTTCCACCTGCAGTGCTGCATTTGGGGTTGTTTTAACTGCTCCTAAAATTATTCTTAAAGCTTTGGCTTGTATGATATCTAACTTTTTTAACATAGATACAATTGTCCAATGTTAGTGCAGATACATTTATTAATAATAAGAGGCGGCGGCTTGTAGGCACTTAGAGTTAATCTGAAGGACCATGATTGTTAATTGAACAGGGAGGGACCAGTGTTAAAGTGGCAGTGCGTAGAACAGGGGTGCCCGGCCCTGCTCCTGGAGGGCTGCCGTCCTGCAGACTTCGGTTCCAACCAAGCTCCAACACACCTGTCTGTAATTATCAAGCAACCCTGAACACCTTGATTAGCTGCTTCAGCTGTGTTTGATTCGGGTTGGAGCTAAAATCTGTAGGACGGTAGCCCTCCAGGAACAGGGTTGGGCACCCCTGGCGTAGAATATATAAAGAGTAGGGAAACACATTGGTGGTGTACTCAATTCTGAAACAATGGCAGAGAGTTGGTTTATGTGGCAGCTGGTGCTGTTTGTGTGGGTTTGTGCTTTCTGCCATGCTGTTCCACGGTGGAGTAATTCACTCCAGATTCCGCAAGCTTTAGTTGCTCAACAACCTGTACAACAGTCTCCTCAGATGTTTCAGTTTCAGCAACAAAAACAACCACCACAGCAGCAGCAGCAACAAAAACAACCGCAGCAGCAACAAAAACAACCGCAGCAGCCGCCAGTGCTGAAAACAGATCCTCTTAACATGTGTAGTGTTGCTGATTCTGATCAGATCCAATGTGGACAACCTGGTATCAGTGGTGCTGAGTGTGAAGCTATCAACTGCTGCTTTAATGGACAGCAGTGTTATTATGGGATGTCAGGTAAGATTGTTAAAGTAGTAAAACCTTACCTGTCAAACAGTTTCTCTGGTGACTTACTGTCTTCTCATTTCAGTGACTGTCCAGTGTATCAGAGATGGTCAGTTTGTGTTAGTGGTGGCTAGAGATGTTACACTCCCTCATCTGAGTCTGGATTCGATCCATCTACTGGGTGGAAGTGATCCACCTTGTGCTCCTGTTGGTTCCACACCTTCCTTTGCCATATACCAGTTTCCTGTCACAGCCTGTGGAACGAGCATGATGGTGAGTTTGTTGTTGATGGTTTTGATGTCCTGGAACAGATTTGACTTTGACCATCTTCCTGTTGACAGGAGGAAAACGGGTATGTGGTTTATGAGAACAGAATGACTTCATCCTATGAAGTGGGGATTGGACCTCTTGGCTCCATCACAAGAGACAGCCATTTTGAGTAGGTCATTTGTGTTTTATCATGATTAGAGCTCAATGAACAAATACAAGAAGTTCACTGTTTGTTGTGTAGGCTTCTCTTCCAGTGTAGATATTCTGCCACTGCTGTGGAAGCTCTGGTTGTGGAGGTCAACACTGTTCCTCCTCCTCCACCAGTAGCTGCTCCTGGACCCCTCAGGGTGGAGCTTAGACTGGCAAATGGTCAGTGTGTCACCAAAGGTTGTGCAGAAGGTAACTCATAAATATCCTCCTGAAACAAGCTGCTGCAGTATCTTTGTAAAACTGCATTCAACAGTAACGCACATGATGTTCCTCAGGGGATGAGGCGTACACTTCCTACTACAGTGACGCTGAATATCCAGTCACTAAGGTCCTGCGAGAGCCTGTGTACGTTGAGGTGCACATTATGGAGCGGACTGACCCCAATATTGTCCTGATGTTGGGACATTGTTGGGCGACAACAACCCCGAGTCCACTCAGTCTACCCCAGTGGGACCTTCTAGTTAATGGGTAAGTAGGATGTGAGTTTTGTCCAGTTAGCCTGATGTGAACAAGTCCTGACTGCAGTCTCTGTTTTAGATGCCCTTACCAGGATGATCGTTACCTGACCACTCTGGTTCCTGTGGTTGGCTCTTCTGATCTACCATTCCCAACCCACTACAAGCGCTTTATTGTAAAGATGTTTACATTTGTGGATCCAGCATCAATGGCCCCTCTGCAGGAAACTGTATGATCACTTGATCACCTAACACTTTTACTCTCTGTATGTTTGAGTGTACTAAAGGTTCATGTTCTCTTGTCAGATCTTCATTCACTGCAGTACTGCAGTCTGCCATCCTGCATCTGGCTCCTGTGAGCAGAGCTGTGCCAGGAAACGTAAGTTGGTTAAGTGTTGAGGTGCTTCTCAGTTCTTTGCATCCTTGTTTCCTCAAAGACGTGAGGACCGAGCATTAAGTGAAGTGACATAACCTTACACTCAACTGAGTTCCTTTATTACATTATCAAGTGCATTAATGAGTAAAGTTCATAACATTACTACATTAACATGAAGACAAACATTCTTCCAGGTTGTAGAATGAGGAAACTTATTGTGAAACACCTTTCATCTGTGTGTCTTATTTCTCTTGTTCTGCAGGTAGAGCAGTTGATGTGGTGTCCACCTCTAGTGACGGAGCTGTGGTTTCTAGTGGAGCTCTTACTATCATCATGACTTGATGTGTTGTGCTGTTTTAATAAACTTTGAGTAAACGCCATTAGTCTGTGGTAATTTGACTGTGAATGTGGAGTGTGTAACTACATTATCAGATTTGATCTTGACATGTGCTCTCTAGCCACTATTTATGTAAATGTGGGCTCCACCATCTTTGAGTTCTTTTGCATAAGATTTCAAAGAAGGCACAATATTTCTGTAAATCTACGGTGTACATTTAATGAATAATCCTTAAATATAAGCAGTGTTTTTTCTTTATTTTAGTACATTATAAAAGTAAATCTTGTTGGTGCTGATGGCATAGTGGGCAGCGCTCTGACATGTGTTACTTCTCTCTTCCCTGTCCTCTCCTAAACACTGTTAAATGAAGACGACAACTGGGCAAAAAATAACTTGCGAATCTTTTCTTAACCGTATCTTATAACCAAGGCCTATTAGAAACTTGCACTGAAATAACAAATTAAACTTCAGAATACACTTATGAATTTTTTTTTACAACCAGTAAGTGTTTATTATTTTGGAATTTTTTTTCAAGCTACTACATGATATATTAAATATACTTCATTATATATAGCAGCATACATTTATCTTCTGTACATTTCTCCTCATCTTTCCTCTTTTTAAACAGTGGTGTGTTTACCATTTTGGTGGCCCTTAGCAAAGTCCAAGAACCGGGGTCCCCATGCCCCAGCATTGCCCAAGGTTTTTCAATTGAATTGCACAACAATAATATTCAGTATATAGAATTGAGACATATATAAACTAGGTTTATTTTGTTTTACACTGCTTAAAATAACACTAAATTGCTAGTTTGGTATGACAAAAATTCTTGGTTTAAAAAAATGTTTCATGCCCCTCTCAGATATATCTTTTGCTTGCAAATGTCTTATAGGATTATTTAAAACAATGTAATTAAAACTGCAACTTCAGTGTCTGACATCTTACTAAAAAACTAAATGAGGAAAAAGAGGAAGTATTAGATTAAGATTCAGACTGATCTAACAAACTGAAATAACAAACACCAGCAAACAATATTGTAAGTTGGTTATTGCTTGAATTTATGGATGGGAATCACATAACTCTCATGTTCATATTGACATTAAGACTGCGTCTTAAGAATGATTCTGACTAACTAGCAATTAGTTAGGGTTAATCAGTCTTATTATTTGGATTTAAATTGGACCAATCTACCTTTCTATGTAACATACTTAAAACAGTTATGATCAGTCTTGAAGAAAAAAATTCATGACCAACTTTAAAGACTAGTCTTAAAGTTTTATGCAACCGGCCACGGGTCTGTTTTTTAGGTTCGGGTTGTATTTAATCTTCTAAAACTCGTCAGATCGTCTGTTTAAGCCAGGAACTTCTATGGTGCAGATTGCACACGCTAAAGTTTTGATTACCGGTAGATGTCACGTGACAGACGCAATCGTTCCGTTACTCATGACAACACAACAAGGTTCGTCGTCAGGATTGCAGTGATGTAGCGGAGTGGCAATCGGGAGAGTCGGGACTTTTCCCGGTGGGCCGGTAGTGTTTGAGGCCGCGAGGGCCGGTTTGATAATAGCCGGGCTTTCAGTCTTTTGTCATGCATCCACTCCCGCCACACATTGTATTTCTCACACGGAAAAACTATTTATCATATATTTAATATGCTGCAGCGCCCAAAATGTATCTGGCAACACCGCTCTCTCTATCAAGCCCGTCTCCCCTGGAGTTCTAGCAGTGTTGCCAGATCTCGTGAGACAAATAAGCAACCAGGCCTGTGAAAACAAGTCCAAAACAAGCGACTTTTCTAGGCCGCCCTTGAGTAGTCCCACACGACAGGTTGAAACCATTCTTTTACTCCTTTCTCTCAGTCTTTTCCCACTTTGTCCCAGGCATTTGTTCCTCCAAAAAACTCTCCTACAGTCCAGTCAGTCACCATCAGTCGCAACTCGCGCAAATTAATTTAAAGTTTACATCACTCCCTGACTACGTTTTCCTAACCAGAAAAAAAACAGATTGCCCTGCTCTGCCTCTGATTGGCTAGTACTCATTGCCATCTGGGTCAGAGCCAATTAGAAACAGGTATGGGTGGGAAAAACTGCTGTCTCCTGTGTGTATGGGGAAAGGGGAGAGACAGAGAAAACAGGCTAGACAAACTCCTCCGTTTAAATAACATATAGAAAATATCTGATTGACAACTTATTATGGAGCTGGGATCAAGCCCAAATAAGCAACTACACTTTAGAAACAAGCCCAAAATAACGCGACCCGCGACTACCAATATTTGTCAAGTCAAGTCAAGTCAACCTTTATTTTTATAGCACATTTAAAAATAACAAAGGTTGAGCCAAAGTGCTTTACAAATGAATAAAAATATATATATAAAAAAAAAAACACAACAACACATAATTTATCAACCTCAACACATAATTTGTTATCTATTCAAAGGCTACAGTGAACAGATATGTCTTCAAGGACGACTTAAAAATGGCTAAAGATGAAGATGACCTCACATAGAGAGGAAGACTATTCCACAATTTTGGACCCCTCACCGAAAAAGCGTGGTCACCCTTGGATTTATACCGGCAGCGAGGAACCGTCAGTAACAGTTGGTCAGAGGACCTTAGTGCTCTAGTCGGAGAGTAAAGATGTAAAAGATCACTGATGTACTTGGGAGCGAGCCCAGCTAATGCCTTATAAACAAACATAAAAATTTTGAAATCCACTCTGTATTTGACCGGGAGCCAGTGTAAGTTTCTCAGAGCTGGGGTAATGTGATCCCTTTTCCTTAAACCAAGTAACAGTCTGGCTGCAGCATTCTGAACAAGTTGTAAACGAGATAATGCATTTTGGGGCAAGCCACTGTACAGTGAATTACAATAATCTAACCTAGATGTAATAAATGAATGGATTACAATTTCCAAGTCAGAAGGGGAGAGCAAGGATTTAATTTTAGCAATTTGTCTCAGTTGGTTAAAACTGCTTTTTACAACGGCACTAATCTGCTTGTTGAAAAGAAGGGAAGAGTCAAAAATTACTCCAAGGTTCCTCACATGGTCTTGTATATTCGATGCTAACGGGCCTAGTTCGACAACTAGTCCAGGCTGACTGGACAAGGAGGATCCAAGAATCAGGACTTCCATTTTTCTCTCATTTAATTGTAAAAAGTTGTTTGCCAGCCACTGTTTTATATCTTTAAAACAATTTAATGCATTGTTAAGGCTGGTACAGACGGTACGACTTTAAAATCGTCGGCCGATTTTCCAACCCTGAGAGACCCCACACACGGCGATAAAACATCGCGGGTCTAACAGTTTTGGTCGTACAGTTAGTGGTGCGCTGCCACATGGCAAAATCAACACATCACACACGAACCGATTTGACTCCCGAGCAGTCCCAGGTCAGACGGGAAATCTCGCAAAATCTCTCGCGATCAAACGTGATTTCAGAGTAAACAATCATGGCGGACGAAGAGGATGCAGTGGCGATAGTTTGCAGTTTGTTTTTAACCAAAAATTGCGTTTGCGCGCAATTTCTGTTTTACCCTTGGTCTAGTCCATAGTTGGATGCATTGAGATGCAGTAAATATGACCGGTGACTTCCCGGTACTTCCTCGCTGCTTCGTCACCTCGCTTTCTGATTGGCTACATGTCACAGTCCACAGGCTGCGTGCTCGTTTGTCCGCAGGAGACACCACACACGAGAAGAAATCGGGCCAAAAAAATCCAACATGTTGGATATCCCCGATTTGAGATCGGAGCGGTCCCGAGGTCCTTCCGAGTAGACGAGAGCAGTCTAAACACACCACACACGGCAAGAATATCTGATCAGTTTATTTTAGGTTATCGGAGCATCCTTAAGATTGTCGGAAGGGGTGAATCGGGGCTAAAATCGGCATAATTATCCTGCCGTGTGAACCAGCCTTTAGATGCACAGTTCTTGTCTATACTCACAGGAAAATAAAATTGGGAGTCGTCGGCATAGCAGTGATAGGATATACTATACTTCTGAAAGATGGAACTCAGAGGAAGCATGTACAATGAAAATAACAGGGGTCCCAAAATTGATCCCTGAGGAACACCACATTTTAACTGGGATGAAGCAGAAGAGAAGTTGGCCATGTTCACAGAGAAAGTCCTTTCTTTTAAATAGGAAGAGAACCACTGAAGGGTTGTCCCATGGATGCCCACCATGCATTCTAAACGTTTCAGAAGAATATCATGATCAATTGTGTCAAAGGCAGCGCTGAGATCTAACAAAACTAGGACCACTGGCGAACCTAAATCCATAGATAATAAGATATCATTTGTGACCCTAAGTAATGCAGATTCAGTGCTGTGCAAACATCTGAAGCCGGACTGAAATGTATCCAAAATATTAAATGCGTTTAAGTAGGAGTAAAGCTGAGAGTAGACGACTCTCTCCAAAATCTTTGACATAAAAGGCAATTTGGAGATCGGTCTGTAATTATCATGTTTCGAAGGATCCAGATAAGCTTTCTTCAAAAGGGGATGTATAATAGCATGCTTAAAGCTACTGGGCACAATGCCACTTGCTAATGAGCTGTTGACTATAGCTGTCACACTGACATTAAGTGTCATAAAAACTTCTTTAAAAAGACGTGTAGGAAGTGAATCCAGCTTATAGCTTGAAAACTTCAACTTAGCGACTATGTCTGCTATTTGTTCTGATGTAACTAGTTCGAAATTAGTCAGAGAACTGGTAACTGGAGTAGTTTGAGGTTGATCAAATGGAACGGGTATAATCCCACATTTTATTTGCTCAATTTTATGAGTAAAAGAGTGTAGAAATAATTGACAGTTCTCTTCAGAAGCTTCCAGAACAATGTTTTCTGTTGGATATAAAACCGAATTAATTGTCTTAAACAAAACTTTCGGTCTATTAGCATTTTCAGAGATCAGTGTAGAAAAATAGTTGGCTTTTGCATCCTTAACAGCTTTCTGATAAGTTGTCAAACATTCTTTTAGGATGCCATAAGAGACTTGAAGCTTATCTCGTTTCCATTTTCGCTCAGCCATTGTGCACTCTTGCCTGAGAGCGCGAGTTTCATAATTTAACCAAGGCTGAGAGACACTCTTACCAATATTTGTAAGCGACTTTACACAAAAGCAAGCCCAAAGTCACTTATGATAAGCGGACTTGGCAACACTGAGTTCTAGTCGAGCGTGCTGCGTGCGGCTGCGTGCCACTTATCAGCCAATCAAAACAAAGAAAAGAAAAAGGCTACACAATAGCCAATCAGAAAATAGCACTGTTGTATCTGTGTAAGATTTAACGCAACAACCAATAAAAAAAGCATATCCTCGTTTGCTTTATTTATGCTGCCAAATAATTTAGGTAAGACTGTTATTCTTACACAAACTAATTTGTTAAACACATTTAAATTACAACCCCAAAACAGAAAAAGTTGGGACACTGTAGAAATTGTGAGTAAAAAAGGAATGGAATAATTTACAAATCTCATAAACTTATATTTTATTCGCAATAGAATATAGATAACATATCAAATGTTTAAAGTGATACATTTTGAAATGTCATGCCAAATATTGGCTCATTTTGGATTTCATGAGAGCTACACATTCCAAAAAAAGTTGGGACAGGTAGCAATAAGAGGCCAGAAAAGTTAAATGTACATATAAGGAACAGCTGGAGGAGGACCAATGTTTAGGAATAGGAATGTTTTCCCATTCTTGTCTAATACAGACTTCTAGTTGCTCAACTGTCTTAGCTCTTCTTTGTCGCATCTTCCTCTTTATGATTTACCAAATCTTTTCTATGGGTGACAGATCTGGACTGCAGGCTGGCCATTTCAGTACTCAGATCTTTCTTCTACGCAGTCTTGACATTGTAATTGATGCAGTATGTGGTCTGGCATTGTCATGTTGGAAAATGCAAGGTCTTCCCTGAAAGAGACGATGTCTAAATGGAATCAAATGTGTCCAGAACTTGGATAAACCTTTCAGCATTGATGGTGCCTTTCCAGATGTGTAAGCTGCCCATGACACACGTACTCATGCAACCCCAAACCATCAGAGATGCAGGCTTCTGAAAAGAATGCTAATAACAACTTGGGTTGTCATTGTCCTCTTTAGTCCGGATGAAATGTCATCCCAGTTTTCCAAAAAGAACTTCAAATTTTGATTCGTTGGACCACAGAACAGTTTTTCACTTTGCTACAGTCCATTTTAAATGAGCGTTGTCCAGGGAAACGCCTGTGCTTCTGGATCATGTTTAGATATGGCTTCTTTTTTGACCTATAGAGTTTTAGTTGGCAACAGCGAATGACACGGTGGATTGTGTTCACTGACAATGTTTTCTGGAAGTATTCCTGACCCCATTTTATGATTTCCATTACAGCAACATTCCTGTATGTGATGCAGTGCCGTCTAAGAGCCCGAAGATCACGGGCATCAAGTATGGTTTGTCGGTCTTGACCCTTACGCACAGAGATTGTTCCAGATTCTCTGAATCTTTGAATGATATTATGCACTGTAGATGATGATAACGTCAATCTCTTTGCAACTTTTGTCTGAGAAACTCAGAAAACTATTTTTCACCGCAGTATTCGGGGAATTGGTGATTCTCTGCCCATCTTGACTTCTGAGAGACACTGCCACTCTGAGAGGCTCTTTTTATACCCAATCATGTTGCCAAATGACCTAATAAGTTGCAAATTGGTCCTTAAGCTTTTCCTTGTGTGTACATTGAGATTTTCTGGCCTCTTATTCCTACCTGTCCCAACTTTTTTTGGAATGTGTAGCTCTCATGAAATGCAAAATGAGCCAATATTTGGCATGACATTTCAAAATATCTCACTTTCAACATTTGATATGTTATCTATATTCTACTGTGAATAAAATATAAGTTTATGAGATTTGTAAATTATTCCATTACTTTTTTACTCACAATTACTACAGTGTCCCAACTTTTTCTGTTTTGAGGTTGTATAAATAAAACATAAATATGGTAACCTCCTGCTGTCATGCTTGAACAATTAAATTAAAAGCTTGTCTCTTATAGACGCCTGTCTCTTTTAGACGCCTGGTGTGACGATAGGTTTGGGAAAATAAAAGCCTGGGCTATTATTTGAAGTTTTACGGTATATGTGCCCTCACGAGGATGAGCGCAAATATTATTCTACGTGCATACTCGCACATCACTCGCCCGAGTGTGCTTTATCCGTACCTTAGATTTGGGTCTGAATAAACGTAACATACTTTCGCACAACTTGTAGCCAGTAGGGGCCCCCCCAAGCCTGCGAGGCCCCACGCAAATGCGTGGTTTGCGTAGTGGGTAAACACGCTACTGTTCCTAACCTAGGTACTTGATGGCTCTTTTTCTTATATGTAGTTGTGTGCATTATATGTAATCTAGAGTTCTCAACGGGTCGGGCCAGCCCGACAAACCCGACGGGACCCGCGAATTCGGGCCGGGTTCGGGTCAAAAATATAAGCAACTGAGTCGGGTCGGGTCGGACCTCGGGCTTAATCTTTTACGCTCCGCGAAAAAAATTATTAATCATCACTGCTGTTCACCGTAAAGAAAGTCTGGTCTGGCTGCTGCAACATGCATCACAGAGAGGGGCGGGGGATAGCAATGAGTTCCGGGATGGATCAGCAACGGATCCAGACCGGAGCTGCCGGCTTCAGAACGGATCCGTTGCGGATCCGCCCCAGAGCTTATTGCTATCACTGCATGCACGCCTGTTGCCTGGAGAAGAAGAGATGGAGAAAAGTAAACTTGCCGCAGGTGAATTCATTTTTAGGCATATTTATATAGCCTATATTTAAAGTTTATTGTTTCAGTTGTTTGTATTGTTAAAGGCGTGAACATTAAAGCTTGGTTTGAATTTCCGTCTGCTGGTCATGATAATAGCCTAACGTTACGTGTATGAGAAAAAAAGGCAGGGGGGGGGGGTCGGCGGCGTCGGGCCGCTGGTCGGGTTCGGACAGATAATTCACGTTGATGTGTCGGGTTACATCGGGTCCGGGCTTTAAAAGCCACGGGCCGGGTCGGGTTGTAAGTTTCAGGCCCGTTGAGAACTCTAATGTAATGTAATGTGTTGCATTACATCTAACACTCTGCGCCCCTATGCGCTATTAGGCTGTGTACACACCAAAAGATTTTTACATCTTATAAGATTTTAAAAATGTAATGGACCACAAACATGAGGCTAAAAAATCCTAGATTTAACCGTTTTGCTCCTATAGTGTGTGCAAAACTGTTGGACAGTGGCCCTCCAGGACCAGGATTCCCCACTCCTGGTTTAAAGTCATGCTTCATCCTTGGATCAATGCACAAGGTCAGGATTAGTTGGAGAACATTGTTTAAAGGAGTTTTTGGATGTGCAATGGAAATGTGTATTGTGTAACTTTAGAAGGATCTCTTGACAGAAATGTAATTTAATGTACGTGGCTATACTATCAGTGGTGTATAAAGAATTTACATAATAAACTGTATTGTTTTTATTACTTTTGAATGAGACATATTTATCTACATACACCACGGGTTCCCTTACATGGAAGTCACCATCATGTTTCTACTGTAGCCCTAAATGGACAAACTGCTCTACTGAACGCATTTTGTCATTATGCTGTCCCAGATGATGACGTGTTTGTCCTGTGGCGGCTACTGTAGCTTCTCTATGTGATTCTAAAGGGAGGGTGAGCTGTTGGTTATAATTCATAATCTCACCGTTAGATGACGCTAAAATCTACACACAGCACACAGGTGTTAACATGAAATTAGGGAAATGGACAGAAGTCTACCTGTGCCGATTGGATTTTACTTTAAAGAAAAGATTTCAGTGAGTTAACACGACCTTACAAGTGACCAGCTTATTAAGCATAATCAGAGTAAAACTGTAAATGTAAAAGATCTCAGTAAAAAGATCTGCCTTTACGCTTTGTTTATCCATGAATGCTTTTTTTGGAAAATATTCAATAAAGTCTACAGAGCATAGCACATCTTTAGCCTTACCCCAGATTTCCACCGACTGCGGAGCGGCTGCAGATCAGCTCCGTTGCGTTACGGCTCCGCACTCCGCCGTCCGTCAATACCCACCAGATCCGTATTTGTTGCAGAGCGGCTGCGTGCTGAAGTGACGAGGACCCATGAGGTCTCGCAAATTCACGTGATGAACGCGCGATACCGAGTTCTGTCTCTGCCCATTATGCCGTTGAATTATGCCGTTTTTACAAACCAGCCCAGATCACAACACGAGATCTCGCGTAGACAGAGCAGTACATCAAATCCATCCAAAATTATAAAAATAAAAAGGCTGCTAAAACATTTACTTATGCTCTATCTTTAATGTATTTATTTGAAACTCCCCCTGGCTCTGTTCTTGTCTATTGTTTGTTGTTACTGTATTAATTACTTTATTTGTGTGTGTGTTTGTAATGTTTGTATTGCAAAGATTGACTGCGGATTCGGAGCGCAGTCAGTGGAAATACACACATTGAATGGAAACCGATTGACTCCGCCGCCGTTCCGCAGCAGATCCGCAGCCGTTTCGCAGTCGGTGGAAATCCGGGGTTAGTTTAAATGCATTCCTCTTGCACAATGAAAAATTATCCTCTAGAATGGCTGTTTGTCATGCTGTAAAGATGAGGGTTCTAGTGAAATCATTTGGTACAGTGGTTCTCAACTCCAGTCCCCCCCCCAAGAATGTTTTAGATGTATCCTTATATGAAACACCTGATTCCACTCATTAGGCTCCTGCCAGAATGAAACTTTTCCTTAAAGCTATGGTCTACGATTTCAAAGATTGTTCATTATTAATAACCTCGTTTAGATGCTGGTTATGGTTCTACAGTAACATCCTAACAATATGAAGAGAAAAAAGAATTTAAAAAATCCATTCAGTCTATTGGGTGTATGGTAGCAGATAAGTTGACCAATGTAAACTGTCCGGCCAGACAGCTTACATTGGTTAACTGCACTCATCCAATCCCTGCTACATTTGAAAATCCACCTCGTGCTCACGTCTCCACCCCATCACACACCACCCCGCCCCTCTCCTGCCTGCGACATGAAATTTGTGTCAGTGTATGGTAGCTAGCGAAGCAGCAACATCTCACTAATGGAAAAAAACTAAATGACAGCAGCAAGCAGCCCCTGCTTGTCCCTACAGTAAAGGTTGGAAGAAAAAGGAAGTCTGTTGAAGAAAGAGCAGAGGTTAAAAAAATGTGAAAAATGGCGGACTCTAAGTAAAATCAATATATGGTCCGCCATTGACCGTTGGAGGAAGCTTCAGGGAGATTTGGGGCTGAAAACCGACGCCGACACGGCAGACTTTTGTTGAACAGGTACGCACTTATGTATACTTTTATTGTGTGAGGTGTTACATAAATATCTTTTTATGAGTCTGACAACAAGCTGTCGGTCGGCATCAGAATGTTAGCCGTTTAGCATCGCGTATCACGGGTCAAAGTAATTATATTTACTAAGATTGTGTGAGGTGTTACATAAATATAGTATTATAATCTGACTACATGCTGATGCTGCCGGTCGGCATTGGAATGTTAGCCATTTAGCATCGCGTATCACGGGTCAAAGTAATTATATTTATAAAGTCATTTCTTGAAGCTCATGAGGGGAAACGTATGCCAAACGTTGTTGTGAAAGTAAATAACGTCAATTACAATCATAATTGTAATTGTTCATTCCTTCAAGCCTTTATGTGTTTACTGCTCGGTAAATCTCTGTTCTGATGTTTACTACCAGTGATAAATGAGTGACGTTGAATGAGTGACGTTGAATGAGTGACGTTGTTCAGTGGTTTCCCGGTGGGAGGGATCAGGTAGCACAGAGGGGCGGGATGAGTTTTTTAAAACTTACTAACCGTCTCAGGCTTTCTAGACCGATTTTTAACATCGTATACTACAGCTTTAATTAACATCTACAAGCTGATGATCTGAATCAGGTGTTTAATATATGGAGACATCTAAAATGTTCTGGGAGAAGGGGCCGAGGACTGGAGTTGAGAACCATTGATTTAGTAAAACTCTTGCGCTGCGTCCCAAACCACCTACTTCCATACTATATAGTATTTATTTTTTATTTAATTAGTTATTTAATATGGACATAGCAATAACATTGGATGAACCAGATGCATTGTATAAAGTGTTATAGCACATGTGCTAATTTTCAACACCTGTCCATAGGAGGCTTTTACAACTAAAAAACTAACTAAAACCACAGTATACTAAACAAGCACAGTTACACATGAGAACAACTTTGGCCCGATTTAAGCCACTGTTTGAGCTCTCTGATAAAGATGTTAATATTGTTCTGCAGTTTAAATCCAGTGGGGAGAGAGTTCCATAGTATAGCCCCTCTGAAGGAGATGCTAGATTGTCCAAAAGATGTTCTTAGCTTCGGGAGCACACAATCCCCACTAGCTGAGGCTCTGGTGGAAGAGAACCCTGACGCCTCTTCATGAGTCCCGAAAACAGTGGTGACACACAATTGTTCAAACATTTAAAAGTCAATTTCAAAACACTAAACTTTATAAAATTTTCAAAAGTAAAAAGCTTGTGCTTTTGTATGATATCACACTGATGCCATCTCATAGGTTTTTTATCAAATATCTTAATTGCCTGTTTGTAAAGAGAGGTGACTGGTTTCAGAGTGGACGAAAGTAGGCAAAGTAGTGCTTTTTACATACTATATAGTATGGAAGTAAGCAGTTTGGGATGCAGCGTTGGTATTGTCCAATTGTAGTGCAGGCACGTTTATGAATAATAATTAGCGGCGGCTTGTAGGCACTTAGGGTTAATCTGAAGGACCATGATTGTTAATTGAACAGGGAGGGACCAGTGTTAAAGTGGCAGTGTGTAGAATATATAAAGAGTAGGGAAACACATTGGTGGTGTACTCAATTCTGGAACAATGGCAGAGAGTTTGTTTATGAGGCAGCTGGTGTTGTTTGTGTGGGTTTGTGCTTTCTGCCATGCTGTTCCATGGTGGAGCAATTCACCCCAGATTCCTCAAGCTTTAGTTGCTCAACAACCTGTACAACAGTCTCCTCAGATGTTTCAGCAGAAGCAGCCCCAGCAGCAACAAAAACAACCGCAGCAGCCGCCACAGCAGCAACAAAAACAACCGCAGCAGCCGCCACAGCAGCAACAAAAACAACCGCAGCAGCCGCCACAGCAGCAACAAAAACAACCGCAGCAGCCGCCACAGCAGCAACAAAAACAACCGCAGCAGCCGCCACAGCAGCAACAAAAACAACCGCAGCAGCTGCCAGTGCTGAAAACAGATCCTCTTAACAAGTGTAGTGTTGCTGATTCTGATCAGATCCAATGTGGACAACCTGGTATCAGTGGTGCTGAGTGTGAAGCTATCAACTGCTGCTTTAATGGACAGCAGTGTTATTATGGGATGTCAGGTAAGATTGTTAAACTAGTAAAACCTTACCTGTCAAACAGTTTCTCTGGTGACTTACTGTCTTCTCATTTCAGTGACTGTCCAGTGTATCAGAGATGGTCAGTTTGTGTTAGTGGTGGCTAGAGATGTTACACTCCCTCATCTGAGTCTGGATTCGATCCATCTACTGGGTGGAAGTGATCCACCTTGTGCTCCTGTTGGTTCCACACCTTCCTTTGCCATATACCAGTTTCCTGTCACAGCCTGTGGAACGAGCATGATGGTGAGTTTGTTGTTGATGGTTTTGATGTCCTAGAACAGATTTGACTTTGACCATCTTCCTGTTGACAGGAGGAAAACGGCTATGTGGTTTATGAGAACAGAATGACTTCATCCTATGAAGTGGGGATTGGACCTCTTGGCTCCATCACAAGAGACAGCCATTTTGAGTAGGTCATTTGTGTTTTATCATGATAAGAGCTCAATGAACAAATACAAGTTCACTGTTTGTTGTGTAGGCTTCTCTTCCAGTGTAGATATTCTGCCACTGCTGTGGAAGCTCTGGTTGTGGAGGTCAACACTGTTCCTCCTCCTCCACCAGTAGCTGCTCCTGGACCCCTCAGGGTGGAGCTTAGACTGGCAAATGGTCAGTGTGTCACCAAAGGCTGTGCAGAAGGTAACTCATAAATGTCCTCCTGAAACAAGCTGCTGCAGTATCTTTGTAAAACTGCATTCAACAGTAACGCACATGATGTTCCTCAGGGGATGAGGCGTACACTTCCTACTACAGTGCTGCTGAATATCCAGTCACTAAGGTCCTGCGAGAGCCTGTGTACGTTGAGGTGCGCATTATGGAGCGGACCGACCCCAATATTGTCCTGATGTTGGGACATTGTTGGGCGACAACAACCCCGAGTCCACTCAGTCTACCCCAGTGGGACCTTCTAGTTAATGGGTAAGTAGGATGTGAGTTGTTTGTCCAGTTAGCCTGATGTGAACAAGTCCTGACTGCAGTCTCTGTTTTAGATGCCCTTACCAGGATGATCGTTACCTGACCACTCTGGTTCCTGTGGTTGGCTCTTCTGATCTACCATTCCCAACCCACTACAAACGCTTTATTGTAAAGATGTTTACATTTGTGGATCCAGCATCAATGGCCCCTCTGCAGGAAACTGTATGATCACTTGATCACCTAACACTTTTACTCTCTGTATGTTTGAGTGTACTAAAGGTTCATGTTCTCTTGTCAGATCTTCATTCACTGCAGTACTGCAGTCTGCCATCCTGCATCTGGCTCCTGTGAGCAGAGCTGTGCCAGGAAACGTAAGTTGGTTAAGTGTTGAGGTGCTTCTCAGTTCTTTGCATCCTTGTTTCCTCAAAGACGTGAGGGCCGAGCATTAAGTGAAATGACATAACCTTACACTCAACTGAGTTCCTTTACATTATCAAGTGTATTAATGAGTGAGGTTCATAGCATTACTACATTAAAATGAAGACAAACTTCTTGAGTGCTGAAAAATTGGTTTATCACTGATCATTTATATAGGTTGTCTTAACATGTATGTCAAATATTGTCTCTACATTTACTATTTAATGACTAATACTTTTTGATATGAGGTCCCACAAGACGGGAAGGCTCAATTATTGGATACCAGGTTGTAGAATGTAGAAACGAGGAAATGTTTTGAGAAACACCCTTCGTCTCTGTGGTAGTGGATTTTTTTTTTGTTAATTTCTCTCTTGTTCTGCAGGTAGAGCAGTTGATGTGGTGTCCACCTCTAGTGAGGGAGCTGTGGTTTCTAGCGGAGCTCTTACTATCACCATGACTTGATGTGTTGTGCTGTTTTAATAAACTTTATGAATAAGACTCATATATTATAGTCTGTGGTAATTTGAGTGTGAATGTGGAGTGTAACACTAAATTATCAGACTTGATCTTGACATGGGCTCTCTATCCGTTATGTAACTCTGGGCACCCCCATCTTTGAGCTCTTTCGCATAAGATTTCAAATTAAGCACCATTTCGGTAAATGTACGTTTAAATGTAATTATTTAACGAATAATACTTGAAAATATAAGCAGTTTTAATACAGTATTTTATAAAAGTAAATCTTGTCGGAGCTGATGGTGCAGTGCTCTGACATGTAATACTTTTGGTGACAACTTTTGGTTGTATGAAGACTTTACATAAGCTGTTTTAATTACTTCTGAATGAGCTGTTTAGTTACATACACCATGTTCCCTTACGTGGAAGTTACCATGTGGCCCTAAATGGACAAACTGCTCTACTGAACGCATTTCGGCATTATGCTGTCTCAGATGATGTGTTTGTCCTGTGGAAGCTACTGTAGCTCCTCTGTCACTCTAAAGGGAGGGTGAGCTGTGGACTGATGTTGGTTGCAATTCATAATCTCACAGTTACATGCCGCTAAAATCTACACACAGCACCTTTTAGGCGTTAACAATAAATTGGGGAAACAGACAGAAGTCTACCTGTGCTGATTGGATTTTATTTTAAAGAGATGTTTTCAGTGAGTTGACACGACCTTACAAGTGATCAGCTTATTAAACATAATCAGAGTAAAACTGTGCATGTTAACCCACTCAGTGAAAGGTCTGCCTTTACGCTTTATCCATGAATGCCTCTCTTGGAAAATATTCAATGAAGTCTACAGAGCATAGCACTTCTTTAGCCTTAGTTTAAATACCACATTGTGCAAGAGGAATGCATTTAAACCAGTGGCCACCAATCCTGGTACTGGAGGGCCAGTGTCTCTGCAGAGTTTAGATCCAACCCTAATCAAACACACCTGAAACACATTAATTAGCTGCTTAAGGTATGTTTGATTAGGATTGGAGCTAAACTCTGCAGAGACACCGGCCCTCCAGGACCAGGATTGGTGAACCCTGATTTAAACCAGCCAAGTAAAAAATTGTCCTCTAGAATTGCTGTTTGTTAGGCTGTAAAGATGAGAGCATTTAGAAAAACTCTTGGGCTGAATCCGAAATCGCATACTGAGTACGTACTGAATTTCACTGAGTACCTACTTAACGAGCGCTAAGACAGTACGTACATTTGCGTTAGCATGGACAGCATCCGCCATGTTGACTTTATCATGTGACCCATAATGTAATAGACTTGTTCGAGTTCATGCGCAGAACCTCAAGAAACGACAGGAGGATGACATCACAATACCACGAGAGCGACTCGAAATCAGAGTTCTCTGTATAATTTCTGCAATCGCTTTTGCGGTACTTTGAAGTCATCCACCTGTTAGTTCTTGCAGCGGTACATGAACTCGAACAAACCTAATAACAGGCACGAGAACGTATGCGTTTGTATGAGGGACAGGTGCACTAACACCTGATTGCATCAGTAACTTGACAACTCTACTACGGTCTCTGTCAGTGTTACAGATATTATATTACACATTATTTTGTAGTGGACAAAAATAAGTAAAACAAGCAAACTGTAATTTAATATATATTGTCAGATGACAAGTGATTATATACACTTTAGTGAAGCAATAATGCCATTTTATTTACTTAAAGGAACAGGAAACATGAATTTAAAAATCAATGAATAAAACCATCACAATAAATGAAAACGTATAAAAGTGAATACCATATGAAACAAATCTTTATTAAAATCTATTTATTTAAGAAAACATCACATACCATCTCAACACAGCTGTGACAATTCTGCAGCTTTATTTTCATGAATCAGCTGAGCACTTTGTGGTATATCCTGGGTCTGTGCGTAAGGTCAGGGTGCTGGAACAGCCCTGTGTGTGTATGGAAATCACCCGATTGGCTGGTCTCCAGTCGATTGCTGTGCTTTCCCGTGGCATCATGGAAAGCTGGGATAGAAGTGTCCATCCGATGCATGCTTCCAAATTTGGGCGGACTTAGTAGGGTATCCGGGGATTTTTCGCCTACTGATTTAATGAATACTGAGGATTCTGGCATACTAGATCTGTTCAAGTACTATATTTTAGTAAAAGTATGCTGTTTCGGACGATACGTAAGTACATGTGCCTCTGAATCTCGCGAGAAATAGTCAAAAATCACGGTAATTCTCGCCTACCCTTTTACGTATACTGATGTTTCAGACATACTATTCATTCACCCACTGCTTTTTGCCTACTATATAGTATGGCAGTACGCGGTTTCTGATTCAGCCTTGGTATTGTCCAATTTTAGGGCAGGCACATTTATGAATAATAATTAGCGGCAGCTTGTAGGCACTTAGGGTTAATCTGAACGTCCATGATTGTTAATTGAACAGGGAGGGACCAGTGTCAAAGTAGCAGTGTGCAGAATATATAAAGAGTAGGGAAACACATTGGTGGTGTACTCAATTTTGGAACAATGGCAGAGAGTTGGTTTATGAGGCAGCTGGTGCTGTTTGTGTGGGTTTGTGCTTTCTGCCATGCTGTTCCATGGTGGAGTAATTCACCCCAGATTCCGCAAGCTTTAGTTGCTCAACAACCTCGACAAGAGTCTTCTCAGATGTTTCAGTTTCAACAGAAGCAGCAACCACCGCAGCAACAAAAACAACAGCAGCAGCCGCCACTACAGCAACAAAAACAACCGCAGCAGCCGTCACAGCAGCAACAAAAACAACCGCAGCAGCTGCCCCAGCAGCAACAAAAACAACCGCCGCAGCAACAAAAACAACCGCAGCAGCTGCCCCAGCAGCAACAAAAACAACCGCAGCAGCCGTCACAGCAGCAACTAAAACAACCGCAGCAGCTGCCACAGCAGCAACAAAAACAACCACCACAGCAGCAACCATTTCAGCAGCAACAAAAACAACCGCAGCAGCTGCCAGTGCTGAAAACAGATCCTCTTAACATGTGTAGTGTTGCTGATTCTGATCAGATCCAATGTGGACAACCTGGTATCAGTGGTGCTGAGTGTGAAGCTATCAACTGCTGCTTTAATGGACAGCAGTGTTATTATGGGATGTCAGGTAAGATTGTTAAACTAGTAAAACCTTACCTGTCAAACAGTTTCTCTGGTGACTTACTGTCTTCTCATTTCAGTGACTGTCCAGTGTATCAGAGATGGTCAGTTTGTGTTAGTGGTGGCTAGAGATGTTACACTCCCTCATCTGAGTCTGGATTCGATCCATCTACTGGGTGGAAGTGATCCACCTTGTGCTCCTGTTGGTTCCACACCTTCCTTTGCCATATACCAGTTTCCTGTCACAGCCTGTGGAACGAGCATGATGGTGAGTTTGCTGTTGATGGTTTTTATGTCTTAGAACAGATTTGACTTTGACCATCTTCCTGTTGACAGGAGGAAAACGGCTATGTGGTTTATGAGAACAGAATGACTTCATCCTATGAAGTGGGGATTGGACCTCTTGGCTCCATCACAAGAGACAGCCATTTTGAGTAGGTCATTTGTGTTTTATCATGATTAGAGCTCAATGAACAAATACAAGAAGTTCACTGTTTGTTGTGTAGGCTTCTCTTCCAGTGTAGATATTCTGCCACTGCTGTGGAAGCTCTGGTTGTGGAGGTCAACACTGTTCCTCCTCCTCCACCAGTAGCTGCTCCTGGACCCCTCAGGGTGGAGCTTAGACTGGCAAATGGTCAGTGTGTCACCAAAGGCTGTGCAGAAGGTAACTCATAAATATCCTCCTGAAACAAGCTGCTGCAGTATCTTTTGTAAAACTGCATTCAACAGTAACGCACATGATGTTCCTCAGGGGATGAGGCGTACACTTCCTACTACAGTGACGCTGAATATCCAGTCACTAAGGTCCTGCGAGAGCCTGTGTACGTTGAGGTGCGCATTATGGAGCGAACTGACCCCAATATTGTCCTGATGTTGGGACATTGTTGGGCGACAACAACCCCGAGTCCACTCAGTCTACCCCAGTGGGACCTTCTAGTTAATGGGTAAGTAGGATGTGAGTTGTTTGTACAGTTAGCCTGATGTGAACAAGTCCTGACTGCAGTCTCTGTTTTAGATGCCCTTACCAGGATGATCGTTACCTGACCACTCTGGTTCCTGTGGTTGGCTCTTCTGATCTACCATTCCCAACCCACTACAAACGCTTTATTGTAAAGATGTTTACATTTGTGGATCCAGCATCAATGGCCCCTCTGCAGGAAACTGTATGATCACTTGATCACCTAACACTTTTACTTTCTGTATGTTTGAGGGTACTAAGGGTTCATGTTTTCTTGTCAGATCTTCATTCACTGCAGTACTGCAGTCTGCCATCCTGCATCTGGCTCCTGTGAGCAGAGCTGTGCCAGGAAACGTAAGTTGGTTAAGTGTTGAGGTGCTTCTCAGTTCTTTGCATCCTTGTTTCCTCAAAGGCATGATGTCCGAGCATTAAGTGAAATTGCATAACCTTAGACTCAAGGGAGTGCCTTTTCTATTACATTATCAAGTGCATTGAGTAAGGCTTATATCATTGCTACATTAAAATGAACACAAACATTCTTAAGTGCTGAAATGGTTTATCACTGATCATTTATATAGGTGGTCTTAACATGACTGTTAAATACTTTCTCTACATTAACAATTTCATGCCTAATACTTTTTGATATGAGGTCCTACAAGACGGGAAGGCTCAACTGGATACCAGGTTGTAGAATGTAGGAACGAGGAAACTTATTGAGAAACACCCTTCTGTGTGGTAGTGGATTTTTTTTCATTTCTCTTTCTTGTTCTGCAGGTAGAGCAGTTGATGTGGTGCCCACCTCTAGTGAGGGAGCTGTGGTTTCTAGCAGAGCTGTTACTATCATGATTTGATGTGTTGTACTGTTTTAATAAATTTATGAATAAGCCCCATACATTAGCCTGTGGTAATTTGACTGCATGATTGTGAAGTGTAACTCCGCATTATCGGACTTTCTTAACAGGTGCTCTCTATCTACTATTTTTGACATAAATGTGGGGGCGCCACCATCTTTGAGTTCTCTTGCATAAGACTTCAAAGAAAGCACTATTTCTATAAACGTATGGTTTAAATTGTTTACTGAATAATACTTAAGATAAAAACCACTGCTTATATTTAACTTTTTTTAATACATTATAAGAGTAAATCTTGTCGGAGCTGATGGTGTAGTGCAGGGTTATTCAAATCTTACCCTGGAGGGTCAAGCACTGCATAGTTTAGCAAAGTTAACCACCTGTGATTGTGTAGTGATCATGAAGACCTTGGCTGAATCTGAAACCACATACTGTCATACTATGTAGTAGGCGAACGAGAAATACTGAGGTTTTGGACATGCATGTAAAAGGGTAGGCGAGAATTGCTGGGATTTTGTACACTTTCTCGTGAGATTCAGAGGCACGGGTACTTGAGTATCATCCGAAACACCTACTTACTGAAAATGTAGTAGGGGAACAAACTATGTCCGAATCCTCATTCATTAAATCAGTAGGCGATAAATCCCCCGAATACCCAACTAAGTCCGCCCAGATTCTGAAGCAAGCATCGGATGGACACTTCTATCCCAGCTCTCCCACAATGTCACGTAAATGCAAAGCAATTGACATATGGCTTGTTCGACTTTGTGTGACGCTGCAAGAATCCACAATCGGATGACGTCAAAATCCCGCTACAGCGATTCACGACCATACAGAGGAGTTTGCTATTAAATTGCTCTCGCGGAACTTTGGCGTCATCTGGCTATCGTGTTTTTGCAGGGCCGCATGAAGTCGAACAAGCCTGTTGACTGGTGACCAGCTACACAGGGCTGTTCCTCAGCACCCTGACTTCACGCACAGACCCAGGATTTCCCACAAAGTGCTCAGCTGATTCATGAAAATGAAGCTGTGGAATTGTCACAGCTGTGTTGGGATGGCAGTAAATATATGATAGTTTGTTGATAAAGTTTTGTTCATGGTATTCACTTCTATACATTTTCATTTATTGTGATGGTTTTATTCATTATTTTTTATTCATGTTTCCTGTTCCTTTAAGTAAATAAAACAGCATAATTGCTTCCCTAAAATGTGATCACTTGTCATCTGACAATACATATTAAATTTACAGTCTGCTTGTTTTACTTATTTTTGTCCACTAAAAAATGTGTAATATAATATCTGTAACACTGTCAGAGATCGTAGTAGACGCTTTGTTTATCCATGAATGCCTCTTTTGGAAAATATTCAATAAAGTCTACAGAGCATAGCACTTCTTTAGCCTTAGTTTAAATACCACATTGGCTGGTTTAAATGCATTCCCCTTGCACAATGTAAAAAAATGTCCTCTAGAATTGCTGTTTGTCATGCTGTAAATATGAGATTATTTAGTAAAACTCTTGGGGGCGGTTTCCTGGACCAGGATTAGCTTAATCCAGGACTAAGCCTTAGTGTAATTAGGAAATATAACTAGTTTGAACAAACATGCCTTAAAAACATTACCTGTGAGCATTTTGAGGTAAAACAAAGGGCACTGATGTATTTTAAGAAATGTCAGTGCAAATTGTTTTCAGTTTGGAGAGCTCTTAAAGGTGTTTTAGGCTCTGTTTACACGTACATGGTTATTTTTAAAAACTGAGAGATTTACCTTTGTTTGTGTCCCTCGTTTACATGCAAACAGAGAACTCGCCTCTAAAACCGATTGTTTCTAAAAACTTTGGCCAGAGTGGAGATCTTGAAAATCTTCGGTTGCACGGTTACATGTAAACTGAGACAAACGGATGTTTAATCAGGCACGTCACAGAGTATGCGCCAGAGCTCGCACCTACGTCAAAAGTGCGACCTATGTTTACATGTGACTGCTACTCTGAACGCTTCCAAGATCACATTTATGTTCATGCAAACTCTTTTCGTTGGTTTGTATTTGCAAATACAGCTGCTCTATTATGTCGTGGAACAAAGACGAGTGCTCAGAGGTCAGCAATTTTATGCGTGCTTGACTTCATGCGGCACTGCAAGAACCGACACACGGATGATGTCAAAGTACCGCCAGATCGATTCGAAATTAGACCTCTAAGTGTGATTCCTCAACTCGCTCTCGCTGTACTTTGACGTCATTGATCAACAGGTACTAACCCTAACCCTAACTTTTCTGAAAACAGACATGTGCACGATATTATTTTTGGAACCGGAGAGGTTGAAATGTCAGTTTATGAAAATAGCCGCCCACGAGTAAACATACCCTAGGACTAGTCTAATCCATGTCCGGGAAACAGCCCCTTGGTATTGTCTAATGTTATTGCAGGCACATTTATGAATAATATTTGGTGGCAGCCTATAGGCACTTAGAGTTAATCTGAAGGACCATGATTGTTAATTGAACAGGGAGGGACCAGTGTTAAAGTGGCAGTGTGCAGAATATATAAAGAGTAGGGAAACACATTGGTGGTGTACTCAATTCTGGAACAATGGCAGAGAGTTGGTTTATGAGGCAGTTGGTGCTGTTTGTGTGGGTTTGTGCTTTCTGCCATGCTGTTCCATGGTGGAGTAATTCACTCCAGATTCCGCAAGTTTTAGTTGCTCAACAACCTGTACAACAGTCTCCTCAGATGTTTCAGTTTCAACAGAAGCAGCAACCACCACAGCAGCAGCAACAAAAACAACCGCAGCAGCCGCCACGACAGCAACAAAAACAACCGCAGCAGCCACCACAGCAGCAACAAAAACAACCGCAGCAGCTGCCAGTGCTGAAAACAGATCCTCAAGAAACGACAGGAGGATGACATCACAATACCACGAGAGCGACTCGAAATCAGAGTTCTCTGTATAATTTCTGCAATCGCTTTTGCGGTACTTTGAAGTCATCCACCTGTTAGTTCTTGCAGCGGTACATGAACTCGAACAAACCTAATAACAGGCACGAGAACGTATGAGGGACAGGTGCACTAACACCTGATTGCATCAGTAACTTGACAACTCTACTACGGTCTCTGTCAGTGTTACAGATATTATATTACACATTATTTTGTAGTGGACAAAAATAAGTAAAACAAGCAAACTGTAATTTAATATGTATTGTCAGATGACAAGTGATTATATACACTTTAGTGAAGCAATAATGCCATTTTATTTACGTAAAGGAACAGGAAACATGAATTTAAAAATCAATGAATAAAACCATCACAATAAATGAAAACGTATAAAAGTGAATACCATATGAAACAAATCTTTATTAAAATCTATTTATTTAAGAAAACATCACATACCATCTCAACACAGCTGTGACAATTCTGCAGCTTTATTTTCATGAATCAGCTGAGCACTTTGTGGTATATCCTGGGTCTGTGCGTAAGGTCAGGGTGCTGGAACAGCCCTGTGTGTGTATGGAAATCACCCGATTGGCTGGTCTCCAGTCGATTGCTGTGCTTTCCCGTGGCATCATGGAAAGCTGGGATAGAAGTGTCCATCCGATGCATGCTTCCAAATTTGGGCGGACTTAGTAGGGTATCCGGGGATTTTTCGCCTACTGATTTAATGAATACTGAGGATTCTGGCATACTAGATCTGTTCAAGTACTATATTTTAGTAAAAGTATGCTGTTTCGGACGATACTTAAGTACATGTGCCTCTGAATCTCGCGAGAAATAGTCAAAAATCACGGTAATTCTCGCCTACCCTTTTACGTATACTGATGTTTCAGACATACTATTCATTCACCCACTGCTTTTTGCCTACTATATAGTATGGCAGTACGCGGTTTCTGATTCAGCCTTGGTATTGTCCAATTTTAGGGCAGGCACATTTATGAATAATAATTAGCGGCGGCTTGTAGGCACTTAGAGTTAATCTGAAGGACCATGATTGTTAATTGAACAGGGAGGGACCAGTGTTAAAGTGGCAGTGTGTAGAATATATAAAGAGTAGGGAAACACATTGGTGGTGTACTCAATTCTGGAACAATGGCAGAGAGTTGGTTTATGAGGCAGCTGGTGCTGTTTGTGTGGGTTTGTGCTTTCTGCCATGCTGTTCCACGGTGGAGTAATTCACCCCAGATTCCGCAAGCTTTAGTTGCTCAACAACCTGTACAACAGTCTCCTCAGATGTTTCAGTTTCAACAGAAGCAGCAACCACCACAGCAGCAGCAACAAAAACAACTGCAGCAGCTGCCACAACAGCAACAAAAACAACCGCAGCAGCAACAAAAACAACCGCAGCAGCAACAAAAACAACCGCAGCAGCTGCCAGTGCTGAAAACAGATCCTCTTAACAAGTGTAGTGTTGCTGATTCTGATCAGATCCAATGTGGACAACCTGGTATCAGTGGTGCTGAGTGTGAAGCTATCAACTGCTGCTTTAATGGACAGCAGTGTTATTATGGGATGTCAGGTAAGATTGTTAAACTAGTAAAACCTTACCTGTCAAACAGTTTCTCTGGTGACTTACTGTCTTCTCATTTCAGTGACTGTCCAGTGTATCAGAGATGGTCAGTTTGTGTTAGTGGTGGCTAGAGATGTTACACTGCCTCATCTGAGTCTGGATTCGATCCATCTACTGGGTGGAAGTGATCCACCTTGTGCTCCTGTTGGTTCCACACCTTCCTTTGCCATATACCAGTTTCCTGTCACAGCCTGTGGAACGAGCATGATGGTGAGTTTGTTGTTGATGGTTTTTATGTCCTAGAACAGATTTGACTTTGACCATCTTCCTGTTGACAGGAGGAAAACGGCTATGTGGTTTATGAGAACAGAATGACTTCATCCTATGAAGTGGGGATTGGACCTCTTGGCTCCATCACAAGAGACAGCCATTTTGAGTAGGTCATTTGTGTTTTATCATGATTAGAGCTCAATGAACAAATACAAGAAGTTCACTGTTTGTTGTGTAGGCTTCTCTTCCAGTGTAGATATTCTGCCACTGCTGTGGAAGCTCTGGTTGTGGAGGTCAACACTGTTCCTCCTCCTCCACCAGTAGCTGCTCCTGGACCCCTCAGGGTGGAGCTTAGACTGGCAAATGGTCAGTGTGTCACCAAAGGCTGTGCAGAAGGTAACTCATAAATATCCTCCTGAAACAAGCTGCTGCAGTATCTTTTGTAAAACTGCATTCAACAGTAACGCACATGATGTTCCTCAGGGGATGAGGCGTACACTTCCTACTACAGTGACGCTGAATATCCAGTCACTAAGGTCCTGCGAGAGCCTGTGTACATTGAGGTGCGCATTATGGAGCGGACTGACCCCAATATTGTCCTGATGTTGGGGCATTGTTGGGCGACAACAACCCCGAGTCCACTCAGTCTACCCCAGTGGGACCTTCTAGTTAATGGGTAAGTAGGATGTGAGTTGTTTGTCCAGTTAGCCTGATGTGAACAAGTCCTGACTGCAGTCTCTGTTTTAGATGCCCTTACCAGGATGATCGTTACCTGACCACTCTGGTTCCTGTGGTTGGCTCTTCTGATCTACCGTTCCCAACCCACTACAAACGCTTTATTGTAAAGATGTTTACATTTGTGGATTCAGCATCAATGGCCCCTCTGCAGGAAACTGTATGATCACTTGATCACCTAACACTTTTACTCTCTGTATGTTTGAGGGTACTAAGGGTTCATGTTCTCTTGTCAGATCTTCATTCACTGCAGTACTGCAGTCTGCCATCCTGCTTCTGGCTCCTGTGAGCAGAGCTGTACAAGACAAAGTGAGTGCCAACATGCAACTTGTGCCATTGGGGGAATACTGATGTTCCTAACATTTGTTTTCTCTCCCTCAGGAAGGGATGTTTATGTGACGACATCAAGTGAACAAGTTGTGGTTTCAAGTGGGCCAGTTACTTTTGTTGTGTAACTTGCATATTTTAATAAACTTAAACTCTTTTCACAATTGTTTGTCAAATGTTTCAAATTTGATGTTGACTTTAATCAATCATGTGTTCAGGTTTAAGTTTTCCTCCAGTGGCAAATTGCTGGATGTTCACTAACTTTTAATATAATCCAACTTCAGGCATCCAGACCAATTCACCAATACTGTCTAGAAGTGAGTCTCCCTCATAAGATTAGGCTTGTTTGACAACACGATTTACCTTTTAGAACTGTTATGGTAATGCAGTGATAACTAAACTCTGCCAAATTTAGACAATTTTCACTCAATTTAAGTTCCCATATATTCAGCAGCTTTTAACCAGCAGAAAACTGATTCATTCTTGATGTGCCCTTTCATCTCAATCTGGTTAATTTTTACTTTTGGTTTGGGGGGTTTAACACCACTATCACAATCCATGTGTTTGTTGAACGTTCTGTCTGGCTTTCTCTTTTGCTTCATCACTGCACTGCCTGAGCCAAATTCCATAATTCAATTAATGCCATTTTCTTGGTTCCTTAAATTTCTTCAGTAATTAAAGGATTTTTATTTCTCAAGCCTTTGTCTTAGGATATAAACTGACTGGTACATATCACCAAAGGAAAGCTGCGTTCATTGTGTCCGTATGCAACCATCTGATGATGACCCATTTCATCAGTGTTTGTGAAGAGGCTTGTGGGGCTGAATGATGTGGACAGGGGGATGGACCGATTCACTCAAAACAAAGACCAGTCGATTTAAAACTGCCAAGAGATAAAGCGGTGTTATTAATCTGACACCTGTGGAGTGTTTAAGGAGTTGTTTTCTTCATTTTAGCCCGATCTCATTACTGAAGAACTGATTACTGCGAAAATAAAATGCACTGGACTTTGAAAAGAGTTTGTCATTGCAGTGGATTAACATAGCGAGGAGAGACTTGTGATGTATGGGCTTAACTACAGTCTTCCATTGGTTCGACATGAATAGATTTATCTGTGTATCGCAGCTGGCTGCATTTCTGCTCTACATTCTGCTTATACAGGTGATGGCACTTTAACATTTACCACTTTATTTTTCTCAAGATCCCATAATTAATGCAGTTTTATACTTATAAAGAGTCGCAGTGTTTCTTTAACACAAATTCAAAATGCTTATATGATCCATTACATCAAATAAACGTATCTCATAGCTTGTGCATGGTAGTAACTCTAAATTACTCATATCTAATAGGTTAATTTGATTGCCTGATAACAGAAACAAATAAAAATCACAAAGGGAATTCATTACCAAAAATGGGATGCATCAAAAATAAGCAATTTCCTTTAGATTTAGGTTTAGTCCCAGATTGAATATACTGTTTTTAGTCTCAACTAAAAACAGCTTGCACTGACGTATCTTTGAAAAGATCAGCGTCATTGTTTTGTCACAAGATGTACACAAGTAACGTTTTCTCTATGGCATTTTTGTCAAATCTTCTTAAATGTCTTTATATAACTAAGGCACTAAAATAAACTGGCTTTTTCTGTTTATCAGAATACTTACTTTATTTTAAAAGTCACTGAAATAAAAAGTGATTAAAAATATTTTATAAACAAAGAGATCAAAAAATATGGTTCAAAGTCACACTGTCTTTTTGGTGCTGTGTGTAAAGGGAATAACACTGATGGGATTGAATTTACAAATCACCTCATTGTCACTCTATCATTTACACAAGTGATTTGATCAAAGAAAAGTTCGTTAGTGGAAACATGAAATTTCATTCTTGTTTTTTCAAGGTTTAATATAGGAGCTCATGCACGGGTCAGATGAACTGCTTCTATGATACTTTAATGTTATTTGATGATTTTACTAGACTTGAACAGATATGATCCCTATTAACTGTTCTTGTGTGGAAGAATCCTCATTTTTAGTTCCTCTGAAAACAACTTACGAGTCTAGAACACGGTTAAGTTTCAAATAATAATGACAGAATTTTCCATGAGCAACTAAATCAATCCTCACTGTAGCTGTAAGATGTTTTTTTGCTAAAGGAGAACAAAGAAACTCTTAGGGTTGGCTCATTAACATCTCTTATCTAAAGTTAGTTTCCACCCCCTCTCGCCCCTTCTTATAGAGATCTGAGAACCTAGTGCGCCCTAATTAATGTACAGCGCCTACGTGTAGACGTACACAACGCCCCAACAATGGACACAAGCCAGGTTTGTGTCCAGGGCCCTTCAGTCAGATTTAGTTCAGTGCACAAAGACAATTTGACAATTTCATTCAGCAGAACAAATGGCCTGCACTTCTTCCCCATAATTACACCTTTTTTTCGGCTGCTCAGAGGATTTCATTGCTCATAATGTGTGCTGTAGAGTGAGAGAGATGCACTCAACTCTGATACCGACAAACCTGTTAGAAATCTGTATAAATGATGCTCATATTACATAGATACACTTTAATCAAAAGTCATTTACAATACATGTGTTGACAAGCTGACCGTGTAGGATCTCACTTCGGCTACATGGTTACATGGTCACTGATCATTAGATAAACGAAATAACGTTGATATATTTTATGTGAGTGTAAATTGTTTTATTATGTGATTTAAAAGAGAGTGTGAAGTAATAGAATAGACACAAAAGTTTTCTCCCATGCTATCCCAGCAAGCAACAAGGCAACGTTACCATACCGTAGCCCAAAAATTAAATCAATTAAATTAATGATAAAGGACTTTGTTGCATGATGGAATATCAGACATCCCACAAGATATTTAGGCAAAAACCACATGTAACCAAATTCAAGATAAATAGGTTTTTGTTCTTAATAGCCATTACATTGTAAAAGATTTCTACTGTTTTGTTTTCCTTCAAATAGTTTATAAAGTTTGTTTTAATTACTGTGACAGGTTTCTATCATTCTGGGCAATTCCCACTCCAAAGGTAAGACCTATTTAATGACTGTGATCTTTATTTCTTTTTCATGGATTCTTTACGTAGCTAAACAAAAACACATAAAACAGAAAGTTTAAATGTTTAAATCAGTCTGAGGAGCCGACCAGACTTTTCTGTGTCAAGTCAAAGTCTGGCATTGTGGGATTAGCTGTAATGTGTGTGTGACATCAAACGGCACTCTTGTTCTGTACAGCAGGATACTGTCAGTCATAGTGGATGTAAATAGTAAAGTCGTACCGTACGTTTGCTGCAGTGATGCTGTTTCACGAGGCGTGGGGACGTAGTCTGTGTAATGTCATGCAGAGTCTGGTGGATGTTGATCAGGAATATCCTGGTGGTGTAAAACACATCTACAGTCCCGGCTGTGTTCCACTCCTGCGATGCTCCGGCTGTTGTAATGATGACAAACTAGCCTGCTATCCCAGCAGCACACACAACATCACTGTTCAGGTAAGACATCTTTATATTCACAATCGAATCTTTCATCACAGCCAATTATGTGTAATGGTGGACTTCTGCTGTCTGCAAAGCCTGAAAATGCCACAGTGCCATGTTTCAAGTTATTGTTTTTGAAAATACATAGAGCAGCATAGTTAAAGTTGTAATGTTTCTAATGTGTTTAGTTGTTGAGAATAACTCCAGCAGACAGACACAGAGAATACGTACTGCTCTCCTTTCAGGAACATCACACCTGTGAATGCAGGTAGGCTACGGCTCCTGCACGCTTCTTATTTCATAACTGAATGCTTCTCTGCTTTTCTTTCATTCATCCAAATTACTTTCTGACATTTAGGCCCAGACGACACCACTGGAGAACTCAACCGTAAGTATGCACTGATTCATCGTGTCGCTTCTCGTGTCTATAAATCCCATTACATTTATGCATTTGGCAGGTGCTTGAAGCAACTTTAAAGTGACACCATGTAATTTTTCAACCTTCATAATAAATTTTCAAGACCCTTGTGATAGTACATGGACTTTAAATAGGTTGAATGACATGTCTACCATAGCCTGACGGGGTCTGTATCACTTTTACTCGTATTTTAAAACGTAGGGTTTCTGGTAGTAACCAGAGCACAAAAAAAACTACAAAATTCGACTGCTTTACGGCATACGTCACTTCCTCCACACAATTTGTTTTTAACGTGAATTTTGCTGGAGGCTTACTTAAGAAATGTAGAGAGCAGCTTCTATTGTGTGACTCTGTGGCACAGTCTCTAGAGCCACAGACCTATGACACGGGTGACCCGGGTTTGATTCCCCTTTAAGGCAATTTTTTTTATATAAACTCTTGATTCATACATAAATGCGATGTTCTTTATAAATGACGGCGATTATCTTGCATATAGTTCCCTGTATTCAGATGCTGCATTCACGTGTTCACATATTTACCTTTCTTTTACTTTGTCTATGATATTTACATTACAATCCAGGATGCTATAGCACTCAAACTTGCTCACAGTGTAAAACCAAACCCTATTCATTCACCAATCAGATCCGAGCGTTTCTCTCTTCTCTCTTCCTCATTTGCTGCGTTCCGCTGTCACTCGCGTGACGTATTACAAAGCGGCAGCCTTTAGGTCTGCTTGGACCACATCGGTTTACTTGGATTTGGAGCGACAATTTTCACACAAAAGAGAGGAAAAACGAGCGCCATTGCGGAAAATCCTGATGGCGAGGGGGAGAGAGAGACGATGCAACAATATTTGTTTGGGAAAAGGCAAGGAAATACTTCTGGTCGTTTCTGAATTGGAAGGCTGCAGCCTCCGGAGGTCAAATATGCAGGCTGCATACGTCATCAAGCCTGGTTTATTAAGGTAAACTGAGCATTACATTCGCAAGTCATAAGCATACTGCAACAATTTACGATTAACTAAGTATATTAGTCAACTTTGTAATTGTTAATATTGTGAAATAAGACAGTCTTGATGACGTATACAGCTTAGAAATACTACATCTGGAGGCTGCAACCTTCAGATTGAGACATGGCTTCTGCCACGACGAGTTCCTCATCAGAAAGTTGTAACATGACTGCGCTTCTCACTGTTGTCTCAAAATGTTGATCGTTTAGCGTTTTAAATGTTTAGTTTTTAGTTTAGTTTTAAGGTTGGCCAGTTCCTTTTTCTTTGCGACAGTGCTGCGGCGCTTGTGGGCTCTAGGGGCGCTAGAAGTGAAAAATACATGTCTAGCACCCCCTAGTGGCCAAAAAGTTTCATGGTGTGCCTTTAAGGTCAGCATATGTGTGCCCTGGGTTCGAACCCATGATCTTTTGCGTTATTAACACAATGCTGCTACCACTGAGTCATACAATAATTAAATGAAACACTGTACCTGCTGTTTTATATTTCATCAGTAAAAGGAGACGAACCGGTAAACGCAGACGGAGAAGAAGAGGCAGAGCTGGAGAGTAACAAAGTCACTTTATGGAAAGTCTCTGCAGCCATGTTTGCAACGCCTCTGTCTGGGCGGTCAAGATAAGAGATTTACCTGAATGAAAGAGAGAAATCTCTACATTGGCTTACAAATTAAACAATATATTACCTACCAATTATTAAACGTGACGTACCAGAATATTTGTTTTGTAAGCTCAAACTGCGCTAAGAAAATTAAAACTTTTTCGAAGTTGCTGTCAAGATTCACATGTAGCCTACAAAGACCCTCCGGCGGCGAATCGTCACTCTTAATCTCTTGATGATTGGCTCTTTTTTACCGCAATTTACTCTAATTTGCAGTTGCGTTTTCTATTTATGAATGTAAAAATCGTGCCTTAATTTAAATAAGTGAAAAGTACACACACACACACACACACACACACACACACACACACACACACACACACACACACACACACACACACACACACACACACACACACACACCAGACCACAGCTGGGAGCACAGGACAGCCAACGTGCCTTGCTCAATATGATTTGCAATAATGCTTTTTAAATAGTGTAGTTATATTCCCATCTATGATATATTCATTGCACAATGTTGATCATGTATATTTGGACGCTTGACATTAGGCTTTTTCGACTTTATGAGGCGCCGCAAAAAACTACAAGCGTATGACGTCATACTACCGCGAGAGCGATTCAAGAAATCGTACGGAGAAGTCTACTTTCGACTCGATCTCGCAGTACTTTGACGTCATCCAACTGACAGTTTTGACAGCTCGCATGATGCCTTTTGTGTCAGTAGCTCTCTGCTGCCCTCTACTGTAAAAACTCATTTATTAGAATTAAAGAACTGGATACTGCTTGATGATTTGTCATTGTTTTTTAACGTGTCATTGCATTTCATAGATGAATAATAATCAAGAAAGAAACGAATGATCATGGAGAAAAACAATCCCACATGTCATTTCATTGTTCCTAAGTAAAGTTCAATTCTATTCCATTTTACATCACATATATTTGTGAGTGACAATATATAAATATATAAAAACAGACATGTGACCTCTGAAGTTTTTCAATGTTGGATATTGCATCCCCAAACCATCATGAATCAATGTCTAAATAAAGCTGTAAAGACCACAGTCAGTCCTGTATGTCATTTCTGATTTTAAAGGGGTTTCTTTGTTTTATGTCACAGTTTGTGATGGTGTGCTTTATCTCAAAGCTGCTTTTGTTTAAGACTTAGAACTAATTTTTAATAAATAAGAAAAATACTTTTGGAATCATAGATCGTAGAAAAATCGTAGAAAAAGTGGGGTCAGTGTTTTGTTAAATACTGTTTTTGTTGTTGTTTTCGTATTAGCCAGCATATACTATTTCTACAGCATACCTGGATAAAGAAATAAATGAACATTATTTAGGACTACATTGTCTATTGAAATTGATCAAGTGGCATTACTCAGATAGAAGACCTGTTGGTTGCTGATGCTACACACAATATATGACATCATAGCTCTTTTATTGTGTATTAGCCAATTAGAATACAGAAATAGTCATACATTAAAGTCAAATTAATTTGGTCCATAAGAGATCACGTACTTTAAATAACCGTACAGTATTTAAAATGTAAAACGCACAAAGCCAGAATGTTAGAAAGTTACAATGTTGTGTGTATTTCACGTTAAAAAAAAATATTATTATTATTCGTAAATCTTGTTACATTTTCCAATGAAGTGAGGACACGCGTTACATAACGCAAGTGACTCCAGCAGCTCGTTGAACGCAATGTCCTCATCACTTCTAACTACTGGGCCCGATAACCAATAGCAGCTCGGTACAGAACATGATTAAGGCACTTCCGGAGAAAGCCCCGCCCTTCTAAAACAAAGGCAGGCAAAAACTCGCACTGTTCTTCTCATAGTTCCGACAATCCCCGCCCTCTCGAGTGGATTGGCTTGCGGGGAAATTCGATGCTCAACGATTGGATAGTTGAGAAGTCGTTCATGTAGCCGTTAAGAACCTGACTGGAAAGTGACACCGCGTAGAAGACAAAGCTAGCGCAAATAACGATGTGTTTAACGTTCATTAATGTAGTTATTACATAATAGACAAACTATAAGACATTTATAACGTTATGAAATTATAAAGACACTGATCATTGAGAAAACAAAAACGCTGTACGGTTCGCGGAGGGTGTGTTCGGTGTGGAATGAATACAGTTCAGGTCTCGTGTACTGCACCGTGTAACTGTGCGCGTGTTTTGCGTGACGGGGACGAACAGCGCCTCTGAGCGCCGTAACGCACCGAGACCGAGGTAAGACTCCGGTAACGGACATTATGACAAGTTTATCTGCACGAGCTCACGGTAGCGATACAGAAATGATCTTCGTGTATTTATCCCTGAGGATTTCTAACCGGATGAAGTCACGAGCTGCCATGACACGGCCGTGCGTGCGTGGGGTTTCAAATATTTATGTGTTTCTCATGGTGTCGCTTTTGTTGATCACTCGTGATTATAACTGTTTGATTTTAGATTTCCTGCTGCACAGATATTGACGTAGCTTGAGCTTTTATGTGAATATCTAAACTTGCGATATTAAACATGGCATTTTACGTCAACTGCGTAACTCGTTTTACTATATTATTGTTTTGTCAGATAGGTTACGTCACAGCTATGGACTTAAGTGGTTTTGATGCAAACGGGTGTCGGTTTAGGTCGAACCTTAGTTGTACTAAAATGACGTCAAATAAGCCCTTAAGATGTGTCCGTTTACGTCACTTTTAATGGCGTGGTGATGTCATGTGTTTTCAGCTCTGTGATGTTTGCCTGTGTTTTTAAGTTTGTGTATTAGGCACGTGAGGAGGAAGACTATGAGCAAGAAGTTGAAGGATGAAGAGCACATGAGAGGAATGGCCAAATTGAAAGGCAAACGGAGAGAGAGAGCCGAGTCGGAGAGGGACTCTGGCTTCTCAGGTTTGAACTTTTATTCATTTACAAATCTTTGTGTTGTTATTTCTCTCAATGAAAGTCACTCTCTGTCCTGTTACACAACTTTTTATTCAACTTTTACCTAACCTTCATCTGCCCTTACCCACGTCAAGACGCCCACTAATTCATGTCCTCTGTGTTTCTGACAGACGCCAGCTCTGAGCATATGAGTGCCATTGATCAGACAGACCCGGACGAGGCTTCATGTTCTGTGGGATCCTCAGGGTCTGGATCACAACCTTCTCAACTGGCTGCTGTGGTAGGGGGCGGGGCTCTGCAGGGTCTTTCACCAATGATCATCATGAATAATGTCGTTCTGAAACAGGTGAACTTCCATGTTGTGTCATTTAGTTTTGATTTTTTTTACTTCCCTGTTTTACGCTAATGTAACCTCGATGTTTCCTCTTACATCAAATACTGATGTAAATGACAAAAAATGTTCCCTGTTTTGACTGGACTCCCCAAATAGCGAACCGGAGTGACTCTATCCTCGTCTCTCTGCCCTCCTGGAGTTGTTAGCCCGTTGTTCAACTTTATTAATGTCTGATTTAGTTACGCACTTCACTTTGAGGATGAGTGACAGCGACGTTACTTGCTCGTGTTAGTTGCATTTAAGAAACATGTTTAATTGCGCGCTGAAGCAATTCGCCTGAGATTAGGTAGTTGCAGTCATCGGATGTTTTCAGATACACACGCTATCATTATTTTAAAAGTATATGACTGAATTGAACACTCCGATTTAATTTATGTCTGATAAGAAAACTGGGGGGAGGCACACCCCTCCTTTGCTTCCATGTGGCATCGGGCCTGGCAATGCATCATTCCAGACCAAATTCCAGAACCAGGATTCCAGTGTGCTGCAGGTTAAGTAAGTAAAATAATCTTTCATCTTTTCTTGATTATCTGCAGTCTGGTGAGAACCCTTCATCTTTAAAACCCTGGAGCTTCAGTCCAGCTGTTGAGATGGTTCAGCAACCTCAGGTCGTCTTCCTCCAACCCATGATTCCCCAAAAAACCGCTGCAGTGTCAAAGGGACCTCCTTCCAAACGGCGTCTACACAAAAAGTACCTACCCATCCTCAAATCCTACCCCAAAATTGCCCCTCACCCGGGAGAAAATCCAAAGAAGGGAAGCAGCACCGGTAGCAGATCCACGTCCAGCTCCAGTTCCTCTCAGAGAGACGTGGGACACAGCGAGTCCTCTGATGCGCCAGCCGTGGCAACGTTACCCAGCTCCTTGCCTGCAGCCGCACCTACCCACAAAGCCTCCGCTAATTCAGGTGATAGTAGCTCTCTGCATGGCGAACGACAGACGAGCGCGAGAAGCTCCGAATCCACAGATGACTGTCCTGACCCGACCTCACGGGCGCTCGCTCCTAGTTCACGATGCGTTTCTGCCAGTGGCACGGACAATAAGTTAAAGCGATTCTGTAACACCTACAATATTCTCAGTAAGTCAGGGCTGTTGGACATCACGTTACGCACCAAAGAGTTAATTCGGCAAAACCGACGGACACAGAGCGAGCTGGAGCGGCTGCGTGAACACGCTAACCTGTATGTAGCCGCTCTTCAGACGGGAGATTCTGCAATCTGGAGCAGGCTGCAGATGAGCGTGATGGAGGAGAACTGAACATCATGACAGACTCTTCACTGACGACACACAGAAAACGTGGACACGATGAGCTTATAAAGCTGTCTGTTCTCAATGTTCGTCAAAAAAACAATGCACCTTGTGATTGTTGGATTTAATGCGTGTTAAACTTTGATCTAATAATAAGAATATTATAGCAGTTATCCAAGTGATACGAGCGTAGCTCCAGACTTAAGGTCAAACCAAACCAATACCTGGTTTAATAACTTGTTAGATGATGGTGTAGTTTGTACAGATTCACGTCCAAATGCTTTAGCTTTAACCCATACAGTAATAAGCTATGTTGTGTTTAAGGCGTCATCTGTTTTTGATGTACGAGGTTGAACTTAATCCTTTCTAAACGTAAATGTCTATTAGATCTTATTCATATAAGTTTCTCTTTTGTAACATAACATTCAGCTTAATGCATGAATGATGTTGTAAAGTATTTACACAGGAAATGATTCTTGTGTTTTTTCTAAATGATGTCTGTTGACGCTGTTTCTAAAACCCAATGACATCTCTATAAACCCATACTGTATGAATCCATTATACCTGCTCTCCTAATACAACATTTCTTGATTAATGATTTTGTTTTTTACCAAGAGACCAGATTGTAAGGCAGCGTTGCATGTGTCCCCAACAGAGTGGGCTATCCCAGAATGCTTTGCAGCAAGCTAAACGTTACAATCTATCAGCAGCTTGGCTTGTTTCTCTGGAGTCTGAAGATGATCATCCTCATGATCTTTAGTTCAGTGTCAACTACAAATACATTTCATTTAGTCCTGAAAAATTGGAGAAACTGAAACATTGAAATGATTACAAAGAAACTTGTTAGTTGACTTATTGTGTGTTTGCTGTGTATTTAAGAAGACTAATATATATATATTCAGATCCTGTAGACTTTACATGAGGAGGTTTGTTATATTAAAGGCAAATACTGTAGAGGAGTTTGTGGTGTTAATGTGCTGCGTGAGTTGAATGTTCATCATGTTTTCTTGTAACATTTGATTTTGCTGCTTTGTAAACTCATCATTCCAGAGCTCCAATATGACCTTCATAATAATTCACTCTTGAACTGAAATGCAGAAAAGATTCATCGTCCCGTCTGCTTGACAACATTTTTAACATCATCATAACAACTTTATTAAAGATTGTTTAAATATGCTTACTGCATAATGACCATCATTTACACTGTTAGTCAGAGCAATGATTATTAAAATGTTGATTTCTTTGTTTTTTATTGTTTTAGTTGTTTATGTAGCTGTCTGTTTAAGTTGTACCACAAAACATCTTCTACTCTTATTTCACCCCACAATCCAAAGATAAAACACATTTTTCACAATGCAATCCATTCGTATAGCCTGCATTTATGCAACTTTGGTGTTTTGTCAATTTGATGATACTCGATAATATTTCATTGTTTAAAGTACAATCATTTATTGAGGATTGATTGTTTCGGTGAATTGTGAGCTGGTTGAGTTCTTGATAAAGTTTACTCATGTGTTAATGAATTGATCTGTTTTATAAGACTTGTTTTGTGTTGATTGTCTGTGTTTGCTAAAACTTTTATTTAACCTCTCTTTCTGCTTGATTTACTCAATGAGATTGTATTTTATTTGTTATTTTGTCTCGCACACACACGAAGGTCATAAGACAGATAATATTTACGGCAGCTATAACCCTTACACTTTAAAACCATCACTTGTCTTTGTAAGAGTCACGACCTTACAACCAACATGAACTCAGTTTGGACCCAATTCATTTTCTCATTTTAGATTTCATTTGTTAATTTGAATTTTTTTACCTCTTTAAACATCATATTGAGATACTTGAAAATATAAAATGATGAAAGTGAGATGGGTTCCACATACGTTTCACAGCCCTTCTAAGTTATCAGATTGAAAGCGTTTATAAAATATATATTACTTCTGTTTGTTGCGTTTATACAAATAGCTTGTCACACGTTTACAGTGGGGTCCAAAAGACTGAGATCACATCCAAAGTTTTTAAAAGTTTATTTTAAAGAATTGTGAGGAGCACAGTCAGGTTATCCCAACCAATCAGTGTGAGAAGCTTACATGTCATGATCAAACATTCTGCATTAATAGCTAAAACAACACATTTGCGATCATGTCAGCTTTATTTTATCATCAGATTTGTGTGTTGGTACTGTATTGTATATTGAATGTTTTATTGTTGTAGAAAATAATGTAGTATTGGCGTTTGTTAAAAAGTGATCTCAGAGGTACCCCGCTGTAGGTGTGTGCATATACACTTTAAGATGAGATTCTATAAGAAATGAACAATGTTAACACTTTGAGAAGAACTACAGGCAGATTTGTTTGTGTCTTAATACTTCTTCTTGCCTTACATTGATGATAGTTGAAGTTCTCTATATAGTGCACTAAGTAGTAGCCCATCAATTTTGATAAACCATTCAATAAATGTTGGTGTCTATAATTATATTGTGTCTGTTTTTGCAAATGTGTAGCTGTGTTTTTTGAATGAATGAATGAAGCGTGCAGGAGTGGGTTTACTCATAGTAGATGTTAGAAAAACATCTTCATTTTATACCATTTCAAAGCCAAAAGATCCCTTGTTTTATTCTGTTAGATCATAAACAAATAAATCTGTGAACTTAAAAGGTAAAAAATCTGATTCTAGTAACATTTATGCCTTCATTTTGTTTATCAGTGATATTTTTAATCTCGTCTTTTCTACATAATCCTGTTTTAATAATGAAGTTGTTGAAGCTTCTTTGTTATTTAACATACTAAATACACACAAAGATGGTTTGTTATAAGATATACAGACTGATACATGAGCACAAAGACTGAAAGGGATTTTTGTGTTATAATATTGGTGTATTGTGTAAAACAATTAAATGCACTTACACATAAAAAAAAACATTCAATAATGAATAAATCTGAGCACAATCACAGCAGATAGCCTACATCAGCTGTACACAACCAAAACATTCACATTTTTCCCGTGAAATCTATTTGGTTTATTGACATTTTGAGGTGTGCTTTTAAAACAACACTTTTATAAAGTTATTAGAATAATTTTTAATCTTGCTAACTGTGTAAATAAAATGGGCTTAGAGTGATGTCAAATGAAATATAGATTAGACATCCTAAAACATAGGTTACGTCAGAGCTAAATGAGCGGTGTGTCTGTCACGTGGTTCTCTAATGAATGACCCTGAAAGCGGCGCGCGCGTCACCCGGAAGTGCTTGTGACACTGCCTGTGTGTGTTTGTTGTGAAACATCAGCGCGTGGATTTAAAGGTAAATATATGATTTTTGCAGATGAATGCTATGTGCTGTGATGAATGAGTCTGACAGGTCTGAAACGATTAACTTATCGCGGTAGTTTAAAGATGCTCGCGGTTTAATTTCGCTCTTTATTGATTTGTTCTTTCTATTTGTGATGAATTAAACTGCGGATTTGACTCTTCAGCAGATGTTTGTGATATCGACATTAGTATTATTCACTGATGATGATTATTATCATTAATGTGATTTAAGAGTGTGACAGTAGGTGATGGATGAACCTTAGACCTCGACAGCACATGAACGCGCTTGAACTGACAGCACATGATCGCGCTTGATCGGGGTTAGTTTATCAAATAAAAACATTCAATCAGTGGACGATAAGTAATAATACTGTAATGTAATAAAAGCTCATGTTATCTTCTCTTTATTTGTCAGATTACATCAGACTGAATCCATGCTTTCTGATGAGCTTGACTCCAAACCCGAGGTATTAACTAGTCCAATTTAAAGATGGGGTCCATTTACTTTTTTTTTTATAGTAGGAAAAAATACTATGGTAAGTCAATGGGCCCCATCTTTAAATTGGACTACTTTAATTTAACTAAGGTCTAGTCCTGGCTTTAGCTAAGTTTTGTCTGTGAAACCAGACCTGAATGATAAAACGTTGTTGATTATTTCAACAGTTTAGTTACTTATTTAAAAGCAGTTAGTTTAAGCAGCTGAATGATGTTTTGTTGGTTTCCTCCACAGCTGTTGGTTGAGTTTGTTCAGAACGCCTCCATACCGCTGGGTGAAACTCTGGAGGAGTCTGAACTCAAATCCTCCTCCTGTACTCCTCTCATCTCGCCATCATTAAAATCTTCATGCAGTCCATCGCAGCTTTCAGGTGAAGGTCACAATCACAAAACTTTTGAATCCTTTTGAATTATTTTCATTCTAAACTAGATGAATGTAGTCATCATTATCAGACACAAGTCACATTTATTTCATTCACATGAATAAAAACACGAATATCACACACGCGAGTTGTTTATCTGAACTTTATTGTTGAAATGAATGTGTTTGTTTGGTTTGTGTCGATCAGAGACTTCTCTTAATCATGTTGTCCCACCGTCGCTGTCAGAGTTTGGACCCGAGCGAAGTCCTCTGGTGGAAGATCTGCAGTCTACAGAACCAAACCTCCTACAAGACCTTCAGAACCACGACAACACTTCTTCTTACATCCTACTTAACCTGGCCAAAGGTACACTCCAAACATCATTTATATATGTGACAAACTTTAGTATTATTATTTGATCTAATGCCTAATCCTCAATTAAACCTTCCATTTAAGAAGTCAGAGGAACAAATCTATGGCAGATTACGGTGTAATATAAAACTGATGTAAGTGTTGCTTAAATGAATTCTCAAAAGTAACACTTCAACACATACCAGCACATAAAAGTGTAAATAAACAAACATCACTAAAGGGTTTATTGTCTCTCACACAATGCTGCGTTTCTTCATCATCAGCTCATGTTCAGGAATAATGATGTTGATGTTTGTAGGGTTGGCAGCATCGACAGAACCTCTGGTGTTTGTACAGGACGATGTTGATGAGGCAGAGGAGGAGATCTCAGCGGATGGCAGCGCGCCGTGGTATCTGCGAGTTCAGGAGCTTGCACATGACAGCCTGATCGCTGCCACACGGGCACAACTGGCTAAAGATGCCAGATCTAACAACAGCAGTGAGATAATCTCAACCTTTTATCAGTCTTTCTCAGATTAAGAAACCTGATCACCTGACACTTCAACATTTAGCAAGGAGTTTAGAGATTGTAAGGGAGAATAAACGGGACATTATACAGGAAAATATACAGGAGATTATACGTGAAATTAAATGGGAGATTATATATGAAATTTATGATACAGGAGATGGAGATCAAACGGGAGATTATACAGAAGTTTATACTGGAGATGGAGATTAAACGAGAGATTATAGGTGAAATTATACAAAAGATTATATGGGAGATTAAACAGGAGATTATACATGAAATTTTATGGGAGATTATATGGAAGATTATACGTAAAAATATACAGGAGATTATATGGGAGATTAAATGGGAGATTATATGTGAAATTATACAGGAGGTTATATGGAATATTATGTGTCAAGATTAAATGGCAGATTATATGTTAAATTAAATTGGAGATTATACATGAAATTAAATGGGAGATTGTATGTGAAATTATACAGAAGATTATATGGGAGATTAAACAGGAGATTATACGTGAAATTATACTGGAGATTAAATAGGAGATTATACAGAAGATTACACTGGAGATTAAACAGGAGATTATACGTGAAATTATACTGGAGATTAAACAGGAGATTATAGGTGAAATTATATAGGAGGTTATATGGAAGATTATATGTAAAAATTACATTGAAGACTATACATTAAATCAAATGGGAAATTATACTTGAAATTAAATGGAAGATTAAACAGGAGATTAGGGGGTGGTTTCCCAGACAGAGATTAGTTTAAACCAGGACTAGGCCTTAGTTTATTTAGGACATATAACTAGTTTTAAAAAAACATGCCTTACTAAAAACAATACTTGTGTGCATTTTAAGACAAAACAAAGGGCCCTGATGTACTTTAAGATATGTCAGTACAAGTTGTTTTCAGTTTGGACAGCTCTTACATTTATTTTAGTCTAGGACTAGTCTACTCCCTGTCCGGGAAACCAACCCTATATGTGAAATTATACTGGAGATTAAACGGGAGATTATACCTGAAATGAAACAGGAGATTAAATGGGAGAATAAAATCAAAGTTTTAAATTGATAAAACTTGGTAAAATCATTTAAAGTCAAACAGAAAAATAATGTTTAGTGTGTGTATTTTACTAGCTATTACCCAAAGTGACCTGGAAAACATTAAATCAAGTGATTTGAATCCTCAGTTGTGAAGATGTTGTGATTGTTAACGCTGAACGCTCTTTAATCTTTATCTGTGTTGTTGTTGTTGTTAAGGTGAGCACATTCATAGCTGTCAATCAGAGGGGCTAAAGAAAGAGCCGCTGTCTCGAGCCAATCGCACACCTTCAGAAAAAACCCATAGATGTCCATATGAGAACTGTCACAGAACATTCACCTGGCCGGCCCATCTGAAGTACCACCTAAAAACACACAGGTACGTGTATATGGCACATGGTAAATCACATTAAATCTGTCAAGACCGTGACCAAGTATATTATTATTTTATGCTGTCGCACAGAAACATATGCAGATCTTATTTCACTCTTTATACTTGACTTTATTTAAATAACGTTGAGTTAGTTTAAAAGTCGTTGTATGAGAGCCATAACAGTAGAAGTACTGAAGTATGATGATGTTGATGAATGTCTCTCTGTTTGTTTCCTCAGAAACGACCGCATGTTTCGCTGCGGTGCTGAAGGTTGTGGAAAGAGTTTCTACGTTCTGCAGAGACTTCAGGTCCACATGAGAACCCACAACGGAGAGAAACCGTTCATCTGCAGCGAGAAGGACTGTGGCAAGAAGTTCACCACTGCCGGGAACCTGAAGAACCACCGGCGTACTCATACTGGTACACAAACTTCAATTCAATGCATTTAATAAATCTCTTATTCATATGAAAACATCCTTATTCTACACATATACACCGTATAAAGTGCTGTATGCATTTTGTGTGTCAGGTGAGAAACCTTTCTTGTGTGAGGTGGACAGCTGCGGTCGATCCTTCGCCGAATACTCGAGTCTTCGCAAACACATGCTGGTGCATTCTGGTACTGATCAAGATAAATGATCATACACAACATTATTGTGTCTGTTAAGTTTCACAATCCAAGTATGAGGAGTCTTCAGTAGCAGACTCAATCAATCCATTATGTTTTGTAAATAGATTTTGCGAATAAAATGCTTGCTGGTGGAATATGAGCTAATGACATCATCACCGGTGTTATTGTCAGGTGAGAAGCCGCACGTGTGTTCGGTTTGTGGGAAAACTTTCTCTCAGAGCGGCAGTCGAAATGTTCACATGAAGAAGAGACACAGCGAGGAGGACACACAACACATCACTGACAGCAGAGAAACAATAACAGGCAACACAACGACATTCAGTCTCATTCACAGTGAGCTTTAAAGACATATAGTACATAAACATATTGATTTCATTTGACTTTTCATTATTCTGTGCTTTAAAGCACACATCTATACAATAAATTTAAACATTCATCCGTGTATTTTTTTATACATTTTGTTTTTGGCAACACTTAACAGAAAGGTTTACTTACTTTACACTTTCCTTCAACTAACAATCAGCTAATATCATTTTCTGCATTTATTATTGCATTCATTCCTTTAATTGTTGGTTGATTGTTTATAGAATAACATTAACAGATCTTAAGATGTACAGGTACATGTGAAAATGAACATTAATAGCGATTATAAATGCAGCATAAGTGTTGTTTATTGTTGGTTCACATTAAGTTAATGTTAACTGAAAGCTTGTAAAAGTGTGATTTCATCTCATATGTGGGGTATGTGCACACACAGTAGATTAGTTAAGGTGTTAATGTGTGATTGACAGGTGAGGCGCTCACTCAGAGCAGCTTGTTAGAGGCGGACGGCAGCACTGAGTCGATAGTCAATCTGAATCATGAGATGTTAAGCACACAAGGTAGTTCATCAGGATTTCTGTTTGTTTCCTGTAATAGAGATGAGCTGTGATAACTACAGTAAATCATCTTTCTTTCATTCAGGTCCCTCTGATCCTGTGGTGGTTTTGTCACGCGATGATGATGATGATGATGAAGATCTGGTCAATATAACGACAGCACATTCATACAGTCATGATGTGGTCACTCTGCTCTAACATCACTCTCGTCGTTTTGTAAATAAAATATTTTAGGAAACATCTTTGTACAGAAGCTCATTTAATTCATATTATACTTCACACAACACGCTTCAATATTTTCCCATCAACAATTTACTTCTTATCAAATGCTGCAAATCTAAACAAACCAATCAAACCAGAAGAAATGACAACACTAGACTGTTGAAGGAACTGTTTACTGTAAACTCTTATCATCTCCTGAAGGTTTCAGTAAGATAACTCATTCTATAATGACGGCTTTTTGTAAACATAAAAACATTTCAGCTCCTCAAACTGATTTAAAACCAAGGCTTACAATTACGTTCATCTCTAATCTGATCTCTCTTATGTATCTGAAGATCCAAGGACTGGATTGATAAAAATGTCTTCACTTGTAATCTTTGTTGTTGTCCGTGCTGGGTTCCTCATCAAATGATTTCGAGGTTTTGTTTGGTAAAACAGCTGCTAAGCTGTGATAAATCTGTTCTGCATGTTTCTCAATGAATCCTAAGGTTTTGAAAGTGATTTATTGTGGCTCCCAAAGCCCAGCTGGTTTCTACATTGTTCACCTTCTTGGTTAGCTGTGAAAAACAAAAAGATTTTATCACAAAGAGTAAACTTGAGTTGGTCTACTACTCCTCAAAAACCTCAAAACATACCTCCAGAACGGTGCTGTCTTCAAAACCAAACCCATCTATGAGCAGACATGTGATGTATGTGAGATCCATACACAGAAAATGATTGACTGGATTGAGGTCTGATGGTCTGTTACACACTGAAAAACACATGACAGTGTTTTCAATCGCTTCATTCTGGCAATATTAGTTCAATCTCATAATAAATCAATCTTATGTCACAAATCACATGAAAGCATCTCACACTCCATTGCTCGTCTCCTAATATCTCGGATCTTCACAGCTCCACCTTTGGCTTCATCTGTGAGATGTTGGATAAGTCAGCTATCAGCTATGATTACATCTGCTTTGTGTTGTGTAAAATCACTATAAGTTTACTGTGTTAATAACACAGCAGCAATGTTAAATGGTTTTTACATCATTGTGATAAAAATGACTTGATTTAAAAATGTGAAGATAAAAGAAGTGAAAGTGTGAGTTGGTCCTGAGATGAAATAAACATGAGCGTCAGTGATACGTTACCTATGAGTCCTGCTTCCACCGCATGATCAAAATAATAAGAGAAAGCATAGAAAGTGGAGGTGTTTTTTAATTCATACGGTTGTTTAATGATTCCCTTCACAACCTTCAGCATTTCCTGGTAACACATCTGAAATCCTGTTTTACCTGAAGAATCACAAATGACGTGATACAGATACATTTAAATAAAAACAGTGCTTATTTATATATGACATGCTTTGGGGAAATGCGTGTAACTAATGAAAAAAAATCTGTGATCCTTAAAATCAACATTGTTAGACAAAATATGATTTCTTAATAGTTGTAGGGCTGCAACTAATCCCAACTAATTGTTTGCAGAGTAAGTTTTTGTTTACATCATCTAAGTTTGTGTACTGTGTATAATAATGCTGTATATATATATAAATACACACACATACGTTTAAGAAATATTTACATATGTATATACTGTACATTTGTATATTTATATATAATTTATAATAGAAATACTTTTTTTCTTAAACATGCACATGTGTGTATTTTTATTTACAGAATTATTATACACACACATATATGATGTAAACAAAAACTTTTGTTCTGCAAGCGATTGCAGATCTGCGGATGCAGATGCAGCCTATTTTCATTTAAATAAAATATGATTTGGAAATTTTCATTGCAGCTCACCTTGGATTCATTAGCGCTGTAATGATCAAACAAAGAAAGTTTATTTTACCTTCTGTCATTCCGCTGACGTGGTAAATTAAACCTCCAAAGCTAAACCTTTCAGTGGATTTTTTAGGTAAACAGGAGCTTTTGAAAACTTTCTGTTCCAGACCTAAACACAAAAACACACTGATATCAATAAAATCACTAAAACCTGGACATTAAACACTGAAAATGAAACACCTAACACTAAACACCTGACAAAAAACACTGAACAAAAACACTGAACAAAAACACTAAACAACAAACCCTGGACAACAAACACTGGACAACAAACACTGAACAACAAACACTGGACAACAAAAAACAGGACAACAAACACTGGACAACAAAAAACAGGACAACAAACACTGAACAAAAACACTGGACAACAAAAAACGGGACAACAAACACTGAACAAAAACACTGAACAACAAACACTGGACAACAAACACTGAACAAAGACACTGGACAACAAACACTGAACATCAAACACTGAACAAAAACACTGAACAACAAACACTGGACAACAAACACTGGACAACAAAAAACAGGACAACAAAAAACAGGACAACAAACACTGGACAACAAACACTGAACAACAAACACTGGACAACAAAAAAACAGGACAACAAACACTGGACAACAAAAAACAGGACAACAAACACTGAACAAAGACACTGGACAACAAACACTGAACAAAGACACTGGACAACAAACACTGAACATCAAACACTGGACAACAAACACTGAACAAAAAACACTGGACAACAAAAAACGGGACAACAAACACTGAACAAAAACACTGAACAAAAACACTGAACAACAAACACTGGACAACAAAAAAACAGGACAACAAACACTGGACAACAAAAAACAGGACAACAAACACTGAACAAAAACACTGGACAACAAACACTGAACAACAAAGACTGGACAACAAACACTGGACAACAAACACTGAACAACAAACACTGGACAACAAACACTGAACAACAAACACTGGACAACAAAAAACAGGACAACAAACACTGAACAACAAACACTGGACAACAAACACTGGACAACAAACACTGGACAATAAACACTGGACAACAAAACACTGGACAACAAAACACTGGACAACAAAAAACAGGACAACAAACACTGGAAAACAAAAAACAGGACAACAAACACTGAACAAAAACACTGGACAACAAAAAACACTGGACAACAAAAAACGGGACAAAAACACTGAACAACAAACACTGAACAAAAACACTGGACAACAAACACTGAACAAAAACACTGGACAACAAACACTGAACAAAGACACTGGACAACAAACACTGGACAACAAACACTGAACAAAAACACTGAACAACAAACACTGAACAACAAACACTGAACAACAAACATGACACACTAGAACCTGGAGTATTCTGAAGATAAGATCAGTGTTCATGCATGAGTAAATGAAGCAATGATCACCATCTGAGCCTAAAGCACCAAGAGCCCACAGCCGAGCAGCTTTGATTCCGTTTCCAAGGTAACTGTAAAGAGGAGAAAGTCGCATTTATGAAGAGTGAAATTTCTACAATAAGTTTACCGGTTTAGTAGTCATCATATTACCTGTGGGTATAGAGGCGGTAGGTTGAGTTAAACATGTGGAACTTTGCAATGTAATCTGGATCTGCACTTTCAATGGTTTTCTGTTGAGATACAGATGATAGAAAGATCAGATGAATTAAATGTGTTTCTGCCCTACATGACAGTTTTAGGTGGTTACAATAATAATAATAATAATACAGTGACCTTTGACTTAGGAAGGAAAGTGATCTGAGTTGAACCTCCACCCAAGTCGAGAATTCCAACGGTTGTTTGTCTGTTAGGATGAAGGTAACCTGAAAATATTTAAATGAGATGAGAAGATCCATCTATAAACACTGCTGAAGAACAAACACTGAAGGCAGATGATTACAGTAAAGGCAGTATTCTCCATCAGCCAATCATACGTCACATTCATTCTTTAGACTCTTCTTTAAGAATTAAACAATAACATTTGTCTTTATATCATTAATTTACTATGTCACTAGCACCTCCCCTCTTACACCTGTCATACAGCAGCCAATCATCATATACTCAAGTCCTGATCAAATTCTCCTTGAATATTTTGTTTTAAATCAAACATTCAATCTCACCTGTCAGAAAGTTGACTGTAACCCACGCAAGAACACCTGTGAAGAAAGATGAACTTTATTACAACATAAGCTGCTGTGTCTTTACCACATGGTGTACTAAAGCAACAGATAGTAAACAAATCTGCATCAAATCTAAGCAATATAATCGATTTTACCGTTCATTCTGCCAAACCAATTAAATGACACTTAACCAATAAACGATAGTAATGACATCAGGCATTAATGCTCTTTGGATCTTTGGACTGTTTCTTGTGATCAATCTGAGGGCAAACACACCTTCATTTGTCCCGTTCATGATTCGGACGCTGTCAGCGGGCACGTGAAAAGGAAATTCATCAAACACATCTTGCACCTTAAAGTTAAACACATAACAATGACACATACTCTTAAAACAAGCACGCGTTTATCTTTGAGATGTTCTGCACCTTCTCTATAAGTTGATGAGATGTTTTTGTACCTCTTGTAAGAGTGCCTGAGCTTTGGATGTTGGCAGCAGTCTAAATCCAGCGGTGGCTCTCAGGAGCAGCGGTGTCCTCCTCCACTCGTCTGAAGGGATCGTCCTCATAGCGACCTTCAGTAACTCACGTATTGTGTGCCCAGCCTGTGACCAGAGATGACATCATCACATTATTTAGGTTCATTTGATGGATTTATTTGCTTTCTAACAGGGTTAAGGTGTCTAAATGCAAATGGCATTAAAAACTAACTCACAATCTCAGGTGTGTCAGCGTAGGCTGATAATCCAGGTTTAACCGAATGAAAGCTTTCATTATCCAACACTGGTAACTCGTCTGCATTCAGAAGAAAAGAAGTTAAACAGAAGTAACATGAGTAGATTCACATTCATAATCTCTCATGTCACTGCACAAAAAACTTGCATTTTTAAATATTTTCATAAATCTTTTTCAGCTTGTAAAATATGGTCATAACAGGTCTAAATATAAGCCTTATCCTCTTTATATAAACAATTTAAGAAAGGTTTTTAAGTGAAATATGATTTGATCATTTTCTCGACAGGTTTCACTCGTAGACTGTAAAAAAATATGAATGTAGTGTTCGTGATGTCACCCAAAGGTTTGTGAAGAGCTTTTTTGAAGCCAATAGTAGGCGGTACCTGATGTCGCCATCTTGACATCGTGTCACTGCCAATCACTCGCAGATTACCGAAAACGGGTAAAGAGACGGGACATGGCGTAGGTGAAGCTGAGATGGCTGGTTGTTGAAACCACGCCCACCTAGCTCAACTCTAGTGACAGCAGTGGCTGTTCACCTGTCACTCAAGTGGCCACGCCCTTAATTATGCAGAACTTTTAAGTCTTAATATAATTTAAACGATGAGTTACAAAAAATTCACCCCCTCATATAGTTGTCATGAAGGGCAAAATGATCTATATAAACCAAAAACACTTTTTGTACCAGGCTGTAAACATATTATTTTCTGCTGTAAAAGTGGGCATTTTAAAGCAACACTATGTAGTTTCCATGTAAACATGACTTACAGCTCCCCCATGTGGTTGAAAAGCGCAACAGTGCCTGGTATCAGACACTCTTCTGCAGGCAGGGGGAGGGGCGGGGCTGTGTGCTCTACCCTCCACCGACACTTTCAGAGTGTGCTTGTAGCAGCTAGGAGGCTGCTCAGGTTGAAGCAACAGTACAATTTGTCCAGTTAAAAGTTGTTCTATCACTGAAATAATTTTAGAGACATTATTTAAAGGTAAAAAAACTACATAGTGTTGCTTTAACATGGAGATCTGTGGGATTGACTCCCTTTTGAAGTCAGCGGCCAGTCGATGAATTACAGTTGAAATCACTTCTGTATTGTCTTCATCAGAGAGATCAGAAGGTTGCCCTCAGATGTGAGCCAGCCAGGCAGTCAGATCAGATCAGATCAGACAGTATTTTGGCCATGTCTGTGTTTATGTCACCTGATTTCTCACCTGGATGTTTGTGTCTGAAGGTGTAGATATGCAGACGAGTGCCTGTGCTGCCAGCATCAAACATGATCCCATAGTAGATCTGACTGACATTAGCAGGACGACTGAGAGATGGCAAGACTGAGAAATCAACAGCATTCAGACCATTCACCTGACATCCCCAAAGTGTCCACAGGAACAAAAGATGAACCCAGATCAGTAAAAAACATCTTCTAACCCATGACACAGCTGTCTGAAGAGAAGAGCAATAAGATTATTCATGGCCTCAAAATGACCCCAAAAATGAAAACAATTTTAGATGAATCTCAATGATTATACACACTCAATCAAATAAACAAAATGTTTGAGGTACATGAAACATGAATAGCAATATAAAAAAGAATACTTACATCTACATGAAGATTAGATATTGACATGTTTACCGCGTGTAACAGTGACGCTTTGATGATGATGATAATGATGATGATGAGCACATACCGGCAAATCTCACAATGACAGATAACAGTTCAACTAATACTAAAATACTAGTTATTATCGGCACAAAGCACACCACAGCTTTATCATTATCTATGTTTAACCTTTAAACTTCTGTCATATTTTATGTCAGATACTAAAGTCTGCAGCTCTTTAATAACTGCTAGCTGCTAACTTGCTAATAACGCCAAACCTTTAGGTTCAAATTTTAAAAACTGACACAGGTAAAATATCCGAGTAAAATCACATTTTGTTAGAGTACTACACTTTAATGTCGTTTAATACGTCCCGAAATATCATTTGTATTCGTTAGAAACGCTGCCGGTGTTTGACAACAACGCTTGTGTTTGATCGACAGCGTCAGCTGGTGACGTTTTACTGGTGGGCGTGGCTTCCGTACCATTGCTCAGGAGTGCGTTTCCCAAACGCATCGCGTTGCTAACCTTGGTTGACAAATTGCATTGCAACCAACAAAACAAAACGTTTTTTGGGAAACGCACCCATCAAGAGAAGAGGAGAGGTGAGGTGAGGGGCTCCGGACGTCTGAGATCCCTGAGATTAAAACTAACGGAGAAAAAGTATTGATGCAATAAATGTTGGCGGAATATTTGTCATGATTCTTAAGCAGTCACATTGTTTCAGTGACAAACCAATTTATCCTAAATAAATTATTAACAATAATAAACCGACATGGACACTCAAATATTTAGAATAAAATTAATTCTTATGTTTTGGCTTAATTCCTTCGCTGATATAATAAATACATTTAAATATGTTCATATTTAGATTTTTTTCTGTATCGTGTCAACTATACAGTACTGTGTCAATAGTTCAAATAAAACTGATAGGCTACGTAAAAACATTATTAAGAGACTTAATTCGGATATTATTAACTGTTCACCCTAGATCAAGTATATTTTATTCATTTGTTCTTGCGATTTGCAGAAATAAATCTGTGGTAATGGTTGTTTCTATAGCAACACAACAACATGGATTTCCTGTACTGGACTTCTCAAGATGTGGCACAGTGGATTGAATGCATCGGATTCTCCCAGTATAAGGTTTATAACTTATTACTTGTTACTGCAGGAGAAAACCACCATTATAGTTAAATATAGCTGTAAGTAATGATAAATGTAGAAAAGAAAGATAACACAGTGTAGCTGAACTGTACAGAAAAACTATCTGAGTAATTTACACTCCATCGTCCAACTTAAAATAAAGCTTATTTAGATCATAGTATATGTTCACTTGACTTTATCTTGACTAGAAACTGTTAACCACTCACATACATTACAAAGAAATAACAACAAGACTGACATTCACAAACTAATGTCTCTTTAATCCAACTAAATAACTCAACTATAATAATCTAATACTTTAATGCTTATTTTTACATGTCACACTAGACTTTTCTTTATTTCTCTGTGTTTGTTTGTCTCAATCATTTTGGTTTACTGTAAAGCACAATGCTGTGTCATGAAGCTGTGATTTGTTTGCATTATGCAGCGTTCAGGAATATGTGTTATGTTTCCTTCTGCTCAGATCCTTCACTAAAAAACAAGATCTGATGATGATTATATCACAGTCATGTGCATGTTATCTACACTAGTTCACTTTTAGCCAATAGGAAAGAATATACAGTACTGTATAGCTGTTAATTAATTTGGTTGAAATCGTAAATTGCTTCTGGACTAAATACTGTACACTTATAAACTCAACTAATTTTAACCCCATCAGGCCTGTTTCACTGAGAACTTCATCACAGGCAGAAAGCTGATTTATGTCAACTGCTCATATTTACCTCGCTTGGGTATCAATGACTTCCAGCATATGAAGGTAAAACATAACACCTAAATAACAAACTGTTATTTTGCCTCATGAATAAACCCTGAGTAGCAACCTCCCAAAAACAAACCCTGCAATATCTGTACTGTACCTGACAGGTGTGTGTTGAATAACTGAAACATGTATTCATCCCAGGTTATCTCAGCTCATATTCGAGAACTGCTGGGCATCTCAGATGTGCAGTGGAGTCGTAGTGTCGCTGATGCCCCTGAAGATGACATGAGTGTTTTTCTGAAGATGAAGAGCTGTACTGGTCAGCGAGCAGAATCCATCACATATGACCAGATCAAAAACATCTGCCTAAAGTAACAATAAAGATAAGATCTCAAATAGATTGTGTGTAGATAACCATACTGTATGTGTGCTGCCTGTAATAATGTCAAGATGTTTAGAGGTTAAGAATCAGGGACAGTGTTGACCGGTGACTTCTTTTCAAGGTCGCAAGAAAATGCAAATACACAACACGTATTTATCACATCATGTGTGTGGCTCTTCATGTAAATTTTGTGAACGGGAGCGTATCTATCGACGCTTTTGACACATCTGCAGCAGGCACGTATTTTGACATGACGCATGATGCAGACAGGTTACATGATGCAACAAACACATATTTTGACATGACGAGCCACACATATGACACGCCGAACACATATTTTGACATGACGCATAGTTTACATGACACACCGAACACATTTTTTGAATTCCCGCCCCTCAGAAGAGAAGTCACCGGCCGCCACTGATCAGAGACAGCACAAGTTTTTGATGGACAGCCCAAAAGTCATATTTTTTTCAAATAAAAACTATTTAAACATGTTGATATGGAATTCTATTTTGTGTAGCAACATTTTCAAAAACTGTCCGAATATAAAATTTTTATATGAAACCAACTTACAAGAACAGTGCTAGCTATAGAGACTAGCATAAACCAGCATAGCTAATCATACCAGCAAGACCAGCATATGTTGTGTTTTGGTGCTGGTATCACAATATGTTGGTATTGACCAACATAGCCAGCAAGGCCATGCTGATAGACTAGCATTGTCTTGCTGGTCCACCAGCTAAACCAGCATGGACCAGCATTGGAATTATGCTGATCCTTCCAGCAGGTTGAAATTCTGACGCGTTAATGCAAGAAATGTGATGATTTATCTGTTTTTAATCGAAGCCTTGCGTTTATTCATGTGAATGTGGCATCACTGTTTTAAATCTTCACACTATTCATCATGAGAGAAACACGTCAGATATGTGTGTTTTATGGTGATATTTATTTGCATGATAGCACAGCCAGAGGATGATATACAGCGTGTTTATCATTCTGATCTGACATCAGTCCGCCTCTTTAAAAGAGCTGAAAACATCAGACTGATTTACATTCGATCCGAGTCGCTTCTGTCTCCTCAAAGGCGTTTCTCTGACGAACCAGTGGCGAAGATATTAATCCTACTATTGAGAAGGCTATGATCATATTCATGACCGACACTTGCCACTGGAAGGTTATGGTGTGACGTCACCAACAGCTAATAAATATCTATGAGCCAGTCGTGGCTTGGAAATCCAGACAGAATTTGCACGCGTGCTCTAATTAATGAATACAAACATAGACAACACGACATCCATATCAATGATTCATATCAAATCAATCAAATGCTAAATAAATCAGAGCAATGCACAATACAACATTATCTCATTAACATTCCAAAATTGAACTCCAAGTGGTGACGTCAGCACGATTGCATTAATATTCATGAGGCACGGCTTCGCCGTAGTAGGATTGGTAATTTGGGTGCATGCAGGGGTAATGCGGAGAGGCGATCCCGGCTGCCGCGATAACGCGACGCGCTGTCTGCGGTTTTATTAACGGCAAACGCACATATGACGGACGAGCTGCGGAGATCTGTGTGTTTAATGAAGTTCCTTTAATGAAGATGGATTTATGTGTAAGGATGCTTTAATGTGATGTCAGGATCTATTTGGGTCATCTGGAAATGAAGCGATGGACTCGCGCTGAAAATGCGGTGACTGAAGACTTCGGTGTCAATACAGAGAGCTTCGCTCTTATGAAGCAAACCTGATCTATTCTGCAGGTAAAATCTTTGGGGTTTTCTCCTCTCGTTGTTGCCTGATGGGTTTTTGTCCTCACAGCATCTTCTCACATCATCATTAAGATCTCGAGGGCTGATAGCGTGAGAACATTTATATCATTATTCAGGAATGAGTCTACAGTACACTGCAAGGTCAAAACATCTCTTTACCTGTCGTCGTTATGTATGAAGGTCTCGTGTCATTGACAAAAATATATCGATTTGTCTTACGGGGTAATATTGAGCCAAAAGAATAACCCATCTCACACAGGATGATTTATTATATTCGTGACATTTATTTAGTAGCAGCTCAATGATCTCAAAGCCTCCTGATGGAGATGTAAGATCATTCAATATTGGCCTTTAAACAGAGTCATCGTTATGAAATATCTTTATAGATGAATTTATATTTGTATGGAAAAATATGATTTTATCTAGCAGATTTGATATGTTCATGCATGAAATGAAGCTGATCTCAGATGTATTTTCTTCTGTCGCGTAGCAGGGATTCAAACGAGGCCTACTTTATATTAGAAATAAGCTTTGGGTTTTACAAAATGGTTAAAAAGAATTTAAAACAACAGGTTAACCCTAGAAATATTTACATATTTATAAAGACAGTACTGCCTAATAAATATTGTTTTATTTTTATGACCACAGGCTACATTTTATTACATTAAAGGTGCCAAAGATTACATGTTAATAATCTGTTCAATTGTTCTCTGATATCTACACAGAAGGTTTGTAACTTTATTCAGTGCACAGATGAACCAGAGACAGTTTTACATGTCTATTTACATCTCTAATAAAAAAAAAGGTCTATTATTACGTTATTTGGAAGAGTCATAAATAATAATTTTGAGCTCTGCTCTGATTGGCTCTGCTCTGCGGCTCATGCCAGTAGCTCACATTAGTAAACATGTTGGTGCGTATATCTCGTCTGTGACGTCACAGTTAGTGTTATGTTAAGATTGGAGCAGTCTTTTGCATGCACAAGGTTAACATAAGAAGGAGGAAACAATCGTGTTTGAGGCTCATGATACATCAATAACATACACTTATTATTTATACAGTTTTTATTCTATGGCACCTTTAATATAAATCTGTTTTGTGTAAAGTCTGTAGTTTTGAATCTCTAAGAACTCAAATCATAAATGGTTTTTTTTTATTGTAGCTAAATAATGAGACTAACCTGTACTGAAACAATTTTAAAATAAAAATGTAATGTATTTACTTTATAATGCACGTTACACGATTCATCTGTGAATATTATGCCACAGTTTCTATATCAAAATATAATAACAGCTAGTAGGACTGGGAAAAAATTTGATTGTTTGATTAATCGTTTTTTTTTTACGTGGTCGATTCAAAATCGATTCTCAAAGAGCAGAATCTTTTTTTTTCTTTCATATTTATTTCCGCAAACATTGAACGTAAGATTAACTTTAATCTAATTACTAGTCTTCTTCACTAGATGTCACCCTCTTTTTGCCTTGCGCGATGTTACCAAGGAGCGAGATGCGAGCCTGTCATTCTTTCATTCAGTGCTTAAAACGGCAGTTTCAGGTGCTTCATCGACGTTGATGCCGCCTTCACTTAAAAAGTCAGAGGTATGGAAGCATTTTAGATTTCGCAAGCAAAGCGACGACGATAGTGTTGTGGCTTTTAATTTCTTTTTATGAATTACCCACTTGTAAACTGCTGTTCACTGTTCTTTTTTATTAGTATTTGTATTAAATCTATATTCATTGAGTTGAATCAAGAATCACGTATGAAAAACCGACCCAAGAACCGGAATGGAAAATTGAATCGAGAACTGAAATCGAATCGATTTGATAACTTGTGAATCTAAATCGGATCGATCGGGAACATCTGAATCGATACCTAATACCAGCTGAATCTCAGATCAAGTGAAATGAGATGCATGTTGACGTTGTCCAGGCAGTTTATGAAACTGTTGCCTTTGATAAGACGAGCTTGCCAGCTCTCCGTTAATCTAATAACAGTCTCAGTTAACTCCTGAAGTTTGTCTTTAAATCATTTATGTCCATCTGTCAGCTCAGACGACCCATATAGGCAGTCAATACAATGAAATAATAAGAAATCTGCAGTGACCTTCTGGTTCAAAATATTACCAGTGAGCTGAATAGGAAATGATCTGCATGAAATGTGTCAGTACTGCGCTCAAAACATCTGATTTAAAATGACACTAAACAATGAACATGATTTTAATATTTACTCACACTAATCACACTAACATATATAAAAATACCATCAATCCAGGTGAAGATAAATTGTCTGATATAATCTCTGATGTTCTAGTAGTTTAACTGCTAGATCACGATAATAACATTGGCAAGATTCTTTTAAACTGAAATAACAAACAGGTTTAAAATGAGAAGCGCGAGTAAATAATCATTCGTGTACCCTCATAAATAAACAAGAAGATTTTCACAGCACCTTTCAAAAACTACACTTTTGTACCTAAAAGGTCATATCTGTACCAAAATGTTAGGATGTTTTTGAAAGGTACCACGATCCCAGTGACAACTTTTGTACCTTTCTCTGCGAGTGCGTGTAATCAATTTATAGATCTGACGAAAGTTTAGTTTGTGAAGACTTTATTTAACCCTTGTGCCTTGTTCCAATTCACTACCCTTTCGTGTTGTTAGCGGCCAAAAACGGCCACCAAACTAAACGGCTGCAAAAATGTATCAGATTAATATTTTTTCCAAATTTTTTTGCATAAATCTGTTAATCAACCTCAGAACTGATCAAAACTACCAAATGCTTCCAAAAATTTCATGATTTTAACTCTTTAATTGCCAATCTCATGAGTGATGCCACTGATTTGAAAAAAAAAAAAACACAAAATCACTGATTTTCAATATAAAAAGTGAATGTGGACTGGATTTTCTTTTACCTTTTTTACAGGCTTGGGCATGTCAAAGATTGGTAAAAACATTGGCTTTGATGCATTTTTAGTTTTTGTGCAGCATCAGATTAAATTTTTTTCTCCCTCATTTATTGTTTGTGGCCATTTTGTCCCCATTGACTTCCATTATAACAACATTTTTTGATTGCAGAGCCATGACACCTTATTACCATGCATTCTTGATTCTTTGTGGCTTTTCCTTTTGCAAAGAGGTAAAATTTGTCATTTTTACTGTTGATCACAATGTGGCACCATTAACCCTTTAGTAGCCTGTGCAAAAAAACAGAGCTTAATTTCTGGTTTGTACATTGAGTTATGGACTTTTATACTTATAAACTTGGCAATGAGAGAGTTAAAATCATGTAATTTTTGAAAACATTTGGCAGTTTTGATCAGTACTGAGGTTGATTAACAGATTTATGCAAAAAAAAGTGTGAAAAAAATTCATCCGATAAATTTTACAGCTGTTTAATTTAGTGGCCTTTTTTGGCCGCTAACAACACGCAAGGGTAGTAAATTTGCCCACGGTATATTGTTAAGTTTTTGAAGAATTTCAAAGCATTTTCTTAAAATATGTGTAAATATAAGATTTGTCACCAAAAATCATTCCATTTGCTGAAACACAGAGAAAGTTGTGGCCAAATTAAGACAAAAAAATTGCAAAAATGGCCCCAACAACACATTAGGGTTAAATGCATTGACTAAAACAGCTGTGCGTGTGTGAAAACACTTTATGACATCCCATAATCTGCACTTTAATGCATGCCTTCTCTACAGCACTGTTTCTGTGACAGATCCTTTGTGTTGTTTTTAATCATTCAGCAAAAAAGAAAGAAAGAAAGATAGAGCGAGAGAGAAAGAAAGACAGATTCACAGCGGTATCTCTCGTAGGGGAAGTATCGTCTCTGGTGCGGCCCGATGAACATCCAGACGCTTTGCCAGCTAATGCAGCCAGCTGGTTGGCAAACAACACACCAGTAACAGAGGAGCTTTAATAAAGAAAAGACATCGGAAGCTGATTTCATATGCAAAGAGTGTGAAATAACACATTTATCACTGACCCATCATTTCTGCACCGTTTATAATCACACTAATACTAGCAGCTGTTTGCTAGTAACTTACTGTAGATTTACATTGTTTGATCAAAGTTTAATGAGCATTAACATGAACAGAATAAAACTATAAAATAACAGCATCATGCAAAGCATTCTGGGAATCAAAATCTGAAGGAAAAAAACAGAAAAAGGTTGATGAAGATTTCTGGTCTCTCTATGTGTTTGACGACTGCTCTTACTGTGCAGAACACTACGAAAAAATGATCAAATGTTACTCAAAACCTTCTTAAACCCCGACCATCATCGGCTTGACTTTAGAAATAAAGTCCAAAAACCCCATAAAGAAACTCATTTCTCTGTGCATTTTCAAATCAGATAATAGCTCCCTTACAAAAATTCACCATGGTTTTACTACTGTATAGTTCAAACAAAACATAAATAGTTACTGTAGTAAAACCATGGTATTGCTAATAGTAATCAATACACAAAACATAATATGGTTAATAAGGGCTGTAAAACCATTGCTGTCTTTTCATGTTTGTCTGTTTTAGAGAAACAATCTTCGGGTTAGTAGCATTGTCAATTAAAGTGTATCTGAATGATTTTATTTTCAGGTAAATTTTTCTTTTAACTTTAATGAGCATATTTGGCGCGCTGTCCGAGGGGACATACATCATACATCAGACTATAATCGTACCAACAAAATCTATAATGATTGCATCTCTACTGTGGTCACAAACCTCATGACAGATTGTATTTATTTAAGGTTTCTAATTCTTTTGAGAAGATTTATTGGTGTCTAGAGTAGATTTCTAATAAGAAAGATTTGTTAGGCTGGAAGACGTTCCTGACAATAAAGATCTGAATGTTTTCCACCGCAAACACCATTATGACACCATTATCAGTAAACCCATTAGAGAATATTGGGCTTCATATGGTGTGTGGTTTAGTCTCTATTATATACATTGATTTCTTTCAACATGTGATTTGTAAGTTACAGACAGACAGGTGCTATCTTGGTTCCTATCAGCCCACACAGATCATTATCACATTTATCATCACCAATTTACATGAAATCTGTCTGACTGTGGGTTGGATGACAGGTGATAGTTTTTACCTTTAGATCTCATTGGTTGTAAGCAGCTGAATAAGATGATGTGACATCTGTGTTGATGTTTTTGTCTACGTTCAGTCTGTAGAGTAATTCTGAAGAGTAACCGGTCGACCAGATGAAACAGTACACAAAGATGAAAGCGTCGACATTATCATATCATCAGCACTTTTACTAACTCTGCCTAGAAAGCATCAAGTTGCCTCCAGCATTAAGAAGAGATTTGTGTTTCACAAGAGAAAAATGCACACTATTTGATTTAAATAAGAATCAGAGAGGTTTTAGTTCTGTATGCTATATAGTTCATGACAGATGATATACACATCTAAACCTCCCTTACACAAAAATCTGTTTATTATATATTGTTTGTGAGACACTTGTCGAGGACGGCCAGGTGTCTCCAGACCGACCGCATTTGGAGGGATTACTTCTGATGGATGACCTGTCATAAATATATATCTATACCTACTTTTTGATCAAATGATTATTTGTGTGACCCCAAATCAATATTTTGACTCAGTTCGGTTGTGACTTATTTCCTAATATTTTCCTAGTACAGGGTGAACACGCATGAAGTTAACCTAAGTATTGATTTTGAGTCATCGGTCACTAGCCCACAGTACAGTTAATGGTATATTTCAAGTATAAATATAATACCAGTTGGCACATAGCAATATACTTAAAGTGCAAGATATATCAATTGTAACCTACAAGTATGATGTTAAGTTTACTCAATTTAGTCCCAAGCAGTCTTAAAGTAGTACACTTACATGTATACTGTTAGTACACTGATATGTACTTAAAACATAAAAATAAATCTTAAAGTATCCTTAATAAAACACACAAATTATACTATATTTTTGTAACAGTGAACAAACTTACAATGGGTTTCATTCATGAAACATTTGTAAACATAATTCATTATAGTTCGCATTTACAAATAAATTGGATAGATTAAATTGGTAAACATATTGGTGTGGTTTCCTGGACAGGAATTATCTTAAAACAGGACTAGGCCTTAGTTTAATTAGGAAATATAACTAGTTTTAACAAACATGCCTTTCTAAAAACATTACTTGTGTGCATTTTGAGGCCAAACAAAGGGCACTGATGTATTTTAAGATATGTCAGTGCAAGTTGTTTTCAGTTTGGACAGCTCTTACATTTATTTTAGTCTAGGTCTAGTCTAATCCCTGTCCGGGAAACCGCCCCATTTAACTTGGTAAGTGAGAGGAGACGGGGTGGTAGAGGGATTCTGAAGACTGTAGAGAATTCTTAGGTGAGTTGTTTGACTGTGATTATATTATGGGCTTGCCTTTGTGATTGTAGACAGTTGGTGACACTTGAGTAGCTTATTTTGACATGTTCCTCCCGAACTACGTTAATAAAACATCATTACGAGTAAATATCAGTGATTTGCACGTAAACAGACCTTTCCGAAAACTCTCCTCCAGATTCACAAACATCAGATATGATAGTGAAACGTGTGCAAGTTAATGAATTCCAATCATTCGTAAACAGGGTGCGCATGCACGCTCATTCACAATTAGCATAATCCCGCCTATGCACTACAGCTACACAAATTACCTATCTAGTAATCCTCTGGACTACATTCTCTTATTTGGCTACATTATATTGCATAAGAGACTAACTAATAGGACACTTGCCTTTCAATCAATTAATAATTTAAAGAGCACCAATTATCCGATTTACTTTTTTCATTTCCTTTCGTGTGTTAGGTTAGGGTTGTATTAGTTCATGTGAACGATATGCAAAATATAGTAAAGACCAACATTATTAAAATTCCTCACGCTTCAGACTTACAGCCTGTAAGTTGACTCCTGTTAGCAACCAAATCTTTCAAACATGGTAAGGACTGTCACATTTCCGACTGATGTCAGATGTATTCAGGCCAATCACAATGTACAGATTAGTTGGCCAATCAGGGACACACCGCTTTTCAAATCAATGAGTTTTGTACAAAATCAGTGCGTTTCAGGATATCTGGAGCTACAAAAATGTGCGGTATGTGGAAAATAATGTGTTTTTGAAACCAGTCAAAACTGGGGTTATGTATTCGTACTTCTTAGATCAAGTGAACACTCTAGCAGTGGCGTTTTGAACCAGCTGAAGCCTGTTTACCTGATTACATCCCCCAAATAACAAGTTACAATACTTTATTCTAGAGGTCATAAAAGCGTGGATAAGCTTCTCTGCATCTGATGCAGACAGCATATGGCGTATTTTTGAGATATTTCTAAGGAGGAATGCTGTGCGGCAGATATTAGAAATATGACTTTCGAAGGACAGATTCCTGTCGAACATCACACCTAGGCTCTTGACTGTGGAAGACGGCACCACAGTTCAGCCGTCTGTGGTCAACTTGTAATCAGACATATTTTGTTTGGAGCGATTCAGTTCACTAATAAGTATCTCTGTCTTATAAGAGTTAAGCATAAGAAAGTTATTTGCCATCCAGTCACTAATATCACTAATACAGTCTGTAAGTTTAGAAAACTGGTGGGTTTACTATAGGATGTGAGGAGATTTATTATGATACATAGTTCATCAAAATGTCTAATTGGTTTGTCTAAAATAATACAGAACGCTTTAATGTTTTAGGCACCATTTACACGTGGTAGGGAGCAGGTGTACATTTCTTTCATACCAACTAACATTTTGAAAATGTTACATTAAAGCCAGAACGACTTTACAAGCGATTAACACAAAAATAAATTTTGCCTGTGTTTTATGAATGAGACCCAAAGACTTTTTGATCTTGCATGCAAGGTTGCATATATTAAATACTGTCTAAAATGTGAACAACCGTGACATACAGCTGGAACATAAGCTATGAAGGTTATGAAGAAAATGTACAAGATCTTAATTTGTCTTAACTTTTAACGGTTGCAAAGGAAAACTGTATGTAAACTGTTTCACTGCTGTCTACTGTGATGATTGAGAAATCTCTCTCTCTTGTCTTTTCACGCAGGTTGGTTAACCAAAACCCAGGACCCAGATGGAGACACTACTTATTTATTTGATTGTAACTGTAATGGCATTAAAAGCCCATAAAATCCAAGTGTGCCCCAAGCGTTGCATATGTCAGGTGCTCTCCCCAAATTTGGCCACTTTATGTGATAAAAAGGGTCTGCTTTTTGTGCCTCCAAACATCGACAGACACACCGTTGAGCTCAGACTGGGAGACAACTTTATCACAACCGTCAAACGTAAGGATTTCGCTAACATGACCAAACTGGTGGACCTGACATTGTCCAGGAACACGATAGGCTCCGTTTCACCTCATGCTTTCAATGACCTGGAGAACCTACGCGCCCTTCACTTGGATAGCAACCGTTTGACGGACATAACGAACGATACGTTCAGTGGCATGTCCAAGCTGCACCATCTCATTCTGAACAACAACCAGCTCACGTACATCCACATAGGAGCTTTCAATGACCTACTGGCTCTGGAAGAACTGGACTTGTCCTACAACAATTTGGAGAGCGCGCCATGGGTGGCCATTCAACGCATGATCAGCTTGCACACCTTAAACTTGGACCACAACATGATCAACTACATACCCGAAGGGACCTTCTCTGGGCTTCAGAAGCTCAAGCGCCTAGACGTCACCTCGAACAAGCTTCACAAGCTTCCACCTGATCCGGTCTTCCAGCGGGCAGGTGTCCTGGCCACATCGGGCGTTTTAGGCCCGTTGTCGTTCGCTCTTAGCTTCGGGGGCAACCCTCTTCACTGTAACTGCGAGCTGCTGTGGCTCAGGAGGCTGCGACGAGAAGACGACCTGGAGACCTGTGCGGCACCACAGCATCTTGCCGGACGCTATTTCTGGACCGTGTCTGAGGAGGAGTTCCTCTGCGAGCCGCCACTCATCACCCGTCACTCGCAAGAAACCCGGGCCTTGGAAGGGCAGCAAGTTTCCTTGCGCTGCAAAGCCCGCGGAGACCCGGATCCCGTAATCCATTGGATCGCCCCCGATGGCAAGTTGGTGTCTAGCTCCAGCCGCACCGTGGTCCACGCCGACGGTACTTTGGACATTCTGATCAGCACGGTCAAAGACTCTGGCTCATTTACCTGCGTGGCATCAAATCCCTCTGGAGAAGCTCAGCAGACGGTGGACCTGCTAATCGCCAAGCTTCCTCATTTCACCAATGACACCGGCGCAGTCCGGGAGCCGGACCCGGGGTCGTCCGACATCGCTACGTCCACCAAGACTGGTAGCGACGGTGCTTCTTCAGCTGGCGGCAACAAAAGCGGACCGGACAAACGGGTACTCGTCTCTGAAATCACCGCTTCCGCGGCACTGGTGAAGTTCAACTTTCAACGCAATATTCCAGGAATTCGGATGTTCCAGGTCCAATACAACGGCACTTATGATGACTCGCTGGTGTACAGGTGAGCCCTTATGTTTGCTTTATGGTACTCTTTGAAATGATGCTTAAACACAGACTCTCCATCAAGTGCTCACATTATGATGACCTTTGATTTTATTTTGTCATGAGTTTAACACAATATCAATTTTTTAACTTGTCTCTCTTTGCAGGATGATTCCTCCTAACAGTAAAAGCATCACAGTCAACAATCTGGCAGCAGGCACCACGTACGATCTTTGTGTTTTGGCCATTTACGATGATGCCCTGACTACGCTCACAGCCACCCGTGTGGTTGGTTGCGTTCACTTTGCCACAGAGCCACAGTATTTGCGCTGCCATTTCATGCAGTCTCAGTTCCTCGGCGGCACCATCGTTGTCATCATCGGGGGTGTCATCGTCGCTTCCGTATTAGCTTTTATCATCTTCCTCATCGTGCGTTACCGAGTGTGCAATCAGGATGGGATTGATAAAGAAGTGGAACTGGGAGACATTCGTTCCCAGTCCAGAGGTGAGCGGCTGCAGGTCTCCGGAATCATCAAGTCCATGTCCAAGCAGGTCCTTGGCCCAGATCGAGACACGTGTCGAAAAGTGTCACCGCAAATCGAATCCGTGCCTGGGGCCCGGATCCCCAAACCCGCTCTCCCTGACTGTACGGTCTCGACTTCTTCGGCAAGCCACAGTTGGCACCCAGCTTCTCCGAGTCCCCTTCGACCAGCTCGCGCAGACTCATTCACCGCCGCCCGAAAGCCTGACGAATCGATCGATGTAGATGCGGACAATGCCAACAAAAACAACTCGGCCAAGGTGCGTCCCAGACCTGCCGTACGGGCCCACTCGACCGTAGTGACTCCAGTATCAAGACGAGCGCAGGTCCAGAATCCCCGGAACTACAAGACGGTCCCAGTGGGCTGCGTGAGGGTGAGCCGTCGTCATTCTCTGAACGTAGACTCATGCAAACAACCCAATTACCAGAGTTATCAGCAGTCTGGCAGCCTGCGTTCCAAGCGCAGTTTATCCGTGAGCGGCGGTGATCTTCCACTGATGGACAATGCTGAGAGACGCAGCGGGAGATCATCGCTGTCCCAGTCCGAGTGGGTGCTAGAAAGCACTTTATAATGGAAAACATTGTACTTGTATTTGTGGTCTGTAATAGAGTTTCAGACCTCCAGATGATATTCTGTGTCCCACTATAAGACTGTAAAGACTTTTTAAACCGTTTGGTTTCAAGCTCGGACATGGTCACACTTGAAATGCTTCAGATGGAAATGACTGATACAGACCAATGTTTTTTAAGCACAAATTAAATACTGTTTCTTGCATATAGTAACACAATACTATGAGTTGTATATTTCTTTGTTTTATGGAATAATACAGAACACTGCATAAAATGTTACGTTGTGTAAAATAAAGTGTGAAAACGACAGTATGTGGTGATGTGGTATAACATATAACGTTTATAAGTTTCTATGTAACATTAAAGGATTTTTCTCCATATAGTGGACCTCAACAGTTTACAGTTTTAGTGCAGCTTCAAAGGGCTCTAAACGATTCCAGCGCGACCTTGCATATTACGTAATCATGTGGAAAGGTCACGCATGACGTGTGCAGAACTACCGCTCCACGATTTACAGGAAAGGACTTTTCCTTGATGAAAATGAGGATAAACAAGACTCTTATTTCTCAGTTGGGATCGTTTAGAGTCCTTTGACGCTGCATTGAAACTGTTGAGGTCCACTAAAGTCCACTATATGGAGAAAAATCCTGCATTGATTTCCTCAAAAAACGTCATTTCTTCTCGACTGAACAAAGAAAGACATAAACATCTTGGATGACATGGGGGTGAGGAAATGCATAGGATTGATTTTTTATGGAAGTGGAGAAATCCTTTAACAGTACACACAGAATTATGGATTGAATCCAAAATTACAGTTTATTGTTCACGGTTAATAATCTGCTGCAGAAATAAAACACTACAGGAATTTTCTTCACACATGACATCGGTTTATTTGTGTTCTGAACATCCGAGAAACACAGCTGTATTGAATATAAAACAACCTCGGATTTGTTGTAATATGTATTTTCTCAGGTAAGTGTATGTTGTTGTATAAATGATCACCATTCTGAAGCTCATCTAGTTTATGACGTGAGATAACTAATCCTGTACGAGGCTTGTCTGAAATGTTGGCTCTGTGTTTGTTTGGAGGTAACAGAAGCATCAGGTCTCATCTCACAAGCCCTAAAGTCTTAACTGATTCCCATCTCACTCCAAAACAAAGATTTCACAGAAACATAAAAGACAACAGCTGCTCCATGCAGATTCATTTGAAACCCATCTATGATATACAGCAGAACTTTTTGATGTTTTATTTAAATGCTGATGTGTGACATCTCAAGAGAGACCTGAATAAAGATGTTGGTTGGTTCTCAGATGTTTTAATCTTGGACATTCAGAAGCCTTTTTTAACCTAGAGATGATCTATCACCATATAACAATAATAAAGCTTATACTTTCACTATACATCATCTGACATTGTCACACTACATTATTCATCAACTCAATTAAGTATCTACACTGAGCACTGAATATAAATGACCTGTCTGAATCTAGAGTACACATCCACATCTTCATACATGTAGAGAGAAATTATAAACAAAGAATAATGTATGCGTGGAAGCAACCCAAGCATGTGCATTATTAATGAAGGAAAATGTGCTTCACATGAACATCCTGGTGAATATTAAATGAGATTACTGCTTCTGGGAAAAGTGTCCCCATACTGAAAAATCTAGCACAGACCAGCATAAGCTGGAAGCTGGTCCAAGGTGGCAGTAGCTGGTCCAAGCTGGTCCTCCCAGCCTGGCAAAGCTGGTGGGTCAGCGGGTCTTCCAGCATGACCAGCTAAGTCCAGCTTAAAAAGTGACCAAAACACAGCTAGACCAGCTTGCTACACCAGCAATTACCAGCTAAAACCAGCTTATGCTGGCTTGATTTGAGTAGGGTAATCTAGAATACAACGCAGCACAATAAAAACTTTGGCTTGGGTTGACTGAATCCCATCGATATGATGTCCAGGATAAATGTAATTAAACACTACAGTGAATATGTAAAGATGACGGGCCGTTGAATTATAAGAAAATAATGCACACCCAAAGTGGTAATGCATCGCGGGACCGGACTCACTTATTCCTCTTATACCACAAACATTGCTCTGCTGCCTATTTTTAAGACATTTGACAGGTCAGGTGTGCGGTTTACAGTATAATAATCAACACCCATTTCTCAGCCAATCAGAATAAAGCATTCAACAGACCCGTGTAAGAAATGAGCATCATTCTGAACCTTCAGCCCATCATGATGTTACGTACATTCACCTCATAGCCTTTAGTGTATTTGCTTTACTCTGTCAAGTGTTTATTGGGTTATATCATGAGTTACGATGCTTCTCTTTAAAAAAAAAACATAGTTAGTCAACCTGTTGTTAATACAGAAACCTAACTCAAATTAAAAGTTCCTAAAACTACAGAACAAAGTAGGAAAAAGTAAATTATTCATGAAACCATTCAAAAAATCAAATGAGCCCATACAGCAAAACAGATATCTTCAATTATACAAAAAATGGCCAAAAATATATGTACCGAAATATATTTTCAAATATGTTTACAAAAAATTATTTCTTACCAATATATTTTAAAGCATTTATATTCATGTCGCAGTTAAACATATTTTCAAGTGCATAAATATACTTGTGTGCATCTTGAGACAAAACAATGGCACAGAATGTGTATGTGAAGATGTTTTTTAACGAAAGCAGCTCAAACATGCACTTTAGTCTGGGGATAAGCCATGTCCAGGAATCTGCCCCATTATGTTCTTTCTAAAACCTATATACTCGAGGACAGCAGAAGATCAACTGAAGACAGAGTTCTCCTTCATTTACAACACGTGACACTGAATCTTCTTGCAGACCTGCAGATTTATTTAAAGGGGACACTTCATAAAAATCTGACTTCATGTTTAAGTATTATAATTGGGTCCCCAGTGCTTTTATCAACCTAGAAAATGTGAAGAAGATCAACCCAGTAACTTAGTTTTGGTAAACCATTCTCTGCAAGCATGTGGAAAATTTGGATCCCCTTGTGATGTCAGAAATACCACCCTTTAATCTGCACTATCCAACCAGAGCACTGCAAATTTAGCACAGAGATCAGCTCATTTGCATTTTAAAGGACACACCCAAAAAACGTCACATTAACATGTTATAATAAATTATCTATATAATTTTTTCAGCTAAAACTTCAGATAGGTACTCTGGGAACACCAAAGATTTATTTTACATCTTAAAAAAACTTGTGATACGTCCCCCACTTCAAATGAAACATGATAAATAGTTGACAAATAGAAAAACAACAAAGCCTACAAAACCAACAAACGTGTTTAACAGCTTATTGTTCATTTTAAAAGCATGGAAATGTTTTTGTGCGCGTGACCATTAAAAGATAGAAAAAGTGATTTTTGGTAAAAAAGTATTTAAATGTGATGTGCTCAATCCAGATGTATTATAAATGATTTCAGTTGTTGATTGAATTGCATTGTAAACGTGACTGTTTAAGATAACAGCAGGTGAGATGATGATGATGTTTTATAATCATTTCTGATCGAGCTCAGGGCCGCGAGCTCTGCATTTGAGATGAGATTTCACAAGCAGAAATATGTTGCCATAGTAACAGAAACCTGCAGCACAGCGCGTCATCAGCATCATTATTAATACAGCAGATCTCTTACCTGTTCATCATAGAAATCCATTTCATCTACTTTAATCATCACGACTATATCTGACCAAAACGAAAGGATCAAAACAAAACAAAGCTGTGACAGAACCTTCGTCACCTTCATCTTCATTTTCAATACAAAAACACTTCTGACAGAATTTGAGTGAAATTTGAGATATAATCTGTTGTAGTTATCATAAACATTACCAGGTAGACCTCATCTAAAGTTTAAACTTATCAGCTTGTGATGAACACCAACATCAGCACTGCACATCATGAGAGATATTCAAGTATTCTGCTGTTAATAAATCTCAGAATATAAAGCAAACAAGCATCTGTGTGTTTAAGTCACATTATCACATCAGATCACACTTAAAAAAACAACAACTGATCCACTCATCATTTAGTCATCAGCAATCTGAACACTAAACATTCAGGTCTGGTTTCACAGTTAAGACTAGTTTAAGTTTAAGAAACATGCCTTAGAAAAAGACATTACTGGTGTTTATCTTGAGACAAGTCAATGGCACTGGCTTATTTTAAACATGTGTTTTAGTCTAGGACTGTAAGCTTAAGACTCGTCTGTGAAACAAGGGGTCTGACTTCTGTACTCGTTTTAACCAGAAACATGCTCGAGTTTAAGGGATGAGGATCAAGATAAAACAGCAGGCACTTGAAACGACTTCATTATAACTTCATTTAAGAGAAGAACAAGAGAAGAAACTGAACTGAAGTCTCGGCTTACACGCGTCTGCTCAATGTGATATCAAAAACATTTCTGTCATTTTTTTTTCATTCACATGTTTCACAACCCAACAAAACATCACATAAATAAACCAAATCCATTGTTAATACTTACTGATTTGTTTGTGCTGTCTGTGCCTAGCAGAAGTGATGTCACTTCCTGGAAGATGATGTCATTAAAACACTTGCTTTATACACGTCACAAGGCGAAAAGAAGAAAAGAACCAGCAGTTTTGAGTAAATTCTTCATTCTAAACAACAGTGCATAAAATGACATCCGCTCATACAAATGAATGAAAATAAAACTCTGCTGTGTTCACTTGACCACAAATAACAAACCCTACCATAGTTTCATTCGTCTTTAAAGAAGCACAAGTTTAATATATATTAATAAACACGAGGGGATGTGTATGGTTTAAAGTGCAGATCCACTGAAGTTCACAACCATCACAATACATTTTCATCAAATTCAATTTAACAAATTTCTTTCAAATGTTTTTTAGGGAAAGCACACTTGTGCGATCATCAACGAAAGTCTAAGCCCAAAAAGATGGTTTTGGCACCACCGCAGCGCTTTAACACTGCTAATTCATTTACTAGAAACATTCATCCAAATGAATCTGTGAGAAATCATCTTTCCCCTCTTATTCTTTTTTTTAATTTTTAGCTGACTGAAGTACAGGTGAGATGTAAATATTAACAAAGGATAAAGTTGATAGATCCTAACAAAGATAAGCATTGAGAGTTAACAAACACTGCAGTTTACTGTGATGAGAGACAACTAAACTAACCCATCCTTTTCATGTGCTACAGTTCAGAAACCCATGACTATAAAGCAGAAAAAACAATCTCACACCAGCATTTCATCGATCCATTACAACCATACAAAACAACACGAAGAAAGATACATAAAAATACTTTAAGCATCATCTTACAGTAACTCATCATCATCACACCTGTGAAAATCATGTCACCACACTCTTTACTTCTCAGGATTATTCATGATCATACTAAACATATCCCAAAAAAATAAGTGTACAATATGCACACTTGAGTTTTACTAAATTAAAAGCTATACGTCTATGAAGAGCAGAGAGATTGAAGTAAAAGTGGAAAAAAATGAGGCAGTCCGAATGTTCTCATCTGTCATCGTCGTAGTAAAAAGTTTCATCTGTGGGAGAGTTTATCATCTGAAATGAGCCGTCGCTTCAAGAACGTCCGTCTCGGCCCGGTTGAGCTCCTAAAGCAGGAGAAGCCGGGTCGAGATGTCCGTTTGAACGGAGGGGTCTTCGACGGTCACGACTACCGAAGTCACTTCAAGTTCTTCCGTTGAATTCCTCGTAAGCGACCGAGCAGAGCATCGGTCCGTGTCCCCGCCATTAAGATGCGTTCAGTGTCGGGGCTTTAGGACGTAAACGCAACGCAGGCTCTCATTGGTTGTTTTTGGCCTTCGCGTGTGTCAGAATATGTGATTTGAGGTTGGTGGACTGAGCAAATTTTTTATTGCAGCCATCAAACGGGCAAACGTAGGGTCGGTCCCCGGTGTGAATGCGTACGTGTGTCCGGAGGTTAAAGTCCAGCGAGAAGCGTTTCCCGCAGCCCTCAAATGTGCACTAGACAAAAGAGAAAGATGAAGTTATCAAACAAACATTATAACGGTAAGCCGTTTCATATTATGCCGAATGTTATCCGAAGCCTGGGAAATATCAAGACATCAGTCCATATGTTAAGGTTTTAAATACCTGAAAGGGCTTCTCTCCGGTGTGAACGAGCTGATGACGCTTTAGTTTGGAGCTCTCCACAAAGGCTTTACCGCACTCGGCGCACACGTGAACCCGCGGGCCGTGAGTATGGAGGTGTTTCCTCATGGCTGAATTATCCCTGAACATTTTACTGCAGCCCTGCGGGAGACGGCACGTGTTAGAGGAGTGTCATGTCTAAATGAAATTAACTTGTGAAAATATACTGAAAATGACATAATAAAATACATGTTTTACAGTCCCTTTGCTAATCATACATCATTTTTGAAAGCATTACAAGTATTGCCATTCTGAACTGTCTACGGCTGGTAATCGTTTTCAGAATAAAAGTTTTCGTTCACATGCATGTGTGTGTGTATTGTGTATAATAATATATATATATATATATATAATACAAATTCATATTTATATGTAATATAAATGATAAAATGTATATACATGTAAATATTTCTTACATGAATTTATATATGAAGAGTTTCGTTGCAAAACAAAATAACCACCGTTATTTTAATTGTTCAGAAATCTCGTTTTTTGGTTCTGCATTCCTATTAATTTCAATGCAACTGCAGTTGGTTTGTTTTGATTGAAACCTTCATAACTTAAAAAATACAGCTAAGTAGCACCATAAAAAAAAATAATAACATGATAACATAATAATAAACATGTTTTGACAACATTTTAAAAACGGAGTTGTCTTGTTTTGCAACAAAACTCTTCATATACAGAATAATTATATAGGTATAAGATGTAAATAAAACTTGTATTCTGCATGTCAGTAATAAAACAAACAATGAAACTCACTTTATGTGGACAGGCTATGGTTCGAGGGGCGTCGTCCTCCTTGATCTTCCTCGGCTTCATTCTAAATCGACACAATGATGATCAAAGACTCAGAAGTAACCTGCTGCTCTGTGAACAACAGCTCATTATATTCAGACCAGATATTAACTGAGACCCTGGACCACTAAACCACATTCATACATCAATTCATCACTTTTTCATTCATGAATGGTTTTGTTTCAACTATCTGAGAAAATGAAAATCTATTTGAAAAAAAAAATCGCCTTTAAAGTGATCCAAATTAAGTCATTATTAGCAACACATATTAATAATGATCAATAAAATACAGTAGGAACTGTATGTTCATAATATCTTCATTATCTTTACTTTATATCCTAATGATAATTTTGACACATTCAATGTATTTTTGGCTTTGCTAGAAATATCCCCGTGTGACTTATGAGTGGTTTTATGGTCCAGGGTCAGATATCAGATGAACTCTCTTCTCTTCAGTTTCACTTACAGTCAGATCTGTAGTCATATATATATATATATTGTGTGTGTGTATTGTGTATATTGTGTGTGTGTGTTATTACAGTGAAGTTGTTGCCCTAGTGAATCTAAACTTTATTTGTGGCTATAAATGACATCACCACAAAAAGTCCTCCAAACTCTGTCATCAGCAACCCAATGAGATCTGAGACTTACCGAACAGGACTCTTACTGAAGGGGCTGAGAAACAAAACAAACTGTAAATGTCTTTGTAAAACATCAAATACCATCATCTCAGAGGATGAAGAACCAGGATTCATTTCTCATGAATAATATTCTTACTTAAAGGCACAAAAGTCTTACGCCACTTTGTCGCTCGTCTCTTTCAATGAGGTCATTTGGGGGGGTTTCTAAATCCGGTTATCATAAACAAACTAGTTTCGTCCACTCCAGTGACTGACGAGAGGCGGATGACGTGACCTCCACTGCTTATCATTCGCATAAAGTCAAACTTTTCTCAACTTTGTCACGTGATTGGACACACCCCATCCGGTCGACAACGGTCACTGTAACTGGAAGTCATCAAGCTTCTTTGAAATAAATGAGATGGCGTCGCTCTGCTAGCATTATATATTTAGTTCAGTGCGAGAATTCAGAGTTTTAACGTGGTCCACACAGTTTATAGTGGGTGTCACGTCTGCATTATTCTCATTTCTTTCGCCATACCAGCTTCTAAGGCTATATTCATGGCGCATTATTCTCATTTTCTGCTTTTACTAGAGTAGAAATCATAGATGTGTCTGATTTCAGGCAATGTTCAGCAGAATGATCGGCGTATGAAATCACAATATCGGCAAAAAACACCCCTGTACTATGGCACTCTCGTGAGATGCGATACACCGAGCGATCAGCGCAGCGCCACATGCTGAAATTCCCACTATTGTCTAGCACGCCACTCTTCTATCATCTCCATAACATCACAGTTATAAAACTTTATGACATGAAGATGATCTGTGATGATTGACAGTGGAGGTAAAGACTGAAACACGCATCATTTCATGCTCATTCATAGCGTCATCAAGCTGAGATTTTGTTTTTTTTGTATGACGACTTTTAGTGGCGAAAATGACATCTTGTGCCTTTAAGCTGTTGTTGTTTTTAATTATCAGCCGTTCAATCCTGAACAAACAAATATAATAAACATAAATGTCTTCCATTCATATTTTAAACAAGTGATGTAAAGTTATGACCACTAAGAGAGAGAAAGCTCAGGAAACATAAACTTTTATTAAAGGACAATATTTGCCCTTCAAATTCATTAAAGCATCATTTAAAACAAACCATTAACCTTTAACCATTTATTAACACTTTAACTAAATTATACATTAAATGTAATAATTTCTCTCTATCAGTAAATTTAAATGAAGATGAGAGATAAAAGTATTGTGTTATACAGCGCTGTGATTTACAGTAAACAGTCACAGCATCCATAAATCAATCTACAACAGATAAAGTCACGTGTTAAACCTTTAGAGTGCCGCAGGAATGATGTATTATTGTAGTCCAACACGGAGGTTAACGGGACACAAGGTTCCCTTCTAAAAAGCCCATTCATTTTTTCACAGAGTTTTAGATTAGCACAAAAAAATAAGCTCAACTTTGGGAAAAATGAATGTGCTTTCAAGTTGGCCAACAACAACACATCATTCCTACAGCACTTCAGAGTATTTCTTCCTTCTGTTCTTTAATGAGATTACGTTCATGCTGAATGTGCAGTCATCTCACCTGGCAAACTCAGCCAACTGTTTGGGATCTGAAAGATCGATTCCCGGGATTCCTCCAGGAGGAAGTTTTTTCCCAGTCATGTATTCAGAATAATCGGGAGGAGAATTTTCTCCAATGATCTGCTCCTCAACCACCGTCTCATGATCAATGTCCTTCTTATCATCCGAAATCAAAACAAACCACAAACTATTACAGCTACAACAGACAACATGAGCGTTAACGTGTGCCCAGTATAAAGACAGCTTTATATTTAAATGTGTGCTGATTAACCCCATTGGACAGACACATTCATTCTACAGACGTCTATTAAAATCATCTGTTATAGCCTGAAGGCCCGGGATCAGCGTGAACGATGCTCGGACCATTTGACTGTCAAGCCACTGCGGCACAATCACGAAAGTTTTAATCTGCACGTGTTTTGAGGCCTTGCCAATTTAAATATTTAAATTAATTAAGACGCAAAACAGATGTCAGTGTGCTGTGACTGATTCACTACTTGATCTATATTTCATTTATACACTGAAGAATATAAAGTTTAACTTTTGATTGCTTTCAGTTCAATTTCTGTACCTGACAAGTACAATACTGTTAGATGAATCAGAATATTATCTCATTTTTTTCTGTTTTATTTATTTGTGCAATTGCTCATAATTTGATTATTTGTTCTTATTACACAGCGCTCTAAATGCTTAATTCTGATTGGCCCGTCACAACACTCAATGGTATGTTATGTTATGTATGTAAGGTATAATGTACAGTTAGCAGGTTGTTATCACAGAAATAAACCCAGACAGTGTGATCAAGACCTGATGTGTAGAAGAGGGTCTTGTATGAGACTAAATGGTCTTCTTTTGAGATTACATCATCTGCCTGTACATTATCACGATTATTACATGGCTATGTACCTCATAAGTAAGTTAAGGAGCATTAAATATTGATTTGAAATCATTTATTTGATCATTTTTAATGAATACAGACTTTCCATTAGGAAAACCAGTTTACTTTCGGTTTTAAGACAAAACGTTCACAAACACACTATTTGGTTTAATCATTTGTCATATATGTTATTAAAAGACATATTTATATTTCATTTTTGTTTAAAATTAAACCGAACCTGTCAAAATCATCATAATAGTTTCATAAAGTTGTTACATTAAGTTATTACACGGTTCACTGGATGCTTGATTCTGATTGGCCAGTTGCAACATTTGCAGGTTTGTTATTCCCAGATAACCACAACCTGAAACTAACACACAGTAACCCGGATGCTGCAAATCATCTTGACGGGTACAGTTTAATATTACACAAAAAATATTAAAGTCTGAATAATAATAATAAAGCCCGAGTCGGGGCTAATTTCTGCCCCCCCCCCCCCAAAAAAAACCTGTACCCTACACATTATCCCTCACTTACTAAAGCTATCCGGGGGGTTTATCTGAGGAAAAATCCTTAACGTTTAAATATGTACAGTGAACATGTCTGTGTAACTTACTTGTTTAGTTTTTTGTTTTTTTTCTCATCAGTCAATATAAGTGTGTATGTGAAACGTTTACTAGTTTAGTTCTCAATGTAATATGCAAGAAATGTTGAATGAATATCCTGCTGAAAAAACAGCATCAAACCAGCATGAGAATTATGCTGGTCTATGCTGGTTTAGCTGGTGGCCACCAGCATACCAGCACCAAAACACAACATAATGCTGGTCTTGCTGGTATGACCACCATGGGATGCTGGTTTGGTGCTGGTTTAGCTGGTGTTGATGCTGGTTTAGCTGGTGTTCACTAGCAAACCAGCACCAAAACACAACATATGCTGGTCTTGCTGGTGTGCTGTTTTTTTCAGCAGGGATACATTTGCGATCATGTGTTTGTATTTGACCTCACACGACAGCCGCGACATCCACCGGCAGATAAATGAAAGTCAACAACACAAATATTGAAACAACTAAATTTCTGTAAGAAACTCACTCTGATATTCTCTGAAATTTTAATAGTGAACACGTTTTTGTTCGGTGGGTCAACAGCACACGCGGCCTACACACAACAACAGCTGCCGCGCGCTCGCGCCATCTTCACCCCGCCGCACAGGCGCCATTTTTTCGGGCCGCCATACTTGAGTCGGGGAACATGGCGGCGCCCATCGACACCCAAAACATGGCCTCCGTTCAAAACAAAAACACCCGAACCCATACGTTTGCCTTACCGGGGCTTAAAGCTCTCGGAACCGACCGTTAGGATGATCTTTGGGAGTGGAGCGCGCGAACGGTACGGCTTGTAAAAACGGACAACGCCCTGGCTTAGGGCCCGAGAGCCACAACGAACACAACCCCTCTTTACACTCACCCGATGCCCACATCGTGACGGAGAACTCCCCCTCCAGCGTCTTGATTTGCACCTGCTTCTGTTCCCATTTTCTCCCGGTGCCCTCCGCCGCGCTTAGGTAGCTCTTTTTGCCAGCTTTCTTGCCGCCCGCGCCCGCCTTCTTCCCCATCCGCCCCACGGAACTTTTCCCCGCGACTGTCACCAAAGTCTGCCCGATGTATTCCTCCTCCGCTCCGGGCGCGGGAACCGGGATGAGGATCTGGTCCTCGAAACCGTCGTCCGCCCGGAGATCCGAATCGTCCCCGCCGACCACCTCCTCTCGGGTCTGGACCAGGATCACTTCCTGATGGTGGTGGACCTGACTCGGGTCGTCGGTCACCAGCGGCTGCAGCGCGATCATGGGCTGGTGCTCATCGTCCTCGTCACCGCCGACCACCGTCGTCTCGATCGTTTCCACTTCGATCTCGTGCAGCTCCACGATCTCCGCGGGCATCTCCGTGCCGTCGGCCTCTATGTACAGCGTTTCGCCGGACGCCATGTCGAAGTCCGCCAGCTTTGCGTTAAACATCCGCGCACAGAACGCTCGTTGTCCCGCAAACAAGCACTCAAGCACGCACACCCCCTATCCGCTTACATCCGCACACACACACACGATAATACAACTCTCCGCTCGTGACAGACTGACGAGTTCACGTCGCCACGACGCTTCGCTTACAAATCGCGCGAGAGGATACCTGCGCGCGCGTGTGTGGGCACACACACAAAGAAATAGTTAGAAATAGAAACAGTAGAATTATTTTTATTTGATCAGACCTACATGTATCATTAAAAATTCTGAATGTGTGTGTGTATATATATATAATTTTATATATAATTTATTTAAGAAACAGGGACAAAGTTGTAGAATTTATTTTTTTCTTTAAAAATGAAGTGTTGGGGTTGAAACAAACACACTGTAAAGGATAAAAACACTTATTATAATTTATTTTATGACCACTGTAGTGGACAACGGGACTTTAATGTTCTGAATGATATCCATCTTGATTCAGTGTTTTAATATTTGATTCAATTTTCATATTTATTTTATTTTTACATTCATTTTTGTTTTCAGTTTCATTTTCACCACAATGTGTTATTAAAGGTTGAGTTTTAACATGAAATGTTTTTATCTATCCAAGATGATATTTGATGCAGCATTCTGACTTTTTGGTGACACACAGGTACATTTTGCTCTTAATCCATCTCACAAATCTTTGTCTTTGCATCCAGGGATTCTGCATTTATAAACATTTGGGAATATTCAGCATTGCACCCTATTTCCTAATTCTCTTATCTGGGTGTGGCTTTTTTATTATTTGGCAACTCTTTACAATAAAGTTCCATTTGTTAAGTAAGGAATAATTGATGACAGGCCATTGAAATCTAAGAATATAATGTACAGCCAAGGTGGAAATGCGAATAATTCAAAGGACCAGTCAATTATTATGCTTATACCACAGCTACCAAAAATATTGCTCTGGTGTCTGGTTTTAAGACATTTGACACGTTTGCAGTTTACAGAAAAATAATCAACACCCATGGAACATTTCTCAGCCAATCAAAATAAAGCATTCAACAGACGCGTGGTATAACATTAGTTAACACACAAAGAACTAACATGAACAATTGTAGCTATTAACATTAACAAATAGTAATAAATGCTGATAAACATATATTGCTTGTTGGTTCGTGTTAATGCATTTAATAATGTTAACAAATACAACTTTATTGTAAAGTGATCCTAATTATTTTATTCTCTCAGCATCTGTCATAGAACGGCCTAGAAGTGAAACAAATAAGAACAAAGACGTGCCCACTACAAAGGACATTAAATAAATGTTGTGTTTCGAGCGGGTCAGAATTATTGTACATTTCTGAAATATTGCTAAATGTTAAATCTAGACTCTCATGTTAAAAAAAAACAATTGATGATTATCAAGAAAACATATCATCTGCAAAAAAGTATTAATTACTTCCCTTGTTTTCTTAAAATGTGGAAATTGCAACCGTAGGATTGATATAGGTTGAATAAATTGTGCTTGATCTATAAAGGTAAACTCATGTCCACTAAAGAGGACAAACATGAATTGCTGGGTCTGAGAAGAATATTAACATGAATTCTTTAAACTAATTATCATCAGGAACGCTTTAATATTTGATAATATTTGTTGTTTTGTTCACATGATGTGTTTTATTAAACATAAGCTTCTTTACTCTTAAAGACTTGAAAATATAAGTTGATCAAATCAACCAACACACATGAAGTCTTCTTGATTTTACTGTCTGAAGTTTTTCATTCTTTATCACAAACACAACATTATATTCACAAGTAAAGACAACAGCAGCTCATTCATCCAAGAGATCTTTCACAGTTTTATTTCAATTCTTATTTTAAATGTTATGTTATCTCAAATTTTTCCAAACCAGGAAGCACTTGGTCAAAAGTCATAAAATTGAACAATACGTAACATGTCTTTGCAGTCAATAAACATTTGATTAACAACATGATCACAAATACTGTGGTGTGTAGTGATGTTTTAGACTTTTTAGAAAACTCTCCTTCAGTGATTAAATACACACTTTATGGCCAAAAGGATAAAAAACCTTTTTTAAAAGAGGTAATGAGAAATTGTCAAATAATTTTAACTTAAAATAAATTTGTTCAACACAAGTGAAGGAAAATGAAAAAATATAAAATTCTGAAATTATGTGCAATAAAAGATTTATAATAATATTATTAATCACTAGTTCTAGCACTACCTACATGAAAACACTGCTCCAACTACTACAATAATAATAGTGTAAGGAATAATTGACGACGGGCCATTGAATTATAAGAAAATAATGCACACCAAGGTGGTAATACACCGCAGGTGTGCCTTATTTTCAAATAATTCAAAGAACCGGAGTCAATTATTCTGCTTATACCACGGTTACCACAAACATTGCTTTTTAGTTAGGTGTGCGGTTTACAGAAAAATAATCGACACCCATAGAACATTTCTCAGCCAATCAGAATGCAGCATTCAACAGACCCGTGGTATAAAATAAAAATAAATAATAATCATACAAATAAAAAAGAAATAATCTCATAAAAACAAGATGCTGCTTCCATTTTTTTTTCAGTTTCTGTAAAAGACTTTGTAAAGACGGTCATCAAAGATCATTTGAAACATCAGTGCAAGAGTTCAGCCCATATAATACATCAAAGTTCAGGGCAAACACAACGTTTCAGTCATGTTAGAGCAAAACTCCTCCGTCTGCTTTAAGATGGCAGTAACGTTGATGGACTTTCATCAGCTACAGCAGATTCTGCCACGGGTTTGGGTCCAGAAAAGATGACGTATACAGGAATGGACATTATGTTGTGCTAATTCTACTGAGTTCATGTCTAATGGCTGAAACACAAACACACAAAAATCAGCAGTGAGACTCATACGAAAACACAGAGGATGTTTTGCTCACTGTAAGCAGTCAAAATCAAAGCGTCTATAAAGTATTCTCACTATTATGAAGATCCACTTCTTTATCTATCAGGATTGACAGCCAGAGTAAATCACAACTAAATAAACATCAACATGGTCATTTACTATGCTTGACACTTTTTAGCAAGAATTACAGTTTTACATCCCCTAATTAATATTCATGAGGCAACAAGGTTTATAATGCATCTCTTCCACTAAAGACGGTTCATATACAACGCTGTCTTAAAGAGATGCTGTTTGACTTCGTGACAGTGTTTGGTTGATAAGCTTGAAAACATCAGATCTGTTTACTGTATAGAAAAGAGAATTAGACAAATGTGTTGATGTTGATTTATGAAACTTACCCACAATGATTTCATCTTTCACTTTGTGAAGTTCACGAACCACTTCTTCTAAGATCTCCTGCCAATGCAAAGATGAGTTTCATATAAATCAGATTGAACGCACAAGATTGAACACGAGATTCACTTGTGATCCACTTTACCTGCTTCATTCGGTCAAAGTCTAAAGTGTCCGACTCATTCATGCTTCCTACAGGTCGAACCCTAATGAGGGAATATAAACATCACACATTCAGCACTCACACAACGTCTGCTTTATTGACATGACAAACACAAAAACAAATACAAATAAGATCTGTTCTGTCTCCAGTACTTCCTGACCGAATCTTCACGTTTTATTGATGCTGATGGTGAACATGGTAAACGTTGTGTTATACGAAGCTGAGTTTACTACACCGGTTAAACCCTACAGATAAACGGACACATCGGGGAAAGATGACAAAATGCTGTCCGTCTCTCACCTGGAAACCAATGAAGATCTCTCTGAAGAGTTGGCACGATCCCACGGCTTCTTTACACCATCTGTAAAACATCCGGCATTTACCAGCTTTACGGTCATAACAATCAGCCGTCTAACACTCGTTTGCTGTTTTTTTTTAAAGGGGTCCTGTTATGTGATTTCACGAAGCATGTACACCTGCTGTAGTTCATCCTAAAAATACAATCAAGACTTTGACAAATCCCATAATAGGACACCTTGAACATAAACACAACAAACCTCTGTCTGAAATCCACATTAGACCAATGATAATGATTATACTGTCATACTGTACCGTTCTGCCCGCGAGACATCGGTGACGACGAGTTTGGATCATCCTGTGAGAAATTAGCATTTGAAAAATGTTATTTAACTATAAAAAATAAAACAACTTATTAAGAGCGATTACGTGTTTTACTTACATTCTGACTGTCTCCATCTTTCCTCTCATCTACCGCTTTTCGTCTATCGTGAGAAATAAAGCGTGTTTACAGTAATACTGCAGATCGTTTTTACTTGCAATATAAAAGCACAGACGTCACTTTACCTGCGTGCGAGCAGAGCGTTCATCTCCTCCATCAGACCTCCACTTCCTCCGCTGGACCGGGTGGCATCATTCTTGGCACCGGAAACAGAGTTTTCCTCAGGCTGCAGAGACACGATCACATCGCTTTACAATCACCTCTATATCCCTCCAATTCACTCGTCTTTAGGGTTTGGTTCTGCTTGGTCTTATATAACGAAATATATATATATATATATATATATATATATATATATATATATATATATAATTTGTGCAGTTTTATCCAAATTTTTTATCGAGAAGGATCCAAATAAAAATGTGACTGGTGTCATGCTGTGTTCAGAAAAGCTGTTATGAATAATGGTCATCATTTACACACTCATATCACTTTTACTCTTCAACTATTGGTGAAATACAAATCTTATTTTTACTCATGTCCTGTTCAACAGAGCTTCATGACTCATGAGGATTTTGGGATCGACTCCCGCTGGAGGAGTTCAAAGAACAAATTTCTTAACACTTTTTAAAATTTGTTTTGCAAAAGAAAAGTCACACAAGCTCAGAAGGACAGGAGCATATCTGATTTTTGGGTCAAATGCATGTGATGATGTAAAAGACCCTTTGCACGCGCCGCAGTTTGGCTCCAGCGATCATGGCCGCCAGACACGTAGCAGCTTGACCGTCCTCCCGAGACGCTCCGTATCCAACCACAGGTAAAGGAGGTGGTGGAGGGGGAGGAGCTCCTGATGAGGGAGGTGGAGGAGCTCCTGCTGAGGGAGGGGGAGGTCCAGGAGGGGGTGGGGGAGGAGGGCAGGGTCCGCCCATCGACAGAGGAGGTGGCACTGTGCAGGGCGGAGCTACGGACAGAACAGCAGGAGCTCCCTGAAAGGGGGAACCTGCGATAAGATAAAAACACGATAAGAATGATAAAAGCGTGTGCATCTGCATTTCATCATATGTTCTCGTTTCTATGGTAACACATACTGCATGTTCAATATTTCTCACATCAGGACACCAAAAGGAAAATGTGTGGGTGAAACAAAAATGATTTGGTATGTAATAATACAATTAACACGATTTAGAAGGAATCATGGATTATAGGTTATAATATAACGGGTTAGTATTTTGATAATGTGCATTGATGAATTGGTCACAATAAGAACTTGTATTAGAAAGTAAACGCCAAGTTCATTCATGCTTTACCTGAGTTGGATGAGCGCCTTTCTCTCTCAATATGAGCCTGCATCTGTTGCTGCTGAATGTCCATTTGTCTGCAGAGATGACAGCACACATGCATACCTGCATTACCCATCATGCATTGCATGAAGTCATCACATTACATCTTTATTACATGTTCTTTATACTGATTTTGGCAGTCATTTACATTGTAAGGACAAACAGTGAGTGTTGAGTGAACTGCGTCTGCTCTACATCTATGATGCTCACACTTACAGTGTTAATGCTCTCTAACCTTGTTAACATCTGGGCCGAAAAAAGTCACATGCATTGTGAAACCATCAGCTACGTGCCTGGAATTGGCGAATATGGCATCTATGTACATTTATATCTATGGCCCAAGCTGCTGCGATTAAATAGAGGTGGGGACTAATTTGCATATTTAAAGACTGTGTATAGACTCTAAGGCAAGGGTGTAGAGTCACATTCAAGCTATTTTAAGGCATAAACAATTTTATCACTAATTATCACAGGAAAAACTTTTACATATCTGGTTTTGATGCTCAAAGATGAGTTTTAAAGGACAAAAATAAGACAGACAAACTTTAAGACAAACATGGTAATGTGATGAACAAAGTGAAGAGTCATTCTGCTGGTGTGGAATAAAGCTGAGAGATGCAGCTGGGAGATGAAGAGACGGATGAAGTGATTTAAGTTTACCTTCTCTGCACCTCCAGATCATCTGTGCTGGGTCCATTCTGTACTTGGCGCTGAACAGCTGGACCTGAAGGAATCACAAAAGAACATGAGATTGAATGCATCACAAGAGTTTAACCCCAACGCACCCAAACATTTCGGGAAAAATGAGTTAAGCTTAATATTTTGTTCTTTTATCTCATAGATCTGATCAACATTACTCACACATTACACATCAACCGTTACTCTAGTACAGTCAGATGCTTTAACTCTATTCCTGACATTGATGAGTTATCTCTTCAATTATAAAACGTTTCCCTGCCAATGATGCTTCCCTAACAAGTTTTTATGGCAATCTATATTTCCACTATTATCCACTAAGTGTCGCTCTTAGACAACTTTATAAAACACTGAAGCATCAACTCATTCAAAAACAGTAAAAACAGTGTATGTTTTGATCATCGCTCTGAATCAGATCTCTATCAATAGACCTTTACAAAAATGCATTTTTGCTCAAAATTTGGTATTTTTGAAGAAACCTACCCATATTTAAGAGGTAATAGAAAGTTTTAAAGATAAATATTTTTGTTTATTTGTATGTTTGTTTGAAAGCACAGGGTCTGAAGCAGCACAGCTATCAATGAGAACGATTACAGCGTCTGATCTTCAAATCCAGAGACGCTTTCAGACGTCAGTACCACATAAAAGCTCACCAAAGAAACGTCATCTGGAGCAGATCCTCCATCAACAACATGGTAAATATTGTAAGACACCTATAACACAACCATTCCTTAAGATCACATTACAACAAACACACTGAAACCTGACTACAAGTGAGATACCGGAGCACGTCTACAGACACACACACACGTTTTATAGGGACACTTCATATATATATATATTGACCTTTACACTTTATAAATTGTATATTATATCCCCTTAGCAAACCTCTAAACCTTACAGAAAACTTTAATGCAGTTTTACATTTTTAATACACATCATTCTCATGAGGAGCACTTATAAATGTAAGACTTTACATTTATTTACCTTCCCATTGTCTCACAAGCTTTAAACAAGCAACTTTTTCATCTATAAAACAAACTTCAGTTTTATCAAATAATGTCTGGACAATAAAGTGCTTGTAAAGTCTGAGACATCACATCTCTTGTCAACACTGTGATCTGAGGTTCATTCATATCTGTACAATAAACCCTTCAAGATAAACTGTAGAAATACTGTAATGATGCTAATTTAACACCAGTAATAATCTACACTCACAGCTATGATGATTAACATTTAAATGCTCAATGATGATAAAATTATAAATGATTTACCATAAATCCTATTTAAATAAATCCTGCAGTAAACGACAAACACAAACCAACAAAATCCAAAGCTCAAACCTTCTCCAAAGCCTCCTGAACAAGTATTATTAAAAACGACAGACATGGATCATCCATTAAGTTAGTTTGCCGGCCACCATTAACACCAAAAAAGAAGATGATATGGATCAGTACATACAGGACATGGTGATGAGGAAGAATCGGCCGTGACAGACGCAGAAACACTGACAGAACCAGTCGCTGATCATACCCGAGTCTCATCTGAATCTCCAGTTTCTCACGATAGTAACATCACACCATCAGAACAACAGCAGGCTGATGGACGCTATCATGACAGTAATGACAACACACGGCCAGCAGGCGACCAAAACACTTAAAACCCTGACAGCTGATTGGCCAGAGAGGATCATGGTCAGAAACAAACCACACAACAACCCAGCCATCATTCAATTTGCTTTAAGCCCAGTACACACCACAAGATATTCGGGCTGAATTTGGGCCAATTTTGCCCGTTATGCCGAGTACACATCTTATAACATTTTCAAAATGTGATAGACCACAACCATGAGGATAAAAAATTAAAAAAAATCTTTTGGTGTGGCACTAGCTTAAGCGGCCTGAAATTTCACTTGGATGACTGCGTGGGATGTTCTGTGTAAAATCATCTCAGTTCTTCTTCTCTCCTCATACTCACCTCCATCTTGGCTGCTGAGGACATTGAGAGCGAAGAGCATCGCATTGGAGAAAGTGGTGGCCTCCTCTTTACTGGCGAAGTTGAGTCCGTACACCTGCCGGGCGTCACGCCACTGATGGAAAGTGGGTGTGGCCTGGTTGTACTTGAGTCCCTTAACTATAGAATAGTTGATGACCACCTGTCAGATGTCAACATCAGAGGTCTCCAATATATAAATGTGTCACTCATTCTGAACATTTAGTCTATAAACAATCTGATACTGGAATCAACTTTCAACACAGGCTGACTATTGATGATGTTAAAGGAGGAAACGATCAGCGGTCTTGATGATTTACCTGCTGGTCTTGAAGTTTGACACCCACCACACGGAAAGTGTTATTGGTTGTGTTGTGGTAGATGTTGATTCGACTGAATCCCTGCTGACCGGCTTTAATGGGTACCCACTTCTTACTGGAGTCATCATAGACCATGACAGAGGCTCGGGCTTGACATATACTCTGTTCACTATAACACAAACATACAGAAAGAGAACAGGTCAGTCAATGAACACGTGTCATTTCTCATCCATCCATTCATGCATGCATTCGGTGCTCACATAATCAAGATGTTTCCATATGAAGTTTATGTTTGCAGGTGAACAGAAAGAACTGAAGAGAAACTGTGATGTGGAATAAGGCTTAAAGATCCCTGTGTGTTAGAGATCCAGTTCATCTTAAAACAATGTAACTCCATTTAAGCCTCAAGGTCTGAGAGGAGGTCTCAAAAGAGAAAATAGATTGAAATGAAGAAAATAAAAGAGAGATCACTGAGTACTGGAACATCAATGTCATCCACCAAACAAGACAAGATATGAACAAATGATCAGACTGTACTTCATCAACATACAGCTCAATACTGTTCCTGTGTAGCTCAGTGAAAGCGCGTTGTGTTAGAAGGTCATGAGTTTGAACCCAGAGGACACACGTGCTGATAAAAAATCTATACCTTATAAGTCACTTTGGACAAAAGTGTCTGCTAAATGCATACATATTCATGTACACAGTGTACTCTATATACTGAGAGAGAAAGTGCACAATACATGAATTTTCACAGCAAGCAAACAATGATTTCACACAATTTCAGATATACAACAGCACACATCAGACAGATCCTCATGAGTTTAAAGGTGCCAAATGCATTGTAATAATCTGTTCAATTGATGACGATACAGATTTTGAAGAATAATCAATTGTTTGGACATTGGTAATGGACGTTTCTGAGTGGTAAGTTTGTGTTTTTTTTTTCAGTATGGACCTGCAAAACGTAACTGTAACGTCAATAGTAGAACTTCAGCCTAAACGCTAGCATATAGCATTAACTAGCATATACCATTAACTAGTATATAGCGCTAACTCAGCAGTCACAACTTAGTTTTTATCATTGTAACAACACTGTAATTAATTTAATGTTGTGGGTGTACATCTGGACTGTAACGTCACAGTTGGTGTTATGTTGTGATTGGTCTGTTTTCCAGCGCTCTTTTGCATGCAGGTTTACATAAGGAGGAGGAAACAATCGTGTTTGAGGCTCATGATATGTCATTACTATGTACGGAACTCTTATTTTTCATTTATGCCTACCTAGATACAGTTTTACATTCTACAGCACCTTTAAAGTGCTTTGACTCATCTCTCATATACAATGACAAAAAAATTATGTGAACCTTTTGGAATTTCATAGTTTTCCAAATAAATCTGTCATAAAATCTGATCTAATCTTCATCTAAGTCAAGGGTATTGACAAACATAATGTGTCTTAAAATAAAAACACAAAAAATTCTGATCTTTCATGTCTTTATTGAGAACAAGTTAACGGGAGTCAGGTTTTAGCAGACCTGGAGTTTGGTTAAGAAGATAATACGTTTGGAGGTGTGAACTACAGCAACTCTGACTGACTGATAAAAACCACTCAAACTTTTGGAGTTTGCTCTGCACAAGAAGAACACACTTATGTGAACCATGCCTCACCAAAAAGAGCTTTCAGAGGAGCTATTCAACAAGAATTGTTGTTTATATAAGGCTGGAAAGACTTTAGAAATTCACCAATCTACAGATGGAGACGCTTTGGGACTGTTGCTACTCTACCAAGAAGTGGGCACCCAGTCAAAATCACACCAACACAAAATGAAGACTCATCAATGAGGTAAATAAACAACCCCAAATGACAGCCAAAGATTTGAAGGCATCATTGGGACTTACTAACATGACACTGAACAAGCAGGTGATCCACGGCAGGACACCACAAAAGGAAGCCATAACTTAATAAAAACAACATTTCTGCACAACTGAAGTTTGCAAAAGAGCACATCTAACCTCCACAGCGGTATTGATAAATTGTTTAATGGACTTATGAAACTAAGATTGAACTAACACACAGCGCTATACATCTGGTGTAGAAAGGACACGGCATATTTTCATGAAAACATCATCCCAACTGTAAAGTATGGTGGAGGAAACATGTTTTTTTGCCTGCTTTGCTGGATCAGGGCCTGGCCATCATTGAGGAGAAGATGAATTCCCAAATATATCAGACAATTCTTCAGGAAATGTGAGAATATACATCAGCTGAAACTGTGCAGAAGATGGGTGATGCAACAGGACAACGGCCCAAAACACCGGAGCAAGTCCACAACAGAATGGCTTCAGAAAAACTAAATCTTCCTTTTGGAGTCAGAGCCCAGACCTCAACACAATAGAGATGTTATGGATTGATTTGAAGAAGGACATACACATGATGACCGAGATAAAGCTCAATGATGTGCAGGTCTGATCCACAGCTACAGGAAGCCCCTGCTAAACAGACTCGCTTACAAATTAGCTAATTAATTATACATCAAGATAATAGTTTAATGAACCTGGTTAGTTGTCTTAGGTACCGGCACCCATCTACAGAGGCTAACGAACCTGGAACCTTGCTTTCCATTTTCCATTTCAATTAAATCTGCTCATTTTATAATAAAACAAAAGAAATGAATAAACTGCATGCTGCCTTACATCTGCTACAGCTGCGTTTGAATTCACCTGTTATTAGACAACCGGACAGAAAATCTTCAGTAATATGAACTTAATATGAAGACTAAAAAGACTGTGGGAATGCTGGATATTTCATTTTGAAGCACATGAGCTCCTGCAAACAAACAAGGTACAATTCTTGAAAACATATATAGCAGGATTTCTTTAGTAGCATGTACACACACATGCACACATCCGGACACGCACATACACAGACACGCACATAAACGCACACACACAGACACACACATAAACGCACGCTCTGAATGTTACGCTTGTTGTGTCAGTCGCTGTATATGAGAGCAGACACAGAATTTTCTTGGCGTGGTTGCCATGGCACCCTGGCCAGTGTTTCTGTGGGATGTTGGGAAACCTCACGTCTCCATGATACCCAGAAGCCTTTAGGATGAAGTATAAAGGCAGATCTGTAGCATCACTAAGTCCTCTTCTGTTTAACACGCATGTCAAACTGTCCCGGTTTTTACTCTCTAAGCTTACACTTAGCTTTTAAAGGGACAGTTCACCCCAAAATGAAAACTCTGTCATCATTTATTCAGCCTTATGTTGTTTTAAACTGTTTGAGTTTCTTTATTCTGTTACACACAAAAGAAGATATTGTGATAAATGATGGTAAGTACAGAGTTGACGGTGTCCATTGACTACTGAAGTGAATACCGGCAGCTGTGTGTATACCATAATTTATCAAAACATCTTCTGTATATCTGAAATATTGCCGTTTGAACTTATTAAATTATTTATTTATGTAATTCTGGAAAGGTCAATGTGCAATATCATACATGCTCACTTTACTAAATAGTCACTTTATATATTATCAATGGTCACTTTATTTGAAAATGTCACTTTATTCAGACTGCTTAATGTGAATATCACTCTGGGTATTATGTGTAAAAGTGTACTATACAGTCTTATAGTTAAGTTTATTGTCTCTCTGTGGCTATATGTTGAACACCAATCAGGAGCAGCGCTCCTAATTTCATTGTATGCAGAGAAAATGCAATGACAATAAAAGCATTCAATTCAATTTAATTCTTTTGTGTTCAACAGCATCAAATATCTCATACGGGTTTATAGGGCTGCTTAATTAGAGGCTTAATCACGATTTATTTAACACAATTACTCAGTGAATTGTTTTAACTTGGTTATTTTGTTTTTGTAATAGTTTGAATCAAAAATTGAAAATCAAAAAGTATTAATTACACAACCAGTGTAGCGTTCATGTGTGTGACTTCTGTGTCAGTCTGTCTGTTTTCTAATCTGTACTAATAACCTCATTATTGATCGGCTACAGCTGAGTTCAACTTCATAAAAAATCAGCGCAGACCAAACCACAAACAGGGAAAGAAATGATGATGATTAAATCACAACAATGATAAAAAAAAGTTTAACTTTTACAACATGAAACACTTTAGAGAAATACATGAACAGTATTCACAGTAAACACAAAACTCTCACAACTTACTGCAAGACTTCACAGACCAAAGTCAAATGAGCTCATGCCAGAGGAATCCTGTACTGTCCCATAACAATGACCCGAATAAAAGTACATGGACCTGTCAGCTTTAATGCTAAAAAAGGATAAGAGAGAATGATGGAATCTATACGTCTACTGGAGGCCTTGAGATTGCAGAACAAAAGAGAATGGGTCCAGAAACATCAGGTGAAGCTGAAATGTGAACATACCTGAATTTGATCTCATTGAACTGAATACTGGGCTCACAGTGGATCTGATGGAAAAAGAAACGATGAGACTGAAGATTAATATCCATGATGCTGGATCATAGCAGAGGAACAGGTGCCCTATGAATTCTCCCTTCCCCCTCTTCCTCTTCTTCCTCTTCTCTCGCCGGTGCCGTTTGTTAACGGTTCACAGACTGAAAGAGCACCACAGCATACCGGTCACCTCATCCGAGCGAGAACCGTGTCTTTCTCCACTAAAATAAGACAAAGCCAAGCCCTGGAATGAAGAGAATGACATAATTATGACAAAGTTAAAAACAAGAAAAAAGCAGCTGTGATCTCATCCTTTGTTCCTGTGACATCAAATACTCCAGCAGAAGAATATGAAGCAGAAAAAGAGAATTACAGCTCAGCTGATGGAGGAGATTCAATGAAATGATGCTCGGCTCTGCTTCACTGCAATTTGATTGGCTGAGTTTAATACGAGGCTCCTCCCCCTCCTCTCCAGTGAATACCTTACATCCCCCCCACTAATACTGATGCTCGATCTCTCTTCAGTCAAGTAACCAGGCTAGAGATCACACGCTCATACCATTACTGTAACTGAAGCTTAGGTCTTTGTCCTTTATAATGCTTCACCTAAAATAACCAAGTACTTTGAAATTAAAATTCAAAGAGAGAGAGAGAGAGAGAGAGAGAGAGAGAGAGAGAGAGAGAGAGAGAGAGAGACAGAGAGAGAGAGAGAGAGAGAGAGACATTTTCACAAACAGAAACAACAAAACTATCAACACACACCAAAACACAACCAGGGATACTTATATGATTTAATATCACTCACAAATGTAAAAAACAATCAGAGATAAGGTACACATCCTCTATACTACACTTATATAGCACCCCATTGGTCAGCCTGGTCTCTCATCAGAGATAGGACAGTCAAAGAGGTCTCCGGTTCGAGCAATGGTTAGGTCAGGTGTGACGTGTTCTCCGTGTGTCAGCGTGGGTTTCCTCTCAAAGGCCAAAAATATGCAGGTTATAGGTGAATTGGAGACACCAAACTTCTCCTCCCCCAAATTGTGGACCAACTGGTGTATGGATTAACCGGTTGTCACCATAAATATAGCCGTAGATGCTGGAATAGTGTAAAGAATAAATAAACACACAGATAATGTGTCTGGAATTTGTCCCGGGATCGTTTGATTTTGGTTCACACTGCCAGTGTTTTTCTGGAATCTGTGCATGCGTTTACACACAACCCCCTAAAAAGATCCTGTAAAGACACGTGACGTGTAATGTAATCATACACTTGGTGGAATATTTTCTGCAGCGATTTCTCTCTTGAGAAAGCATACATGGCATTTAATCATAAACTACTTTATTACATCACGGTTTCAGTTTCAGTGCGCTCCTTGATCTCGGCTTCTTTGCAGTTTGCAGACATTAATTGAGATGTTGATCTGCATTTAAAACATTTAAAACATACACACGCGTCCTCACTGCAACACACCCTTACACCATTGCAGATGTGTTCTGGAAATGTCACGGCAATGTTACCAGGTCCCCATCAATTACAAGATCCATTATAGCTTTCACACAGAAGACACTCTGGAAATTTTACAACAATTTTCTGGAATCAAGGAGTTATGTGAAAGTGTGATGGAAGAAATAGAAAAATATTCTAGAGAAAACAGCAGCGCTCAGGCCGTGAGCTATCTGAAGATCTCTTATGTGGATGAGTGAGTCTATGACCCGAGGAAACATTAGCGACAGCTGATGCTGAAGAGACAGAAACAAGAATCATACCTAAAGTCATGACCTCACATACTGAACTGAAAGAATAAGACGAGGGCAGAAAGTAGAGATGCTCCGATCAGGATTTTTGCAGCCGATACTGAGTATTCATCTTAACCATTACAAGAAAAACATCTCATTTTCTCTCAGTCATGATCATTTGGCTTGAAATGCACTTAATTGTTATGAAAAATGTCACAGTTCAAAAAATCTCAATGATCATATAAAAGGCTTTATTTTCTAAGTGCAACATGAGGTTTTTAGGGTGAAATGTTACCTGGCCGTGTTTTACCAAACTAAAAGTGTGAGATCTGCCTGTGAATCGAAAAGAATGTTTCATATTGTTGCTGACTATATAGCTTTAGTCTGTTGTAGAATTCAATTGCAAACATTGTGGTTTATCAGATTATCAGATCATTATCAGATGCTCAACACCTCGCCAACAGCCGACTGTAGCTTAACAATGACTCTCAGATGACCTCTCAATTTCAAGACAGGTCACATTTTACCTGAAAATAGGAAAGAAATTAAAATCTGCATAAAGAACATTTTGCATTGACTGAATATTTCCGAGACAGATGTCAGTTTGTTAATAAATGATTGAGACATTATTATTATTATTAGTGACAGTGTCTGCATTCAGTCAAGAGAAGAAACATAATTTGTCTAAATCTGATGATCTTATAAGTCAAAACTAGAACAGGCTTTAAAACTTTTAAACAGGGACTGTAAGATTAAACATTTCTACTTAACTTGCGCAGATTGACGTTTAAAGGTTCATGCTTTGCTAGGTGGTTGCTAAGATGTTTTGAGAGGTTGCTAGGAAGTTGCTTGCTAATGTTATCAGGTTTGCACTTGACCGATTTGACCAATCCACTTTATCAATGAACGTTCACAGCTGTGCGCGCGTGTTCCTGTTACCATGACAACAGCTCTTCTTCAGCGCGCTAACCACGCCCCCCGTGACACGTCACAGAGCTGCCACCGCTAGAGGAATATCGCCCTTGTGTCACTTGCGCGATCAGACCTGAAATCAGTTGAGATCAACACACAGCACTGAACGTAGGTAATACACGCGGGCGTGCGTCCTCGTGACGCTCGCTAAACCACTAATGTCTCTTGTACACAATATTTCACTGAATGACGCGCGATTCTCATAACTGAACAGATAAATCACGAAATCCGCCCAAAAAACATCGCGTCGCGCCGTCTGCTGCAGCAGAGGATCAGGGACGCGGCGCGTGAAAACAAACGCTTACCTCATGTCTCCGTCTTTTTTTCTTCGTGATAAGAAAAGATGGACTAATGTCAACGCAGTCTTTCGATCCCCAGCGTTTAAAAAGCCCACGCCACGCCGATTAGTCGTTAATCACGCGAATCCGGCAATATCTGTAAAATCGGCGAGGCAGTCGGGGATGCGCGAGCGGTGCGCCGCTCCGCGAGGAAACACTGCGACAGAAGGAAACGTGGCCACTTCTGTCGTGAAACCGCGAAACGGACACTCGTGTTTTACTCGCCGTTTTTTAGCTTTTTCGTCCATCTCACAGAGCGACCGGTTGGCGCGCTCCGGTGCGACTGTGCGTCCATCTTTCTTCAGTCAGTCTGCGGGAGTCAGCGCGCGGGCGCCCCACTTTACCCCAAATATAAAACATGAACACTGAGGTAGGAAGGGTTATACAGGAGTTACACACATCTGAATGGATAACTAAGGGTTAGTTACATATTTCCTTAACATGAACACTAAAATCTGGTTATAATGTTGTGTTGAAATGTTGTAACAGGGTTCATTTCTCACTTTTACTCAAATGCTGTCACAGAGAGAGAACATCTGAATGTTTGAGTCACTGGACTGATTCTATCAATACATAAACAACAAAAACAAAAATGTGTCGAGATGAGAACGACTTTTTTTCACTTTCTAGTGTATGAACAAAAATGAATGTATAAGTTAAATACATCTTAACTCAATCACTTTAGATACGATCTTACACAACAGATGTCCAGTTGTGAGTGATGATGAAGAAGAAGATGAGAAGCTGGTTTAAGATGTTGTTTTTTTAGGGGGTTATTTTCTAGTGTATGAGTGTTGACTGTAAGTGAAAGAAAGGAAAGTGTGACATCCAGCTTTTCACTGAACTTCTAAGAGCACATTTTACACAAACATAGATATCAACCTGTTGGGTTTTTGCTGTTTTTGGATTAATGTCTTTAACCAGCCTTCATTAAAACTGACCATGCTTTTACTACAGTTAAAACAAAACATGGTTACTATACTGCCCTACAAAGGTTAAGTTAAGTAACTAGGCAAACACTGAAATCGAGAAAAATGCCCTTTAAAGTTTTTTTACACCAGCCAGTCAAACATGTTACTGCAATTTTGGCACACAAAATTGGGACAAAATTGAACCAGGAGACTTTGTCACAAGACACAACCGATCTCACAAAGCCCACTTCAACCCTTTACTCAATTTTGACCAAATGCGTAGTTACTGCGCTTTGCCTTTGTAGGGCAGTAGTTTTGTTGGTTAACTATGGTTACTGTACAAAACCATGGTTTTGCCAATGGCAATCAATAGGTCAACTAAACCTTGGTTACTTCAACAAGACATTCTTAATGTTAGACAGTTCAAATATATTTGGACCAGAGAGAATCTGAACTGGTTAACTATACTGTGAAAAACTTCACAGATTGTAGCTGGTTATATTTTACACTTTAATAGTTTTCTAGAACATGATGACTTCATCCTATTTTAGAATCCCTTCAATGGCTTTCAGTACAGCTCAGGATCGATTTTAAAGTTGTTGTTTTTGTATACAAGGCTTTGTCTGGCAAAGCACCAAAATAAACCTGCGATCTTTTGATTCCCTACTCTCCTCAAAGGGCTCTGTTAAAAATGACCCAATGTTTGGTTGTTGTTATGCAACCATGGGGTATAATAACCCAGCAGTTGGGTTAAAACAACCCCGCATTGTGTCAATTTTAACCCAGCTGTGAGTTCTGTCCAATATTTACACATTTTGTGTCAAAAATAACCCAGACATTTTTGAGTTATTTGCCTTGTTTTAAATGTACGGCACTTTGATGCAACGTTGTTGCTTCTAAATGTGCTTTAAAAATAAAAATGACTTGACTTGAATCTCCAGCAGTGATGGGTGGATCTGCTCCATCAGGTTATCATCAATGACTGTCATATAATACTAACTCATCATATCATCAGCTACACCTTCACCAACACCATCTACTCACCACACACAGCAGACATCATCACATAGACCTAATTTTATATATGGTTAACATCTATAAGTGTTATAAATCAAACTAGTAGATGACTATAGTAACCTTGGTTAACTAGCACTAGGTTTGTTCTGTATAGAGTTTTTTCTCTATACAGATCAAACCCGTTTGGAGTTTTCTCAAATCCTAGAGAGAATTATTTTGAAAGTTTTTAATCTTAATGTTGAATGTAGCAGTAAAGGAAATGTTTGCAAATCAAGAAAAAATTGAGCGAAGCAGGATTATGAGATTGTTTATTAATCTGTCATGCAATCATATTAATAACAGATCTGGAAATAATGACTAGGTGATTTAATGGGGCTCTTGTAGTTGGGGGTGTACAGGGGTGACACGCTGGGGTTTTTCCTGAGCAGGGCAGTAAATGTAAGAGTTTTCTCTTCTACTTCTGTATTTTTTTCTGGTCCACTGGCAGGAGGGCACGAGCTGGTCACTTCACCCGCCGCTGTCTCAGTACGCCCAGTCTTTCTTAACATGGGGCTCAGATAAATCTGCATAGTCACTAAGTGAAGGGGGGCAGGATGAAGGTATAAAAGATGAAAAACAGGTGAGGAACAAGAATTAAGCATTTAGACAACTCATCACTTTATTCTTGTCCAACCATATAAAAACACACACATCACTTTCTAATAATCATTCATTGTGACTGGTCATTGAAATAAAAACAAGCACTACACTTTATAACTGGAGCTTTGAACGATTATAGTGGTCTTCTGCTTGATGTTGTTTCTATTCCTGTTAGTAAATAGTATGCTATATGCTTATTGTTGGTTCTTATGGCAAAATGTTAAAAGTTCCCTCATGTGTAAGTCACTTTGGATAAAATGATTAAAAATGATCTGGTGTGAAACCTACCTTTACATTGAGTCACATGCCTAGTGCCTGAAGAAGTAAAAAAACAAGTATTGTTTAGATGTAGCAATTTAACTGTTTACAAGACATAAGAGAACCAATGAACAATGTTATCTGTTTGTATTGCTGTATTCACACATCACCGTACGCCCTCTTTACTGCACGCCCTCATCTCCGTATGCCCTCATCACTTTACACCTTCATCCTCAGTGGTGCTCAGCTACAAATGCTGTATGTCCTCATCACTGTTTTACGCTCTTAATTACACTGTAAAAAAATTCTCTAGAAATTACAGTATTACTGGCAACTAGCTGCCAGTAACTTACTGTAGATTTTACATTTATGTTATTTACGGGCAACAGTTTGTTCAAAGTCAAATGAACATGAAACATTTTCAGTCTTTATCTTCTACAGTAAGTTACTGGCAACCAGCTGCATAATTACAGCTAATTTTTTACAGTGTGTGCCCCCAATGTGGTTCACCCTCAATGCTGTAATGCCTGTTATTACCATACGCCCCAACATACTCTTTGAAATAGTGTAACATCAACTATTTACAAAATCGTGATTGAAATGAAGTCATACATGTTGAGAAATAAATAAACGAGTGCATTGGTAAATTAGTTTCATTACATGATTTTATAAGAAGTCATTCTTACCTGTTAGTCCTGACGTGATTTCCTTTGGTTTGCTAAAGTAAGTGAAGAGCTTTAGAGAGAACGCACTCAGTCTTTACATCAGCCAGATCTATAATATCTCATGTACTCCACTCACATCTCCAGTAGTTTTTTGCAGGTAGTTGTGCTGGAAGTTGTTTGAGGTTTACTGCTTGCTGAAGCGCTTGTGCTTTCCTTTACATTTACAGCAGGAGTTCTGTAAAAATACATAAAGAGAGAGAAGAGATGTCATTCTGACAAACACCTTCAGCTGAAATGATATAAAGATGATGATCACCTCCTAATAGCTGATGAGGAGCTGTAGGTTTTGGAGGAGGATGATGATGAGGGCATCGTTAAGCTCTTCCTCAGAGATGAGGCATTAGTGCTGATCGCCGCTCTGGACGGCAAGACCAAAGATGCCGGCCGTGCTGCTATAAAAATACAGTGCAGTGGATGATTTAAGATCGGTGCTCGCGTCTCTCTGGAGGAGCATTTAGATGTGAATGAAAATGTGATGGATGTAGAATAGTTTTATACTGAACTATTAGTCGTCACCAAACGTCTCATTGAAGTATAATTTGTATAAGTATAATTTGTGTTGTGCTGATATGATCTCTGTGTGTGATTGGCACCTTTAGCAGATGTTCTCTTGCTGAGAGCTGTGGTTTGTTCCTCTGAGATGTTAAGTCTCTTCAGCACATCAGCCATTGTCATCTTTAACAACTGAATCTCATCTTCTTGCATCTGAACGCGCTGCTCTAAGTGTGACAGACGATCGGTGACCTCCATCCCACTGTGATCATCTGACAGAGAGAAAAACATAATCTGATCACACAACCATTCAAGTCATATATTCAGATGACTAGTTTTGATGTAGATTTATTCATTATTAAAGTCTTTTGTCTCTTTACACATCACATTAGGAGTGTCCATATGGAGGTGTGGATTATATCAGCCTGTAATCTCACTGCTGAAGATTTACAGCCACTAAATCCCTGCACTAACGTCTTTGTTTAATCATCATTACAAAAACATTCAGAGAAATACAACAAATAGAAAATAAATACACGACGGTCACAATACTAAACTATTAAATAAATGGAGAGAATAAGAAATAAACTTTGCCTAAAGAAAATGAAGTCTATTTTAGGATCTAAAGGTCATCCAGCTATTGAAAGACAAATATGAGATTCTTGATGTTGTCGAGTGTAGACATTTAAATATTTTACATTAATCTGAGAATAAAACATACATTCAGTCTTGAATATCAGTTTGTGTTTGCCCTGACAGGTTTAGTGATTAGTTTCAGATGGTTACTAACCCATGATGAAGTCGGTGTCAGGAGTCAGAAGAGACTCGTTGTAAGAATCTGCCGCTGTCATTTCATCCAAACATCTCTCCATCACCGTCAGCAGAAATCTCCTCTGAGCAAATAAAGACTCGATCAGACGCAGTCCAGCTCCTCCTCGCTCATAATCCTTCTCAACATGTTTATAGGTGAATGTCGTCACTGAGTCTGAGCTGCTTTCTGTTGCTTTTAAAGGTGACGGCTCACAGAATACATTTAGAATATTATTATTTGTAAAGTTGCTTTTTTATGAAATATCTTATATCTATAATTCATTAAAAATCTTAATATACCTGCTCAGTTTCTACGCTAAATCTGCCTTAAATATTCTCAATTAACTCAATTTGTTTTTCCTCATTGATTGAGGATTATGATGGATATATATTTCATTCTGTCTGATAAAACTCTTACTTAATCTGATTATTCAACATGATTTTAAAACTATACAGTACCATATGGAAATTGTGATTGACGTTAAGATGGTTCAGTTCCCTCCGCATCACATTTTGCCATGATACTCGTAATAAAATCATAATGCTATATCTAGATAAAAAGACAACAAACACAAAAGTCTGTTTTCACCAAAGACTTTATAAATACTCTTTTATTGAACAATAATCAGCAGGGTTTCATGTCTTGAAAAAGAAAAATGGGACCAAAAAAAATGCACATTACTTGATAAACCGTTTATCCTCTTTACATATATTCTCTCTATAATCTCATCAATCTATTAAAATAGATGCACTGGATTAAAAAAGTGCATTGTGTCGACCAGAACCGAGACAAATTCATGACATCAATGCATGAAAAATATTCTCACAGTCCTAAAGATCAGCGGGAGAATAAAAGCCCTTCGAAAGAAACACATCTTTACTCAGTCTTGTGACACAATTCTGCCTTAAGATGTCTTGAGATCTGAGCTGAAGACTAGTCAGATCTAGTCAGGTCTAAGTCTAGATCAGAACTAACTTTGTCTCTCATTGGAATGATCTGGAATTTAACCAACGAACATAAAGCTTATGAAACTCCATATAAAGTCACTGTGTTGATAATAGACACCACACAAAAAGTGTGAAAAATCTGAAAAATTTAAGTGTAAAAAACAGAGTGGCATTCTGGAAAAAAAATCAAAATAATTGCAAAAAACAAAGAGAGAGAGAGAAAGAGAGAGAGAGAGACAGCAAGTGAGCGAGCAACAAAGAGAGAGTCCCTGTATAAGCAGTGTCAAACATCTCTATACATGTCTTCATCATATCTGAAAGAGACTGAAATACATGAAGGTATTCAACATTTCCTTAAAATCCTATTGACCGTCTATAGGCTCTGAGTTTTGTTTGATATATGCAAGATCAAATTATCTTTTCAAAAATGTTAGTTTTGACCTTTGGTCTGAGTCTCAGGACATTTGAACCCAATTGAAATTTGTAACAGATATTTCTGAAGACTTCATTAAAACGTTATCATTTGATAATAATCTATTAAAAAACTAATTGCATTTATGTACCACAACATTGCACAGCACTTCAAAACATTTTAACTAAGAGGACTTGAAATATATATATATATATTTATATACTTTTATACTCCATTTTAAATAATTTCTTTAAATACAATAAGAAATCTCAAAAAGATTAAAAATGCACTGTGCAAGACTTTAGAAGCTCGATTAAAAGATGGCATTTGTGTTTCCTCCCCTTTATAGAGACATTTACTTACAAACTCAAAGCCTCAAAAACTCTGAGATCATAAAATATAAACAATCCAAACTGAAATAAGATCACGTTAAACAGCGTCTGGTCTCAAAAAATACTCCTAAAAATATAGAACTGCATTTCTCAACTTTACAAACAGAGATGATAAAATATTTTTCTATGCAGAAGAAATGAAAACTAGAAGGCCAGAGCTTGGCAACAATTACAAAACCCCAATTTGTTTAAAGGTTTTTCCTCTACTGTATATCTGCTTATTTAAGTACTAAAAAATGATTTAAGCCACACCATTAGCTTTATAAACAGACCCTGAAAACAGCGACCGACAAATCGAACATTTAAACTCAACATCAGCATCTTGTAAATGATCGTAATGACAAACGTGGAGAAACATACAAATCCATGTCTGAAGCTTTTACCTGATGATGACGCTCGTATGAATTGCACACAGTTATCGTAAAATTAAAAAGGGAAATTTACTTCAAAGTCTATAGGAATGTGCAATTCACTTCAATAACTGTAATTTATTAGAGGAAATCTAGCAAATGCACAAAATGTATCCATGTTATATAATTCTGCAGAAGTTTAAAAGTTGTTGGTTGTTCATCTATTTCAACTCTAAACTAAATTTGACCCCACCTGTGAAAACCCGGCTAAAGTCATTTTTCGGTCATTTACATTTATTTACATAAAACTATTCAATATCATTTAAAGGACATTTGGTGACAATATCACCTTGATATCTTTAATATTGACTGAGTAAGACCATGTCAAAGAATTTCTGCCTCAGAAAATCATGTTTTTCAGAAAATTCTAAGTTAAAAGCAATCCTATTTTTAACACTGCATCACAATTCAACCATCATTTGCCTTTCAATGTGTCACATATCACTGAAAACAGAAAAATATCAGCTTTCATTTGGTATATGACACATTTGTAGTAATAACTCTTAAAGTCATGTAAAACACATGATGTTCATGTCCTACAAGCAGAAAAACATTGAAATCAATTAGACCGGGTTGTAGATCTTCACACACCAGCAACCAAAAACAATGTTTTTCGACATGAAGCAGCTTTAAAATGTAGTTAAAATAGGGTGCTAATCTTGTCAGACGTTCAGCTACCAAACAGATCAGCTGTTTCTGGAATTTTGGAGATAACACGAAAAATATCTGCTCCGAAATAAGAACCGACCTCAATATTTAGGCCTTGCCCGGCACTGACTCAGCCGTCGCTCGTGCGATTTAATATAATGGTCTGTTTTCACTTCCTAAATGATATGATATAATGATATAAGAATCATCAGGTGTTTCTGTGCCTAAAGTGAGACGATCAAAGTCAATGTTTTAGCAAGAAAACTTTGTAGTTTTACACAGAATAATAATAAAGTGTAGTGTCAATAAAATCATTCATTTCAGTATTCTTCACATTATAAGTAAAAGTTTAACTATTGTATATCAAAGGCTTAGTTTTTAACATCTTTTTGTCATTTTTATGGTCATAACGACGCTGTAAATCTCATGATTAAATCGGGGTTTCACAGGCAGGGTCACAAATGTTACATTAAAATGAGCATGTAAAAGGAATTCCTCTTGAATATTTGATCTGTTGTTCTCACACGGCAAGTGATATTAAAACTTCAAAGCCGTCGACTCGTCTAAGTGAAGCAGTGATCTAGATGAAAAATGAAGCAAGAAATGTAATAGTGCATTTTCTCTAAGGGCAGCTTGATGCAGGAGGAACGAGTACAATGATAAAAATCTTTTCAAATGTGCAACTAGGACATCATCTGTTCACTTCCAAAGACTTCTGCCCCTACAGCTGAAAAAATTAAAAAGCACATTAATGTGACCTCAGTCCAGGTCTCACCGCTGTGTCTTGGTCTCAAAGTTTTGGTCTAGATCTCGACTTACGGTCTCATTTCCAAAGCGTTAAATACGATCATTCGTCTAACCTCTACAACACGCCTCTTAGCTTTAGAGTTTAAACGAATTCTTAAATAAATTCAACATTTTGTCTGAATAAATTTCTTACAAGAACAGAAAAAGAACAAACTTGTTTTTCTTGCGTTTGGCTTTGGTCTGGATCTGGTACTCCACAGGTTTTATTCTCTCGGGTAAACGTGCGGTAGAGTTTAAGATCCCTCATCAGTGTGTCAGTCCAGTGTACGTGACTGAATTGAACAAACCTTTAGCTAGCTGATATTTATACTTCATATGACTCTTTCAAGAAGAAACGCAGCCGTTGTCGCCCCAACATCTCATCGGACCAGAGGCATGGACGGCTCATCCAGTACGCTCTGGTCTTATTCTTGTCCCCTGGGATTTATGGGGACGTTCTTCCATTGGCAACCTTCAGGTCTTGTCATGTCGTCTCAAGTGCTGTCACAGGGTCGTTGTTCATCTATTTCCACTGCAGAGACAAACTTCACTGCAGGTTTTTTAAGATGCGTCCGTATCTGAAGTCGTAGACGTGGCGGCACAGATACACCAGATCCGGGTCCACGTCATCAGGAACGAGGCGTTGAGGTGGGGTAAAGCTATCAGTGGGGTCAGGCACCACTGAGACGTCACCGGACACACCCTCTGATCGGCGTTTCACCAAGGCACAAAATCTGAAAATCAGATTATTATCATTAGGATGGGCCTGCCTGAATGCTGTCTGATTCCTGTAAGATCCGCTTTCTGTGCTTACCTGCAGTATTGTGCTAATGGCAGAACGTAGCATCTGTCCTCTATACACGCCACGCTGTTCTCGTCTTGATGTCGAGAGGCAAATATCTCATTCTGAAATAAAAATGTGATTGAAATTTCACAACAGTTGTGAACATGGCCATGGAGATAAAGAAACTGTTGAATAAACTTTTTGGGGAGTTCTTTTACACAAAAAAAGTATTAGTGTCATGTCATATAAAATAAGGGTTGAGTCACATGAACTTTCTTAATAATGCCTTTCTGAGCCTTGAACTTGGTTGTGGGATCAGAAAGCTCTCGTATTTCATTCAAAATTATCTTTGTTTGCTTCATTGAAGATGAATGAAGGTCTTATGAGTGTGGAACCCCATAAATAATAACACTTTAAATGATTGTCTGAAAAGTTTCCCCCACATTTTTGTTGTTTAAAATGTTACCGACATTGAAAGTTGAATGTAATTCTTGTCATTTGAAGAATCAAACTGAATGATTAATAAATCACTGGCAGTAGTTTACCTCACAGTGCATGCTGGGATCTCTGCCACCTTGAGTGTGCTCGGGTCGATAATACCAGAAGAGACTCATCATCAGTTCTCCTGTGTACATGAATCAACGCCATCAATACTCAGCAGTTTATAAAGGACATACATGATCTGAAATAGCGTCAGGGTCGAGTCTGAACGGCCACAATCATCTCACACGAGACAATAAATATCGCAAACCCAACACGCAAGTCCAGGCACGGCTTATGACATCAACAGAAACATCTACTCAATAAACAAACACACGTTGTCGTTTTTGAGACAATAATTAGGAGCTTTGTTAGACACCTGTTTCAGGATCCTCCCATAGAGATGAAATCTTGGCCACATACGGCAGGGATTTCTTTCGGGGTCCAGATCGCAACAGCACAGTGTCCCTGACCCGGATCACTTCCCCATCGCGCTCCACTCCTTCATAACACTGGCGAAATACCGTCTCATCGTCACCCTGCAAAACCAACACCGTTACATTCTGTTAAGAAACATCCAACACGAGTTACTTACAAAGCAAACGATCCTGTCTACACATCAAAAGCAGGCAAACATTTCATTCCTGTGAACTCACGGCAATGAAGACCTCTCTTTCTGTGGGGACTCCGACAGGACGCCACCCGTTCGTGACCTGCCGACCATTCGCTTTCTTCTGTTTGGCACCTGTCGGACCGAGTGTCGAGTGTTGTTTTTTGGATAATCTCGTCTGGCCCGTGGCGAGCGACCCATTCGGCGGTTTGGCGTTTCCAGGACATTCATTGCCCGTTTTCAGCCTGACTTCAGCATGTCTGCGCTCGGACAGCGTGGGTAGGAGACGCGGCGCACCCGCCGATGAAGACTTTACTCTGGACGCGCTGGAGAGCGTCAGGGCTGGAGACATCAGTAACCCATGACTCGGTTTCTCTTCAGATGAGGAATAACCTTCTAAAACAGAAACCACGGCTCTATCAAACACGTTGCATTCAAGCTTTCAAACAGGAACAAATACTTTCATTATTTCATTATACTCAGACTGAACATCATGGTTTAAGGCAGGACTTGTGCAAGTTGGAGAGCAGGATGCAAAGAATTTTACACGTGAACAGTTCAGTATTATTGAAAGCTATTACTGGCGTGGAATGAAAAAAGCAGATGGTATGACGTCTTACCTGATTTAATCGTATGGCTACAGTGTGAGCAGCTGTTGGAGTACGAGCACGTCCTGCTGGCGATTGGTTGAATGGCTCTGAAGGTGCACCTGTTCATCCTACAGGCCTCATGGCAGCATGGCGACCCTACTGAATTACAGAAGGCAGAATGTGGGATACCTGAGGCATGTGACACAGAGGGAGGCAACAGCTTTGCTCCAGAAACTCCACGTGGACAAAAGGGACTGTGCGTGCAAGGTAAAGATCGGGCACTTAAACTCGCCGTCGGCGGTCCGGGGTGAGCGATACGGACGAGGTAACTAGAGTAACACGGATCCGCACACAGACACGGATGAGCGCTCAGAGTCAGGGTCGGATGTGTCAGCGCGGGGGGAGAAACCAGACATTCGCGCTTGACGGAAGTGACGGGGTGCTCCTCGGACTCGCCGTACGCCTTTTGGCCAAGGAACAGCGCCAACCTGTGACAGTACTCCACCGAACCTTCAGGAGGACAGCAATAATACGGACTCAGCTCCGTTTCCACCCGTTCCTCTTTGATGACTTTCAGGGGATATCCCAGCATGCTACGGGACCGATACCCCGATTCGGTTAAAGGCCGACTTTCCGGAGACCCTTCGAACTTCAGTTTCGACTCGAAGCTTCTGCTTTTGCAAACCTCACAGCCTCCTTTCACTACATGTTTTTTCAAGCTGGGTCTCTTAGACTTTTGTGCCTTGGTCTTGCCGTGCACACCATCCGTCCCCGAGGCACAAACGCCCTTATTGTCAGATTTTAATCTCTGCTTATTTCCCGTAGTCGAGCTGGTGAGCTTCATCAGAGCGGCGGCATTGAGTCCAGCCAGACGTTTCGGTGTAGGAGCAAACAGACTCGATTCGTTCACATTCTTCTCTTGTGCCTTAACTTTCTCGCAAGTCTCAGAGCCCCGTTTTAAGTTCGGGCGAGTTTTTGTTTGATCCGGAGCGGTGACACCATCCACTCGTTTCTTAGTGAGTTTGCCCTCGGTTTTTTCCAACAGCAGACTGTTGACAGCCTCAGCGTTGAGAGAAGCTAGTCGACGTTTTCGTGGCTCCTGAGCTAAAGGTTTGTCCGCTTTGGTGTCGAGTGTTCCCCTGTTGTCTGTCGTTTTCTTGTTAGCTTTCACAATTCTTCTGCACTCTAAAACTTTGTTTCTATCGCGTTCCTCCAAGTCACCCAGACGTGTGAGCAGAACATGGCAACTCAAAGCCTCGGCCTCAGCGCCGATCCGTCTGCGTAACGGGTAAAGTTTCCGCTTTCGCTCGGCCCGCTGCTTCCTCAAAGTTTTACATTGGCTGCTCTTGGAAACGTCCTTCTTAACCATTTTCATGGAAGATTCTGACACACGTTGACTCCTGTCTTTATATTGTGTCCATGTCTCCATGTGCTCCAGAGCACTGGTTTTGACTTTTTTCATCACGTTTCTCTTTGCCTTGCCCACTCGCAATGATCGCGCAGGCCAGGCTGCGCCCACAGTTTCACCATGTGACCATCCCTCTACATGGTCCCGCCTCTCTCCGCGATACTGGCCGAGGGAACCTTTATCCCGAGCGTGGGTCATCACATGCTTCCCGAGAAGACCTACAGAAGAGAAGAGAAAAACCCATTACTATGACAAAACTCATGAAGAGGAAACATTCAGGAGTTTTACTGACAATAATAAAATCGCTGGGGGCTTTTAAGTGGTGAATGTAGAGAAATAAAACACCACATGACTTTAATATTCAGGTAATTCTCTACAGCGGATTTCATTTTTCTGTCATCTAGCGCCACACAAGTATTATTAGAAAGCTTCTTCAAAATAAATTCAATCTCTAAAAAAATGAGCAATGAAATATATTCATGAAGCCCCTTGCCGTTTCTTACATAAATGACATGTATTTAAAATCACCTCACCTCATTTAAAAATGAATCTGAATCATTTTAAAGCACAAGATGATGATGATGATGATGATAGATACTTTATTCATCCCAGTGAGAAATTCACAAAATCCAGCAGAGGCCACAATCATAATACTATATAATACTATTAATATAATAAAAAGTATATAATAAAAGGCATGCAATATAGATACTTAAAGCTTTCAAAATAATAAACTTAAATTTATCAGCATGTGAAAGGAAAGACCTCCTGAGTCTGTCTGTGGAGCAGGGCAGAGAGAGCAACCCGTCACTGAAGCCGCTCGTCTGCCTGGAGATGATGCTGTCCATGACTGGGCGCGGAGCGGGCACCTGTCATCACTCTGCCACAGATGCCAGGCTGTCCAGATCTGTGCCCACAACAGAGCCCGCCTTCCTCACCAGCTCGTCCAGACGTGAAGCGTCTCTCTTCCTGACGCTGTCTCCCCAGCACACCGCCACAGAGAAGAGGGCACTCGTCGCCCTGACAGAACATCGGCTGCAGCAGCTTTTTGCAGATGTTGAAGGATGCAAACCATCCGACGAAGTACAAGCGGCTCTATCGTCTCCCGTCTGTGTTAGCGCTCACGTCCAGTTTCTCATCTCAACAGTTCCACATATCTGTTCTGTATCTTTACAAACTCTAGAGAGGATCTGTCTGCATCTTCAACACATTTGATTTGGTTTTCTCTTGTCAGGAATTTCAACTTCGTCTTCAATAAAGATTTCTCTAAATCAGTCAGGTCTGAGATCAGCCACAACATTACAAACATTTTTGACAAAGATAAACTGTGTACTTATAATCAGTCATTGTAAATATCAATTACAATCCATGTGAAGTTTATTGCAGAAGACTGTAAAATGTACAGATCTATAAATAGTTTGAGTGACTATATATTGATTGATTGAGTGGATTAGATCAGTCGCAGTGCATCATGGGAGTGCTCGTACCTGTACAGATGAAGTTAAGCGGACTTCTTTACTGTAATTCCTGCTTTTTCTAAATATGATCCAAATACATCCATGTCATCCACTACTAGTCGAACTAGTCGAACATAATGCTTAACCAGTTAACCTGTATTCACCCTTTTAGAAATCATCCTCCTAGATCTTAAAACATCAACAGAGTCAAACTCAATTATCTCAGACATCAAATATATTTTTTATCATATGAATCTGTTACACTGCAGGAATATTAAAGTAAACTGCACAAAAGTCAACGTTTATTATAAAAGTAACAGCAGACACTTACATATTCATGTCAACGTTAATAAATAACTCGCATCTGATAGCACGTGTCAGTCACACGTCACGCGCTCATTAGTTTGACAGATCGTCGCATTTTTCTGTCATTCATCATTAAAGGTTTATAGCTCGTGACGTGACGTCAGCAGAGTAAATAATAACATCTATTCTCAACAACAACACACAAACATTACGCTATCTAGTTTTCACCACGCAGTTCAATCGCCCTGCGCTCGTGCCCGAACATCCACACGCGTGCGCGCTTTAAAAAGGCGGAACATAGAAGCATCAGGGTCTGAAAGACTGAAGCAATATAATCATGTGTTTTACTTGTTAAAATGTGATGTACCTGCAGCAAATTTACAATCCGAGAGAAGCGTCGAAGATCGTATGTGTTTGTTCCTTCAGCGTCCGTTGCTTTTCACTTCCTGCTTCATCTGAACCAATCACACACTCGCATGCTCAACCTGCTCAACCAATCGGCGAGCAACAACAATCAGCATCATAATATCACTATTTACAGTTTAAATATGATCCTCAGTCAGTTTGAACATCTTTGTAAGAATGTCATGGAATCAGGTATAAAATGCGTCATTTTTACTTAATGTTTTATATTTGCTATGTGTGTAATGTGACTGAGTGTTATCTGAAGACACACGAGCTGTCAGGTGTCAGGTTTTAAAATGCTGATCAAATCTCTCTGCACAGATCATATCATATATGTTTGAGTCTGATAATATTCCAAGATCACAAATCAACAAAAACGATGAAAAATGTCCCATTGCCAAATTAGAGGACCTCTCAGAGGCACGAGTTCAGTCTGTTAATGTAAATCTTTTGTCTTTATTTATTTGATCAGTTCATATATACTTTACAGTGTTTTCAAGTTCATACACAATCTAACAATTTGATATGAACATAATAAAAGATCAATTAGGAGGAAGAACATTTACATATCTGAGATGTGAAAGAAAATATTGAGGTGTTGTAGAGTTCATCAAGTGAACGATGACATTTTGTATAAAAATACTAGTATAAAACTAACTAAAGTAGGAACAGAGAAAGAGATGTTTGTGCCACTTTTTAACCAGGACAAAGCTACAAGATGCATTATTTATTCGAATAGTCATACTAGCCTTTGTCATGCTGGAGATCATGTACATCACCGACAGATACATGTTAATATAAAGGCTCTCACAGAGTCAGACAATTCATACAGCTCAAGTGAGATCTGTTTTTACACTACATTATTATTTTACAGAGGACCCGATGCATTTGACAACAAAAACACTGCCTCAGATACATTATTTGCTAAACCTTGACTCAACAGATTCTGACTGACCTCAAACTGAATCTTTGTTCAATTGTTTAGTGGATCGATGATCTGTTTACTGCGATAGAAACATCCAAATAAAAGAAGATGCAAGGAAAAGCATGCTCAATGACTCTTGTAATGATCTATGTATTCTTCTTGTGGTTTTGCATCATGCTTTGACTCTGTAAACAGCTCTGAAGCAATACAAGTAAATTTACTATTATTACAATAAAAAAAAAAGATTTGACCTTCAATTGACATGAACTAAAAGTTACAGTATGTTGAGTTTGTAAAACCCAAAAATAAGCACAATGTGCAGCTTGGCATAATAGGAATGTCTAGATTTGATCTTCTTTAATTCTGGTTTTTATATAAGAGATGAAATTCACAATTATTTTTTAAACTAAACATACCTCTTAAACGGTCTTATTAGAAAGGTTTAGCTAATGCATCGTTTTATATTGAAAAGGTCATTACCCAAACCATACACATACGGGCTCAATGCCGTGTAAAATACTGTTATGAGGAACTCAACTTCTGACCATGCTGGGAAACTGTACGGGTTACTGTACACAAGGTGTAGGATTAAATATACAATCCAGTCCACCTGAAAAAGAGCCATAGCTGCCAGAATAGCGAGAGTACTGCGGTGAAACCCAGATACCCCATGCCAATGCCTGTGCTGCTGCTGCTGCTGGTGGTGTTGGGTCACCGCCACACTCGGCTCTTGAAGGGCCTTCACCGTTTTCTGCTGGACTATCAGAATCCTTAAAATCATGATGCTTGTTAGCGTGACGATAAGCAGAGGCAACAAGTTACACACCAGAAGGAAAGAGTACTTGTAAATGCGGTTCTGAGTCGGACACTTGAACTGCGTACACTGGAAGAAATCCGCAGGACAACCGAGAGAAGTAGAATTAGCGTCGTCCCTGTTCAGGCTTATAAAAAGTGTGGGCACACTTAAGATGGTGGCCAACGTGGCACAGAATGCAGTCATGCCAACCGCATTTTGTATGTTGTCCATGAAGATGTGCAGGCTGACATGCGTGTGGACGTCTCGCAGCTTTTGATAGCGGTAAATGCTGATGAGCACCGTGAAGAGGATGCTGCCGGTCGTTCCGAACATGGTGAGAAACTTGAGCGTCCTACAGCTCCAAACACCGATCCTGTCTGACAGTCGCAAGACATCATAGACGTTCCCAATCACGATCTCCTCCAGATTTGCTGCCGCCAGTGCGAGAAGAAGGATTTCAAATGTTTTTACATGTTCTGATTTAAAAATGGACATAATCAGTACCATGTTTCCCGTAACACCGATGACAGAAATGGCAATCTTCAATGCTATAAGGTCAACGTAAAGCCCCCCCATCAGTATAGATCCTAGTAAAAGATAAAGACACAAACTCACCGTCGATCTCCAGAGCTTCGATGATGTTCAGGGCTTTTATAACATCTGGTTGGTCTTGTTTCTGCTCCAGTGGATCTATGTGATGTCAGTTGATTGGGTTCATCCTGGTTAATTGGAGCTTAAGGAGAAGATGAAGAACTTGGAGATCTGGGAATCCTGTAATTGGTGCCTTGGAGCTTTGGTGTCCTTCATATTATGATGAACAAGAACTCAGTTTTAATTTCTCCATGGAGCTTGGCATCCTAACTTCATTATAGACCTGTTGATTGATTGACAATGCATTTTGTTAATTGGGTTTAAACCAAAACACTGACGTGCTTTCATTATTTTTTTCTTAAAAATTTAACTGCGTCACACATTTGTATTGGCTTCTCAATTCTTAATTACCTGCCAGTGAACCAGGTTAGCAAATATGGGCAAGTTCACACTGATCCAACAGACTCCAAAAGATGCATCTGATGGATTCTGTTGGGTCAGTGTGAAACCTCTGTTGGCATTTGTTGGATCAAAGTAAATGAGACTTTAGAATGTGGGTGTCTGTTGGAGTTTGTAGTTGTCTGACCAGTGTGAATTGGCCTTAAAGGGTTTATTTTATTCAGAATAAGAGTTGTGAGCTGCATTGCCAGGTGGGATTGCACATATAAGGAATTTCCCTTACTGAATGAAGTGCAGTACACACATCAAAATACAACAGCAGACGCATGTTAAATTAAAGGAATAAAATGTGAAACTTAAGGATGCACCTATGGTCCGATTCACGATTTCCTTTGGTGTGTATTAGTTCATGTGAACGATATACAAAAGGTACAAATCCCAAAGTAAATGATGACGCAAGTTATCGTCTCCAACGTAAATCTCTTTTCTTGGACTACAACAAACACACGGATTGTAAGCAAGCAACAGTTTACTTCCTGGGATTGGTGATTTACACAAGATCGACATTATCATAATTCCTCCTGCTTCAGACTCACAGCCTGTAAGTTAACTCCTTTTAGCATTGGATTGTGACCGAATATTTTAAACATTTAATTCAATTTTATTTATTTAGCGCTTCTAACAATTGTTTAATTGTTTCAAAGCAGCTTTACATTAATAAATGCAGGAAAAAACACAGAAAAATAATAAAACATAAGCAGCAGAATACAGCGGTTCAGATTAACCATACTAGGGAGCGTAGTAATAATGTAACGTATATAGGAGGGTGCTAAAAGCACCAATGTCAACAGATTCCCCAGGGGTTGAAAAAACCCTAGGAGAAAAACCCTGTGGGAAAAGTCCTAGGAGGAGAAAAAAACCTTGGGAGAGAGGATATATTATATAATAGAGGTACTTTTTTTTTTTTTTTACAGTTTTATGGGGTCCAGATAGGGTAACTATTGAGGCATAAGTATATTACCTAGACGAGTTATGTGAGTGCTTTTTATGGACACGCTAACTATTGCGGGATAAGTATATTTACTAGACAAATTATGTGAATGCTATGTTAAAGAGAAATGTCTTTAGTTTAGACTTCCCGAAAGTTATTTGGCAAATCATATCAGAGCTTAGGGGCTAAGTAGGAAAAGGATCGACCACCATTCTGATAGTAATTCTTTAAGATACGAGGGCGCTAGGCCATTTAATGCTTTATAGGTGATTAGCAATATTTTGAAATGTATCCTATATTTAACTGGTAACCAGTGTAAAGATGCCAAAATTGAGCTTATGTGGTCATACTTCTTAGAACGAGTAAACACTCTTGCAGCAGTGTTTTGAACCAACTGGAGCTTATTTACCTGGTTGGCGTGACATCCCCCAAATAACAAATTACAATAGTCTATTATAGAGGTCATAATAGCATGGATATGCTTCTTTGCATCTGATGTCGACAGTATATGGCGTATTTTTGAGATATTTCTAAGATGGAAGATTGTTGTGCAGCAAATGTTGGAAATATGACTATCGAAGGATAGATTGCTTTCAAACATCACACCTAGCTTCTTGTCTGTGGAAGACGGCACCACAGTGCAGGTATCTATGGGCAACTTGTAATCAGACATATTTTGTTTGTCTTATTGGAGTTTAGCATAAGGCAATTATTTGCCATCCAGTCACTAATATCGCTAATACAGTCTGTTAGCTTAGAAAACTGGTGGGTTTCGCTAGGATGATGTAAAGCTGGGTATCGTTTGCATAGCAGTGAAAACTTATGTTATTTTTCCTGATGATGTCTTCTAAAGGCAACAAATATAACAAGAACAGGATAGGACCTAAAACTGATTCCTGCGGTACACCAGTAAGGAGCGCCACATTTCCGGCTAAGAGGTATTCAGGCCAATCACAACAAACAGAGCTTTTCAAATCGACGAGTTTTGTATAAAATCCGTGCGTTTGAGAAAGACAGAGATATCTGGGGCTACAAAAATGTACGGTATGTAGAAAATAATGTGTTTTTGCATCATAAACCATGCAAACACATTGTAATATACCAAATACACAAAATAACCTTTTTTAAACGTTTTTAAGCAATGAAATAGGTGCACTTTAAGAATGCAATTGACCAGTACAAAATAAATGTATTTAAAAAATATGCTTATTGACTTCTGCATTGAATTTCGACTGTCACTCCTGAAACTTTGTGGTCAAATTTCTTTTTGCAGTTTCCTCCACTAAAGGTGGCCAGGTTGCAGTAACTGAGGCCGTGTTCTGGTGGGGAAGTGATGTCATACCCTCTAAAGCGGGTGATAGATTAAAGCTAGTAGAAACCCTAAAGTTAATGAAGTAAAAGTGATGAATTTGCCAATGTATGGTAACCAATACTTGGAATGTGTAGTACACACACACGCACGCACGCACACACACACACACACACACACACACACACACACACACACACGTTTTGCCATATATATTACCATTTGTAGGGTTATTTACAATTAGTCATTTATGTGACGATCATGTCCAAATCGACTTACTGGTCGCTTTGGAGTTCTGTTTCCGTTTCTAAAATAATCAACTATATGTAATACACTTAACCAGAAATAGTTAGCCTGTCCGGAACCTAGCTGACTAAAACCACATTACTGTGTGACACTTGTTTTCTATGTGAACGGCCCCTACGCTAATAAGATTTTGTTTCTCTCTCCCTGTCTCGTCCTTGATCCCGAGGACGAGACAAACAGATCCAGTTCCGGTACATGTGAAAGTCGGCACACAACTGATCTACTAGCTGTTCTTCAACGTGATGTCCAGCTGATGCCTGACCAAAGACCACCGGCAGAACCCGCTTAATCTCCGCTTAATCTCCGCTTAATCTCCTTCCGTTTCAATGTGTATATATTCTCCTATGACTTTTTTTACTTCCCCGGCTAAAATTCCGGGGTTTTTTTCTCCTAGGGGGTTTTTCAACCCGGGGAGGCAGCCTTTTTGGGCTTAACTTCTATACGTTACATTAGTAATACGTTTGCTTATAATGTTGATTTATAGCCGTAGCAAATTTAACTGCTTGTGCTATCGTTTATTATGTTGTGCTATCTGTCGATTTTCTGTGCTTTTCACTGCATCTATTATGTAAAGCTGCTTTGATACAATTACCAAATTGTGAAAAGCGCTATATAAATAAAATTGAATTGAATTGAACTTACAAATGAGGTAACAATAGCAATTAGATCAACACAAGAACAGCATAAGTGCACTATATCTCATCAAGTCTAAGTTTTTCTTCTTCTTTTTTTAAGGACAGAAAATAAAATAGAAAAAGATATTAAGCTCTGTATTAGTATGTAAGTTGTTTTAGCTGATGGATGCAGAGTCAGCTGATTTTGTCTTAACCAGCAGATCATTTCACAGATTTTAAAACATAAATCGCTTTTGTAGGTGTGAATTTTTAATACAATCTGAATAGCAGACAAACATGAATTTCATGCTTTCCAGAGTACATCAGGTACAACACTTAAACCTTAATAATATCATAATCACTTCCTGCAGAATAATACCATAACTAGAAGAGAGAGAACAGATCACTTATCAAACCAATATTTATACTATTCTTTCGTTAAGATGCAGAAACAAACAGCTGATTATTAATGTGATCTATGAATGAACTACAGTATGAATCCGGTGAGTCCTCGCTGCATTAAACAGCGCCACTTCATTGGCCCGAGGGAAAAGCGCGAACTATGACGTCACTCGCGCCGCCGCTGGTCTGTTGGTTTCAGGGACATTTCAGTTATATAGCGCATGACGCCCCAGAAGAAGTTAACGTGGAGATCACACCATAACTAAGGCAAGTGAACAGCGGTTTATATATCTATGCACGCGTACATATGTTTAAATATGCTGTCATATAGTATGAGTAGATGAGTTAACGCTGTTGACTGCAGCGGGCGGCGCGCGCGCTGAAAACGCCCGCCATTGAGCAGCTCGTGCAACTGGTCGAAGCAAAGCTCGCCATGCATCGAAGTTTACTTCACTTTTATTAGTTTAGTTTACCTAGACGACGAATTCTTGCACTTTAAAGTTGTTGCAGGCTCCATGTTTAAAACAGTGAATCGTGTAAATACATTTTGCGTTTTCACAAATCTTTAATAATTTAACTTTACCTCTTCGCTCGGTGCTTGTTACTCGTCATTGGACGGCTAAAGTACACGATAAACAAACAGACATTTGAGGTCGACTGTAACATAAAAAAACGATCCAATAGGTTTATGTCATGACAGTAATAGATAACCAAAGCAAAAGTTAGCCTGTTTAACTTATTTTTCTCTTATTTGTTCCCTCCCTCTGTGTGTTTCTTATAACGTTTTTATCATGTTACGTTTATCATTTATTTAGAAAGATCAAAGATTTGAATGGGTTAACTAAAAAGAAATTATATCATGTATTCTATAGTAACATTTCTTTTACCTTATAGCTTATGTCGTCTTTCTTTCTGTCCCTATTGTTTGTTCTAAAATGATTATGTTTACATACTTAATAAATATAACAAACATGATGAAGAAGAAGAAGAAGTTGTTTTATTTATATAGCGCCTTTCCATAGCTCAAGGCCGCTTTACATAGTATAATACAGTACATTAACACCTCCACCTATACAATACAACACATTAGACCATATACACAATACAAATACATTAGATCAGATTCAACAACATTATCCACAATAACTACTGAAGAGATACGTTTTAAGTTGGGCCTTAAAGGTAGACAAAGTTGGTATTGTACGAAGTGAAAGGGGTAGGGAATTCCATAGTTTGGGTGCATTAAAGGCGGAGTCCATGATGTTTGAAAAACGCGTTGGAAAAGGAGACGGGCCGACTACCAAAACACACTTATAGCCAATCAAATCAAATCAAATGCCGGTTTGCGTATGTGTGGGGCGGGTCTATCAACAGAAGGTCCAGATTCTATTGGGGTAGGGGCGTGTTTGTTTAGGTGATTTCAAATATCAACATTGGCTTTCAAACATCATGGACTCCGCCTTTAACCCTATGGACCTACCACCTACGGTGGACAGACGAAACCGAGGAATGGACAAAAGACCAAGCTCAGATGATACATACATGATGATGATGATGTAAAGTGTTATTAATATGTTACCAGACCTATGCATATTAATTTGTATGTAAAACATATTATTTTATAATAGTTGTGGTTAGAACAAACACAGGCTTTAAATAGAAGGAAAAAATAATAGAAACACAATAATAATAATAATAATAGAAAAAGTATGAATTTATAAAATGGTATTATATAGAATACATAATAATATTGCTTTTATATGTACTTTAGTGATTTTCATACTGTAAAAATAATTGAATTACCAATAAAGAACAATACATACGTTATACATTACATACATGCACACATCTCAAGGTCGAAAGTGACGTCATACCGTCATAAAATATTGTTCAGTAACGTTATACACAAATCGCTTTGGCCCCATGTCATACTGTTTTTTTTTTCTATTACAGATTACTGTTGTTATATTTTATTTGTTGTATTTTTCTTGTCCTTCAGGAAGTTATGCATCAGATGATGATGGTGTGATGGAGACTGAATGTGATTGATCTGACACAAACAACATTATGTGACCAGCAGCAGCCTTCAGGTGTTAATCTGAGACACAGAGATCAGACTGATCAGTGGGGAGCCATGAAGAGCATATCAAAGGCCAGTAACATTGATGTTGTGCTGGAGAACGAGTCGGTCTGGAGTCGTTTTCACAGCGTAGGTACAGAGATGATAGTAACCGAGCAGGGCAGACGCATGTTCCCCTGTTGTCGTTTTCGTCTCAGTGGTTTGGACCCGAAACTCAGGTACTTACTGCTCATGGACGTCGTGCCGTTGGATGACTACCGCCACAGGTGGAACGGAGAGACGTGGGAACCGGACGGACCTGGTGAACCTCGTATTCAGAGTCCGCCTTGTTTTCACCCCGAGTCTCCAGCTCTGGGTCAGTACTGGATGGATGGTCCGGTGTCCTTCTATAAAGTCAAATTAACCCACGGTTCCGTCGACCAGGACGCTTGTGTGGATTTGCGTCCCATGCACCGCTATCAGCCTCGCCTTTATATCGTTCCTGTTAGTGTGGGCCACTGCCAGGCAGTTTCATTGGAGGGCCCAGAAGTCCAGATGTTTACCTTCACCAAAACAGAGTTTTATGCGGTGACGAGCTACCAGAATCCAAAGATGAATCAGCTTAAAATTGACTGCAATCCTTTTAAGTTGGCCTTCAGAGAAGACGGCGAGAAGAAGTTCAGACACGCTGTGACCGATTGGCGTCAAACGCAGTCTACTGTCAATCACAGTCACCGTGAGAACTCAGACAATACAGACCACATGTAGGTCATTTCATTTCTAAGTGAACTACTGTAAAACGGTTAATTTAGTATCTACAAGGTCCATCTCATGTAGTTTGCTGTGGTGATTGTAGATGGAGATGTAGTTCATCACATAGACACTTACGTCTGTTTTCCAGCTAGTAGTTTGTAACAATTTCCAAGAAATGGGTTCTTTTTGGGGTGGTTTCCCGGACAGGGTTTAGATTAATCCAGGACTAGGCCTTAGTTATATTGGGATATTTAAGTAATTTTTACAAAGGAACCTTGCAAAAAACAATACAGGTGTGCATCTTGAGACAAAACAATGGCACTGATATATGTTAAGACACGACTTTATATTTGTAACATGACAGTGTTTCTTTCTTTATTTGTCTGGCAGTTCAACACACACTTTTGCCAAATCAAAGTCTGATGTAGGGGAGGATCGAGTGTTATCAGACAGGAAGAGGTTCATCAGTGATCAGCTCATCAGATGCTTCACAAGAGGAGATTCGGCACCGGATGGATATGTGTCGTCTTTAGATTATTGTGAACATACTGAACGCTTGAAATCATGGGAGGTACCAGCAGGTTCTTCTGAAGCTCGTCGTCTCTCCGCCAAAGACGAAACCTCAGATCATGTCTCTATGAATGCGTCTGCTCCTCCGAATGTCTCGGCCCCGACATCCTCCTCACTTCACGGGATAAAGACCGTCACCAACCAGCAGAGATCTGCTGACCTCACCATTTCACGTCCATCTGATATCTACGTGTCAAGGAGTGTTCATTGTAGATCGAAGCGCTTGAGGAGAGCAAGGAAAGCCAAGTCTAAATGGTGGTCTAATGTAAAGTATAAAAAAGCTGCCGTTCATCTCGGCCCTGCTGACGTGTCCATGCGGCCGGATCTTGAGGATGTGGACGGCATGCTGTTCGTGTCTTTTGGTGTAAAGGTCTGTTAAGTTACGTTTTTTACATATGAGATTTTATATGACAGAAATCTAAAGCTCCTAATTTTTCCTTATTGTTTTAAACAACACTTACTGGTTAAGCACACAGACCCTAAACTCTTCAGACCTTATTTTGATTGGTTTATTCGCATTGTTATTGGGTTGAACCATGTGTTGTCTAGAGGGGCAAAAAACCCCACATTTAAACATAAACATCAATGTTCAAAGACATTTGCATAGTTTTCTCTTTCATAATAGAGTTGTTATAACAGTGCACAATGTGAGGGATTTCAGATTTAAGGATATATTGTCCAGAATTTACTTGCATATTAATTTCTTCCCCTGGCAGACATTTTTTATTTACAATATTTTGTCATTTGGTTTTATTTCACAGGAGGCTCTTGATGTTCATGTTGTAAATAGGAGGTCCATGGAGCTGTCATCAGCATCACTTGCTCACATTCAAACTGAGAACTCGCAGTCTGATAAAGGTTTGAAAACTTTATTGAGCAGATGCTTTTATCCACAGAAATGTCAAACCAATGTCATGTGAACGTCTTTATGCTGAACTCTGTGTGACTTTGCAGAAGTTAATTTACCGCTGGAAGACATCATCTCACAGCAGGAGATCATCTTACTACAACATCTGAAGAAGCAGAAGAACAGACAGATCATTCATCCTCTGCTTTATGATGGTTGGTAAACACAAACCCACACAAAAATAAATAAGTCTTCAACTTTATATGATTGTACAAGAGGATTGAAATAGTCATGTGGTGTGAAAGACCAAATCTCGGTGAGGACAAGCTCAAGTATTCTGTCGTGATATATCAATAACTAATACTGTCATTGGTTAGAGAGGATTCTGGGGTGAGTGTTTTTGAGAGTAATTGATGAAAATACTTAACCCTCCTAAAAACAATGAGCTTAATTATACAAGAATTAGGAAAATTATCTTTTAAAGGATCTCATCATGTTTTATATACAGAGACGTCTGAAACAGTCTGGAAGGGGGTACGGACACGAGGAACGTTGTTGGAAAACTGCTTTAAATCTGCCTGACCTGTAACTGTCCCACACACTGTTTTCATTTCTATATAGTTGGGCTGAAACTGAACCTTCTAGATCCAGCTGTACCTGTAGACTTAGATTATCTCGGTGTGTCTTTACCTCCACCTGCTGTCAACCGTAACCTGTCCACATCCTCTGGTAAGCAAAACTATTTCAATTATGTAGGAGTGACGTAAGTCTTTCAGCATCTTAAAGTTTCATGAAAGCTGTCAAGAGGACGTCTCTTCTTAGTAAAATATAAATTCCCCAGTTCAGCCTTAAATGACAAACTCCTCTTGTGTATGTCTAGATGTTCAGTTTGTATCACGGGCTAGAAAGACAGATGATTCAACCAAGATTAAAGGCTGGAAGGAGAACATTCATGAACAGAGCTCGATGGACAGTAAGAAACTTTTATATTAAAATCATAATGATCAATACTCTACATAGAGTTTCTAATTATCTTACCATCTCGGTCAGGCTCGATCAACCGCTCTGCATTTTTTTCGGATGAGTTGGAGAAGTATCTTGAAAGCGAGGCTCAGCAGATCTGTCAGCGCGCCGCTGTGCTTTCTGCAAGCTCTCCGTCGCCTGTTGTCTACCAGATGCCTGCCAAAAGCAGCAGTTACGTCCGAACATTGGACAGCGTTCTCCAGACGCGGGGCTTGACAGCAGCTCCTCTCACCCCTTCAACAGACTCTTACAAGCTGCCCAATGTGTTGCCTTCTCAATCTGCTGTGAAAAGGACACCAAGAAACCACAGATGCTCAAGGAGATCCAGACAAACCACTCCAGCAACAGTCAGCAACAGACTGAAACCCAGAACCACTCGGCATTCACCTCAAGACCGTCATCCTACGACGTCCAGCAACGGAGAGGAGCGCAGACCTCTTAAAGAACTGAGCCCGGGTTCATCCTTCAATGACTGTGGTAGAGCTGCTAAAAGGCAAAAGAAGCTCTTTGAGCACGAACAGGAAGCAGTTTTTCAAGGCAAGAGTCGCACTTGCGTCACAACAGAGAGAGCGAAGTTTGCTTTGAGTTCACTGCTGACTTCAGAAGTAGGTGCATCTTTAACTTTGTCAACATAGAAAATATATACACAACCTTAGAAAAGTTTGAATTTGTTTCTTGTGTTTTGAATGACTGCTATGCTTAAATATATATCATTTGTGTGCGTACATGAAAGCTCCTTCAGTCTTTTTCAGTACTTAAATCGTGAAAACGTTTCACGTTTACTTTTTTTATCCACAGACCTCTCAGTTTTTAGCTTTGCATGTTGGTTAATTGTTGCATTTGATGTGTTCCATCTTTTCAGAAATCTGAGACGACATCGTTCGGTGTGCACCTCGTCAGTGAAGATGTTTGCGGTAATGACTTTTGCCGCTTGGGTTGTGTTTGTGAGAGTCTGAACAGAAAGAGACGTGGACCCTTACACTGCAGACGGCTTCAGTGCATGTTTGGCTGCGACTGCTTCAAGCACAAAGTTTTTCTCATCCATCCACCAGAAAGAGGTCAAGCACAAATCGGGAAGATGCCGCTTATGGCTTTCAGTAAGTCTTCATGGCTTTCTTGTATGGATTTTGGAGTGTTGTGGGATATATTTGAGGATTTATTCTGTTGTCTGTTATTAAACAGCCATTGCTGATCCAAAACTGAAGTGCAGACCTGATCCTGCGCCCACCATCACCAGCCTGTGGAACAGAAGATCTGATGATGATGACACCGAGCTCGTCTTTACTCCTGCAGCAGCTCCCGCACTACAAGCAGACGTTCGCTCACGTGTCTATGTTCCTCGTCCGAATCCTGTCGTAAGAATCTGTTTAAAAAATGTTTTGTGTCACATTAACATTTGTGCATGTGCAGGGCTAAAAATCTAGAACACGCACTTGTAAAATACACACAAGTGCTATGGCCTCTTTTTGTACTTTGAATTGTATTTGATTGATTTGTGGTCAGTTTTGGGTAGTTCATAACAAAGTTTTAATGTAATTTTATATAATATTGTATACACATAGAGCACAGGTCTGATTCAGTGCAATGTCCAGTCAAAGTATTTTTGATCAATTATATTTTTTGTGGCAGAGAGACAATTTGACAAACTTGGTGTCAGAGAACCGCTCTGCTTAATTTTTTTTTGTTTATCAAACCATCAAGTGATAACGCAGCGATGTGTTTTTAGTATATTCACACCCAATACTTAAAGTGTTGTGACCAGACTCTTGCTTGATCAAATGGATATCAGTTTGGTGTCATTGTTTTTCTCATGATGATGATTTGTCTGGTCTTGTTTGCAGGTGCAGGAATTGGAGAAGGATCCAGTTTACATGTACTTAGAAAGCAAGATGACGTGCGCTCGTGTTCGAGAATACAACAGTAATCCACCGCCACAGTTTCACATACTACCTGTCATGAAGAATATACAAGAGCCAGATAACAAGGTACATTGTGCACAGTGTGAAGTTTTCCATTGAAATGGCAGAGACTCTTAACTTTTGTGTGATTGACTGTTGAGCGTGTAATGAAATTGTATTGTATTGTGAAAATGACTATACAAATGATTCTGTATTGATCTCACATGCATCTCATTATCGTGTCTTTGTTGCTTTTCACAATAATGTAAGACCAGTGAAGAATCTGGACAGCTTCCTACGCATGGACATCTGATGTCTCCAAGTTCAGGTTAGTTGGACAACAGCTTTTCATATTTCTGCACGTACTGTTAGACTTTATAATTTGATTTTCCCGTTGTAGACGCGAACCCTACAGCGTCTCGAGGGAACACAGGAGATCCAGAACCCACTAAAGTTCTCGAAATCATTTCCGAGTGTAACTGGGAGGCCCAGCGGTCTCTGGTGCTTAAACAACTCTTTCACTCCATCAAAATGGACCTCCTCTCATCTTCTCTCTTCATCAACATCTACAAAGTGGATCTTCTCTCAACAACTCTTAAAAATGACGAGGGACGCTGCACGTTAAACTACAAGGTCTGCATCTCCCTCCGACAGATGTCCAGACTGACGGATGAGCCAAAGAAAATCACAAATGAACGAAAAATCACCAATGAACAGACAGATGTCAACAGTTCTGTTTGTCATCAAATCCACAAATGCAGTACTAAGCAGAGTAGAAATATTGATGAGAAGCATGTTCCTCTTCAGTCTTGTGTTGTTCCCGCTGGTTGCCTAAAGGCCAGGATGAAGACGCCTGCGTGCGCCCGTCCAATTCAGGTAATTTCTTGTTAGTTTTGAGTAATCAGACCCAGATCAAGTCTTTGATTCCTGCAGCTTTGGTCTTCTTTGTGCTGGCTGATAAACCTAAACAATTCCATACATATATAAAACGTATGCTTTTGCTCCTAAATAGTTTAGGTTAAGGATGCATTTGTGATGTTCTTGCTCTGAAACCCTCATGACCTTATTTTTCTTGACAACAAGAGGACATCATTCAATGAATGTCTTGCTAGGTGTGGCTTCAATACAATAACAGAATATTATGATGTACTTTCAGACTGTATATAAACTCATACACGTGCACAGTCTTTCATTCAGTCTGTATATTTACTCAATCATAATGTTTAGTCATTGCATTTCACATTAAATAATCTCTCGTTGTCTGAAGAAAGACACTAATGATAACCGCATGTTGGTTTCTGCTGTTCAGTAAAGGGTGATAAGTCAGAAAAAACATCATTACAATCAAATTCAAAATGTTTATTGCAAGAACTTTCCTGCAAAATCATGGTGAATATTTCATATATGGGTTAGTCTTTATTAATGATGCATAAGCACAATCACCTCTAATCTTCTACTTATTTTGTTTATTTCAGGTCAATGGAAAAACATACAGCCAAGCAAAATTGTTTTTGGGTCAAATGGGATCGCTGCATCCTACAAACCGTCTCGCTGCTTACGTCACTGGCAGGATGAAGCAAATGAGTCAAAGTCGGTCACAGGGCAGATTAATTTCAGCTGCACAACCACCTGACTCTGCCTCGAACTCTTCATCAACACCCAAATATATCACTTCACGTAAACCCAGACTAGTTTCTAATATTATCCCAATCTTCATACCCCCACCCAAACCTGCAGGAAGTGTCAGCGACGTTTCACCACCCAACCTTGATCAAGCACCTGCTAAGCCTGATGTAGTTGTCCCAGCTTCTGCTCTTCCACCAGGTCAGCAGGTCGTCCTGCAGCCGGTCCCAGGTGTGAGTGGGGCAAACATCTGTCAGTTTAATGGACAAATGATTCAACTAGTTCCTCTGCCGACAGTGTTACCTGTTCAGCTGCACAACAGTCCCAGCTGCAAAGGTCAGTACTGTAACACCGTCTTTACTGTTAATGCCGATTTTATTCTGAAATTAATGATTTTAAAATAGATTTCAAGAGGCTACACACCTTTCAGTGGAATATATTCAATATTCTAACCCTTTTGATTATAGGAAACACTGAACAAGAACCACGAACACCAGGTGTTCAACTACCTCAGATGATCCAACCCAATGAGAAGTCTTTTTCTAATCCTCTTTCCTTTATCACTCCAAAGACCTTTTTGCTGCCCGGACTGGCCGGCCTCAGCTTTACTAGTGGCACTACAGTTCACAGTTTACAGAATGGTCATCCTGGTAAGCCAGGAATGTTTTCCTTTCGGATTTGCCCACCTGCTAAAAACCAGACGGGAAAACCAGGAGAAACTGACTCTACAATATTACTCCCTGGAGGCTACAGGTTAATAAAACTGCCCTCGGCGGAGAACAGCCCATCTGCATTTGTTCCCTTAGGATCTCATCTGATCAACAAATGCACAACAAAATCCAGCCAAGATTGTGAAGGTCCTTTAGCATCTAATGACTCCATACAGACAGATTACCCTGTTACTCTCAGTAAGTCCAAAACCCTCACTAATAACTTCACTCGAGAGACTGATAATAGTTCATCTATTGAACCTAACGTTGAACAGAAGAATCAGATTGTTTCTTGTCCAGATAAAGACAGCACGTCACGCTTGAATGCAATGAGCCCCAGCCGTGTAGAAGACACTAATGAAGGTCCAATGAGACACAAATCCTCCGTTCATATTAAAACAGAACCGAGTGAGATTCCAACTAACCCTAATGAACCTGAACACCGTCTGGTATCTAAAGATGTTTCTATTAAAATTGAGCCACATGAGTCTAAGACTGAACCTGTTGATAATCCAGCAAATACAGACACATTGTTTGGTATAAACCCTGATAACACCGAACAAAGCGATGACGAAAACTTTTTCATTATTAAAGTAGAGACTTGCGATGAAACATCAGGAATAGACCAGTACCCCGATCACACTAAAAACAACAGGAGCCCAGAGAAAGAAGACTCGACATCCAGCCGCCTAAACACGGATGTACAGGTCCAACCCCCTGGAAATAGTTTTCCACTTCTCAAAACGGGTGATGGCCCAGTTTCAAGTGCGGTCTTCAGACAGTCCATTAATGGCCCAAGACGGACTATCAGATCTTTCATCTTCTCTGACACCCTAAAGGACTTCCAGCTAGATTCAAGGGACAATAAAGTTGAAATACGCAAGTGGCCGTTTAAACGAAAGCAGCCAGCTGAGAACTCCGATGAGGAAGATGAAGAAGAAGCACAAGATGATTGTAACTCTTCAGTTGATGGTGAATTAAGTTCAAGCTTCAATGACTCTGATAACATCCCCATGTGTTTCGGTGAGGATTGGACCACAGATGACAGTGTAAGTAAGACTATTTGCAGGTTTACTAAAATAATGTTAAATAATGTCATTAATATTTCACCATGAAAAAGAACTTGACTAGTGAGGTTTTTCTAATCCTAGAATGAGACGTGTAGTGAGGAAGATATTGACATTGAGACGTATGAAGAGAACAATGAAAGGATGAACATCTTTCGGTTACGGGCAGAGGCCAGAAGGTAAAACAACAACACTTTTATTTCTTTAATAGCATTTAAAATGTCGTCAATGATTTAATGTTTCATGCAGCTGCTGAGAAATATACTGAAGCTCTTGTGAAATCTCTCTTCTCAGGAAATCACAGAAAGTAAAAAAGCACAGACGACGAGTAAGTTTATACTGAAAGATTAATTGCATATCAAATACAACTTTGTGTTTGCATAAAATACTGTATGTTTGTGTGTGTAAATATTATTTATACCACTGGTCTGTTGAATGCTTTATTCTAATTGGCTAATTGGTGTTGATTCTTTTTCTGCAAACCGCACACATAACCAGAACAATGTCTGTGGTAACTGTGGTATAAGAGGAATATTTGATTTTTTATTATTTTTTAATAATTAATAATTATTTTCTTATAATTCAACAGACCGTCATCAATTATTCCTTACATATATATAAATACACAAATACATGTATAAACTTAAGAAAATTTTATTTATGTATAATTTTTAAATTGATATTTAATATAAAATATTTTTTAAATCTAGCTAATATATATATATATATATATATATATATATTAGTTAGATTAAAAAATATTTTATATTAAATATCAATTTAAAAATTATTGATTAAAATAAGTTGTATTCATTAGTAATAGCCTTTGATCTCATAAATCTTTTTATTTAGCAGAAACATGTTTATAATATTAATTCTTGTATTGCAGCCGAGAGATAAATCGAGTGGATTTAAGGCAAGACGGACGGAGCGTGATGCAGTAGAGCGTGCGTCTGATCTTTGTGTGTATAAGCGAGCTTGGCATCTGAATCAATCGGCGAGGAATCGGAAACGCCGCATGAAGTTACATCAGTACTTTATATCATTATACAGGACTGTAAATGTTAAAGAACAGAAGATGAACATTAAAGATGTTCTGGATCAGGTGCGTCATCATCATCTTTGAGGTTTTGATATGTGACATGAAGTAAATGTGGAGCTCAAGTCGTAACAGATTCTTTCATTTCAGGCTCGTCAAACGATTGAAGCTCTTGAACGCTGTAGCAGATCTCTGATGGACCAGAAGAAATCTTTGCTTCAGAAACAGTCCAATTACAATGCGTTGATTTCACAGCTCTCTGGTACACAAATTATTCAAAACAAAACATATCTGTGTATGTTCCTTATAAAAGTATGTGCTCATATGCTGTTGAATAACTTTAATAAGACAGTTTTGTCTTGTTACTCATTTAGCAGCAACAGCAGGAACAATCTTACAAGAAGATGGCCAACAAACTGCACAAGAAACACATTTACACAAACATTCAGGTGAGTTTGACTTTTTTTAACAATTTATCTCTATATATTTTCTTCAAGTCCGTTGTTTTAAAGTGATTGCATGAAATATTTACTGTATGTTCTTGTGTGTTTAGTTGTGTCAGTGACCCATCGGAGACCCGTAGGTTTGCCCAAACTAGTGCTGCAGTCATTTAACAACATTTAGATCATGTTGTGAGTCGGCTCTCCGCATGGACATCACCTTACATTTCAAGAGGTGCAAGATGGACACAACAGACAAACAAAACGTATCTCCTCGTGAAGAAGAGCTTTTCTAAATGATGGAGAAAGCTGCTTATGATCATGTGACACAACTCTCACATCTGCACATAATGAATACAGCTGATATTTGAATCTGCTACAGATAAAAGAAAAGCAAAGATTTACCTCATTGTTACGCTTTATATAGTTTGCACATATGAATGAGTGAATACTACTGGAGGACCTCATTGAAACCCCACATTGGGGGCAGCATTATTATGCCATCTTGTTCAATATTAAACATTGCACAAACTGTGAAATTTATTACTTTAGATTTAGATTTTTTATTAAGTTTTGTCAATTACTGAATTTTCGGAGGGCGTTTTGTATCTACTGACTTTATTATTCAAATTATGTTATTAAAAGTGCTTTAAATGTATTTAAATTAAATTCAAATATGTTTCAATATTTTACCTTTAGTGTTGTTTTTATTTATTTATCAGCAGTGCAGAAGTTTAATGAAAGTTAATGTGTTAAATGTGTGTTATTAATCACTGTTACGGTCCATATCATGTGTTTACACTGTTTATAAGTTTTCGGTCTCATAACAAAATTGAGATTAAATGTTTGAGAGTAAATGGAAACTTATAAATCTAATTGAAAGTTTAAATGAATAAACTAACACCGCGTCATCTTTCAAAAAGGAGACGTCATAGATGACAAAAGCCAATCGGATTCGTCGACGAGTTGATTAGGTTGCACTGTTGCAGCTCGGTGTCTGATCTGAGTCTGATCATTTATTCCTGAAATATTTTAGTGGACTCGTGTGGATTTTAATGTGTGATATGGAAGGGTTTACTATTAAAAGTCGGATTAAAAATCTTCTGCGCTCTCCGTCAATCAAACTCGGAAAGAATCGATGTCGCGTGACAGACAGTTTGTCCAGTCAGGTAAATAAAGTTAGATTAACTCTTTAACTAAACACAACATGATCAATACACAACTTCTGTATTATTATATCTACCACTGCGTTTAAAAATCTTTTAAAATTAGTTACAATTAATTTACAACGACATATGGTGTCACGTTTAGCACTTTTTTAAGCTTTTGGATTTTAATCATTCACAAATGCAAAGGATGCATTAAGTTACATGAATATATAACGGTAGACTGTTACACAGACAAATAAAGCAAATAAATTAAGTAAATTCATAAGTAACTTTTATTTCTGATGAAGTTTTGTTTTTGCTTAATTAGATTTTTTATATTGAAAAATGTTACACACACACACACACACACACACACACACACACACACACACACACACACACACACACACAAACAAACAGTGTGTAACACACTTGTGTAAGATGTGATGTTTACGTGGATTATATTGATGGATAAAACAAACACATCAACACATTCCTGTGCTCGTGACATCAGATGTCAGAACTCTCAGAGGAGTTTAATTTGATGAATAAATGAAGCTTTTTATGGAAATCATTTCATCTTTATAACTACTGCATATAATATCAAAGTCAAACAATTATAATAATGAATCACACAAAACATGCAAGGTCAGGATGAGATCTAAAGACATTTGTTTGTTTGTCCATGTAATGAAAATAATGATGATTGTGATTGTCTCTTATCAGGTGACTTTGGAAAGAGTTTTAGGTATCACAGCTTCAGGTAACAGCAGTTTAACATGTGACCCGTGGTCAGGGACGGTGGCCTATCCGGCCGGGTGAGACTAAAAACAAACATGGACACCCACAGCACTGTAGACTTTAATCCTCATAATGTTTTATTAACTATATGATTGAAGACCGCACAACCATTGTCTGACATCAAACACCTGGGTGATTCTCACGAAACCATTGAAACACCACGGCACTAATGATTTTAGCTTTAAAATGTGTAATATAGTAACATTAAAAAGCATCAGAATTAACACAATACTGTGTTCTACCTTGCACAATGTGTGATTTCAACATAAGAATTTATAATTGTAAATTTTATCTCATTTTCTGCTGAAATTCTCATTACCGCAATGTGTCCGGCTGTGTTTGAACATGCGTTATGTTATAATTTAATCAAATTAACACAAAAATATTAAGAAAAAAAATTAATGGATGTTTTGCTAGACTACTTTAGATGACAGAAAAAATATTTACTGAATATTCATGTATAATAATAATGAAGAAAAATTAGGAAAATTATGTTTCCATGCCTGATGTTCTCATCCTCCGCAACACTTTTTGAGAACAGTTTAAGCACACATACAGAATTTTAATAAAGTTTGATTTTGAGTGACCAAGCACATGGACCAGTTATTTCAAGATGGCTACCAGGTAAGATCATTTTTTTAGAGTTAATTTGAAATATTGTCTTGTCAGAATGCTTACACGACATTTTGATTATCATTACCGCAACAGATGCTTATTAAATGTTAATTTAATGAATAGAAGCATAATACTTTGATTTTAAATGCATGTGCAGAATCTCCAAATTATGTTCTTTCAGGTTTGTCATGTCATTTTGTAAATATGTCAGTGTTGATGTTTTCTGACGGTTGCGGTAATGAGATTTTTTAGGACTAATTTTTTAAATTATGTTACAAAAAGTGTTAAATGATAAGTAAAAGTTTTTAAATAAATGTTCCTATTTACCCCAGACTTTGTTTTTCAATGTCTGGTGGGAAAAAAAGTAAATTTAAGCAATTTTTACATTTTCATGCTTGACATGTTTAAAACCAAGTTTTCGTGAGAATCACCCACCTACTGTATGTGTATAGACCATTAAACAAACATTATGTTGTAAAGTGAGGAGATGTTGTGTCTTATACTAATCATTCAGTTTAAAGATTAAATCTGTGTGTTTTGTTCAGATGTGTAGTGGTGTTACTGAACCCCTCCAAAACCACACAACAGCATCTCATCAGTTCATCCAGGTAAAGAATCTGTCATAATATCACTTTAATGTCATCTGTATGTGGTTAACGTGTTGGAAATATTTTGTCTTTCAGGAAAACCATTACAGCCTTGTCCTTCTCTTCAGATGGTAAATATCTGGTCACAGGAGAGGTGAGGAACAACACTGACACTATTTACTTGTTAAGTCTGATCAAGCCGCCGTTTCTGGCTTTAAACGTGAATGAAAACTTTGAATATTTCTTTGCGTGTGACTTGTCTCTTCTTCAGTGTGGATATCTGCCTGCTGTGCGCGTTTGGGACGTGGAGGGCAGAACGCAGGTGGCCGAGTTACAGGAGCACAAATACGGCGTGTCCTGTGTGACGTTTTCTCCCGACAGCAAATACATCGTCAGCGTGGGCTCTCAGCACGACATGAGCGTCAACGTTTGGCTCTGGAAGGTACAACGATCATCCATCAGTCCCTTGAATTCTGCCTCATTATTATTTGCGGTTTACTGGAGTTGTCCACACTTCTTTAGAGAAACTCACTGGTGGCCACAAACAAAGTGTCCAGTAAAGTGACGGCGGTGGCGTTCTCTGATGACAGCTCATATTTTGTCACCGCTGGAAACCGACACGTTCGATTCTGGTACCTGGAACCTTCTCTCCTTAACAAGGTAAAATGTCTGAAGGAAACTTTGTGTTACATCGTATCCTCTCTGTTATGTTGAAAACAGCAATAATAGCATCATATTTAATGAAAGTGTGTATGTATACTGTGTGCTGTAGTAGATGTGTGATACGTCTGGTGAAATACGCTCTGCTATAAACTGCACAGTTTCTGCCCTAATGCTCAACTTGACCATTTCCATATACATTTCAATGAAGTACTGATTATATTTGCAGATGCAAAGCCGCTAAACAGAATCCATTGAGTCTGATGAAATTAAATACTAAAACGTCAGACGCTTCGAGGGTTTTGCATCTTTATATGTAAACAGTTGAAGAACTTTAAAAGTCTAATGTAACTAGCACGTTCATTATTAATTCAATGCACATCTCCACATGATGTGTTGAGTGATCAGATTATAACAGATCTGAGATGAGACGGTTCTGCTGTCTTTCTTTATTCAGTTTTCGTCCACCGTCCCGCTGATGGGGCGCTCGGGTCTCCTCGGAGATCTTCAGAACAACTTCTTCTGTGATGTGGCGTGTGGTCACGGGCAGAAGTCTGAGAGTACGTTCTGTGTCACCTCATCAGGTCTGTTGTGTGAGTTTAATAGCAGGAGGATTCTGGAGAAATGGGTCGATTTAAAGGTGAGTAACTGATTAACTCAATCTTTTGACTTGAATATGAGTGATGATGATGTACAGACTACAGAAACCTTTTAATACATCACAGTTACAGTAAACTGGGCCGTTTTCAGCATTTTAAATCCTTTCAGTATAAATGTGGGATTGTACAGTTGTAGATGGTGGAAATTGTCTTGTGAGGTGAGACTACTTTTTATGTGTGTCTGTAATTTGTGTTCTTTGCCTGTTTGTGTATCTGTGTGTAAATGTCCTTTTGTGTGTGGTGTTAAAGTTCTAGTGTTTATCTGAATCATGTGACCCTGACAGATGTTAAAGTGATTTATCACTGAGTGATTTAATCACGTTAGCTCTGTGAGTGAAAAAGAATAGCGAATAGGTAATGTTACACTTTCAGTCCGTGCGTGGACAACTAAGATTAATCTTAATCTTAAAGGAATAGTCAATTTTCTTAAAAGAAAAATCCAGATAATTTACTCACCACCACTTCATTCAAAATGTAGATGTCTTTTTTTGTTCAGTCGAGAAGAAATTATGTTTTTTGAGGAAAACATTGCAGGATTTTTAATGGACTTTAATGGACACCAACACTTAACACCTAACTCAACACGTAACACTTTTTTTCAACGGAGTATCAAAGGACTATAAACAATCCCAAACGAGGCAAAAGGGTCTTATCTAGCAAAATGATTGTCATTTTTGACAAGAAAAATATGCACTTTTAAATCACAACTTCTCGTCTTCCTCACTTCTTCGGTCCTGAAAGCGTCAGCGTGACCTCACGCAATACGTCATGACATCATAGAGGACAAATGCGAAACTCAGTGTTTACAAGTGTGTTGAAAGAGGACTGCTCCGACGTTGTTGTATGTGGAATGATACTAATTAATGTCTTTGTGTCAGTTTATTGTTTACAATGGTATATATGTAACACGTGACCTCTCTACGTCACTACGCATTTACATCCGCGCTGGACCGGATCTAGACGAGAAGTTGTGGTTTAAAAGAGCATATTTTTTATTTTTCTTGTCATAGAAAAACCCATATGCCTCGTCTGGGATCGTTTATAGTCCTTTAATACTCTGTTGAAAAAAAACTGTTACGTGTTGAGTTGGGTGTTGGGTGTTGGTGTCCATTAAAGTCCATTAAAAATCCTGCAATGTTTTCCTCAAAAAACATAATTTCTTCTCGACTGAACAAAGAAAGACATCAACATTTTGGATGACATGGTGGTGAGTAAATTATCTGGATTTTTCTTTTAAGAAAATTGACTAATCCTTTAAGTTAATTGCTGTGATGTTATTTGTTCAGTAATAGGGCTGTAACAATTAATAAAAATGCCTGTCTGAAAACGATTCTGTGTTTCATGCAAAGCTTGTGTGTGTACTACGGCTCTATGATCAGTAGGAAGTCCTTATCAATCTAAAATCATTATGAGTCGAAGTCGTTTATAACGTGCATTTGAAAAAGCAACACTCGGTAAACAAAATCATTCAAAATATTAGTTATTATCATGAAAATACCTGAAACAATTTGAAGAACAGCCATATAAATATTTCTGTAGACATTTCCTGGTATAGTGTTTGTAATGCTACTTCTTCTGTGACACAATTGGAGTTTTTGCACGAGAGCGCCCCCGTGGCTTTGGGATGTCCCGAGATTTCACCGTAATTCATTCAAATTCATTCATTGAGAAAACGCGCAATTGTTACAGACCTATTCAGTAATGACATAATTTACAGCAAATACTCATCCTGTCACAAACTTTACTAATATCTATTCACTGTAAAGCTGCTTGGCAACAATGCAGAATTTTATTGCAGAAGACCTACAGTTAGTTGTCTTCTTAAAAAATATTTTGCGATGTCTGATAATGACTCTCTATGTGTTTAGACGAGCTCAGCCGCGTCTCTGTCTGTGACTGAAGATCTGATCTTCTGTGCGTGTGCTAATGGAACCGTGCGAGTCTTCAGCCCGTCTGATCTGAGCTTCGTCTGCACGCTACCACGTCCACATCACCTGGGTGTCGCTGTTTCTCAGACGAGGTATGAGCTGGAGGTGAACCTGCTCCAGACACACGGGGTCTCCAACCCCAATCAAACCCAGCTGAAGCAGCTATTCAAGGTGTTTGATAATTACAGACAGATGTGGTGGAGCTGAAGTCTGGAGGGTTGGAGACACCTGCTTTAAATCTGAGCGTGTGATGCACGTGAACATCAATCTGATGAAAATCTTTCCCCTTCTTTTCTTTAAATGTGCATCTTCTCAAACACATTGAATTGTTTCAGGAGTTTGTATTTTCCCCTCACACGTATTCATCAGTCACCTGTCCCTCAGGAAGCCGGATCCTCGGTATCCAGACTCCGTGGCGGTGACCTATGACCCTGTTAACCGCTGGCTGTCGTGCGTGTATAACGATCACAGCTTGTACGTGTGGGACACGCAAGATCTGCAGAAAGTGGGCAAAGTTTATTTTGCTCTGTATCACTCGGCGTGCATCCGAGACCTGCAGGTGAACATCTGAAACAGACACATCAGTGTTTTAATAAAAATGTTGAGGACAGAAATTTATTTCTCAATCATTTTCAAACATCCACAAATAAACAGTTAAAAGAGCAATTAGGTTGAAGAGAAAGCACAACATTACATCCCTTTATTTATTTATTTTTTTTAAGACAAAAGTCTTTGTCTTGAGGATTTCTGCATTTAGGAGTAAAACAAATGTATAAACACATTATTGTAGCCAATCGGAATGTAAGGTGACGTCCTGTGCTCCAGATGTTTCCTACAGACACGGATGTCTCAAAAGCAGTACTCGGTTCCTCCGGATTGTTCTTTAGCTGTTCGGCGGACGGCACAGTCAGAATGTGGAGCTTGGAGAGCGTTTCCAGCGGTTTGTTAAGCAAAGTGAGTCCAGAAAAATAAAATAAATTGACGAGCAAAGTGATTTACTAAATGAGATGCTGAATAAAGTGGTTTAAAACATTCTCAGGATCTTCATGAAATCATCTACATAGACGACACCCTGCTGGATATTGAGGGAACTGCAGTTAGTAGTTCAGAGAAAAGTGAGGGAGAGAGCAGAAACTCTTTTAGTACCATCTGTGTCAGTCCAGATGCCCGACACCTGGCGTCAGGGGACAGGACCGGCACGCTCCGGTACGCACCAATCATCTATTACTACATAACAAAGATGTTTTACGTGCACACGCAACCGAAAGGTCATTTTCTTAGTTACAAAAGTCCTAACTGTCTTGTCCTAGGGTTCATGACTTGACCTGTATGAAGGAGATTCTCAAAGCTGATGTGCACGAGTCTGAGATCAGGTGTCTGGAGTACTCTAAACCTCACACAGGTGTGTGTGCAAACACTGAAATCTGACACAATCATCTCAGATTAACACAGTGTGTATTGTAGATGTAAACGTGTGTGATTTGTGACGCAGGCATGAATCTTCTGGTAACAGCGAGTCGAGATGGTTTAATCCATGTGTTGGATGTAGATAAAGGTTACAGTCTGATTCAGACACTGGACCATCACACTTCATGTGTCACTGCTGTGAACTTCACCGGTAAGAATATCAATGACCTTCTGCTTCTCTTACACTTTTCATGATTTTACCTCTCTAATCCAAAGTCTGCACCCTAGTAAGTTATTGGTAATCTCTTCTCTTGGCTGTGCTGTGATCCTTCACACTGGCTTTACTGTATGTCAGGCTTGTAATCTAAGAGTTGCCGGTTTGAGTCTCACGGCTGTTATAGCCGCCCATTGCTCCGGGTGTTCACTACTCACTGACGGGGTTAAATGCAGAGGTCACATTTGTGTTTGTGTACCGTATTTGACAAACATGCCACTCACTTTACATGCATAACCTGAAGTAATCTTGAGCTGTACTTTAGTCTCTGTTGATGTGGTAAATGTTGATTCTGTTGTTGTTTATTGATTTCTACAGTGAATGATGGAGAAGTCAAGCTGATCAGTTGTGGATCAAATAAGAGTTTGTACTTTCACACGGCTCATAAAGTAAGTCCTGCTGCTAATAATAATAACACAATGTTTTACCTGAGGAGAAGATAGATTTATATTAAAGACTATTGTGTAGATCTCCTGCAAGTGACATAACACTGATCTCAGCACAGTTACTTGATCTCAGTTAGTAAATCTTAAGTTGATGTTGAGATTTGAACTCGTGGACAGTAAACACAAATCTGATGATAAGGTTTTTAATCAAAAGTAAAATAAGACGAGCGCTGATTTACTTCATATCTTTTTAGCATGATATTGGGACTATAAATCTTTAAGACCAGTCTTAAAAAAAAGAAATTAGATGACTGAGTTGTAAGACTAGTCTAATTAGTTTGCTGGGACTGGACTAGTTACATGTGCTGTCCTCTATTTAGACTGTCAGAGGGACAGAATTCCTGCAGACACATCATGTACTTCTGAAAACAACTTCCTGTGACATGACTGTTGATCCTAACGGCCGATATACTGCTGTCAGCTGTCAGGACAGAAGCATCAGGTGTGTGTGTGTGTGTGTGTGTGTGTGTGTGTGTGTGTGTGTGTGTGTGCGTGTACATGAATAGATCAGTGTATTTTATTGTTCTGCTTGTCTGTATTATGTTCAGATGTATGTATGATGATATAACTCATTTATAGTTTTCTCTTGTCTGTCTCAGAGTGTTCAACATAAGCAGTGGGAAACAGAAGAGATCTTATAAAGGCTCTGAAAGAGATGATGGCAGTCTGCTTAAGGTGCGGTACAATATAACTCACCTGTACTGTAGGCTTTGCTCAGTCTTTTGGGACAAACCTTTAAAGTCCCGCTGTAGTCGATCATTTTTTCACTTAAAGCTCATCTTTGAGTATCATAATGGCATAAGTTATTCCCATTACAGTCATTTCTTCATGCATTAAAACAGCATTACACGGGTGATTAGAATGCTTGATTCTGATTGGCCAGTCGCTACATTGGCAGGTTTGTTATGCCAAGATAATCACCGGAAACGAATAACACACGGTAACCCGGATGCTTAACAGGTACAGTTTAATATTACACAAAAATTATTTAAGCAATATGACTGGAGCAGGAGTGTTTTATATCTCTATATCGTCACGGCTGTGATTAGGTCGGAGTATCTGCTTTCAAAAAATAAAAAAAGTTTCATCCTACCTTCATTATTTCTCTTTTTGTCTCCTCTCAAATACGGGTAGGTTTCTTCAAAACACCCAGTTTTGAGCAAAAATCTGAGATAATTATATTTTTGTGAAGGACTTTTGATAAAGATCAGATGCAGGGTGATCTTTAAAACATACACGGAGTTCATACTCTTACACGTGAGGCGTTACTTACGAGTTGTATAAGTTGCAGATGTAGATAATAGTTGTATTGCGAAAGCCAGAAATTCTTGTCTTTGGCAGGGAAGCATTTTCTCTTAATTGACCAGTTAACTCGTCAATGGCGGGGAAAGAGTTAATAACTGTATTTATATACTATTGATTTTCCATTTAATCTTAAAGGAACAGTATGTAAGAAATGTATATCAATTAATCATAAAATGGCCCTGATATGTCACGAGACATTAAGAAATAATTTTCATTTCAAATACTTATATCACTGACATCATTGCTTTGGCCAGGATATTGTCATTTAAAAAGTGGAGTTGCAGCCCTCAACTGATGTTTATGTTGTCATGTTGTGTATTGGCCACCAGTTGTCTGATTGCAGTACCAGTTTTAGCCACTAGTTTTGTTATTGCAATACCAGTTTTGGCCACAATCCTACATACTGTTCCTTTAACGTGGTATGAGTACTCGCTTTGGACTTTTTTCTTGTCTGTAATAAGCGGGATAATGTAAAGTCAGCAGGTTGTAATCGCAAAACAAGACTCTCCGCTTTGCACCTGGTCTTGATCACACTATCAGGGTTTATTTCTGCAATAACAGCCTGCAGACTTTACATTATCACTTAATTAAAAACACCACATAGACATAAAGAGTGAAATGTGAAAATGAGATTTGAACTACAGGGGGACTTTAACTGTAAACATTTTCTCTACAGTAAAAATCATCTATTATACTTTGTTCTTATCAATACATTGATATATCTAATCTATACTGTTTATTGTCTCAGTAGACATTATTGAACTCCTTCATTACAACAACGAATGGAGACAAAGATCTTAATAGTGTATATTAGTAAATGATTGAGTTTTAAGTGTGGATGTATTGTAGATTGAGATGGACCCGTCTGGTGTGTATGTGGCCACCAGCTGCTCTGATAAAAGCATCGCTCTCTTTGACTTCAGGACAGGTGAATGTTTAGCATCAGTCTTCGGTCATTCAGGTAACGTTCACTCTGTTCAATCATATGCCTGATTATATTTACTTACAACATTTTATTATATTGTACTGAAATATTTATTTAAGACAGAAGGACTATAGTTCTGGATAGGATTTGTTTTTCTTACAGATATCATCAGCAGTTTGACGTTCACCGATGACTGTAGACATCTGATCTCCGCCTCAGGTGACAGGTGTGTGTCATATTTAATGATGTATATCTCTGTGATGTCATAACTCAGACTGTCGTTATTCACAGTTGTATCATTGTATGGCGACTCTGTCCTGAACTGACCGTGAACATGAGAGAACATCTGTGTCGGCGCAAAGGCGGTCATACCGTTAAAAATCATCCGTTCAGGTACCGTAAGATGTGATGTCACTGAGAGGTTTGAAAATATGAATATGTCGTGTTGACATCCAGCACTCATGTGAACCGTTCTGTGCAATCATCATTTCAGACGCTTGTCTGGTTTTACATTAAATGCATCGTCGTCTACTGCTAGCTGCTACTCTGAAGATGAGGAGGATGATGAAGAATATAAGGGTCACCAGAACACCAGTCTGCATTTGTCAGAGGGCAGTGTTAAGAAAGAGCCTGGTGAGAAACATCTCTAAACTAAACTAAACAAACATGACAAATATGAAAGATTTCTAAAACTGTGTGTTCATGTCTGTTAAAGGTGCTTCTGTTGAAGGAAGTCAAAGCAGTTTTGTTAAGGTAAGTGAAAGTCATTTCAGATGAGAAATCACACCTTTAAGATCTGCATATTCACTAGCAGGAGTTATTGAGGCTCGTTGAGTGACATTAGATAGCAGTCATGGATCTTCATGCTTCAGTACGTTGACGAGTCCTGTGCTCGGAGTGATGATGATGATGATGACCTGAGCAGGTTTTTCTTACTCTAGATGTTATTGTGGTTGTGATTTGTTCAGGGATCTTCTGCAGAGTGTCGTCTGTCTGGCGTTCGCCCGCGGAGACGTTGGTCCTGTCAGATGGGCTCTCTGGAGCTGACGGTGAAATCTATGCTGGAACTTCGGCAGCTGGATTCTCTTTCAAAAGGCCGTATAGAGCGTCTCGGGGTCGAGGAGCGGGGCAGCACCTTCAGTCTACAGGTGATGATAACTGCTGTATGTCTGTCACACATATCAACATATGAACTCATATCACACAACAACCTAGAACTACCTGGAAACATTGTATGTGTGTAAGGCTTAAAGATTAATTTGCGTGAAACATCAATGAATCTGTGTGTGTGTTAAGGATTGTAGTAAAACACATCAAGTTCGACCTCATTCCGCTTGGCTCGCCCCGGCTTCGACGCCAGAACCTGAGGGTGTTGTGGTGTACGCGGAGGATTGGCCCAGCCTGTCTGAATCTTCATCCGAGCTCCAGGCCTCGACTGCAGAGGGAAAGCCGCAGGACGGCCGGAGCTCCTCCAGTGGATTCTGCAGCGGTGAATCCAGTCCAGATCAAGACCATGCAGGTGTCACAGCGCACACAAACTAGGGATGGATGTACTTCATTACTTTGACATGACAGCAAAAATCTATTGTGAAAACCATGATTGTGTGGGTTTTCTGATTTTTGGCAGCATTTAGGAGATACCTTGAGGTCTGATTGGTTAGTTGTTGTGAGAGCTCTGTACTGCAGTCATGACGCTTTACTGTACGACACTTTGTTATTATTTGACACGTTATGTATTCATGACAGATGAAGTCATTGTTCAAGTTTGATAAAGGTTGTGATGGGTCAGTCTAGTTAGTAGTCATGGTGGGATAAACTGCTGCATCATGTTAAGAGAGCGATTGATGTCCAGTATAAAGAGACACACTGTTATCATTGCTACTGTAGATCTGTTTCTGATTAATCTCTCTCCTACACATTCATCTGTAGATCAATCTCACATTGACATAAAGAGTTTTCAACCTGAAGATGTGACGGACAGCGTTAACACCGGTGAGGACGCTCGGCTTACAGTACATGAGATGTTTATGATTTGGGCTTTTTAGATATGCTTTCATTTTGCTGTTTTTTGTCATTTTTTTCTCAGAGACCCAAAACCAAACTGTAGGAATCCCGCCACATTTTCATGCCCAAAAGTCCACTTGGAGGTCATCTTTTCCTTTATGATGATGAGTAATATTCACATTCTCTATAGCAGAAGGTATTGAGGAAATATCTCTTTAATGTGCAGGACCACAGAGCCCACCATCAACCCTCAGACATGTTCTGGAAACAGCTCAGAAGACGTAGGAGATGCGAAGCCTTGCGAGCGTGATCCATTAATGTGGTCCTCACCACAGAGGAGTCATCCGTACCTGAGCAGGGTGCTCCAGAAATCTGCTTCAATACAAAATCTGCCAACAGACGGTGAGTATTTCAACATTTTATATTTCTCAGGTGTAGTAGGACACGGGAAGTTGGGGGGGGGGCGTGCACGTCTCTATAACTTTAAACCTTTCCCTATTAAGATTAAACCGGCTGTCAAACTATCACTGTCAGTGTGAACGACTCGTGACCTGTGGCTCCAGTTTTCCACGTGTAAATTTACCTTCATCTTTTCAGCACGAAAGTCGCTGACACCAACCCGTCTACGAAGAGAAGTGCATTCACCCCGGTCCAAGCTCAAAATGGAGAAGACCGACTCCCCTCATCGCTTTTGTCCCACGACGCCGCCTCGCCCTCAGTCTTGGGAAAGCCCAAATGCCAAGCAGGTTTCTAGGACTCGCTCTTACATGAGCCCCACCACCAGCTCCATAGCCAAAATCGCCCGCTCTGTGTCCGTAGGAGACGGCCTCTGTTCGGACGGGACCTCACGCGAGACCTTGCCGAGCACATTACCGTGCAGCCCGTTACGAGCGAGGGATACGTTCCCGTCTCGGTCTACAACCGTTCCAGGTGAACCTGAACATCTTCCTTCAAAAGCCGTTAAACCTCGATCCTGTCGGAGGACGATCGGTCCGTTTGCTGAGTGGCCAAGCAGAAGCAGTCCGCCGGATTACGGCCATTATTTCCACAAAGACTCTCCTGCCGCTGAGGATCTTTACGTTGACGCAAACGTTAATCATGAGTCGGCGAGGACCGTCAGGCCGTTATCCTCTGCAAGTGATCCTGAAAGCGTGAACCGGAACGAGACGTTCTCACGAGACGATCGCCCACGAGCGGCTGTCAAAGCTTTTTTTGTAACGTCTGACACTCCTGATGTTCAAGGTATCTATGATGCTTTTTCCTTATATTTCTGATGTCTGTGTTTGCTTTCTTCTCACAATTCTCCTTCACTCAGTTTTCTTTTGTTTGTGTTTTGTGTGCTTGATCAATGCAGATATGTGAAACATCTGAAGTTTAGTTGTAGTCGTTCTGCAGAAGTCATGTGATGGTTTATTCATCAAATCACTATAATGCATGGCCTTAATGACACGCTGGTTAAAACAACAGCAGCAACTATTAGATATAAACAATATTAATGGTCAACAAATTCAATCAGCATAAACACACAACCAGACTTCAGCTTATACTGTTGGGCATGTTTTACCATGTGTTTACTGTGGTAACAGTCGTTCTTCTCTTGTTTTTTTAATCAGCATCAGTTAGTTTGGAGGAATGCAGACGGGCAGCAGCTGAGTTGTGTAGTAGCGTACAGAGAACCACACGACTCTATAGAACGGTAACACAAACACAATAACACAGCAGCTCGTATTATTTCTGTACCACCAGCATCACCTAATGGACACCTAATGAAGGTCATTCAGACTCAAACACATGCTGTCATTGAGTGATGCTGATGCAGAAATGGATCTTCACAAGTAACCACAATCATGAATCAATGCATATGTGGCCGTACGGAGTTCATGTTTGTTAAACAAGCAATGCATCAAAACTTCTCCTGCTATTAATCTTATCATTGATTCTGTTGATTAGTTTTTTTATTTTATAAACAATAAAGATTTCCTGCCTTTGATGGATTATTAGCAGTGATGGGAAGATCTGAAAGCCGTGTGATAGATTACACTTGTCTAAATGTAATTCCCAGACCTGTCCAGTTGGTGACCGCTGTGTATTAGATATTATCAACTCTTATTATTCATTTATGCCTACAGTAAATACAGTTTTACTTTCTGTATTTACTGTAGGCATAGATGAATAATAAGAGTTAATGGTAATGACATATAATGGTAGAGACTTAAACATGATTGTTTCCTCCTTCTTATGTAAACCTTGTGCATGCAACTGTGACATTACAGTCGAGATGTACGCCCCAAACATTACATTAATTACAATGTTTACTAATGTGAGCTACTGACATGAGCCACAGAGCAGAGCCAATCAGAGCAGAGCTCAACATTATTTTTCATGACCCTTTCAAATATGGTAATAAAAGATCATTTAATTCTAAAGGCAAATCCTGGGGTTGTAAATGGACTGTAAAACTGACTCTGGATCATTTTTGCACTTAATAAGCCACAAACATTCTGTGTAAATATCAGAGAACAATTTAACATCAATGCATTCTTTGACACCTTTAATGCAGCACTGCACAGACTGAGCATTCATAAAGAATCTTAATGCAAAAAATAGCTCCTAGTGACGCAATTCTAAAACAATTCTTAGAAATGTGGGCGTTTACTCTTAAAATTAAAGAAAAAATCATAGTAAAGAAAAAAGTAATTCAGAAAGCATCTTAACCCTTAAAAGAGGTCTTAAGGTCAAAATTGTTAGGAGCACGGACGAGGACTTTTAGGAGGCTCAAGAGTTTTTTTAGCAACCGGGAAAGTGGACAAAACGTGAAGAGGGACACAAAAAATTTTGCACACAATGCAGTAAGTTAATAACATGCAAAAAATTAGATCGTGTAGGAATCATGTTTGTGAGACATATTAATATAAGATATTATCAATAAAAGTAATAATTATTAGTAAAAGAAATAAAAGTAATCACTACATTAACTACAGTAACTGATTCGGTAACTAGAAAAAATGCAACTATGCAGCAAAGATGATTTAGGTTTGTTACAGACGTCTATAAGCAAAGTAATCACACAAACTTACAGAACCTTTATTTCCTATTTAATACGTTAAGTATGACATTAACAGCACTAATATATATTATATATATACTTATATAAAAAAATTCTACATTTTTATGTATTACATCAGAGTTACTCTCAGATCAGTCCCGAATAGCTCTTAAGCTAAGAGTCCTATGTAAAAGTTTTTAAGCTAAATTATGAGTTTTCTGAGAGGACTCTTGGAATCTTTATAAAATGCGGGCCGTGGTCTCTATACTGTGATGTCATATGCTGATAGATCTGCGCAGTGCTGCTGAAGTTAAACGCAGTCCAGTGTAATGAAAGAGCGAGAGATCGATCTCCAGAACAAAATTAAAACTACAAGACGACGTTCAGTCAATGCGGATCAGGAGGAAGGATTTAGATACAGTACAGTGTCACACAGAAAGTCATTTTAATTCAGTTCAATTCAGATTTTTACACGTTTGTTGATATTTTAATCGCTATAGTATTTTGTCATTTGATCAAGCACAAAGGTTGTGTGATTATCGCCTCCGCTGTCACTGCAGGTAAAAAACAAGCATTTATTCATCAGTTTAATGTAATGTTGAACATTTAAAGTGAGCCACAATCTCTGTTCTCATATTTTAACGTATATGCTGATCTTTGAAGTTCATGATTAAAACTGAAACGTGTACAGTATATACAGTATATCATATGTGTGATGTGTTTTTTTCAGCTGATCTCCGGCTCGACCGAGTCTTGCGTCCAGCAGCAGCAGGAGGTTTTGTGGGACGCTTTGCTCCGTGTGGGATCAGAACTGGATTCAGTCCGCGCGTCTGGACCTGTGATGGTTGCGGAGGGAAAGATCACAGTGGCATTACTGGAGCAATACTCGCAACTTCTGCTGCAGTCCGTAGAGAAGAAACTTCATCACAACATGTAGCTCTGTGTAATCTTCTCCGTCTTTTATTTGATTTTAATACACGCTTTTAATTTTTATAACCGTGTCTCAACAAGAATGAGATCTTTACATTTGTTTTACAAGTTGTTTGTGATGTGTGACACACTTAGTAAATTATGTTTAGTATTTTAAGATCTAACCATGACCATATTGGGTACCCATTTCTATATTTCATGATTTCTATGGACATTTTATTTATTTATTTATTTGTTTGTATTTATTTATATTTAACTGTTTGATTTCTTCTGTTGTGTGTCAGATGTTACACCACAGATTTCTTACACAATAAACTGAAAAAGAACAAGAATATAAAGTAGTTTTGCTCATGATTATTGGTTTATGTTAGGAATAATTGACGACAGGCCGTTGAATTAATCAGAAATGCACATGCAAGGTGGAAATGCAGCATGACGTGAAATCTCAAAGTCAGTCGACTGGTGAACAAGATGATAGTTTGAATTCATGAAAGTGGTTTTAAATGAATTTGAGATGGTTTCAGTATTTGCTTTGATCTATACGGCAGGTAAAATAAGAATTGTAATCAATACTTTGTTCAAAAGCTTGTGTTGGTAATGAAAGCGTATGGAGAAACGAGTCGCATGCATTGCTCAGCTGTGATTTTGACTCTTCCTCACAAATGCTCTTCAAATCTCTTCTGTGAACTCTGACCTTTAGTTCTTTCTATAGATTTTCAATTGGATTCAAGTCAGGTGATTGGCTGAGCCGTTCTAGCAGCTTTATTTTTTTTTTCTGAAACCAATTGAGAGTTTCTCTGGCTGTGTGTTTGTGTTTACTCATCATGAGATGTTTCTTATCTGATAGGCCATCAGTTGGGACTGCAGCAGCTGCTTTTATTTGCACTAATAAGGGGCAGGATAGTTTTTTATTACTGACTGTTTTGGCTTCACCTTTTCTTCAGGGGTCCAATACTTTTGCCTGTGTCATTTTACATGATTACCCATAACTTAATTTATGGAGATCTATGGTTACCAATATCTGAACATTTTATGTCAATGGCACCTTCCGAAAATGTGTTTGTTGTATTTAGGTGAATATTTAGTTTGTGTTTAACTGTCAGGGCTATTCAAATCTTACACTGGAGGGCCGGAGCACTACATAGTTTAGCTCTATAGTTTCCACTGCTTTCCTGAAGAAAAACTCAATCTTATCTTAGTTAATTGCTCATCCAGCTTTACTGTATATCATTATCATTGTACTGATGGAAATGCTTACATGTAAACTATTGAGGTCAACCCGCGTTACTCAATTTCAATTTATTTCTGTAGTGATGCATTGTTGCAAAGTGGCTTTACAGAAAACACACGGTATAGAAACAAGGAAAAAGCTATAATATTTATTATTATTATTATTGCAAATCTCCTGTAAACTATACATTAGCCATCCATCTGTCTGTTTACATAAAGAGCAGTGTTATATATTAGATGTATAAATGAATGTTAAGTCAAAAGGAGATGTGCTGAGCTGCCAGAAATGTGCATTATTTTGAACAAAATCTCAGGGTCACACATCGAGTCATAAATGAAAACTCTTTTCAATCCAATCAGGGCAGTGAGTCGAGGTTGACTGATGTCAGCGTGACGTCATGCAGGATGTTGAGGCGGTCGATCTGATTCACTTCTATGATGCGATGCTTAAAGTTGAAGACGGGCGTGTTGTTCACCACGACCTTGAACTCCGTGACTGTACAGAGAATCTTCATCTACAGAGGAGATCACATGAATTATTCATTCGTTAACGAAGCCCTGAATCATTCTTCCACACATCTACTGTAACAGTGTTAGGGTTAGAAATGAAGTCTTTGATTCGCTCAACGCCATTCGTCTACGCCGACGGGTTTATGTGATGTGATCCCTTCTTGGGCTCTCCAGGTTCTTTTGTCCCACCAATAAATGGGAAACGTTTGAAAAGGTTTTTCTTGTTAGGAACGGGATTGCGGAGTAAAAACATCAGCGTGTCGTTTACCTCGAAGTGATGTCCGGGTGTGAAGGGGAAAGGCGCAAGCAGGTCACGCTCCTCTTGACCCCAGCGCTCGCCCACCTTATGGTTACGCACGAGCACCGGTTTCCCACCTTCACTGAACCGTGGGTTGATGTGAAGGGCGATGTCGTTACCGCGCAGGAACTTAATTGTGAACCTGTTGGAAAAAGAAACATAATTAACACGCTCTGCATAGACAAAAGAAATAGATTGCTGTTAAACACACGTGCGAACACTCACATTTTAGCATCGGGTTTAATTTGACCTCTGATCGTCAGCATCAGTTTGTCGTAGATGCCACGGGGAAAGTTCATGTTGAAGGGCACCGTCTGAAACATCAGAAACTCTTCAATAACAGAAACATCTATAACAAATATCAAGAGAAAAAGTCAAGAGTGGCGTGAAGTTATGCTGCTTAACTGTTCTGTACCCATACGCTAACGGTTTTATGCATTTTTTTGGTTTGTAATGGTGTGGCCATATGTATCGCTTGGCTGCTGCTATGCTGTTTATAGTTATATTATCCATTGCCAAATCGTCTAAACACTTTATTTGGCCTGCACTCTATCACCAAATCATTCTGGGTCAGTTAAGCACAACTAGTGTAGTGTCTTACAACAGGAGCGGTTGATGGTGCCGGTGGCCACGGCTGCAGCGCTCCACCTGTGGGGCCTTGACAGGGCCAACCCGGTTGCCCAGGATTACCATGCCATGCTGGGTGGACGGGAGACGGTAGGTAGCCTGATGGGACAGGTAGTTGTGCAGGTTGGGTTGGTTGAGCAGGTGTGTTTGGTTGAGCAGGTGGGTTTGGTTGAACTGGTGGGCTTGGTTGGAATGGTGAGCTGGGTTGAACTGGTGGACTTGGTTGGAATGGTGAGCTGGGTTGAACTGGTGGACTTGGTTGGAATGGTGGACTTGGTTGGAATGGTGGACTTGGTTGGAATGGTGGACTTGGTTGGAATGGTGAGCTGGGTTGAACTGGTGGACTTGGTTGGAATGGTGAGCTGGGTTGGAATGGTGAGCTGGGTTGGAATGGTGAGCTGGGCTGGTTTGTCAGAGTTGTCTGAGAATAGGGCCAGCTTGATTGAATGGGTTGAACTGGCCAAGTTTGTGGGACTGCTGTACCGGCAGTCATGGGCCACGCTGGCTGGTTGGGTTGACAGGGCCAGTAGGGTTGAGTAGGCCACACAGCACCAGGTGTCTGCTGAACTATTTGTGGATAACCATTGTTACATTGCTGACCAGACGAAGGGCAACTCATGGCACCTGTGAAGACTAGAGGTGTATAACAGCAAATAAACTGTCAGCACATGTTTAAATGCTTTCAGGGGAAACTTTATATACTGTATGATTGTTTATGAATTACATCTAGCAACATACAAAGAGGCTATATATACTGCACACATGACAAATTGTAATGAGATGAAGGGGCTCTGAATGCACTGCACATACGGTCATATATCAGCATTTATACCACGGGGTCTGTTGAATGCTTTATTCTAAGTGGCTGAGAAATGTTTCACGAGTGTTGATTTATTTTTCGAAGAACACTCACCTGACCTGTCAAAAGTCTTAAAATAACCACCAGAGCAATTGACTCTTTGAATAATATGAAAATAATGCACACCCGTGCCGCATTTCCACATTGGCTGTGCATTCATTTCATATAATTCAATTTGCCTGTTTAGCTGCTGCTCTCACACTTAGAGATTATACAGTAATGTACGATCTGTGAATCTTGTTTTCGAATGAAAATCTCAGAACAAAGCAGAAGAATCTGTCACATTTCAATCTTAAATGACATCCACCATCCAATCATAGCAGTAATCTAACGCCTATTATACTCTTTCACCGCTTCATAAATCTGAGGAAAAGAAATACTGGCTATTAAAACAAATGCAAACCTTTAGCAAAACCGTAAGTTATGAAATAAATAAGAACGAGTTTAATATGACAGTACCTGTGAAGATGATGTGCAGAGGATGAAGACTGAAGAGAAGACAGAAGAGAAGAGAAAATCCTTCATTTATATCCGTCTGCTCCTCATGACTCCCGCTTGTTTATTCACTCCCAACATTCCACCTCATAATTGACAAACCAGACAGCAGAGGAATTTGCGTCTGACACAAAAACATTACATACAAACAATGATACAATGATTTTATAAAACCCATTTTATTTTATGAGGACCCTACATTAAATGAAGTGTTACAAACCACTGCTCTCACATCAGTCAAGTACTGTTTAAAGATGTATATCACAAAGACCAAATCAAACGTTAATCAAAGGAAAAATGATTGTAAAAATGATAATGATTACAAACATCATTTTAATGACTTCAAATGTAACTTTTAGCTGTACTCAACCAATGTAATATATAAAAATGACCTGTAAGAAGGTGCTTGTACTCATTACTTGTTAAAAAGTGACAAATATTTACAATTTCAATTGAAACGTTTCAACATTGTACATTATTGGGTTGGTGATTTGAGTTTCTATAGACTAACAGTAGCTCATTGTCAGAGGATTCACAGGATCACAATACTTCTTCTTGTTCATTATTAGATTTACATTTCCACAAAACAGCCATTTTGGCAAACGCAGTTATCAGTGTTCAATGCAGTAAGCACGATTTTTGTGAAGAATTACATTATGATTTGAGTTTATTGATTTATTAAACACATTTATCTGCTCATGATTCTCTTCAGGTTTATAGGATGTTGCTGGAGAAATCCTAACGTTTAAATGTTAAATAGCTCACACTTATTATGTTACCACATGATTCCTCATTGGTGCATTAATAAAGCTCTTATGATGATGAGTTGTGTGCTGTGACTCACTGCACAGAAACATGCGCTGTAAAGACATAATGCAATTATACAACATTCAGCTGCTGTTTTCACATTGTGTGTGTGTGTGTGTGTGTGTTTGTGTGTGTGAATATTATGTGTGTCATGTGCAAACAAACATCATCTCAACAACAAGCATCACACTAATGCACTACTTTCCACATGTTCATATCACACATGCGATCATTTCTATTCAACGTGGCTGAACAAATATATTTGTGATGAACTTTGACATTAGCACACCAGCAGTCTGTAGGGTTTTCCAGTCAAGGGACAATGTGTAAAAGTATTTTATTAATCAAAATCAATGTCTTTATTCATAAATATGTACAAATGACCTCTGCCAGTGATCTGACTTTTCTTTGTAAGCTTAGAATTACTCCTCTTTCTTTACATTGAACGGGTAAGTCAAGAAGGCTTCCATGTCGTTCCGCCATATTGATAAACTAAAATAGCAGAGAGGGACAAAAAGCACTAGCCTACCACAATGTGTTTTCATTCAGAACACATGAACCAGCAGAAACGGACATGGAGATCAGCGATTACATAACGGCTATCGTAGTTGCAACACGCATTTGGAAAAGCGAGGCGCTAGAGAGCACTATTCGTTTGAATGCAAAATACAATTTCACCACTAGATGGGGAAAATCCTACTTACTATCCCTTTAAAGCATTAGGGCAGATGTTATCAGTAAGTGTAACTGTGACAGTGCCAGGGGTTAAATGTAACAGTCAATGAAAATGTTAATAATTATATTAAACTTCAAACACTAGACAGATTATGGAGAGCTTTAGACATCATTTCTACATCATCGTATGAGCAACAGCGTTTATGTATATTAGGGCTGGACACTATATGGCGTTTTAGTGTCTACATCGGTATGATCTGATATGAGCTTCCTTTAAAACAGAATGCATGTTGCATGTTGTGCAGCTGTATCACAGGAAAACCCTGTCTTTACATTTTATTTTCATTATACAGTGTTTTAATAGATGCGATTGTGACATTTCACAATGACGCTTTGACTTGCAGGAAACATTTCTTCCACTTACTAGAGCCGAGATATTTGTTGGATATCATCATTCTCCTCATGTCTTGAGTAGGATATAACACATGACACATGATGTCAAATAAATATGGGCTTGTTTCAGAACAACACTAAGACTTTAATGCACATCTCCATGTGTTTGTCTGATGCCCTTCAGTGTCACATTAAAAACACACCACAATCTGCTCATAAAACACATATTTTACAATTCAGACTGTTCAAATAGCCCGCGCATTGCATTACATTACATCACAAATGCCATCGAATCATTTCTTTAGCTTTATTTCTATCTACATTCAATATTTTTAACTTCCCTGTAGCTCAGTTGGTAGAGCATTGTGTTAGAAGTCTCAATTTGAATTGTTTTTTGATTTATAAATGTTTAGTTGCCGAGAATCTTGATTGTCAAGACTAAAACAATGAACTCTAACCTTTGTAGATATAAACAGAAATAACAATGAATAAAATTAATAACTCACAGTAGCTTATAGCAGTACTCATTTGAAGAAAACCTACAATATGTTTCTCACGTAACAACAATAAGATGGACAATGAATCAGGCCTTCGTCTAAAACGATGGCAAAAGGCAATTTAGTTTTTCATATAACTTATAGTATAACTATGTAATCATTGTGAATTCTCATTAAGTATCAACATGCTAAATATTGATATCTCTTAACTATTAATAGTCTGCCAAATAATGATCTGACCCAACTGTTTAGTCTTACCTGTGAAATGTAACGTAATTCCCTGATAGTTGTTTTGAGGTGTGTGACGGAGTTAATGGTAATAAAGAAGTTAATTGACACATCTAATATGGCGGCGCCGTTGACCTACAATCCAGCAGTCAATGCGCGGTCTCGTTATAACTTTAATGTCTATGCAAATATCGCACATAAAACAAGCATGTTAATAGTTTACTGAGGTAAGGTAAATGTAAGTAAAACGCGTTGGTGACAATTCATTGAGCTACATCAAGATTAATCGTGTATTTAACAGTTCACTGAGGTAAACTTGTAGGTATTTTGGTTCAATTGTTATCGTATTAAATGATTACTCTGATATCTAGGTAAAATTAGACCAAAATAAATTGATAAAAGATTTTTTTATTTATTATAACATCTCTAGGCAACATTTAAAAGGAGGTATTGTGGCGACGAATAGTCCAATAGCAAAGCCTTTAGGTGTATGACACGTTACGTTGACGTCCTATCATCAGTAACGACCTATTGGCTCATGAATATTAAAACGCAAACCTTCTTCATAGTAGGATAAGAGAAGTGCTGCTGTCACGCGCTGTGATTGCCAGCAGCCCGGATGTAGCGCGCCGCGCAGCATCAATCCCGGAGCGGCTCATAATAACATGGCGCGGAGAAGCACATAACAGTGTTTGTTTCCTCACCACAACATTCCCGAGAAGCGGCAGAAATCACTGCGAGGAAATGTGACGAGCTGACGAGCGGGAAACGGTGAGAAACGCATCTTTCTCTTCTTTCTTTGCATCACGCCGTCGTGTGATTGGATGTGATGATGATTATATTGCAGCGTAATGCAGATCAGGGTTGCAACTCTCATGCATGCGTTGCTGAAACGGCCCGTGACGGATCTGCGTTCGCTTCGGCTCGCGGGCCTTTGACGCGCCGCGTCGCGCCGCCGCTGTCCGTGGTGCTGAAGCGCATTCAAGGCATTCAACGCAAATATGAATGCACGAAACATCGACGACGAATGAATGTGACTTTGTGTAAATGTATGTGGTCACTGTCACTGTCGTATGTGGTCACGAGACGTTCATGTGGCCTGCTGTCACTCTTCAGCAATAACAACATTCATTCATATCATAAAGATGCCCTCAGTATTACAAGCAATAGAAATGTTGTCTCAGCTGAAGTAATGCGCATTATAGATTTAATAATGTACCTGAAACATTGAAAGCGTGCAGTTCTTACCTGATCTGACCTTTAAAATGACGTTTGTTGATTTGGTTAGGATCTGTGATCTAGAGTATTCCTGCGGTCTATATATAAACAACATACATTTATAAATATACATTAAACATATCCATGACTGTGACAAGAACATTAAACACAACGGGTCAACATATACTAGTTAACACTTAAACGCTTCATCCTATTATAGTCTGGTTCTAGTTCTAGTTCTGTTTAATGTGAACACACAAACATCTTATTCTTGTATATTTTGTCCTTGAACGTAGTTTCATTTGTCCTTGATGTTTCGCTACTCTGCTGTTTAATGTTTTTGCAGAGTAGCGAAAGTTTTAAGAACATCATAATTCTTTAAGGTAAATGAAAATTAGCAGTTTGCTTCAGTAGTCTGGAGTAATTTACAGAATTACAGTAATGAGAAAAAAGTGAGAAACTAAAAGTACATGAAAGGTAATATTTTATATATATGAAATATATATATGGAATTGGAATTTATATTTATATGAAATTGCAATCAGCAGTGTTTGAAAGGCACAAGGCTGAAATTAATTGTGTTTTGAATGTGTGGTTCACAGTTTTGACAGCAGTGTGTTAGCATTTGAACAATGTGCTGTAAATCCACAGTGTTGTGCAGGTTGTGTTTAAAGTCATGAGATAAGTGTGTAAAGTTTTGAAAACTGTGTTCAAGCAATAAAAAACAAACTAGAGTTTGGTCCACATGAACTGCTGCTGTGCAGACTGTAGTTAGAGTTTTGCACATGTTTGCCAGTTGTGCCCACTGACGTTTAGCAATCGAAAAAAACTGTAATACTGCATGTTGTGTACTGGACTATATACTGTCGAGCTCACATCAGCACACGTGTGCATTCACAGAAAGCCGCTCTGTTTTGATTGTATTACATCTTATGTAAAGATACTCGAGGAAGGGCTATAAAAACATGAGCAGAAGAGGAAAGAGGCTTATACTGTGTAAGAATGCTTGAAATTCACAGGTGTTAAGTAAACACAGCAGGTCACAGTCGTTCTAGACTCTTTGGTGCTTGAAATAGCAGCCGCTCATCAGCAAAAGACATCAATGCTTCAGTGTGACTCTGGAGGAAGTGACATCACAGTGATAGATTCACATCTAACAATGAAGAAGAAATTATTGACTCTTTGGCTTATTTATGATCATTTATTCCTGCCTCACAAACAGAACTGTGATAGTTCCTACAGGTCACTCACACATTTACAGTAAGAGAAAGTCTTTTAGTTTGGATTGGACTATAGTTCATGTCAATGTGCAGCAGTTGTGTCTCTCCACACTGTTTAGAGGAAATGTTTGCTCTTTTGTTACTGATAAACTTCATGCAGAAATGAGCTGTGACTGTCAAAGGTGAGCTCTTCACTATTGTTTATATGAATTTATTATTCAGACCTCTACAGACAAGATCTTACATTATTCACTTGATTAATAGAAGCACATTGCACTTGAAAAAAGTTAATTCACTCAAGATCTTCAGTTTGTTCATGAACCTGTGTGTGTGTGTGTGTGTGTGTGTGTGTGTCTGTGTTCATGAGCATGCGTTATGTAGTCCAAACACCAAAGGCAAAATGAGTTGTAACGTGTATCACTGCAGGCGATGTAACCACAGCGCTTAAACACAATATAAACGGGTAAATGCTGTAGGAAAAGACACAGGTAATACACACATAGATGATTTATATCTTTATTTATCTAAGAAGGATATACATGTTTACACATTTAAAGACAAATAAAGAATGGTGTGTTGTGTTGTGGTTTTTGTATTGTGATTATATAATAATAATATTAATAATAGTAGTGTGTAAATACTTTATATGTATGGTTGAAAAGAGACTCTTTGATGTATTCTACTGCTGAACAGATAACGACACAGCAATAACAAATAAACAACAAATGAAGAAAAAACTGTGACAATAGTTACAATAAATAGTTTACATAGACATAGATGGTTTACATGAATAATGTATAATTATTGACGTGTTTATTATGCTATAAGTGTCCCCATAAACTAAATGTTAGTTTTTCATCGATTAAAGACTGCCAACAGTTTTATGTGATGGTTTGTGTCAGGGACTGAAGTAGGTGAGGGGAATACAATATACAGTTTGTACAGTAGAAAATACATTTGTCCCTGTAAACCACATATGCCAACAGGTCTGTGTGTGTCTGTCTGTCTGTCTGTGTGTGTGTGTGTGTGTCTGTCTGTCTGTCTGTGTGTGTGTGAGAGAGAGAGAGACAGAGAGAGAGAGAGAGAGAGAGAGAGTGTGTGCGTGTGTGTCTGTGTGTGTGTGTTGTCTGTCTGTCTGTGTGTATGTGTGTGTGTGTGTGTGTGAGAGAGAGAGAGAGAGAGAGAGAGAGAGAGAGTGTGTGCGCGTGTGTCTGTGTGTGTGTGTGTGTGTGTGTGTGTGTGTGTGTGTGTGTGAGAGAGAGAGAGACAGAGAGAGAGAGAGAGAGAGAGAGAGTGTGTGTGCGTGTGTGTCTGTGTGTGTGTGTTGTCTGTCTGTCTGTGTGTATGTGTGTGTGTGTGTGTGAGAGAGAGAGAGAGAAAGAGAGAGAGAGTGTGTGTGTGTGTGTCTGTGTGTGTGTGTGTGTGTGTGTGTGTGTGTGTGTGTGTGTGTGTGTGTGTGTGTGTGTGTGTGTGTGTGAGAGAGAGAGAGAGAGAGAGAGAGAGAGAGAGAGAGAGAGAGAGAGAGAGTGAGAGAGAGTGCGTGCGTGCGTGCGTGTGTGTCTCTGTGTGTGTGTGTGTGTGTGTGTGTGTGTGTGTGTGTGTCTCTGTGTGTGTGTGTGTGTGTGTGTGTGTGTTTCAGTGACAGTCACCATGTGGACTAAAGACAGCTTTGTGTTAACTGACTATAGCAGCTGTCTCTCTGTTCACATGTGGGGTGAGACAGGTTGGGTGGGGCAAATGTGTGTGTGTGTGTGTGTGTGTGTAGTGAGGCTGTGTGTGTGTGCACATGTTGCTGTAGTGGAAACACAGGGTGGAATTGTTGGTTGTTGTGGGGCGAGACAGACAGCTGGTGTCAGAGTCTGGGGTGATGAAGATGATGAAGATGAAGATGAGGATCATAGCTCAGCTTACATGAGGATTAATAAATCTGAAGCCAGGTGCGTTTGACTTTACAGAAGTTTTGTTTTACTGTAATGTTGCTGTAATCAGACAGCTAATTGAAGTTTTGTTGCTCGCCAGTGAAAGTGAATGAACATTTAATGCTTGAGGATGATTTTATAAAGAAGCTTACAGTAACTGTGAGTTAATGTAAAACTAACATTGCTTTGTAAGAAACATTCATATGTGTTTTTACTCTCTGAACATTTTCTAGTTGAATATGGCAGCAGTTTGTGATTTTCGTGTGAGCGACTGAAGACTGTTGTGGTCTAAATATAATCCATCGGCAGTCAACATATAAACGTGTTGTTGCGTGTTTGTGATATGAAACTTTAGAGCTGTTGTATAGATGTAAAGACCTGTAAACAGAAGTTGATGGGTTTAGTTGAGTGTTATTTAGAGAGCAGGATCATTGCACGAGTGTATGTGGGGAATGCAGTGATATCTCTGTCGTTGTGAATGGATGCTGAAAATAGCCGTGATCTCTAAGCGGGAAGCAGCGTTTGTGTTGGGTCTGTACTGTAGAAGCGTGACTGACGCGTGATTCGGCCAATAGAAACGCTGAGCTTCTGTTTGTTTGTACATTTCATGATCTGTGTTTTTACTTTCTGTGATATCAAAACAAAAAAACTTTCAGCATTCGTGCGCCGTACGGGTCGTTCCTCACATAAGGCCGATAGCTTTCTCTAGTCTTTGTAATCCTATTTTCAAGTTGTCACTTCTTATCTAGGTTATTTCTTTCATTAGTGTTATGAGTTCTTACTGAGCGCCTCCCGCCGGCCCGTGATGCCTGGCAGACCCTGCAGAAACCTCTCTCATTAGTTCTCATGTTTCTCCTTAAAGTTTTAGCTTTGTTAGGTGTTGAAATGGATATTATTTAGGTATTAACCAGAAAACACAGACACTTGACCAGGGGTGGGCAGACTTTTATTACTCGAGGGCCACATCACGTTTTGAAATAAATGTGAAGGGCCGCATACTATGATTGAAAAATATAGCTTTATTTATTACAACATCAACAATCACTTATTACTATACTATATATATCTGTCTCTTATCAACCATTCACTAATAAAAAAACTGTGGACACATACAGTTATATATACAGTTCTGAAGAAAACAGATCATAGTACAGTCTGAGTAATAGATTTAGCATACTAAGATGTTTACAATCATCACCATAAAGAAGAGTAAACATAGTTTTATTACTGTAGTAACTGTGTTTTAACAGATTAATTGCCATTTGTATTATCACAGTTTTACAACAAATAAAACACCTTGATAAGACAGTAGTAAAGTTGTGGTTACAACAAATAAATAAAATGATGCTTAATGCATTTTAAGAATGCTTCATTTTCTGAAAGGCAAATCATTTCATGTGCATGGTAGACAATTATTACACCTCATCACCATGATGTTAAAGAAAAAGGTAAGCAGTTATTGGTCCCTAAAAATGTCAATACTTGGCAAATAACAGCTTCTGTCTGATGTCCATTCTGTTTAAAACAGTCATTCAAACATCATTCATTTATCTTTCTATTTTGTTGCCGCTCTTGTGTGCTAGTTTTACAGTTGTGTTTTTATCTTTTGGACATTGTTGGTATTACAGCAAATGAGTCATTCTGGACAAAATCCTACACTGTTAATATAATTATAAACTGCATTACATGCCAGATTAATGTGCCCAGCGGACCACATTTGATCCACATCTGCACTTGACCAATAGAGTAGAGAGGGCTGATATGAGATGAGATGATTGACAGCTCAACAGAAGACAGAACACACACACACACACACACACACACACACACACACACACACACACACATACACACACACAGAGAGTTCATACAGTACACCGCACTGCTCTTGTTAACCGCCTCCATCCTCCTCCACATATATGACTCTATCTATTGGTCCTTTACATTACATAATATAATCCAGGATTGTAATGTTTTCCTCTGGACACATACAGTACAGTATTGATCCTCTTTGAGATAATATTCAGGTATAATTATCATCATATTTGTGTATCAGTTTGTATATAATGAGATGAGGTCTCATATAATTCTGTAAGTCCTGTATGACTATGACTGTGACTCTTGCTCTGTACATGTAAAGAAGAAGGAGTTTAGTTCCCTACAGCTAACCGCTAATTGTGCTAGATTAGTGCTATTGATTAATGTTTGTCTTTGATGATAGTCATCCTGACAGAAACACTAGTATCAAACGAGCAATTTCACTTCAAAATGAAAGAAATTCAATTACGCTACATGAGATCAATTGTAGTGTTGTGATTAGAGAGTTGAGCTTTTAACCTGAAGGTCTCCTCATGAACGGGTTACCATCTTTGACCAGCATGTCACTTTTACTATATTTCATTGTTTTAGTCATTATGAGATGTATCTGAAAGAGTTTCTGCAGTTATACAATAACACAACTGTATGATAATGTGAGTCTTTACTGGAAGTGTTTTTAATAATCATATTTCTACTTTATTGATGTTCCTTTTATTTAAAAATAAAAGGTTTAGTTATGGGGAATATGTGTGCAGTTTACTATTTTACTGCATTGCTGTGGTTAGGGTTAGGGTTAGAGAATCTCTCTGATGATGCTTTGAATCATCTTTACTCTCATTCACTCACTCACTTTCTCTTTGTGCCATTACAGGTTTTTCCAGCTTTTCCAACATGTTTGGAAAGAAGAAGAAGAGGCTGGAAATATCGGCCCCCTCCAACTTTGAGCACCGCGTTCACACGGGCTTCGACCCGCACAAGCAGACGTTCACCGGACTGCCACAGCAATGGCAGAGTCTGTTAGCTGACACGGCTAACCGCCCCAAACCCATGGTGGATCCGTCCTACATCACCCCCATTCAGCTCGCCCCTATGAAGGTACCCGACGATCACCATCATACATCTCACTGTCTGTCTGCTCTCTGAAGAGCTTTAGTCCTTCAATCTGTGTGGTGATGTGTATTTACTCTTATATCACCATAATAATAATAATAATAAGAGTGTTTCTCTTCAACTCTCTACTTAAACGCTGGAGTTACGAGCAGATAGATGAGATGTTAATTAAATGTAACCGTAGAGCAACACTGAGCTCAAGATCCTCCTACAGAGTACATCTCTGATTCAAGAGCGACGCTTTGCAGCGGCCAACGTGCTCGAATTGAGACCATTATCAGACTTTCAATCTGCTCCTCAGCAACGTGAAACTCTCATTGTGTGTACATGTAGATGTCTTACAGACCAAATGAGTAAATGAGCAAGAGATTTAAGAGATCAGCAGTGTTAATGGAGATATCTCTGAAGAGGGATGGACAGATTTTAATTCTCTTGCTCTCTTCACAGATATCTCCCAAGAAAGTCCGGTTGGCCGAATCGCCGTTGCGAAAAGTATGCCCTCTTTTCCTTCTCAGACCTTTGGTTTCTTTCTATTTCCCCGTCTGATTCCCTCCGCCGCTCGGCCACGAACACCTCTGGGCGTGGTTGTATGATGTAACTTTGACATCATCGATGCATGAGCCAAGACGAAAAGAATGATACGACCTAAACAATGTTTAACAAACTGAAATGCATGCAGAATTTTTAAAAGTTTCATTGCACATGAGCTAATCTGATTCATAAAGCCTTTATGAATGCTAAATGATGAGTTGTGTCATTGGAGCTGTGATGGATCATTTCATGAAAGGATAAGGTCAGTCTGTTAGCATGAATCATAACATTGAGTTATTATTGTGCATGGGTTCATACACGTATACGAGTGTTACACATGTGATTGTTCTTAAACAGGAGGTCGATTCTGTCCGAGAGCCGAGACGTTCGTGGACTGATCCGATGACCGTTAACTGGATTTTACTGAGCGCTTCTCTAAAGTGTGAAAAACATTATGGCCCTCACACACACACATGGTATAAAACTCCATTAGTAGGGTCCAGATCTTTATTTCCTGATAAAACGTCGAGCTTTATTTTTCAACATGAATCATGAGTATATATATAAAGACATACAGTAGTGTAGTATACTTACAGTACACGTGCGGGCTGAAGACTGCAGCTCTAATGGGTTGAACGTGTCTCTTAATCTCTCTACGTAAGAGTTTTATATGACAGCAGTTTACTCATTGGCATGTAAATGATTTTCATTGGCTGTGCTCTGGGGTCTGTGAGGTCATCAGGGTCACCGTGCGAGTCACTGGGTCTTTAGTCGAGTGTATTTATAGAAATGCTTGGCTGGCTGGCGCTGTGACGCACCGATGATGTTCATGTTTCCCTTATGGCAGACCATCTGTTAACCGGTTGGACGAGGATTCGGCGTTTTCTCGTGCGTCCCGTGCAGTTTAACGTCCTGCCTCTCTCTCTCTCATTAAGGTGAAGTTGTTTTAATTTTGGCTCGTGTCTTGAACGTTCCTGTCGTCTGTGAACTTCACTGACTGTCGCAGTGGATTGATCATGACTGTGGTGGTTTTAAAGAGGCTGCAGTTACTAAAGGGTTAATGCATAATGTCTCATGACACTTTTGTGGTGACACATGGAGATTTTAAAGACAGCTGCATGCATTCACGTCAGATAAATGAAGAGAGTGTCGGGGAACAGAAGAGGCTCAGGGCCGAGCTGCAGCGCTAGCGGCTCAATGCACGGCGTCATGCAGCAAGACGAAAACCTGACGTTAGGCCTCCGTCACAAAGCCAGCGCGTCCGTACGATGTGAGCGATGGACAGACAGACAGAAGTCAGAGCGGCAGGTGCAGGAGCGGAGGGACGGAGTAAAACTTTGTCGTCGGCCGGAGCTGCAGGTGTGTCGTTGTGAGACACTGATAATAATCAGACTGCCGTGTCTCGCTTTATTTAACTTTTGTCCGAATATCTTACACAGTACACCTCACTTTCTTCATGCGGCATTATTTGATTATTTCTGTAACTTTAATGATCTTGCTTGATTTAATAAAGTGTACTTCAGATCATTTTATTTTTTAAAAAGTCAAAGTTTCATTCTCTTACAACAACAAACTAAAAGCTAATAATAACATTACAGAATTCATTAAACCTCCCTCCCACACAGTGATGTCATTAAGAGACGGACTTAAGTGGCTTTCCTTTAATTTAGTGAGGGATTTGAACAAAACTGATGAACACAAAAGTGTGTGTGTGTGTGTGTGTGTGTGTGTGTGTGTGTGTGTGTGTGTGTGTGTGTGTGTGTGTGTGTGTGTGTGTGTGTGTGTGTGTGTGTGTGTGTGAGTTCACAAACCAATGGGTGATGTCACGCACACTATGTCCATATTGGCCACCAAACATTTCCATGTTTTCCCTGTTTAAAAACTGTTACATAAGTAGTTACACGAGTAAGTATGGTGGCACAAAATAAAACGTCAATATCCGACAATATCACTGCGCCCGAAGTCAAAGTGCTGCAAACTAAGGCCTGGAAAATAGTGGGGAACTCTCTGCAATTTGTTTTGGAATATTGTTTTTTTACAGATGACTTTTCTGTGAGCTTCATTATTATTTTTTTTAAATCCATGTGGCTTCTTAATCTTTAATCAAAAACACAAATCTCCTCCCCGCCTCAAAACAATCTCTCTTTACTTCTTATAAGGGCAATCCATCTAGAATTTCTTCAAACCCTTTCTTTCCATGAATTAGAGCGTATTTGACTCGGACAACAATCAGCCTCTTACAGTATCCTTCTTTAAATGTATTTATTATCAAAATTACTGAAAAAAGAACTAATGTTACAGGTCAAAAAACTGTGATGCTCCCATCTTTCTATCTCTCTAAAAAACCAGGTCAACTCGACCAATTATCTTAAAGGAGCTTCAAAATAAAAGTTTTCCAAAATTGCAAATTACACATAATATTTTTGTTCATTACACAGATTTAAACACACTATATATGAATTAACAATAAACTTTGAATATGGCTCTTACACTTCTGGTCATATGTTATGGCAGATTGGCAACATGACCCAACTTTAAATGATTTAATCAATTCCTGATGGACAAATTCAAGTCCAGCCCTACCTTTATTTAATCCCAGAAGCCATTTCTCTTGGATATACATCACCAGAGGGAAAAATAAGACAATCCATACTTCCGTTTCATTGTGACTTTAAGTGATACATTTCAGGGGGAACTGTGTGTGTGTGTGTGGGGGGGTCATTTTTAGACAATACTTTTTTTTAATGATCTCACCTAAATGTTTTCTCAGTCAGTGTTTTTGTCTTTACAATGGTATAATGATGGTGCACACGAGCTTACACACAGCACAAGGGTGTTTTAAACAAATTTACATGAATACATGCAAAGATGGAGATTTTGACATTATTTTGTGTACATGAAATGTGCCCTTCATGGCTCTTCAGTTTGCTGTGTGCAGCGTGTGACTGATAAATGTGCAGGGGAGAAATTCAACTAAAATTGCATTAAATCTTGTTTACATTTAAGTTCCCTGTTATATGCAACTTTACAATATTTTCAAATTCCCAGTTTATTCCCATTAATTTCCATGGAAAGTTTCTAGCCTTGAAACTTCCTGGAATTTTGCAACCCTAAACAGCCTCTGTTGTGTATCTCTTGTGTTCACTTAGCTTTTGTGTATTTCTCTTCTGCTTTGTGATACACAACTGTGACACTATCAGAACTTCTGGCATGTGACGGTTCCTTTAACCAAAGCCGATTTTCAAGCCCTGTTGTTGGTGTTGTTGTTGTTGTTGTTGTTGTTGTTGTTGGTGTTGTTGTTGTACTGTGCATGTTTTTGGGTGCTGTAGCTCCAGTGCTTAGATGCAGTAAGTGATGTTGACCAGCAGGTGGAGACAGAGACTTTAGAAACACTTCAGAAATCTTACAGCAAACTGTCATCTTAATATTTTTTGCAAAAAACTTCAAACTTTAACATAACAATGTGTATTTAACAGCTTTTACAAAACTCTATATTGTACTGTAGAATTACATTCACCTGTAGTCAAATTTGATTAGAAATTATAAATCACTTCTAATAATTTTATATAAGTGTGAAATATTATGTCAGTATCTTAAAGCGTAACATGCTTTTACTGTGTCTTATAAATAAGTTGTGTTTGAGCTGAATGACTCCATGAGCAGGTAGTTGTAGTTGTATGATGTGAATGCAGATATAATAGAGCGACTGCGCAGTACTGTACAGAGACTGCAGCCAAGAGCAGTGTCATTAATTACGTCCACGCCGCTGCACACTTCATTAGGTTCAAGGTTAATACTCAGCTTATCTGTGGATGAGGACGCTCCTCACCGCACCTTCACCACACTTACCTCCAGACACTCGCACTCGCCGATCGGTTACAGCTTATCAGCTCACGACAGACCGCAGCTGAAATATAGGACCTGTCACCACACAGCTAATGCTAACAGAGAGAGAGAGAGAGAGAGAGAGAGAGAGAGAGAGAGAGAGAGCTTCTGATTTAAATTGAATGTGGAAGATTTCTAAGGTCTCATTTGATTCAGAGTTTGACACATAATTAACCTCCATCACCTCTTCAGTTCCCTGTCAGCTGTTTTACTGTCTGTTGGCTACAAACAATGTTACCTTTTAAGGTAGCATCACACTCAGGGCCCAAAATTCACTTTACACCAAAACATTTTAACAGAATTATGTTTACTCTTAAAATTAAGTTGTGATGTTCTTCACAGTGATGCCATAGCTTTAAAGAACCATTTCTTAATCTGAAGAAACTTTTTCACTACAAATAATTTCTTGTCAAAACGTTCTTCATCAGATGTTTAAGGTTCTTCGTTAGATGTTTAAGGTTCTTCGTCAGATGTATAAGGTTCTTCGTCAGATGTTTAAGGTTCTTTGTCAGATGTTCTTTGTCAGATGTTTAAGGTTCTTCGTCAGATGTATAAGGTTCTTCATCAGATGTTTAAGGTTCTTCGTTAGATTTTTAAGGTTCTTCATCAGATGTATAAGGTTCTTCGTCAGATGTTCTTCATCAGATGTTTAAGGTTCTTCGTCAGATGTATAAGGTTCTCCGTCAGCTGTTTAAGGTTCTTTGTCAGATGTTTAAGATTCTTCGTCAGATGTTTAAGGTTCTTGTCAGATGTTCTTTATCAAATATTTAAGGTTCTTCATCAGATGTTTAAGGTTCTTCGTTAGATTTTTAAGGTTCTTTGTAAGATGTTTAAGGTTCTTCGTTAGATGTTTAAGGTTCTTTGTTAGATGTTTAAGGTTCTTCGTCAGATGTATAAGGTTCTTCGTTAGATGTTTAAGGTTCTTCGTCAGATGTATAAGGTTCTTCGTCAGATGTATAAGGTTCTTCGTTAGATGTTTAAGGTTCTTCGTCAGATGTTTAAGGTTCTTCGTCAGATGTTCTTAATCAGATGTTTAAGGTTCTTCGTCAAATGTATAAGGTTCTTCATCAGAGGTTTAAGGTTCTTCGTTAGATTTTTAAGGTTCTTTGTAAGATGTTTAAGGTTCTTCGTCAGATGTTTAAGGTTCTTTGTTAGATGTTTAAGGTTCTTCGTCAGATGTTTAAGGTTCTTTGTCAGATGTTTAAGGTTCTTTGTCAGATGTTTAAGGTTCTTCGTCAGATGTATAAGGTTCTTCGTTAGATGTTTAAGGTTCTTCGTTAGATGTTTAAGGTTTTTTGTCAGATGTTTAAGGTTTTTTGTCAGATGTTCTTTGTCAGATGTTTAAGGTTCTTTGTCAGATGTTTAAGGTTCTTCGTCAGATGTTTAAGGTTCTTCGTCAGATGTATAAGGTTCTTCGTCAGATGCATTAGGTTATTTGTTAGAGGTTTAAGGTTCTTTGTCAGATGTATAAGGTTCTTCATTAGATGTTTAAGGTTCTTGTCAGATGTTCTTTATCAAATATTTAAGGTTCTTCGTCAGATGTTTAAGGTTCTTCGTCAGATGTTTAAGGTTCTTCGTCAGATGTTCTTAATCAGATGTTTAAGGTTCTTCGTCAAATGTATAAGGTTCTTCGTCAGATGTTTAAGGTTCTTGTCAGATGTTCTTTGTCAGATGTTTAAGGTTCTTTGTCAGATGTTTAAGGTTCTTTGTCAGATGTTTAAGGTTCTTCGTCAGATGTTTAAGGTTCTTTGTTAGATGTTTAAGGTTCTTCGTCAGATGTATAAGGTTCTTCATCAGATGTTTAAGGTTCTTCGTTAGATTTTTAAGGTTCTTTGTAAGATGTTTAAGGTTCTTCGTCAGATGTTTAAGGTTCTTTGTTAGATGTTTAAGGTTCTTCGTCAGATGTATAAGGTTCTTCGTTAGATGTTTAAGGTTCTTCGTCAGATGTATAAGGTTCTTCGTCAGATGTTTAAGGTTCTTCGTTAGATGTTTAAGGTTCTTCGTCAGATGTGTAAGGTTCTTTGTTAGATGTTTAAGGTTCTTTGTCAGATGTTTAAGGTTCTTTGTCAAATGTTTAAGGTTCTTCGTCAGATGTTTAAGGTTCTTCGTCAGATGTATAAGGTTCTTCGTCAGATGTTTAAGGTTCTTTGTTAGATGTTTAAGGTTCTTCGTCAGATGTTTGGGGTTCTTCATCAGATGTTTAAGGTTCTTTGTCAGATGTTCTTTGTCAGATGTTTAAGGTTCTTCGTCAGATGTTTAAGGTTCTTCGTCAGATGTTTAAGGTTCTTCGTTAGATGTTTAAGGTTCTTCGTCAGATGTATAAGGTTCTTCGTCAGATGTTTAAGGTTCTTTGTCAGATGTTTAAGGTTCTTCGTCAGATGTTTAAGGTTCTTCGTCAGATGTTTAAGGTTCTTCATCAGATGTTTAAGGTTCTTCGTTAGATTTTTAAGGTTCTTTGTCAGATGTTTAAGGTTCTTCATCAGATGTTTAAGGTTCTTCGTCAGATGCATAAGGTTCTTTGTTAGATGTTTAAGGTTCTTCGTCAGATGCATTAGGTTATTTTGTTAGAGGTTTAAGGTTCTTTGTCAGATGTATAAGGTTCTTCATTAGATGTTTAAGGTTCTTGTCAGATGTTCTTTATCAAATATTTAAGGTTCTTCGTCAGATGTTTAAGGTTCTTCGTCAGATGTTTAAGGTTCTTCGTCAGATGTTCTTAATCAGATGTTTAAGGTTCTTCGTCAAATGTATAAGGTTCTCCGTCAGCTGTTAAGGTTCTTCGTCAGATGTTCTTCGTCAAATGTTTAAGTGTCTTCATCAGATGTTTAAGGTTCTTTGTCAGATGTTTAAGGTTCTTCGTCAGATGTTTAAGGTTCATCGTCAGATGTTTAAGGTTCTTCGTCAGATGTTTAAGGTTCTTCATCAGATGTTTAAGGTTCTTCGTCAGATGTTTAAGGTTCTTTGTTAGATGTTTAAGGTTCTTCATCAGATGTTTGACGTTCTTCGTCAGATGTTCTTCGTCAAATATTTAAGGTTCTTCTTCAGATGTATAAGGTTCTTCGTCAGATGTTTAAGGTTCTTTGTCAGATGTTTAAGGTTCTTCTTCAGATGTATAAGGTTTTTGTCATATGTTAATTAAGGTTTTTTGTTAGATGTTTAAGGGTGTACTCACACTATCCAAACCAAAGCGCGCTCGGGTGCGTTTGACCCCCAAAGCCTGGTTCGTTTGACTAGTGTGAGTGCTCTGTTTCGCGCCCGGGCTCGGATTGGTTAATCGCGCCGCAGCCGGGTTGCAGAGGTGGGCCGGAGCGCGGTTCACTTGGGCTCAGGCGCGGAAGGCTGTGGTGTGAGCGCAATCGCGCCTGAGCGCGATTCAAAAGGTGAAGACGTCAGTTGCGCGACCACTCACCTTCATCTGCCTCCGTAAAAACCTTTTGATGCGCGCAGCGGGGTTACGTGAATGTCCGCGCTGCGCACGTGACAGATCAACTAAGCAATATGATGACATGAGAGAGGGCTGTCTGTAATCGCGCACCAAACGACTTCGAATAAAAAAACACAGACCTATCATTACGGTGGGTTCCAGTGTTCAGTGAGAGCTTTACTTCCTGCTTTTTTCAAAACAATCGCATCTTAATGACGAAAGCGCGCCCGGACTCGGATCGATAAAAGTACAGTGTGAGTGCATGCACATGGGGGAGTAGGGAGGGGTGACATTCGCGCTGGGGCATGGTTTGGTTTGGTTTGGATAATGTGAGTGCGCCCTAAGGTTCTTCGTCAGATGTTTAAGGTTCTTCATCAGATGTTTAAGGTTCTTCGTCAGATGTGTAAGGTTCTTCGTCAGATGTGTAAGGTTCTTTGTTAGATGTTTAAGGTTCTTCGTCAGATGTTTGGGGTTCTTCATCAGATGTTTGATGTTCTTCGTCAGATGTTCTTTATCAAATATTTAAGGTTCTTCTTCAGATGTATAAGGTTCTTTGTCAGATGTTTAAGGTTCTTTGTCAGATGTATAAGGTTCTTCGTTAGATGTTTAAAGTTCTTTATCAAATATTAAAGGTAGGTTCTTCGTCAGATGTGTAAGGTTCTTCATCATATGTTTGACGTTCTTCATCATATGTTCTTTGTCAAATATTTAAGGTTCTTCGTCAGATGTGTAAGGTTCTTCGTTAGATGTTTAAGGTTCTTAATCAGATGTTTGACATTCTTCGTCAGATGTTTAAGGTTCTTAATCAGATGTTTGACATTCTTCGTCAGATGTTTAAGGTTTTGTGTCAGATGTATAAGGTTCTTTGTTAGATGTTAAAGGTTCTTTATGAAACCATTCATTCCAAGATGGTTCTGTTCTTCTATTGCATCGTGAAGCAACTTTTATTTTTAAGTGTAGCTGCTTTTGTCTCACAACATCATTCTTTTATTTTTATTTTTATAATTTTCAGTCACTTCATCAAACCTTTCCCTCACTTTATGTGCAAGTGTTTACGTTCTGGAATGTGTTTCTACATTGTTTGTTATAAAAAACCTTTATGGGTGTAGATCTGATCACAATGCTTAATCTCTTCAGATGGTCAATGAATGACCTCAGAAGCGTAGAGGATCTTGACACCAGCATTAAAGAGATGGATTAGACTGCTTGTAGCTCCGCTGTGATGGACCTGTCTGTGAGATTTATTAGTGTTGAAGTAAAGCTCAGGCTGCATCAACACGCTTATGGTTACGATGGGACTCAATAGTGCTTCTGTTTCTGAAGAGATGCTCATAATAAGATCTTATCAATCTGGTCCTTAATTCATTTCAATCTCATTTTCTTCCTTTATATTGTTGAACCTTTGATGTTATTTGATTTAATAAATCAATCAAGGCCAATAGAAAAATTATCCTTGGATCTTAGGCTCACTTATTAAATCTCTCATAGTATTAAAGTAATCTCATCAAAACTATGAAATAACAGGTAAAACTATAAGAATTATGTTAACTAAATGCATCCAAAAAAAATGACGACTCTTTTATTTTTGATCATCTTCAGTGTAGTCCCTCTTCTTCTCTTGTCATTTTATCAAGCAGCTTCTTTAGGTTTAACCCTAAGATGATTTTAACATGACTGAATGACTTTACGTCTATTCTGGAATGCTTTTCTCCTCAATATTCAGTTCAAGTCATCTATTTAAAACAAAACTTTTAAATTGTAGTTTCCTATAAAAAGAAACTAGTATGTTGCCAGTTGGCACAAATATATTTCAGTCTACAGAAATACTTCAACAGTTAGGGCAAACGCCTTCATATTAAACTATTTTTAAGATCACAAAAAAATGATCTTTTTTAGGAACTTTCCTCTTTCTTTGTTCACAAGGTTGAATGAATGTTTTAGTGAGACTCAGTGATGTCTAAACACTTTCTAATCGTGTTTCTGACCTTTGTGTGTTCAGTGTGATATTGGGACAGAGCCTCATGGTGGCTACAGCCTTGAGTTGATATAAATGATGGTGTAATAGTTGACGTATGATGTTTGACTACTTTCATCTCTCGCTCTTGTAGACTATTGTCCGCGGCAGCAGGCCACCCAAGGATGCCTCCATCAACGGCCTGCTGGAGGAGTTTGACAACATCTCTGTGACTCGCTCCAACTCTCTTAGAAAAGAAAGTCCACCTGGGGCTCACCAAGCCGGCACCGACAAACCGCTATCAGCTTCGGCGGCGAACGCCGGCGGCCCGGAGGAGAACGGCTTCGCTCACCGTTACGGACGTTACTCCTGCGACCTGGACGGCAGCAAGGACTTTTTGCCGGACCCCTACCGTGACAAAAATGTCCACGACGGGGAGTGGGCGGTCGGACGGCACTACCGTTTCTCTCTCAAACAGAACGGTCATCCAATCCGGAGTCCGTTTTACCCCGACGCCATGCCGCAGAAATCTTCGGACTATGCCAAGATGCCTCCGGACTACCACGCCTACTTGGAGAGCAAAATGCGACTGTCAACGGACGAGATGACCACGGGAGGCAGAAGGGAATACTACCGAGCCTCTCTGGGTGGATCCAGTCAGGATTACAGGGAACAGGCGCTCGGAACCCCCTCCCGGGTCTCCGTCCGCAGCGACCAGGCGAACTTCCCCGATGGAGATTGGGGATACGGAGCGGGTCTCCGGGACGATTATGACAAGAGGCCAAAGTCTTCGTACGTCAGTCAGACGAGTCCCCGGCCGGCCATTCGCCAGCGTTCCAGGTCGGGTTCGGGCCTGCAGGAGCCCAGCCTGCCGTACGGGATGGGTGTGTTTAAAACTGCGGTGCAAGGGCCGTACGGCTCCTATACGTACCCGAGACTTTCAGAAAACGCTTCCTCGCTCATCATCGGCAAGGTAAAGCATACGTGAGTTTTATCTTTACAATAACGCTGCTGTGTAATGTCTCACATAATGCTGGGATCTAAAAACAAGAAATGACATCCACTATTCCAAAACTACTCGAGTTCAAAATGTGCCTTAAAGTAGTTTTAGCAATTTATTTGTATGAAACTCACAGATGATAGAGTATATAGTCCTCAAAATGACACCCAACACACTCCAGTCCTGCATTCATACACCAGTGATGAGTAACAATGAATATTCCTGCTGCCCATTTGTCAGTGATTCATTTCACTTCTTCATATACTGAATAATAATAACTTTTAAAGGGATAGTCCACCCAAAAATGAAAATTCTGTCATCATTTTCTCATCCTCATATTCTTCTAAACCTGTATGAGTTTCTTTTCTCTGATGAACACAAAAGAAGATATTTTGATAAATGATGGTAAGCACACAGCTGATTTTAACCATTGACTTCCATAGTAGGAAAATCAAATATGATGGAATTCAATTGGTCAACTAAGTGCTTACCATCATTTATTAGAAAAATATTTGCTTATTATATTTATTGCTTTTTCTTAACCGCAAATAGCTGAAAGAAATCTGTAAAAAAAAAGACAAACCAAAGCTCGGGTCTTATGAGGTTAATGCTTGTTTTTCACAACAGTACAGTCACAATATTGCATAGATATAAATATGTTTTGTAAGTGTTTTAATGTCAGTTTTTACTCCTGCAGCTCTCTTTGCGTCTCTCGTTTTCTCAGTTTAAAGTAGTATTATTGGCATGATTGAGTTCAGTTACAGTTTTGCTAAAGCTTTATACATAAAATGAGAAATAGCATAAAACACATGATATCATAAGGTGCTGGATAAACCCTAACCTAATATCTATAAACTGACATTAAACATGAAATTATGATGAGCAGGAGATCCTGTAGGTCTGATGATGGGTGAATGTTTTCTTCTCTCTCTTTAACTGATGACAGTGAAGGTGAAAGTTTGGTTTGTTTGTGTCTGATGTATTTTAGGGTCAGACTCTCCAGATCATCGATTGGTTTTGACTCGTCTCCGTTTTGTGTCTCTACTGACGGATTGCATTTTCTGTTTAGGTCACAGTAGGATTCCTGCTTACTTTAATTTTCCCAATGGTCCAAATATGAATTTTCTATTCTTTTATGATTGGTCTCTGTGCACCGTTCCCATCAGCCACAGGGCGTGTAAGAGGTGTTTTATCTCCGCTAGGACTCCACAGCACTGACTCTGTGATAGATCTCATGTCAGTTCTTAATCTACTCACCCGTGAAGAGGAGACGCAGGATTACTCATGAGACGAGTTCAGGAATCAATTCATGGAGCATTCAGCAATCTCACGGAGACTCTTTCAATTGAATTCACAGTTATTTAAATCAGATATAAGTGTGTATTACAAGCATTTAATGCAAGACACTGCAACAACAGAACTTGTGCTGCATTGTGAACACATTGAATATACTAACATCGCTAAACCTTCCAAAAATCAATACAATCCATTTCATCTAACCTAACAATGAAAAACATGATAGTAATGAATATTGCTATATTTTCTCATAGTTATTCTCATAGAAGAATTACTATACCAGCAGCACACACAAATAAACAAAAATAAGCTTAATGCTGAGCAACATTTATTTTTGTTAGTTTTGACATCAAAGCACAGAATCCACCACTGACGTCATCGCTCGGGTCACTTTGAGCTGTGGGAATCTCGTGGGTGCCGGTCGGTGTCACGCGCTGTGATGAACTGATGTTGCGCTGCTTTCCTATTCTGCAGTGCTTGCATAAAACCGCTGCCACAGAATTCAATTTCACACTCCACTTGTGTTGTTCATTACGCTGCCAAATTCAGATTAATGTGCGTTTAAAGAACACAGATCAGCCCGCGGCCTCGCGACTCCTCTGTCCCATAAACACCCGCGCCCGGCCCGAATGATTGATGAAACGCCTCCGATGTCGTAATTACACGCCACGCCACACCGTCACATCGAATTCCCCGCGTGCACGTGCACTAAGTTTCTAATAATAAGACGGTGTGTGTCATGTTTTTGTGCTCGGGGGTGTGAAGAGAGAGAGAGAGAGAGAGAGAGAGAGAGAGAGAGAGGGTGGATGTGCATGTCATTCAATCTACTGTACGTTACCGCCCGTGAGCGTGGAGAATGGGAATGGGTTCCCCGTGCAGTCTTCCACATTTTCTGTTACTGCTTTGTTGAATTTTTGCTTTGTCCTCACACCGTCTCAGCTTTATGAACAATAGTTATTTTTGTAAATGGTTGTAGCGTTGATGTTGTAACTAAACACAATCATTCAATTCAATTCAATTCAATTCAATTCAATTTTATTTATATAGTGCTTTTCACAATAGTTAATTGTTTCAAAGCAGCTTTACATTAATAGAAACAGTGAAAAGCACAGAAAAGCGACAGATAGCACAACATAATACACGATAGCATAAGCAGTTAAATTTGCTCCTGCTATGACTCAACATTATAAGTGAGCGTATTACTAATGTAACGTCTAGAAGAGGAAGTTAAGCCCAAGAAGGCTGCCTCCCTGGGTTAAAAAACCCCCTAGTACAAAAAACCTGGGCTTTTAGCCGAGGAAATAAAAAAAAGTCCTAGGAGGGAAAAACCCTTGGTAGATATATATATATATATATATATATATATATATATATATATATATATATATATATATATATATATATATATATATATATATACACACATATAAACAGATAAGGAGATTAAGGGCTCAGTCACACCAAAAGCGCTTTAAACGCTTGCAAACGCAAGGCGCGACGCACTGCCTTTTTTAAAAAAGAGCAGTGCAGCGCGGCTTTTCATATTGCTAAGCAACCACCGAGTCAGCTGTCTTGTCAATCAAATATTGAAGCGTGTGCGCTCTTTTGCTGTTAACTGTCATATTAGCAGAAACTTTAAAAAGAGGGCGCTTGCTCTGACCTTGTTTGAGGGTGAGAGATGCACAAACACGCAGGAGAGAGTGAGCGAGTGGAGTCCGGTTCTTCAAAGCAACTGTAAACTTCGCCACAACGTAAGGCCCGCCTCTCCCCTCATTCGATTGGACAATGGAAGACGCGAATGACGTCAGGCGCTCCTCCGCTCTCAGCGCTCCTTCAAAAACGCGTGCGCGGCAGGCGGCAGAAAACCGCAAGGCGCTCGGCGCGCATAAACAGCGCGCAAACGCGCCCTGCCCATAGAATATCATTCAAAAAAGGCGCCTGCAACTGCCATAAGCGCTTTTGGTGTGACTGAGCCCTAAGCGGGTTTTGCCGGTGATCGTTGGTCAGGCATCAGCTGGGCATCACGTTGAAGGACGGCCAGTAGATCCGAGGTGTGCCGACTTTCACATTTACCTGAACTGGGTCTGTTTGTCTCATTGTCCTCGGGGTCGAGGACGAGACAGGGAGAGAAAAACAAAATCATATTAGCGTAGCCGTTCACAATCATGCCAGTACAGTTGAATTAAATGTCATGTAATGGTGTGTAAGTATAAATGCATTAAATCTGTGGAAGGTAAAATTCCTTCTGTTTCTGTTTTGGTGTTGCTGAATTGAAACCTGCTGTTATAGATTCAGGAGAGTTTGTTAGTTGTTACCAGCAGCTTCTTCATAAATGAGCTGTTTGAAATCATGCAGCAGTAAATACGTCCGACTATAGCACTGATGTTTCGGTCATTACATCCAGAAATCATGACTCAAACTCTTTCCTCACCTCAACAACAGGGCGAGTATGACAGAGCGTCTCGTGACGGCAGTCCACAGATACCGGGGGCTGAGACGTATCCGCGCGGGCCCCTTAAACTACCTCAGAGCCACAGCAAACCCGGTTACCATCCCGGTTTCCAGTATCCACCGCCCTTTCACTACAAGCCTTCACCCTATCACCACCCAGCCTCGCAACCCAGCCCTCCTTACACCCCACAGGGCGCTCACTCCCAGCCGTCGTCTCCTTACATCCCGCCCGGGGCGTATCCCCCGCCCAGCTGGGGCTCGGCCTCGGAGCAGCCGCCCTCTAGGGTGTCGCACGAGCAGTTCCGGGCGGCCTTGCAGCTGGTGGTGAACCCGGGCGACCCGCGGGAATACCTGGACAACTTCCTAAAGATCGGAGAGGGCTCCACGGGCATCGTGTGCATCGCCACGGAAAAGCACAGCGGCAAGCAGGTGGCGGTTAAAAAGATGGACCTCAGGAAACAGCAGCGACGAGAACTTCTCTTCAATGAGGTGAGCCGTCGCTCTGCTCGCGTCATACTGTACGTATGTGATGATGGGGAAAGAGTTGGGCTTGTAACCTGAAGGCAGCCAGTTAAGTTCTCAAGCGTCTCCATCAGACATCTCTTCCTCTGACACCACTGCACCTGATCTCTCTCTCTCTCTCTCTCTCTGTGTATTCACTAAGGCCAAATCACATGGATCTAATAAACGCCAACAAACCCCTGTTGTATCAAAGTAAATGAGAATTTAAAATGTTGCGGTTGTGTTGGTTGTTGTTGGAGCACTAGTGTGAATTGGCCTCTTCTCACTAGGATGGGTTAAATGCAGAAACCTGCCCTGGTTGACCTGATGTGTGTTCTTTGTTCACTGTGAGATGTCAGTATTTGAATCGTGTGGATTTGATCTGTTTGCAGGTGGTTATAATGCGGGATTACCATCATGAGAATGTTGTTGACATGTATAATAGTTATCTGGTTGGTGATGAACTCTGGGTAGTGATGGAGTTTTTAGAGGGCGGAGCCTTGACTGATATCGTCACTCACACCAGGTAAGACGCTGATCTTAATGCTCCTGTTTTCATTAAATCAGGCGTTATGTATTTGATAAACTATAGACGTGTGACGTCTTTCATTTCTGAAAAGACAATGTGTATTATTTCAGGAATTGGTTCCCTGTTATTTGAAAGTGTTGAGTTTGTGATTTTAAGTTGGAGACACTTGAAGAGTTTTGTGTAATTACAGTCATTGGTGTTGTTCATCAGTTGGGTGTAATTGCAGCGTTCAGAAAGACGGCTGCTCGTGTCGACACCGCCAGACTCTTCATTACGTTCAGAGGAGGTGGATCTCTTGTACCACAAAAAATCACTGTAAAGCCCCCGTCCACTGACTACACAGACCTGAGATTATAAACTCAAGATAGGCAGCATCGTCTGAGACTTTTACTCTAAGAAGCAGAAAAACCTTCATCTGATCCTTTCCTGTTATTCTTCATGTTTTAGGGTTAATATTTATAGCAACCTGGTTACGAGGAAAAATCATCTTTGGTTTGAAGGTTTACTGTTCTTCAGACAGCTTCATGTTTTCAGTTTATAGTAGTGATGCTCAAGGCCTTTTTGTAGACAATTAGGACATCTATCTGTTTCAATCATAGAAATTATATTTTCCAACACAAATTCTGCTATTTGGAAACGACTCATTTAGGCCCAATTCCAATTCGATTTGATACCCCTTCCCCTTGAAACTGAGGGTTACATACCAAAATATTCCCCTAAGAAATGGGACACCACTACTAGACTGTTACACGTCATCATAAATCATTGATAGCTCCTACGTCATAGATCTGTTGATGTAATAATACAATAAAATATAATCTTACAATTACATATTAAAAAATATGAACTATAACAAAGTCAATAACATTATCAAACTTTTGAGAACACAAGCGTATACATGAACACAAGATTAAAGGCAACATAAAACAAGTGATTATTTGTTATTAAAATACTTTTTAATATCAAAAAATATTTACATTTATGGGCCATATTGGACATTTATCATTCCCCTTCGTCTGAAGTGTGGTCCCAAAAAATCTTAGTTTGAAGGGCTACCTTGCTCCTTCCCCTCAGCCAAAAGAGAATTGAGACACCCCTTCACGTGAACGTGCAAAACAAAGGGGAAAGAGTAAAGGTGATTTGTGATTGGGCCTTACATGTGTTTGCTTGTAAATGATATGATTCTGATTTGATTCTTTTATTATCTTACAGTATGTGTGCAAACACATGAAAACACAATGAATATATGCCAAAGTATTGTTTCACTGTGTGTGTTTGTGTTGAAGTACATAATCACATAGTGGCTCCTGAACATCTCAGAGAGAGAAATGTTATTGCTCAGAAACATCATGTAGTTTAGTTCTCAGTTATGTTTCATTGGTTTCTCTGATGAGAAATATTTGAATTGACAGTCTGTGAGATCTGTGATGTTTGTGAGAGGATTGCTGCATTGCTCTGAGATGTCTGATGGTTTTGTTTTAGGATGAATGAGGAGCAGATCGCTACGGTGTGTCTGTCTGTGTTGAGAGCTCTGTCGTATCTGCACAAACAGGGTGTTATTCACAGAGACATCAAGAGCGATTCCATCCTCCTGACCAGCGACGGACGCGTGAGTCAAAACACACGCAATACGGATTAATCACGAGCCGTTGATTTTCCTCTAGTGTACTTATCTCGTGTACATCTGATCAAATTCATTGTACTCGCTCTGATGAGAAACATTTGTGAACAGAGATTGTCATTAAACTGTCCACTGAACCACACAAAACTGCCGTGTAGAGTATGTGGATTAAGATGTTGTCATTACCTGTATGTGTATGTGCTCGAGGTTCAGCGGAGAGAAAAATCATCAAGAATCATAATTAGACGCTAATAAACTCTCTATGTGTCCTTGTTGTTAATAATATTCATTTCTTTTCCTCAGATTAAACTCTCAGATTTTGGTTTCTGTGCTCAAGTGTCTAAAGATGTTCCCAAGAGAAAGTCTCTGGTCGGGACGCCGTACTGGATGGCACCTGAGGTCATCTCCAGATTACCCTACGGCACCGAGGTAAAAAACCAGTGATGCCACAGTTACTTTGAAAAAGTAATCTGATTACTGATTACTGATTACTCCTTTAAAAAGTAACTAAGTTACTTTACAGATTACTTGATTTTAAAAGTAACTAAGTTAGATTACAAGTTACTTTGTTAGTTACATTCCAGTAGCTGCCAACACCCCCACTGCCTCAACATTAAAAATGACAACCGGTTTTGCCAACACTCACTTTATTGGAAGTGCATTTTTAACAGTAACGTCAACAATGTATCTCCTGACATTTTAAGTTGAACTGTTGTGTTTTAAAAAACTAATATATATATTAGAGTCTTTCTTGACTTCACTTAACATAAATAGGGGTGAGCAGGGGCCATTTTCAGAAAAACTTAATTTTAAAAGTTAATGTTTTAGAGGGAGATATATTTTTGCTGTGGTCAATAACTCACAAGTGTGGTCTATCAAAACCAATTTTGAACAAATGTAAAACGACTTCTGTATAATTTCACTTTAAACAAGAGTAGTGAATTGTTACTTTTGACCTTGACAGCAGGGACGAAAGTAACACACAGGTGGGTCAAAAGTAACACAACAAAACATGATAGATTTTTGTGTTACACTTGTTTTTATTAAATATATATTACTATGACCTCTTTAATATGTAACTGCAAACTTATTTTGTCATTTATCTTTGTAAAAAATAATTAAATTACATTTTTATTTTAAATTTCAGTTTTATCAAATGTTTCAAAAGCAACCAACAGTACAAACTTAAATTGCTGAGACTAAAAAAAAATTCAATAGTTTGAACACTATGAAAATAAAATTAAATCAACTTAGAATAATATCAATTTTTTACCATATTATACACAGTATTAGCAGCGGGACAAAACTAAAAAGTGTTACTTTTGACCCGACAGGATCTACTTACTCTATAAACTCGACTTACTTTTATTTTGAAAAACTGAGAAGTCTTCAGGATGTTATATACCTTGTAGATTTATCAGTATTGTAACACATGAAACGAGAAACACAACGCGTTGTAAGGAAAAAGACCGCTTTTGGAATGTACTTATCATGGTTGAAAACACAGTTCTGGATTTACACGTGGAAATCGGTGAGTAAATAACGCGATATTTGTCAACTCTTTCAGAGGTTATGTGCTAATATGCGGTCATAGTGAGATTTAGATGTTATCAGGGCTCTGAGAAAATCGCTTTGTTACTTTCGTTCTTCAACTCTCCCACACTTACTGGTTTTGCACTGAAGTCCAGCTTTTGTTGTTTGGGTAGTGGATGACCTCCTGCTCACTGTTTCTCGCCACCGGGTGGGACTTGCTCTTAGTTTCACTGTCTGCGCCGTGCCGCGACTCCAAATGTTTTTTTATTTTATTTATTTGACGTAGTGTTTTTGTAGCTGCATCTCTCTTCTCTCTCCATTGTACGTTGTTTACGTTTGTGTCGCTTACACGTGACCTGAATTGTCCTCGTGCTGAAAACGTGACTTGTCGCACACCTGACTTCACTTCCCGAGACGCAAGAAGAAATATACAAGAAAATATATATTTTACTAAGGAAAATTTCAAAAATAGTAACGCACAGTGACTTGGATAAGTAACTTTAATCTGATTACTGGTTTGGAAATATTAACGCGTTAGATTACTCGTTACTAAAAAAAGTGGTAAAATTAGAGTAACGCGGTACCGGCATCACTGTAAAAAACCCAACCGGCAGATGTTTCATCATAAATGAGTTCACTCGACTGATCCAAAATCTCTCTTTTGTTATTCATGGCACATAATCTTGTTTTGTTCATGTGAATCGGTCGCTCTGCAGAATTCATGCTATGAAGAGATGTTTTTGTAATAATGTGGTTACATTTCTCATCGTCTTCATTAAAGGGGCGGTGAATTTGTTGATTTTGTGTTTTATACTGTTGTCTGATGTCTACTTATGATGTTCGCATGGTTTTTACATTCAAAAACATCAAAAGTAATAAGTAATATGCTATTTTGTAACATGGATTAGTGGCTGTCTTGAGAAATGGTTCGTTTGAAGGGGCGGGCCGCATTGAAGACCTGAACGTAAACACCCACTGCTATGATTGGACAGCTTCGTTCCCCGTCATTACATGTAGGGAAATGTTTTAAAAACATTAATGTGATAAAAATAGCAGGCGAACACAAATATGTTTGAGACACAAAAGATTCTGGGTGCTAAACATGATACACATAAATGACAATACGTATATTAAAGTAGAAACAAAACTCGACGTGACTAAATTACCGTATAAAACACAGTAAGCGTGCATCCGAATCTAAACTGCGTCTAATAAATCCTTATCAATAACTTTGTATATTTCTATTGTGCTTGTGAGGTCGCTTTTACATTCACGTAATGTTAAATACCACAGTTATATGATAAAAAATAAGCTTTGTTGAGTGTTTGATCTTTCAAACGGAACTCGCCTAAATTACCGTATACAACACAGTAAACGGGCATCAGAATCTAAACTGCGGCTGATAAATCCTTCCTTATAACTAACTTTGTATATTTCTACCTTTAAATTACAGTCGTATTGTTAAGTGTTGTACCTTTATTAATCGTTTAATGTTTTTAGTAAATTAAAACAGTCAAACAAACGTGTTTAGACACGGATGTTACAACAGGACATATCAAGCAATCTCTTTTAACAAAGCAATAGTGAAACGCGGTAACTTAAATAAAGTAAAATGTCTTACTGTGAATTATACTGCTGTGTCATTGTTGTCAGATCCAATATAAGTGGTGCTTCTGAGTCTCTCTGCAAATCCAGCATCGACTTCTTTACAAATGAATCCATGTACACAACGTTAACAAGCACTCCCCACACGAGCTGGAACTTCTTCAAAAGCAAACTTTATCCACGCATATTGCTAATGTTAAGTTTCAAGCCTCCGAATTGAAGTATTTAGCTTCTGTGTTGTTCCCACGCGGTTCTTCCACAACCGAAAATGCGTTTCCATGGTATCATAACAGATCACCGCGTCAAAATAAAAGTCTCTCAGAAAAAATGTATTTAAAAGTCATTTTGGTTACATTTGTCAATCTTTAAAGACATGTTTACTCGTTAAGACACACGTGTGTCACGCGAAGCTGTGGGCGGGGCTACAAAAGTAGACTTGTCCTTTTGGTTATGGGGAGGTGTTTCAATTCTACTTTGACGTCATAGATTTCCGAATTTTTCACTGGAGTGTTTAGCTGGCTTGGTGCCAAAAACGGTTATATTTCAGTAGCACGGACGTTTTCAGTTCTGAAACTTGCAGGATGTTAAGTTAAGTATGATGACCTCTTATATAACAAATTATCAAGTTAAAATTGAGTTTTTGATTCACCGCTCCTTTAAATGCATTTGCTCTGTGAGATGAGCGCATATAGAGTCAGTAACGTTCATCTTAACCATGTTGTGTGCTGGTAGGTGGATATCTGGTCTCTGGGCATCATGGTGATCGAGATGGTTGATGGAGAACCTCCGTACTTTAATGAGCCTCCACTTCAGGCCATGAGACGAATTCGAGACAACCTGCCCCCTCGACTGAAAGAGTCACATAAGGTGAGGAGAAACATCTCATCCACCGCAGCAGACGCGTCTGTAACGTTCACTAACATTTATTACAAAAAACGTCATCTAATGCACTACTTATCATTTACAGATTTAACCTTGTAAAACTCCTTTTTTATTTCGATACTGTTGTACCTAAACCATTGTTTATAATGATGTAAAATGATACTGTATGAAATGTCAAAATATAAACCGACTCACTCATTAAGAAATACACCAAGTGACATATTGCATTTAAATGATGGTTGGAATAAAGCATGTTTTCTTTTGTTTTTGCCAGGTGTCATCTGTTCTTCAAGCCTTTCTGGACCTGATGTTGGTGAGAGAGCCGTCACAGCGAGCTTCGGCCCAAGAGCTCTTACAGCATCCATTCCTGAAGCTGTCGGGACCGCCGTCCTGTATCGTACCCCTGATGAGACATTACAGACTTCACTAAACACACGTCACGCTATTGTACCCAGTTTAGATCGTCACTTCATGAACACGAGCAGAAGACGAAACCTTTGATTTTATTAGATGTGTAAAGTTTTCTTCTGTGTGAACCGTAGTAAATCTGGTCGGTCACATTATCAAACAGCATCTTTTCGCACTAAGAACAAAAGATGTATTTTAGAGAGCAATTGTAAGTTTTACTTGTACAGTTTTGATAAACCACAGTATTTTTGTTGTGATGTTACCACGATTTAAGGGGCAGTGTTACGCAGAATTTGAAAGTTTATGCAAAATAAAAAAGATTTCGTACCTGTTTCTATTTAATTTGTTTTTTTAGGTACAGTCATTTAAACACCCTGTTGCAGAAAGATATGTGAAATATATATATATATTTATTCTACATTTGTAAATATTCCTGTAAGAGTGCAAAGGTCACGCCAGACCTGTACGAGCTGGGTGCTTTTGTTTTTTATTTCTAAACAGAAAGTTGAGAGTTTTCTGTGTCGTGGCTCTTTTCTCATTAGTGCTCATTTTTTGACAAGTTCCGGCGAGCGCTGCTGGCTGTGTCATATACCAGATAGCAATAGTGAAACAAGATCTTTCACACAAAACCTTTTAAAGTTCATCAAACACGAGCAATACTTACATTGGTAATAATCCGTCCCAGTGTTTTCTCCGTGTCTCACCGTCTCTTGTGTCTCAGTGCTCACTGTGATCTATAAATATAAACGTATAAACGTTCTGCCATAACCTGTAGGATGTACAGATCTCATGTTGGGTTTGTATAGCGCTATTGCATGTCTTGTCACTAAAAGCTGGTTTCAATAAAAAACAACACACAAACGTGTTACATGTCATGCTTCACTTTTATTCATGGAGTGGCTTTTCTGTTGTTTTACACAAACCACTGATATAGTGTATGAGTACAGGCCATAAATCAGATCTCAGGTCAGCACTGAAACGGAAATGCTTTGTTTCTAATGAAACTGCTGCTAGTGTGAGATCAATACTCAATACGTCTGCTCTATTGATCTCAAGCTCATTTGTTTTAATGCAGTGTGGAGATCTTCTTGTCCACATTGATCTTTCATTCATCTAGTTGTCATGTTAGATTCTCTTCACCACAGGCGAGTTGAGTTTAAACTTAAGCTCCAACATAAAGATCAGAAGATCTTCATCATCATCATCTGTAACAATCTGTTGAGCTCTTTATTAAGACAAAAACACAAAGATTCAGATATGTTTATGATTCAACCATAAAGATCAACAGACATTTTATACACTCTCACTTGTTCATCACAGATGAAACTCTTTCGTTTTTAATAAATTGTTCAGTATTATTGTGTTATCATCTCATATAATAGTAATCTTAATATACTTTATTTATAATATCAACATCTCTTTTTATGCATTCATGTAATAAAGAACAGAATTACATTACAAGAGTGACAGGAAACACTACAAGACATATTACAACAATGTTTGAAAAGTAAAAAGGGTTCAGAAGCGACACACAGACATCATCAGGGCTTTTCACACTTGAGATAGTTACGCTGGGTTATTATTATAAACACAATCCTGGGTTATCCGTTTCACACGGTACATACTTAACCAGCGCTTAACCCTGGGTATTAATAATCCAAACATTCCTAAACCCTGGGTTAACGACGTTCTTATTTGCATATTCACAGTGTCAAAAGTCATGATTGGATAAATAAAGCGGCGTCACACAAAACAGCCCGCCACCACTTAAACCACCGTTTGTCTCGCAAATCTGTCCTTGCTCTTACGACTCTTTACTACAGTTCAGGGCCTGTATTCATGAAAAATCTTAGATTTACATTAGGAGCAACTCTTTGCACTAAGACAATTCTTACAAATGTGGGCGTTTCCCCTTAAAATGAAAGAAAAGATCCTAGTAAAGAAAGAAGTAATTCAGAAACCCTTAAAACTTAAAATTATTAGACAAAGACTTTTAAGAGGCTTAAGAGTTTCTTTAGCAGCGGGGAAAGTAGACAAACACATGAAAAGTGTTGCATTAGAGACATGATGATGTCTACATGAACTACAGTAACAGATTCAGCAAAGGAAAAATGCAGCAGAGATGATTTGGGTTTGTTACAGACGTCTATAAGCAAAATGATCACACGAACTTACAGAATCTTGTGTCGCTGTTTATTTCCCATCAAATACGTTAAGTATGACATTAACAGCATGGTACATATATATATATATGTGTGTGTGTGTGTGTGTGAGTTACACCTGTAATTTTAAAACTGATGGCTTATTATAGACCCTATACTTAAAAGCACTCTTTAACCTTCTTAAATAACCAATCAATCACAGTCTTTATAAGATTGTGTCATACATAGCGATGGGGTCAGCCCCGCCTCCTCACTAAGATCAAAGTTTTTGTCTTTTCTTAGCTTCAGGACCAATCGGAGAGCAACTCTGAGAAAAGACTCCCACGTAGACGTTTTTAAGTTAAATTCTGAGCTTTCATTAAGAATACAGGCCCTTTTCATTATATATGACAAATTATCCTCAATGTTGAAACGTCTCTTTACACAACGTGTGGCGTTTCTGTGACCGTATACACACAGTCAGATTGTGATATGAGATGCTCTTCAGTTTCTGATCAGCTGTCTGTCTGTGGACTCATACAGTCACATGCTAACCCCGCTTCACTTCACACCGTACACGTTTGGCCCACCATTAACCCTTTATGCCACAGAGCAGAGTTTCATAACCATGGGTTAATTTCAGGGATAACCCGTTTCTAAATGACAAGTGTGAAAGGCTCGATAACCTGGGGTTAAAAGTGGGGTTTGGAACGAAGATAAACCAGGGTTAAGCGCAGCGTGAAAAGTCCTTCAGGAGAGTCGGCTGTCTGAAGATGATCACATTACGTTCTTGTAGAGAGAGCGGTCTCGGGGTAACTGCGGCTGTTGTGCGGTCAGTTTCAGGTGAAAATGATAAACTGAGATGGTGATGACGATGATGAGGCCGAGGATGAGACCCAACACCAGAGGCAGGGTTTGCTCCAGCTGCTCCCGCTGGTCTGTGATGCATTTATACGCTGCAGGAGAAAATCAACAGACGGTCAAACGCTGCAGATAAACATCTTTGTTCACTACATGATGTCTTTCATTCTGAGCTGTGAGCAGTGAGGATTTATCAAATAAACATTACAATGCAATCTCTCTCTCTGCATATCTACTATTAATTAAGTTTATCATTCTTATTACTCTAATCTATAAAAATGTGTTTATCAGAGTACATCATAGTAGTAATTCTGCCTCAAATCACAGCACACACATAAACCATGCACACACAAATACAATGCCCCAAACACACACAATTTCTTAACCTCACAATCTTCTAGAAGTATAACAGGACACAATCAGATAATAAATGTGAAATAAATGTTTTGTTTTTAGATGGCTGTGCTGAAATGTGAGCAGATATCTCAGTGAAATGAGTTTTTGTTCCTTTCCTGAAGAAACGATTTAAAACGACTTCACTTTACTGCGGTAAACAGACACTCACAGATCAACAGAATGAGATTTTCCAGGTCGCTGAACGGTCACTGGAGAACAGATCTCAGATAATAATAATAATAATAATAATGAAAAAACCCTGGGAAACTACAATACCCACCGACATCATCACTGCTCACGGTCAAGTTTATTTTCCTGTCTCGCACAGCATTACAGTCATGAGATTTACACACACAGGTTTGTTGTTCTGTTTGTGCGTTTGCTTACGGTTCACTGAACATAAAGTCGCTCTGGATGTCGAAGGCCTGAACCTGGATGTCGTACAGCGAGACTGTGATTCCCTTCTGATGGTCAGTGGAGATCAACGTGAGCGTTTGTTGAGCCGTACACACGTACGATCGACCGGCAGGCGTCACGAGCGCCGACAGACGGTGTGTGCTGGCTGTGTGTTTCCCCGCTGGATACAAACACAAAACAACACAATTACTGGAGATCACGACTCAACTAAATTCATCACTTACGTCGCTTTCATTACACAGATGGCCAGGTGCTTATATCTCAAATATTTTGCTTGTTGGATCAAAACATTTCTGTAAAAGAATTCAACAACTTTCATATAGTCTGTTTAAACATTATATATATAACAATAATACTTCTTTTTTAAAATGTGCTGAAATATGTAATAAACCCAGACAAAAACGTTCAAAACACAGAATCAACCCCGTAAAGAAAGAGATGAATTCTGCAGAATCTGCAGCTGATCACGATGTCATCCTGCCGCACACTGCAGCGTCACAAACAATACGCTTTTGTGTCTTTGCTAAAAGATTAAACCTAGACATTTTTTAAAACCTGATGAGATTTAAAGATAAATTACTGTAATGCATCAAGAACATTTATAAATAATAATCAATTTACAATTATTATTTATTATATTCATCTTGCTTTTTTGCCATTATCAAATTGTAATCAGTAGGTTTACCTCTAATTTTACATTTACTTTTCCTCTCAAGCTTACATCCTAGATTTTAATGTTAGTAGAAATGTTGCTGTACTGTGATTGTGTGCTGTACTCACGGTTATAAGCGTTTACAAAGTGTGTCATCTCTGATGTGTCGTAAACCAGCTGAACCTTGTTAATCTTCCACACTTCACTTTCTTTACCATCACTGCCCATGATGCGGTTCTCCTACACACGCGCACACGCACAATTTTGATTAAATTATATCTATTTTTTTAAGGAGCTTCAGCTGTAACACTTTTGCACGCCTAACTGTATGCGTGTAAATATTTAGATCAAATCCATCAGAAATGTTTATCATAACTTCATTTACCTTCGAGAAGAAGATGCGGAATGTGAACGCACGATTAATCCACGAGATGTGCAGCTCAGATTCACGCGCGCCGCATTTTCCCGCGATCTCCGCGCCGCGCGGGATCGACAAAGACGTCTGCTCCGTTATTAACTACACACAATTTAAACAACACACACTCATTACAAACTATTACACACATTAACACATCATCTGATCCTTAAAGCTAAAGTTTAAATCAAGTAAAACTCACCACCTCACGCTAATAGATAAAAGTAAATCACCTGAATGTTTTATTATTATTATGCTACTTACAATAAAACCCATTGAACCGTTTAACATAAAAATGATGACAGTAATCTTACATCGATTCCATTAAGCGCGAGCACATCATACGGGATGAGGAATTTCACCGCAAACTCCGCCATCAGGCACGTGCTCCCGTTTTCTCGAACTACAAATATATCCCGATCGGGATTCGGTGACAGACCGGACAGATTCTCCACCTCAGCTTCAGCAGAGACTCGCGACAGAGCGCCTGCACACATTAAACAACAAATCAGCTGCGCAAAATACTTCTGCAGGAGTTTCTTTATTCATCTCATTTAATCTGGTAACGTAATGCTGAAAATAATGTCGCTCGTTTTATTCTCAGGTGTAAAACGTCTCAAAATAAGCTTTTGCTGAATGATCTGACTAATTCAATAAAAGATGAAAATCTATCGATCTGTAAAAATCACGAGAAGCAGAACTTACAGAGAAGACAGAAGAGAGACAGATGATGAAACTCCATCACAGCAGCAGAAAGACTCCGATCTGAAGAAAATCCCACTCAAAATCCGCGTGTGTGTGTGTGTGGATCACTTCCAGCAGATCTTCAGCAGAGCATCTCGGATGGCACAAACGCAGGTGCGCGTGATTTACGCGTCTCGATTCCCCTCAGCGCATTGCACGTGCTGCATATGTCTCACAGAAACACAGAAGTGCAGAGCTGCAGGTGCATTGCTGTACTCGTGATCAGACGCAACAGAAGTTGATCGGACAGTCTGATCCTGCAGTGCTGTTCGCGCATCTGTGGTCGCAGCTGCCTGCCTGCGGTTGTAATGCGTGAACCCCCCACCCATACGACAAAAGCCACGCAGATCGTCTTTATCTATGATCGTGTTTTAAAGTTACTAAACGGCATAAAATGCATTTAAATCATCTGTACAGAGGACACCACAGCAGCAATGATCATAGTAAGGTTTTTTTATTCATACATGATTATGTGTTGTAGTATTTGCATGTTGGTTTCAATGATCTTGTGCATTTTCATCTACAGCTTTTAAGAAAACAAACCAAATGTCTAAACTAGAAAAAACAACTAGCCGCAATGAAAAGTATGTAAAATGTCTCTATTTGTATTAATGTACCATAAAATATGAATATCATACAATAATAACATGATATATTGTAAAGGTTTGTGCGCTTGCGCTTTGGTACGCATCTCATCAGACTGCAGATCTCTCGTCCCGCCCTGCAGCACGTGGTCAGAAGTTTGACGCAGTTTTAATGTGAAAATCAAACTCGCACTTCACAGCACTGATGCTGTCTACGCTCGGTTTACTCGCGACTTGAGGGTGGTCGTTTGCGAGGGGAAAAGTCTCTGACCTCGGGATACCGCGTCCGGCACAAGCTCCCATCTGTGTTGCGTGAACCTCCTGGGACTCTTTGCTGATCTTTTTAAAGTCGGGAAAAGTAAATCTTCTCAACAGCTTACTACTGAGTGAAGTTACGGTGCTGGCGGTCTGAGTGAAATCTGCGGGCTGAAGGGTTTGAGCAGTTGCTGGGCTTTTCAACAGCGTTTTGCTTCTGCACAAAGACAACAGGCGCTCTGTGACCGGCGGAGCGAGAGTGCTGGTCGGTAAACTGCATCTCTTCTGATAGTAATTCTCATCAAACCGTCTGACGGGCAAATCAAAAGGCAATTTCTTAGCTTTCCAAATATTATCTCGTTCCTCTCTGCCACTTATAGGAGTCAACAAAATGCCAAGGGGACCTGATGGAGACACACCACTTCTCAAGGAAGTTTTGAAGGGTCTGGGTGAGTAAAAGACTGGGTTTCTGTGTTCTGGGCCTCTGAACAACAGCGGCAAAGGATCGATGGTGGACGTTTCTTCTCTTTGTTTGGGGATTGGAAAAAACCTTGGAGTATGTTTTGGGGTCACGAGGCCTTGCGATGATAATGACGGTAATAAAACATCGCTCTCCTTCTCATATTCCTCAATGGAGTCCATCGACTGGATTCGGTTTCGTAAAACGAGGGATCTTTTACGACCTAAACCGACAGGAAGTCGCGCCTCGTCTTCGGCTGAAGTTTCTCCTCGTGCAGTCGGCTGGATCTCTCTGTGGTGAAATTTTAAAGATTCGAAGAACTTCTCTTTATCGTCATGGATGTTCACAGTGGATAGTTGTTCATTCACGCCGTCATCACGAACCTTTCTGAAGTTACTTCCGAGAGCTCGTAAACATTCGGTGTGTCCGAGATACTTGGCCACTTCGACCGCAGAATTTCCTACTTTGTTTTGCCGGTCTACTTGGAGACCCAAACGTTTAAAGGCTCGTGTCAAAAACTCCACGATCGCGGAATGTCCAGCCGCGGCGGCGAACATGAGGGCCGTATTTCCCCAGCGGTCTGCCACCTCGGGGTCGGCATTGTTTTTCACCAGGATCTTCACAGCGTCCAGGTGTCCCATCTCACAGGCATAACTCAGCGCCGTACGGCCGCTCTCATCTGGGCAGTTCACGTTCGCGCCCCTCTGCAACAGAAGATCCATGAACTTGCTCCTCGCCTGCTGATCCTGAAGAAACACGGCAGATATGAGAGGCGTCTGCGTCCCTTCTGTCTTCGAGTCAATAATTTTTCCATCTAAAGCATCTAAAATAAACCTAGTGAGGTGGATCTTATCTTCAGAGATGGCATTTAGAAGGAATCTGGTGTTGGTTTTGGAGCCGCTCGTGTCCGAGGGTTTCATCGTGCCGATGATGTTTAAGACGAAGCTCTCACCAAAACGGATCTCTTTGGGTTTTATACACCGTGAAGCTTTGAAGTTACCACGACAACACGAATATCATTATCAAATTGTGTTGTGGGATAAGTGGATGGGCATTAATGATCTAATTATAATAAGGGTTTCGGAGAGCGCGTGGATTCAATGATGTGTGAATACATTTGACAATTACTGCATGTGATTATTGACTGGAAAACTGCTGTTCCTTTGTGTACCATCATTGGAAAAACAGGAAGCTTTAAGCAATTCAACACTGCGCTGACACACAACGAAGCATATTTATGTCTCCACGACAATAAACACTGCATAGCATTTTCCATGGAAGAGCTGTAAGAGATGATTTGTGTTTCACAGTGTTGTGTTGTGTTGCTTTGCCAGCGCCGAAGGGACCAGACATCACTTACAAAGACACAAACTGGTTCATAATTTAACACCTGGGATAGTTTATTGGTACACATACTATAAAACAGTATTAAAGTAGCTGAATAACAACTTTTTTTCTTTTGAGTATTCTGATTGCTAGAAGTTTGACAAATACAATAGAAATACAAAAGCACTGACAGCGGTCCACAGAGAAGCTACAGGAGCTTTGGAGACGAACCAACAGAATCGAATGACAGAGCAACAGAAAACATTCAGCTAGTGCAAAAAAGCTTCTAAGAAACCAAACGTAGACTAAAACTACTTACTAGATTTAATAATATATATATTTATATATGTATCTTTATATAAATAACCCCTTATTTTGGCATTTATCAGCATGTAAAATCATTTAAACATCTTACCTGACATAAAGTGGCACATTTGAAAGCGATGGTATATAAGTTTTAAAGCACTAGATATGTGGGTCACTTCTAAACATGGACATAAAGAAAATCAACAGATAAACGCAAAACAACCAATAGAAGCAGGTTTACATTCATCCCAAAACCTTCAGGATAACCTCATAAAAGCCCAATATACAACAAACTCTTTCTAAAACAAATATTTACTCTTATACGCAACTCCTCCAAATGAAAGCAAGTTGAGTGTCAATGCATAAATGGTTTGTGTTGTTCAGCGAATGCGATGACAACGCTCTCTCGTGTACATCATTAGACCTGAGCTAAAACTGGCCGTTCAGTCTTCAAACAGGTCCAATAGACAACCTTCTCAAAACCTAAAATTAACTGAAGCCTGCAGTCACTGACGGCAAACTTAAAACCAAACGTGAATAAAAACTGCCTGTGCGTCATGGCCGCATCTTAAAAACATAAATGATCTGATGATGATGACGATAAAACAGCAGTAAAAGAGGATTCATCTGTAATCTGGTTTCTGTACAGTATGGGGCGCTCTACATTCTTACTGTACAGAGAGAAAGACGCTACTGTAGTGCTTTGCTACATATTTTGACATCTTATCACATATAAAGTGCTCCGAAGTCAACTCGTGAGTAGCATTTCATTCACAGAAACTGTGCTGACACAAAACAAACTAAAACTTCTTTTACTCGGATTGGTCCATTTGCTGCTACTGTTACAAGCTCAGTCAGGAGAACCGAGGATGATGATGATGGTTTCTAAAAACACGCATGTGAGCTTCCATCCCACCGGGGACGCCTTCACGGGAGAACGGGGCCGGAGATGCGGCAGTCAAACCCGGAGAAAGCACTTTATAGCTGAGTGGGTGGAGCTACGGTCCGACCTGGAACGTGAGGATTGGCCGGACAGAGCTGCAGTAGCGTGGAGGGGTGGAGTTAGAGCTGAGGTAGGGTGAATGGGGCGGGGTCACAGGACTGCAGAGGTGGTGAAAGGGACACACAAAAGCAGATTTCGGGCGTAACAGCAGACGGGGGACGAGATCCGCGAGGAGATCTCAGTTGACTTTCGGAGGGTTTACACCACCGTGGCTGGTCTGCGGTCCATCTCCTCCTCCAGCTTCAGCATCTTCTGCATGTCTCTGGCCTGAAGACAAACATAATGAGATGAGCTCCACATTCATTCTGTATCAAGACACTCCTAATTCTAATTATGTGACATTCAGTGTAGTTGATGTAACATCTCAGTACATTTTAAATAATTGCAGATGTTTTTTAATGACATATTTATGTTCCCACGATCAAATTCCCAAAGAGCATTCAGGAGCCAGCAGTGTACAGCAGACCTGAACTCTTTATATGAGAATTGGGGGTAATAATTGTGTAATGAGGTGGTAATGCTAAGCTAGTATTTGTAGCACTACAGTATGATTCATTTCTGTTCTTAACCCGCTGGGCTTTTAAAATTAAAGTACTGAATGCATCCTTGTCGGGTAAACCATCCCAGAATGCATTCAAGAAAAGCAAAAAATGTGTCTAAGATGTCAACATCACATCAGGTTTGGAACGCAAAGTGAGAGCAAAGCATTGCGGGCCGTAAGTTAGTTTAACTTGATATGGATTAATGTGAACCCTACCTTCAGTCTGACTGTTGGCATGATGCGATTTCAAAAGCTGTTCAAAGAAAAGGCAAATCATATTTAAATGAAAATATGAGCGACAGAGGACAAAAGAAAACAGGAAAGAAAGCAATGAAGTGATGAGGAACGAGTGCAGCTGACATCAGACTTAAACTTTAACCTGCTCATTGAATTTCTCCAGTTTCTCCAGCTGATCTCTCTGAGTCTTCTGTTGTTGCTCTAATTCTTTCGCCTGTTTCATGGCCAACTGCGAAAAAACACACAGAAAACAACGAAATCCACTTTATAATGCATGAACTAACAATGAGAAATGTTTCTTTTACTTTCTTTCATCTACTTGCATGTAAGACAAATTGATAGTTGAATTGATTGTTCATTTTATACTGCCAAACATTACGTGCCGTTGAATGATTTCTTTCATTGATATTTTACATTTTTTGATGGACAAATTTCACACAAGTATTGAGAAAAGGTCATTCTTACATTGGTTTTAGTTCCACCTCAAAGTAAAACATCTAAAAAAAGCAAGATACAACAAACACTTTCAAATAATATTTCATAAACAACAAACCCTTTTTCTCTCTTCCAGAAACTTTTTGGTATTACTGCTGTTTAACTCTCGAACCCTCCTGCAAGAGATGAGAAAAGAGGTTTAATCTTTGTTGAATGATGATGATAATGATGATGATGAAGATGTTTCTTCTTCACCTCTCGCGCTCCGCCTTGTTTTTGATGCTCTTGTCCTGACTGATGGCTTTGCTGTTCTCCATGGACGTCTTGGCCTGGTTTGCCTTCATCTCTTTGCTTTGCCTGTTGTTCAGTCACAATAGAGATATTTTAAAAACACTAACCAGAGAATCATTCTAGCTCTTTACAGAAACACAGAAAACGCGTGAGGGTTTGCTGAAGCGTTTCATTGGTTCATCATCAAGGGTCAAGACACCCTTTCTCATGGAGATCCCACTACAAAACGCTGAGGGGGGGGGGGGTTATCTACATCATTAATAAAGACCCTTGAATTAAAAAAAAACACAAAGATGAGAGGCATCTCTCTAAAGATACACGACTCATACAACATTCATGCGTTTGTTTATAATGGCCTGCTCGTGTATCTGCAATGCTAATGAGAAGCAGTTCTGCCGGCGGTTATTAAACTAAAGACGAACAGAATACATTAATACCAATAATCAACACTGACTACAGTATATGTGCTTCACGTGTGTAAGCATTAGCAGGAGTTTGTTTTTCCGACTATTTAAAACAATATTGATCAGTCCAGAAGAGCTGTATTGTGAATGTGTTTGGACAGATGAAAGCATCACTTCACCTCTCATGAATGAGTTTTAGTTGCTGCGTCTGTTGCTCATGAACGCTGACCAGCAGCTTCTTCAAGAGCTCACACTGGTGCGTCACATGACCGTCTTTCATTTCCTGTTCCTCTGTACTGTGAGCGTTGATCATCTCTGACCACTCTTTAGTGTGCTGGGCCACAATCACTTTAACCTGCAGACGAGTAAACCAACTTAAATATACGTGTCAAACTATCAAATGGATGCTTTTTAACCATCGGGGCTTTTCAATGTACAAATGTCTTTCATATTTAGCCAATGAAATAAATACATATTCATATACAAACTTTCATAACTTTTATTCACTTGCATATTTTCCTGTTTTCTTTTTGTTTGGGAATCATCTCTTTTGATGAGATAGATTTTCATTCAAACCTTTTCTTTATGGTCTGTAGTGAGCGTCTCCACCTTTATTGCCGTCTCCTTCTTTAACTCTGAGCAGTTGTTTTCTCTAAAACAAAGAAAACAAACCTTATAATACTATATAACACATGTTGTCGTCACATACTTAAAGGAACCATCTGCTGCTGTCCAAAGGTTAAGAAGTTAGATATTTCTTTAAAATAAATACTGAATAGTTGTTGTATAGTAAAGATTATCCTGGACTCTGCTTCTACAAAATCTTCCGAGAAGAAAAACCCAGAAGAGAGGAATTGATGAATTTTGTGTCATATAAACGTACGCGCCTCTGTCCCCAGTGAGGGAAAACAATGCCAGGAGTATTTACAGTGGTTTTATATATGTTCCCATTTTAAAGTGAACTTTTCTATAAAATAATCATTATTCGTTCAACAGATGAACTGTGTCAATGTCAAAAGTTTGTTTTTTTTCATTTCCTTCATGTTTAATAACTTGTGTTTTGTTAGGTTTGACATTAGAGAACATAATTTCACAAATGATGAGATTTACCCTCTCTTTTTGATGGCTTTCTCCAGAAGTTTCTCCAGGTTATATTTCTCTTTATCATGCTGTGCCACCAGTTTGTCCACTTGAGTACAGTGAGATTTTTGCATGGCGTTGTGTTCCTGCAAGAAGAAGATGAACTTCATCAAGCAAGATCACGGGAGAAGAAATGGATCTCTAGACAAGACATTCACCTTAGTGTGACGTTTCTTTAATGTGTTGAGCTCCTTCTGTTGCTTCTTCATAAGTTTAATGAAGCTCTACGAACAGAGAGAGAGAGAACAACAAAGAGAGAACAGGAGATATGAACAGGTTCATATTTCGAATCCGAGTCCACTGATGCCGCGTGGAAATGCTGAGAGAAGACCCATGTAAGAGTTTTACCTTCATCTGCTTCAAATCTTCAATGTTCACGTGATTATCAACTGCAGAATGATCTGGAAACAGAACAAACAATCTTTGCTTGACTCTGAGTTTGTGTTGTACGTATGCACAAAACATAGAGAAGAAGATTTTGATGAAAGATTACAAAGACCACCAGACAGCAACATGCAAATCAAATGAGCTGATGAAGTCTCACCGCGTTTGGTCTCTGTGATGTTGTTCTGAGCGGCGTTCATCTCTGAGCTCGTCTGAGGTGTGACGTTGGTTTTGACCTTTTTATTGGACTTGATGCTTTCGTTGGGCACCTCTGCTATATCGCTCTAAACCAAAACCCACGACAGATGCACATCAATACAAGCACTGAACCCACAGAAGCACCAAACATTTTTGGGAAGTTATCAAACTATAAACGAACCGTTTCAATGCCAAGAGCTCGCATCTGATCGGCTCGCTTCTCAGCAATGGTGAGGAACTTCTTTGGATCAGAAAGGGCGTCAACGATAGCTGAAATATCAGATTCAGATCCGATCGTGACGCAATCACTCCTTTAATTCAGTTTTCTAGAAACTCAAATCTACTGAATATCACTTTAATCTTCCCAGGACAACAAGAAAATCCCATTTATAACTCATTACAACTAATGCCAATAGCATTCAATATGTCAATAACAGGACATCTTTGTTCTCTCTCTCAGCAGCAGCATTATATGAGTGTTTTCACTTCCTTATCTTTATAGTGGTGTATATACATACAATCATGTGTGTCCAAAGAACTTTTGAGACACTTTGATGTGTTTACAAAAACTATTTTAAGCACCTGGGCATTATCAGATCTTATTTCTGTAAACTCATGTTACATACAAATAAAAAGGAACTGAAATCAGTCAAATGTGTCAAAACTTTTCACTGTCAGTGTACTTTACATTAAAATGACAATAGTTGACATGAATGAAGTTTCTCAGTCTTAGGGCAGCAGCAGCGTGCTCATACATTAATGCTTAGACACTTTAAATCTGTTGGAGGTTATACATCATGACTGAAGCTGTGATGTAAACTCACCACCGAAGCCGTCTGGTACGTAAGTCTTGAGTACAATGTTGCAGAAAACGGTGGGAAGAGAAAGTGGCTTATTTCCTTCATTTCTCAGAGAAATGTGTCGATAACCCGCCTGAAGACCGTCCAGCGGCAGAATCCTTTGACCAATCAGCTTATTATTGTCATCGTATACGGCGATCCGCAACACGGCCAGGTCAGGTAAGATCACCTGTTCACAAAGACTTTCAGCTTTAACATCAGAGTATAAACTGTAGAGCTGGACATCACGACAAATTTAATCATGGAAAATCTATGAAATCTCTCAATCACAATTAATCAAAAACAATCACTGTGTGTGTGTGTGTGTGTGTGTGTGTGTGTGTTAGTGTGTGTTTGTGTATCTGTTAGTGTGTGTGTGTGTATGTGTTAGTGTGTGTTTGTGTATCTGTTACTGTGTGTGTGTGTATCTGTTAGTTTGTGTATATATGTGTTTGTGTGTGTATCTGTTAGTGTGTGTGTGTGTGTTAGTGTGTGTTTGTGTATCTTTTACTGTATGTGTGTATCTTTTACTGTGTGTGTGTGTGTGTGTGTGTGTGTGTGTGTGTGTGTGTGTGTGTGTGTGTTTGGCAGCACTGCAGTGTGGGTGATTTATGGTCGGTGTCACAGATCAGAGCCTCCAACATTCTGCTGCTTCAGCACAAGCACAAGTACTGCTCTCTCTCTCTCTCTCTCTCTCTCTCTCTCTCTCTCTCTCTCTCTTCCATCTCTCTCCTCCTTTATAATGTTGGATTAAAGGCTGATGAAACCTTCGTTCTGAAAGGGATGTTAAAGCTTTATTATCTGCACAGTATCTGCAGCCCACTAGATGCAATTCATAGTCGTCCAATAACAGCTGTTCCTGAAACGCTTCGATGGACAAAAACACAAGGAGCTGGATGAGGTCATCAAACACGCATCACGTCCCGCAGCTGCTGCAGCTCTTTCATAGCCCATCAGACTCTTGAAATGCGGTGAATATCTTGCTGATGTCAGCATCTAAGGACAACCTGATCGTGCTCGATAAGACCCGAGAGTTTGATGTCAGTTATTATTTCATGTCGTAACCCTTTTTATAAAAAGAGACGTGCACTAAACTAATGAAGCTCATGGGTGTAAGACAGAAGAACAGTAAGGCATTACGTATGTGTCAACCAACCAACCAGAGTTCAGTATCGCATCTGTGTGTCGTGACGAAATAACCTTTCAGTGGCACCAAAACTAAGTAAATCTGCAGATTAGGGTTTCCACTAAGGAAACATCTGACCTTTCTAAAGACGAAGGGCTCTTCGTTGTAATAGGGATTCAGGCCGTTGTTCATCACCATACGCGTCTTGAACTCTTTTCTGATGGTGTCTGTGGGCAAGCCGTACATGTCCACTTCCACGTACGTGCCGATCTTTTTATCCGATAAGAACTGGCCTGAGAACACCTGACAAACAACGGATGTAAAACAGTTCGATCAGTCACTGATTCCAGCAGAGAATATATTAAATATGATAAATGTGGTGTTATCGCTGTGGTCAACACAAACCTCCCCTCCTCCTCTTTTCTACAGTGAATAAGAACATATAGATATACAGTATATGTGCGTATATCACCTGTACGCTACAGGTCGCTGCTATGACCCCATCCACTGGCGTTTCAGAGAAAGGGTCAAACATTCGGTCGGCACGCCGCATAAAATCCGGTTTCAAAAGAAACCCGCAAGAGGAGAATCACATAACACTATATGAAGATTGTATCTATATCACTTTAGATGTATGTCCATAACATTCATTGAACTACATTATAAAGTATATAAAGGGATTCTGTACCCTACAGTCAGAAATATATTCTAGTCATTAAGAAATTGTATAACCACAAAAATGGCTCATAAAAATACATTAGTAGTGTCTGCTATCTGCCATTTTGCTTACAATATCCCCTCACATTATTTTAAATAAATCTCTTTGCCCATTAACTTTGTCCTGCAGGCAGACTTTGTTGATTAACAGAGTAGATTCATGATTTAAAATCTTTCAAAGTGAATGTGATATTGGCACGGGTGGGCGAGTAATCCAATGCAACTTTTTCCCTCCGGCAAAATTTTTACATGCAGATATTTAGCACATGCTTATCTGCGCTAATGTGGATAAAGCGCAAGCTGCGGCTATATAATGAGCACACACTCACCCGCACGACCCGTTGTACTCAAACTTCCCTTGATTTAGCTGCATGCCCAGATCTGAAACAGTGTAAAACAGAGTAAATATCTTCTACACTAAAGTCTGTCTGTGTGGTTTTAATAATCAAGTGATGATCAAACAATACCACGTGAGTGCCCTGCTCTGTGTGCTAAACATCTGCTGTAGCATGGGTTCATGTTTTTCTCTGACTGTACAATAATAAGGCTGTGGCTCTCAGGGCCTGAGGGGGGTTAGGGGGTGATTGTAGGGGCCGTGGCTCTCAGTGCCCATGGGAGGGTTGAGGAGGGTGTTTGTAGGGGCCGTGGCTCTCAGTGCCCATGGGGGGGGTTGAGGAAGGTGATTGTAGGGGCCATGGCTCTCAGGGCCCATGGGGGGGTTGTGGAGGGTGTTTGTAGGGGCTGTGGCTCTCAGGGCTCGTGGAGGGGTGATTGTAGGGGCCATGGCTCTCAGGGCCCATGGGGGGGTTGAGGAGGGTGTTTGTAGGGGCCGTGGCTCTCAGGGCTCGTGGAGGGGTGATTGTAGGGGCCATGGCTCTCAGGGCCCATGGGGGGGTTGAGGAGGGTGTTTGTAGGGGCCGTGGCTCTCAGGGCCCGTGGGGGGTTGAGGAGGGTGTTTGTAGGGGCCGTGGCTCTCAGGGCTCGTGGAGGGGTGATTGTAGGGGCCATGGCTCTCAGGGCCCATGGGGGGGCTGGGGGGTGATTGTAGGGGCAGTGGCATTTAGGGCCCGTGGAGGGTGATTGTAGGGGGCGTGGCTCTCAGGGCCATGGGGGAGTGATTGTAGGGGCTGTGGCTTTCAGGGCCCGTGGGGGGGTTGCGGGGGTGATTGAGGGGCCATTGCCCTCAGGGCCCGGGGCCCAAGCTGTACCTGGAGTCTGATAGTTCAGAGAAACCATCTGGCAGCCAGCATTCCAGAAGATCTGAGGCATGTAATTGCTGGAGTCCACACGGCCTCCTTTGGGGTAAATCCGGCTCATCTGTCGCTTGTTGTAGCTGCACGTCTGGGGTTGAGGATATAAACGGACAACGTAGTGGCTATTTTTAATTTACAACAGATGGAGATTGTTCGCAGATGAAAAGAGAAAAACATTTCAATGTTCATTCGTACATAGTGACACAATATGTTTAAAACATCATCAGGGACCTACAGTAAATTTGGTTGTACCTTAACTTTTCAAAATATGAGAAAACATGGATAAACTGCCAACTATTGGTCAAGTGTTAATAAATTAAAATATATAAACTATTTAGATTCACAAAAAAGACCATCATGTGTTGCTCATGGTGTGCTTGCCATTGTCTAGCAATATTATTAGTCATTTAGTTGTTGCAAAAAATGAAATGAGTTCAATATAAAAGCATTTTGATTTTAGAATTCAACAAAGTTCATAAGAATAGTGTGAAGAGCATGTCATTTCAAATGTCACAACATTAAATAATGTGTAGGTAATCTTATGTCTGTGTGAAAGGATACTTCACAAACTCAATGGCGTTTGTCTTCAGATAGCCTAACCCAACAGACTCATTGAACGAGGACATATTGTGATGGATGTTTCTTTCTAAACACAAAGCAAAATACATTTTTATCCTCATAATCAATCATGATGCATACCATCAAGCATTTGACATTATGTATATACTGTGTGTGTGTGTGTGTATATATTGTATATATATATATTTATACCACGGGTCTGTTGAATGCTGTATTCTGATTGGCTGAGAAATGTTCTATGGGTGTTGATTATTTTTCTGTAAACCGCACACCTACTTTTTCAAATGTCTTAAAAATAGGCACCAGAGCAATGTTTGTGGTAACCGTGGTATAAGCGGAATAATTGACTCCGGTCCTTTGAATTATTTGAAAATAATGCACACCTCCGCTTCGCGTCGTGCCGCATTACCACCTTGGTGTGCATTATTTTCTTATAATTCAATGGCCTGTCGTCAATTATTCCTTACATATATATATACACACACACACACACAAACATACAGTCAAACCTCATATGTATATTTACCTTTGAATTTATTACTTTACCTTAAGCCAATTTCTATTCTACAGACAGAAGCTTTAAAATAGTTATGCATGAGACGTTGATTGATTGAATGAATGACCATCACAAGAAAACAAATGAATGATGTAACACATGTTTGTGAAATTATTTATAACTGTCACAGCATCACAGTTATGCATTCATTGGAGTTTTACACTGGTATCCAATCAGAAGTTTAAATCTAATGTTTGTAAGCCCAGCCCATCTGATTTAAACTGACCCTCTGCAACCTCAAATCCCTGGAACTTCACCGGCTGGGCATAGTTCACCATGGCAGACAGGTGCGGATGGATGTTGGTCGTAGCTCCTTCATACTTGTAGGAGGCGATCAGCTGCTGTTCTGCATCTGTGTCTTCTGCTGATTCTCCACCCTGATAAAAGAACAAACACTTCACATTTATCTATTTAGCACATACCAAAAACAAAACAATTGAAGAAACAAATTAAAATGAAGATAAATATAAATTAAAAACCTATAAATGCTAGTAACAAAAGATAATAATATCAATATGAGCCAAATGATATCATGGGCGGAGTGGCAATCGGGATAGTCGGGACTTTTCCCAGTGGGCTGGTAGTGTTTTTAGGACGCGAGGGCCGGTCTGATAATAGTTACATTGCGAGTTATAGGCCTGATGTGCGGCCGCTTCCCGCATGTCAAACTGTTCAGCCTCTCTGCTCAACACAGTAGGCTGTGAAAGTGCCGATATAACTAACCCTAACCCTAATTCTGCGTATAAAATGATAGTGTGATTGACACTTTCTGCGCATAAACAATATAATAAAGCATCCTTTTCTTAACAAGTGTGGATTAAGGATGGTAAAATCTCTAGCCTGGTGGACAGGACATGAATGGATCAAATCAGCAGATTTGCAAAGGTTTATTTATCTCCACATATATCATAAATAAAAATGAGCAGGGAAACATTGCAGTATGCCACATTATATAGCCTATTTCTTAACAAATATCCTCACAACATTATTACTTCTCAAAACATTGACAAAAATTATTTTCAAAGGAACTGTATTCTTACAGTTATTCAAAGATGCACACATTATTCCGCATATTGAATATTAGACGAGAGTATTCATATAACTGCAATGAACCTCTCATATGGCAATAAATATTCACACATAACTTAACATAACAGCATAATGAAATTATAAACAAACAAGGAAGCAGGATTGACATGTAAATTATATTATTATTACCGGAAAAACAGCAATATTACAGAAATAATATTAAATTATATTAAACTAAAACTCTGAGGTAAATGCGCCAGTGGAAAAAACATTATCTCTCAAAACTTTATATGACAAAAATTATATTTAAAGGAAATGTATTCTACAGTTATTCAAAGATGCACAACATTATTCCATATATTATTTCCTCTTTATGAGCATGTTCGTCTCTGGCCTCGCTCTGTCATGTAATAGCTGTTTCACAGGTGGGCATCCCCGTCTTTCAAACAGGTAATCTCCAGTAATTCCCACTGACCTGACTGACCCCCACTGACCTGACTGATCTCCACTGATCCCCACTCACCTGCATTAGCGATTTTAGTGACTGGATGGCACATAACTTTCTTAAGCTCAACTCCAATAAGACAGAGATAATTATTATTGAACCGAATTGCTACAAACATAATATGTCAGATTACAAGTTGCACAAAGATGGCTGCACTGTGGTGCCAACCTCCACGGTTAGGAACTTAGGTGTGATGTTCGACAGCAACTTATCCTTCGATAGTCATATCGCCAATGTCTGCCGCACAGGATTCTTCCATCTTAGAAATATCTCAAAAATACGCCATATGTTGTCTGCATCAGATGCAGAGAAGCTTATCCACGCTTTTATGACCTCTAGAATAGACTATTGTAACTCGTTACTCGGGGGATGCCACTCAAATCAGGTAAACAAGCTACAGCTGGTTCAAAACACTTCTACAAGGGTGCTTACTCGTTCTAAGAAGTATGACCACATAAGCCCAATTCTGGCATCTTTACACTGACTACCAGTTAAATATCGCATACAATTTAAAATATCACTAATCACCTACAAAGCCTAAAATACCCTAGCACCCTCATATCTTAGAGAATTACTATCAGAATACAATCCATCACGCACACTATGGTCGCAAAATTCTGGTCACTTGATTATCCCTAGAATATCAAAAGTGTCTAAAGGTGGAAGATCCTTCACCTACTTAGCCCCTAAGCTCTGGAATGATTTACCAACCGATGTCCAAGCATCAGACACAGTCGATAACCTTAAATCTAAACTTAAAACTTTTCTCTTAAACAAAGCATTCACATGATTTGTCCAGTAAAGGTACTTAACTCGCAACAGTTTTTTTTTTTCGGAACAAAGCCCTCACGGTCATAACACAGACCAACCTAATAAATAAATAAATTAAAACCTTATCAGCATGAACACTTCAAAATGAATTGCGGTAAATAGTTTGCCACCGTTTGCCACTGAACCTGCATTAACGACGACAGTGGGGCTTCTGGCCTTAGTCAAATGGGTCGACATGTTTCATTTTCTTTTAACGATCGGATGTTGACCCATAGTTACCATAGATACCTTCGCATTGGGCACCCAGTTTGCTAAATCCTAAACTGTTGGTAACATACTTAAGCCGCAATAGTTAGCCTGTCTGGAACCAAGCTGATTTAAACCACATCACTGTGTGACACTTGCATTACATGTGAACGGCCCCTACGCTAATAGGATTTTATTTCTCTCTCCCTGTCTCGTCCTTGACCCCGACAATGAGACAAACAGATCAAGTCCCAGTAAATGTGAAAGTCGGCACACCTCTGATCTACTGGCCGTCCTTCAACGTGATGCTCAGCTGATGCCTGAACAACAACCACCGGCAGTCCAACGACCACCGGCAGAACCCACTTAGTCTCCGCTTAATTTCCTTATCTGTTTACATGTGTGTGTATATATATATATATATCTCCCAAGGGTTTTCCCTCCTAGGACTTTTTTATTTTCCCGGCTAAAAAGTCTGGGGTTTTTCAACCCGGGGAGGCAGCCTTCTTGGGCTTAACTTAGCACCCTCTTCTATACGTTACATTAGTAATACGCTCACTTATAATGTTGATTCATAGCCACAGCAACTTTAGCTGCTTATGCTACTATGTATTATGTTGTGCTATCTGTCGATTTTCTGCGCTTTTCACTGCTCCTATTAATGTAAAGCTGCTTTGAAACAATTACCAACTGATCTTCAGTGATCCCCACTGACCCTGACTGATCTCCAGTGATCCCCACTGACCATGACTGATCTCCAGTGATCCCCACTGACCTGAGTGATCTCCAGTGACCCTGACTAATCTTCACTGACCTGACTGATCTCCAGTGATCCCCACTGACCCTGACTGATCTCCAGTGATCCCCACTGACCTGACTGATCTCCAGTAGGGCTGTCACTTTTCGTTCGAAAATCGATTGCACAATCGATCGGACCAACCAAAAAACGTTTCGAAAACGAAAATAGGCAATCGATTTTAACCAAATATGTACACTATTAATTTTAAAAGAATTAAACAGTTAAAATATAGATGTAACAAAACTCACAAACAAGCAGAAAAAGAAAATAAAGAATTCCGAAAGTGCAGTAGGTGTGCGAAAGCTAGACAGAAAATACCCAGAAATTTTACGCACCTATAGTTTCACGCTTTCAATCGCTGCATCTAGTGTTTTGCAAAGAAAATGGAGGACAACGTCAATAAACCTGTGCAACACGAGACAACGTCGAAATTGTGACCTTACAGGAGATGATGAGTTATGACAAGGAGCCACCCTTGCGAGCTGACAGCGACCCGCTTTTGAGATGGAAGATTGGCAGTACGAAATACGCAGCTGGGAACGAAGTACCCGAGTTTCCCTGGGACATCAGTGCGGTCGGAGTGCGTCTTCCCAACAGATGGACATATAGTGAATGAAAAGCGCTCTGCTCTTGACTAGGAATGGGCCGGTATAAGATTCTGGCGGTATGATAACCTTTAGCAAAAATACCACGGTTTCACGGTGTTGCGGTATTGCCATTGCAACACTAAAATGTGTTACTTTCAAATGCTGGGTAAAAATAAAGCCTTTAAATTATAATATGCTTTCAAAAAATATATAGTATTTTCGTAATGTATATTAAATGTAAACATCAAATCAATCACATGACTTAATGATTTAATGAATTTTGTATAAACACAGCTCATACCTTGGAGACGGTATCACAGAACATTTTAGTGGTTTTGAAACCTTGACTGTTTAAAACCTCGGTATACCTTGAAACCGGTTATCGGCCCATGCCTACTCTTGACCGCTAAAATGTTGATCGACTTGTTTTCATGACCAATAATTTGTAATGGCCCTAGTCTTTTGCGCATTTCATTATGCCTGCCTAGTGCCACCTAAGTGTCGGTTACGTTTAATAAAAAAAATACACAGCATGTTCTCAACTTCAAGTAAGTCTATTTAAAGTTTCATTTTTGAACAGTTGTTTGAAATGGATCGAATCATTATTTAAAATAATTTTTGAATTGCCTAAATCATAAAAGCAGCCGGTTGAACCTGCAGTAATGTTTTTCATTTATGGCAGCAGTCCACTCTGCATATTTTTTTAGAGAATGTTGCACTACTGTTGCTGTTTTTTATTCTGCACGAAACTTAATGACAATGAATAAGAAATATTGCTGACTAGTGCGTTTCAGGCGCTCTCTTTACATTTGTCTGTTATTTGGTGTTAAATGGAAACGTCTTTTTTAGACATGGAAAATCGATTTTACAATCGATTTAATGAACACTTATATATTAAAAATCGAAAATGATTTTTTCACAAAAGTGACAGCCCTAATCTCCAGTGACCCTGACTAATCTTTACTGACCTGACTGATCTCCAGTGATCCCCACTGACCTGACTGATCTCCAGTGATCCTCACTGACCTGACTGATCTCCAGTGATCCTCACTGACCCTGACTGATCCCCACTGACCCTAGTGATCCCCACTGACCTGAGTGATCCCCACTGACCCTAGTGATCCCCACTGAGCCTGACTAATCTTCACTGACCTGACTGACCTCCAGTGATCCCCACTGACCCTGACTAATCTTCACTGACCTGACGGATCTCCAGTGATCCCCACTGACCTAACTGATCTTCAGTGATCTCCACTGACCCTGACTTATCGTCACTGACCTGACTGACCTCCAGTGATCCCCACTGACCCTGACTAATCTTCACTGACCTGACTGATCTCCAGTGATCCCCACTGACCTAACTGATCTTCAGTGATCCCCACTGACCTGACTTATCTCCATCCACTTAAGATGAATCATATGGGAACAGAAACATCAATTTACATAGACAGAACAAGCATCAAACCTTCTTTTTGTTATCAAGATCAGACACTTCAGAAACATCCGTTGCATCTGTAACTTCTGAAATCTCTGTCATATCATCTTCTTGAATCTAGAAGACAAAAATGACGTTAAGAGCAGAAACCAAAATGCATCCAACATCCAACAGCTTCCTGTGACCCACCTTCTTCTTGAGACTGTTGTTTGTGTTCTGCTCACTAGGATCTACTGAGATCAATAGATTGTTAGTGGTCTTCAACTCTGAGTTCAACTCTTTACCGTCCACCACTGCAGACAGACATAAAGAGACACACTTATCTTCTGCTCTTGAGATAAGAAGTGATGATAAATAAAAGCAGAAACTATAGCCTATGGAAATCTCAAGCCATGCTGACTGAGGCGCATTAATAATCACTCTTCACATACAGTACGATTCATTATATTATGAATAAAAACAATTTCCCCTTCGGATTGTTTCAAAAAAACATTTTACTTTTACCATCAATATCAACAATCAAAGTTTAATAGCTATTGTCAGTTGTATAGCCCCGTAAAAACATGAGAGCATTTAGCAGTAGAAACCCCTACTGTGACCAACAGTGCAGCAATGTGGAGACTGCAGTGTATGTGTGTGTGTGTGTGTGCGTATGCGCATGTATGTGCTCACCGCTTTCTAGGTCTTCATCATTGTCATCTTCTCCAGCCTGTATGCTCATCTCTCCAGCTTCCATGTGCTTCTTAAATGATTCCAGCTGCTCTGTAAATAAACAAACCATTTATTACATTCATATCAAAGTCAAGTCAGCTCATGAGATTCTCATTATAATTTTAAATGTTACTTTAAGTTTGAAGGATAATATACAGTTTAAATAAACAGTTAGGAATCCACACACTTTGCTCCACTTCAGGTTTTAAGCGCTTGTTTTTGATGAGGATTTTGTGCTTGAGGTCGTTTGGGGATGGTAAAGGCTGTCCAGCTTCTAGCTGAAAATACACAAGATTTAAATAAACACAGATTCACTGCTTCATAGTCAAACGACACAGATACACAGAATCAGGATGGTGTGCTCTCAGTAGACTACATTGGCACTTTGGGTCACATTTTCCGTGGAAGCTAAAGCAGGTCTCGGCTGGATTTGTGTGCGAGGGAATAGAAGGTCACGTACTGGGAAACCCTCCAGTGGCTGTTTGAGTAGCAGGTCTCCAAAGATCTCTTCGCAATATTTCGCCATCTTATACTGCTGCGTTTTACTGAAACACAAACACACACACACACACACAAAAATTCATCAAGACGACACAGAAAATGCGTCATATCACCACTCAATGTAGATGCTTTTAAATGAGACAGTGTTTTACTGCAGTGGTTCTCAAAGGAGAGAATTACAGGATATTGGGATGTTACAAATGCTGTTTCTTTTATGGCTTGAATTACATCCTGGTAAACAAACAAAAAAATCCAATTGAATGTCAGAGATTTTAATGAAAGAGATTAGAGGTAGACGGTTTGACCAGCGACTGAAGTGGGAAAAAGTGCCGGTGTCCTGACATTTTATCTAACCCTCAGACTGCCCTAGGTTTAGGTGGTAGGTATATTTTTAAATATATTTTTTGCTGAATGGGTCATCTGAATGATGCGTCTTATTTGATAACTTTAAGTTTCCATGTTGCCAGATATTAGTAGGAAAAACAAGCAAAAATAATTGGCCTTAAAAAACAAAGTTCGTCCAAACATTGTATTTCAGAAATAAATCAGAGAAATCGCTAATACTAACCTACACCTAACAATCACTTTATAGATAATGTCAAAGTGTCACATTAATTGCTAAAACACTACGTCTAAAGAGGATTTTTAACAATAGGATCTGGCAACACTGCAAATTCTGTACCCGTGCTGTCGTCAATCTTCGTCATTTTACACTAAACTATACAGTAAACTGTTCAAACTTAATTATATATGCGGATTCGTTTTGAAAGACTAATTAGTCATTCAGAGAACTTCAAACTTTATTTTTTTATATGAAAAAATTACCAAGGTCCGGACCTCTGTGACCTCATAGCTGGCTACGGCCATGACCACTATATATATAATCGCGATGTCAGCCTGTGCGATTATATGACAGCAAAATGTTGCAATTATATTAAATAAATAAATGTGTGGACTTGTTAACACAAACTTTCTGATAACAGTTTGATGATTTTCCTTGCTGTTTAAAAAAAGAAAAACGAAAAAAAAAGCAGTGCATGTGTGGCATGCATGTGTGTGGCATGCATCGTCACATGTATGTGCGCAGCGCGGAAATACCAGAGCAAAGATGGATGCAGAGGAGATTGACAGTGATCTGGTAGCTAAAAAAAACTCTACGTCTGTTGTATGGCGGTATTTTGGATTTAGGATTACTGACACTGAGCAGTTGCTACATCACATGGCAATACGAAAACATTTCTAGTTTTACAAATACACATTTTAGCATTATGACTAAACCGTGTCTGGATTTTCCTTAAAACCCATCAAGTTGACTCATGATACCATTTATTATAATCGTAACCGCACATCGCAATATAAGCATAAATAACTGCAATGGGAAAAATTACCCAAATCGTGCAGCACTAATATATATATATATATATATAAATAAAATAAGTAGAAGTCACTCTTGTTTAAGTTTCTTAAACAGATCAATCGATTTACTTCATAAGATGTCAATATATCATCAGAAGCAGCGAGGATTAATATCTGCTTTTGTTAGTCTCAGGAGTAATGGTGGCACCTGACGACATTGTATGACCATCACTGTCCACTAGAAACATTCTCTACTGTTTCATTGAACATCTACATCTATGAAGATCATAAGCCCGAGTACATTTACAACAAATACTTTGGTGAACTAAACTTCAATATTACGCTATAGCTATTACAATACTGATGCAAAAAAATGACATCTTTTCATGTTTTTTTTCTTATTGTACTTGATAGACACAAACCAAAAGAGATTAAAGTTTTATGTTTTTGCTACAAAAAATACAATCTACAAAACTGTTAAATATGATCAATAATAAATTCATTTTAAATCTGCAGAACAGTCACATGATGTAGAAACAATGATTTCGTTTGATCCCACCTTAAACAGAATATCAGTGCACATGGCCTTTCCGTGAGTTATGATTGGTTCCTGATCTTCACCTTTACCATCCCAGCAGTCCAACTCAACGCACCTGAAACAAACACCATCCGTCGTGATTCTTTAACTGATCTGCATTCAGTACGTTAATAAAACACAATACTGAAAAGTTTTCTGGCAATCTTGCGATATTTGTTTTGACTGTTATTCGATTAAATCCTCGCTCTGAGTTGACATGAATTTAATGTCTGGATGTTCTTGCTCAAGAATTATAGCGTTTCTATTGCAAAAAAGTGGACAAAAATTGAAGATCAAGTGGATTTAAAGACGTACATTTCTGATTGAAACGCCTACTTGTCTGTATCCAATCAATTCACAGTAGAAAACACAAGCCACACCCACCGGTCGTTTGGAAACCATCGACTGTAAAAAAAAATTGAACGTAGTGTCCGTGACATCACCCGTAGGGTTGTGAAGTGCATTTTAAAAGCCCAAAGCTGGTGGAGCCTGCTGTCGCCATCACTCGCGGAAAACCGAAAATTAGCAAAGAGGTGGGATGTGGGTGGAGCTGAGGTGCCTGGTTGCTGAAACCACACCCACCCAGCTCAACAGTAGTGAAGGCAGCGGCAGTTTACCTGTCACTCAAGTGGCCACGCCCTTAATTATACATAACTTTAGGCTTAATATTATTGAAAAGGATGAAATATTCACCACCCCTCACAGTTGTCATGAATCAGCTTTACAGACCAACAAAAACACTTTCTGCATCAGACTGTAAATATATTTATTAACATTGGGGTCTCTAGCGGCCGGTCGATGAATTGCAGTTGAAGTCACACTTCTGTGTTGGATTCATCAGAGACCGAATGGTTGCCTCTTGTTGGAAACGAGGCATTACAAAAATATCAGATTACTTGATCATCATCGATTACCAGAATATTGGTTAATGAAAGCCATAGATAAGTTAAAACATCTTTAAAAATTCAGACGATTAACAGACACAAGAAGAAGATCTTCCATTGCTATTTTTAAAAACACGTGTAAAAATCTTGTGTGATGACAAGATAAAAACACAGAAACACACCTGCAGCCAGACAGCAACACCTGTCGGTACATCTCAACAGAAGATTTGCCACCGAACTGCCGGCCGTTCAGATAAGTGTTGTGTGAGGAGCTGATGAAATAATGAGCCAGAGGATGATCCATCTCCTGACACAGATCCAGACGATCCAGAAACACGGGAGCGTTCTCATCGGACATCAGGTACCGACAGAACCCATCACAAGACATGTGACCTAAAGTACACACATGATGGGAAGCTTATGCACCATTACTGCAAGATCAGAGTTATTTTAGCAGAAATGTTTTATCTCAGATGACGTAAACACTTTCATTTATGTTTCACATTTCATCATAATCATCAGTCTGCATGGGCTCTTCCCAAGAACATCTTTCAATCTCTCTCACTCTATTTTGCAAGATGTAAACACGACTGGTCCAGAAGCACTTCTTGTTGTTTTTAAGTTCACATTTTAATTCAGTTCTAAATTTTCTGTTGGTTGAATTTGTTCTAATATGAATTAATATAAACAGGAGAAAGTGCTTCTGGACCAGTGTTGTTTACATCTTGCAAAATGGTCTATAATAAAGGACCTAAAAAAACAAACAACTGGCACATTTATTTCAAGACAGACATCTTTTATCTGGGAGAGACAAAAAAAAATCAAGATGAGGTGTGAACCTGGCTATACCCCTAAACTTGCCCACATAAAATCATTTTGGATTTCTATTGCAACACTAAAAATGTAAGAATACTGTAATATTGTGCACTGTTAATAAAGTAAAGCATTGTGTTAGGGTTCCTCTACAGCAGGGCTATTCAAATCTGACCCTGGAGGGCTGAGCACTGAATAGTTTAGCTCCAACCCTGATCAGACACACCGGAGCAAGCTAATCAAGGTCTTCATGATCACTAGACAATCACAAGTGGTTAAGTTTGATCAGGGTTGGAGCTAAACTCTGTAGTGCTCGACCCTCCAGGGTAAGATTTGACTCTACAGTGAAGAACTGTCAGCAGATGAGTGTAACTACAGTGAGTCACCACTAGAGGTCAGCAGGTGATCATGATTCAGTTAACATTCATTCACTCACACCTTTCTTTTTAAAGTCTCCATCTCTCTCGTAGGTCTCAATGATCTGCATGACTCGTTTGGGGTCATAGAATGGAAAGAGGATCTCATTGAGTCGAGGATCTCGCTGATTCTACGAAGAAAATCAAACAGCCAGCATGAGATGAGAACAGAGACAAATCCAAAACATCTTTAACAACTACCACTAACCCACACTTGTATATTAAACCAAACCACAAAGTTTTTAGCCAGACGTAACACCGACCAACAGTTTCAGAAATCCCCGTTTTATAAATACACACAACATCTGACAGATTATAATGAAATACATCAACAGTTAATAACCTGATTAAGTGACCCAACGAATCCATCAGTTGTTAATTACAATGAATGAGTGACTGAGTTTTCATGCATTACAGGAAATAAAAACACTACTAGGAACAAATATAGCAGTAATACTAGTGCATAACTTTAAAGTTAGTGTAACTAAAATACCCAACAATCCAAAAGACACAAACAACAGAGACACATCACCACTGACAGACAGACAGACAGACAGAAGGACGGCGGCGCTGTAGCCATGGTAACCTAACGGAGGACATGGATTGGCTGATAGTGTGGAGCATGCACATGGAAATAAGGGAAAAGTTAATAATGATAAAAAGCTTACTTCATTTAGAAAGCTGACTAACTGCTCTACGGTTAAATAATCACTTTTGTCCCCATTGCTGCAAAGAGATTCATCAGAAAAGGTTGAATTACATCAAAACGATGAAGGCAGAAAGAGAATTAGACATCACAAAGCATTTCTGAATCACCGTCTCAGGCTTTTATCCTTCCAAAACACTACGTACAAACCAAACTGTTAGTTATAATAGTATAGGTTAATCTTCAACTGCTAAAGCTGGTTAGAGTTTTATATAGGCTACTGTATGTAGGCCTAGTTAGTAGTGCCACACATTCCAAATACGTTAATGCAATCTATTTACAGATATCATTTCATCAACAAAACCTTCATGTGATTAAAAACCAGTAAAAATTATGACAAAACCGCAACCCCACAGCTCTCTTCTCTGTGCTTATATTGATTTCTTGTGTTTCATAAGACGTACATCTTCTTAAAAAGCTCCTCGATGTCTGTGCGAGGGCAGATTTTCTGAGTGAGGGCGTAGAAGACATCAAACGTGAAGACTGAATGCTCAATTTCATCATTCTGCAAAGCAACAACAAAAAAAAACTAATCAGCAGATTAACAATAACAACAACAGCTGAAGTTAATGTAAAAAAAAAACATTTCTTAACCTAAACCATGTCTGGGAAAACGCCCCAACGTGTGCCAACAACACATTCATAAATATATACCAACTGACAACATTCAGCACGTACAGTACAGCATTTATTTATCTTTATCGATGTTTGTTAATACAAATGTAATTGTTTAACGTTTATGTGCATGTACTTACGTTATCAGATACGTTTAATTTTTCACATGTATTAGCACAATCGCTATTTTCAACCCAGCGTTGGGTCAAAAAAGAGACGAGCCCCTTGGGATGTAATGTAATCTACTGTATGCTGGGCTGTTTTAACCCATTGTTGGGTCAAATATAAACGTGGCCCTTTTTGACCCAAGCATTTTTTAAAGTGTGTTGAAATTAACTTTTATAGTTAACTAATGTAAACAAATTGTAAAGAATTACTATTTTTATTCACATTTACAAAATGTACACATTTTCATCTCTATTTTGTAGTATTACAGTAGCACTAATAATTTGGATAAAAGTGTTGCTGTAAATGGGTTTCGGCACACATGCAAACAGGACTATGAACTGAGAGTCTGAAATCTCAATCACTGTTATGTTTTAATATAAAAAAATATAAAAGAACTGAATTGTAGGTCTAAATCGAGCCCTCGTCTCACCTTTCCACTGGGCAAGCCGAGCTCCTTGAGAGCCTGAAATATTCCTTTCTCAGTTTTCCCCGAGCCGAATGTCCTTGTGATTCTGTAAAAGAGGAGATAGAATTCATCCCAAAATCCATCACCGCCGATCCACCGAAGAGTGAACATCACTTACCCTCGGACGGGGATTTTTCCATTGATGTTTGTTAAGAAGGACAGTTTCATCCAACTAAACATGAAGACAGACACAAAAACAGGTTCTCCAAAGAATCTTTGTATTGAATCTTATTTTATTACACAATAAAACTTAAAAACCTAAATATTCATATTAGTCTATTATTGTATGAAGAAACAGAAAAACAATTTCCTTTGGTTACTTTAAACTTCTTGGAAGACACAGACAGACTAAAAATATATGAGGAGCTCAGATGCAAAAGCCACTAAGCGCCATCTCAATCAAAAATGTGTTAATGATATTAACCGAATGCTCTCGGCACGTATTAAACCTTCATCAAATACTTTCGCTTTAAATCTGCTTAAAGGGCACCTATTTCATTGCTAAAAATACAATGTGTCTGCGTGGTTTATGGTTAAAAAAACACATTTTCCCACATACCGTACATTTTTGTAGCTCCAGATTTCCCTCTCTTTCTGAAACGCAGGGATTTGAAAAGCTCTGTGTCCCTGATTGGCCAGCTAATCTGTACGTTGTGATTGGTCTGAATACCTCTGACGCTCCTTACCATGTTTGAAAGATTGGATTGCTAACAGGAGTTAACTTACAGGCTGTGAGTCAAAGCGGGAGGGATTTATGATAATGTCGGTCTTTACTACATCACCAATCTCAGGAAGTAAACTGTTGCCTACACTCTCAGAAATAAAGGTACAAAAGTTGTCACTGGGACAGTACCCTTTCAAACAGGTACACATTTGTACCCAAAGAGTGCATATTAGTACTTTGAACTGCCAAAATGTACCTTTAAAGGTACATACTTGTACCTAAATGGTACATATTAGGACCTTTTTTAAAGGGTACTGCCCCAGTGACGGCTTCGTACCTTTATTTTTGACAGTGTACAATCCGTGTGTTTGTTGTAGTCCAAGAAAAGAGATTCACTTTGAAAACGATAACTCACATCATCGTTTATTTTGGTGTTTGTACCTTTTGCATATCGTTAACATGAACTTATACATACTTACACACCAAAAGATATGTAAAATCATGAATCAGACAATAAGTGCTCTTTAATCTTGGCCTCAGGTCATTCAGAAATACAGATTTATTAGCAGCATCCATTAACAGTCTGATATAAAACGCTGATTTACAAGAAAACATTTCAGACGCACTTTTTCATCTGAGCTCTGAAGATCTTTAATCATCACTGATTTCTCATTTTTACTGTTATGTAAGTAATGCTATAAAATGTTAAATGCTGTAATACTCTAAGACTGTATTAAACACAACAAAGATTTAAACAAGTCCACTTCTGTAAAGACTTTTAATGTAGAGTTTGTGTCAGATGGACTCACTGTTTCTTCAGACAGGTCATTGGACAAACATTATTCGCCTTGAAGTTGTGAATGACTGATTTTAAACCTTCCATCCATTTCTGTAAATAAAAAAAACAGCAGACAAGTTTGAGAGTTTAAATAAACTCCACATCAATATTCACCTTTTGAGCTTTACACAATAAAAAAAACATGTGGCTTTGAAACAATGGGCAGCAAATTAAAATGACAACAATGAAAACACGGCTGAACTTTAAGAGCCATCACTAAACCTGATGTCTGTATAATCCTGTCTTACATCTTAAAGCTTTAAAAACCACCTTCAAATTAAATAATATCTATCAAATATATGACATTAATTAAAAGCTCCACAGGTAAAATACTTGGAAAAAAGATCCGATGTAATTGATGAGAAAACAGGACATGAACACACAAATAAATTATCCATCCGCCAAATTGGTTTAAAAGCGTTACTGTCTATTCTTTACATAGATGTGTGTGTGTGTGTGTGTGATCTCAAAGGTTCACCTTTAATTAAAATATTGATTAACACTGTTTAAATGTGTTAAAAAAACAGGTTCTGGTTTTCTTTAAGAAGGGCATGAGTTTCATCTAAACCACTCGAGCGTTGACCAGGTGAAACAGAGGATGCCACGATGACGGTTACCTTGGCAGTTTCCGGGCTATCCGTCAGCATGTACATGAAGCTGAGATTAACCAGGTCCGGTCCGCTGCACACGCAGATGATGCGACCGTCGAGATCCACCTCGTTCTTCCCTGCGGCCTCCAGAGATGCCAGAATCTTTGAGTCCTTCAGAGACCAAATGATAGAAATCGCACTGAATGTCCACTGAAACTGCAGTCAAACCCTTTAACTTACTGCAATAAACCAATCTGAATGTTGTGATAGTTGTAACGTGATTATTATTGGCCTGTTTCTTATGTGAATGAGTCTTACGTGTACTGGCAAGCAGTTTTACATCATGTGCCACACATTTAAAGAAGCCTGTCTGTACGTTGAGTTTTTTCCTCGCTAATATCATTATATTGACACTTTCAGTTTAACCTATTGATAAACATTCAACATTTTCTCATGAGAGATCATTCAAAGAAAAAAAACACAAGCCACATCTGTGTCAATTTCCCAATTAAACTGATCGAAAGGGAAGATACATTTATTCTTAAATAAAAGTGATGCATGTATGATGCATGTGAAAAATTTATTTGTCACCTAAAACAAAACGCTTCATATCTGCACTGGATTATTTACAGTGAACTGTGATTCATTAAATTGAGACGTGAAAAGATATTTTAACAGACAGCATCTTTTCATCATGTAAGGACGACAGCTTGTGTTTATGTTCAGAAAACATTTCTTAGGCCAAACAGACGGTTGACAGTGTACACAGAAAACCTCCCGCTTGGCAAACAGACCCAAAACCATATTAAGATCAGTTCCTGAAAGATGCCCAACCTCCACAAATACACATAGGTGCCTAATAATCACACGCGCACACACGCACGCACACAAGCACACACACACGCACGCAGTCTGGGAGTTTTAGTTGCTATATAAAATGACACAGAAACACAAACATTATAATATAGGGCGGGGTGACCAATGACAGAAGCAAGTCAATATTTAACACTAAGAGAAAATTAAATATACAGTTTGTTAGTTTTTCAATAATATTTGTGTGCAGAGTTAAAGTAAATCATGTTTACCTTGAACAGGATCTTACACACAAAAAGTCAGAAACTAGATAACTTAACTCCCAGTGGCGCTGTGTTTTCTCTTCATCAAAGCAGAATCATATTAAAATACTGTTTTATCAAAGTGTTCATTTAAATGCTCACCACCTCACTGCAACATTAGACTGAAAACAACCTCTTCAGTTTAAATAAATAAATAGTTTGGGTACATTTTCTCTGTCCCAAACGCATCTATCTGTCATGTGCCTTGTATTTTTAAATTATATTTGTTTTTATCTGTAAATATTGACTGTATTTATAGACCCCTTCAAGATTTGTAAACATTAATGACTATCGGGTGCGTGCGCAGCATGGGGTCAAACTGTTCATACCATTTAGGCTTTATAATTTAATCTAACAGGGCTGAAAAATGATGACTTACCTGAAATGAAGTGAGCACTACAAACACAAGCCTCTTTGATCTTTGCATTGTCCCAGTCTGCATGTTTAATTGCTTGCAGCCACAGATGTTGGATTTTTTATTTTTGAAATTCTGCAGGAATCCCGAAAAACATAACAACAAACCTGGTGCGATTTTCAAAGCCCACGACGCAAGTAGGCATTTTTGATGACACTGAATAATACGCAACTCAATCTGCTGTAATGACTTTTCTGACCCTGACATGCGCAGTGGGAACCGCCTGTGACGTAAACTGTGAAGGGGTCTATTTGCAATTTCTTGAAAATTCTCCTGTAAGTGTTTAATGTTATAGTGTTTAGTGTTTCTGGGTAACACACGCTAAACATGATCGTAAAACAGTGGAAACCAGACGAGGAAATGAACAAAAGACAAGATATAAAAACACAAGACAGACGATCAATCAAACAAGAAAACAGGTGAGGATGATGAGAAATCATGCGACCAGAAGATATAATTACCACATGAACAGGAGAATGAATGAAATGACAAATAAAACTATCAGGGGCCTATAACATAAAGCCTGTTTAGTTGGCTAACCAGGTAAGTTTAGGATTAGTTTGTGCCAATCCTGGGTTTTGGGCCCCACGAAGTTAGTTCCGAGGCAGGTTATGTTCTGGATTAGAGATCACACAGCCAAGTTCATCCAATCAGCTTTGAGCAAAGTGACACGCGGGTGGCACGACTTCTTTGAGATGTTTGTTTTCAAGTCTGTGTACATTTACATTCAAAATATAATGAAACTTAACCATTATTATATTAAAGTAAACGCGTAGTAAGCATGAGACAAAAAATTCATATGACATTACTAAGTTTTTGTTAAATGCACATGAACACAATCATCATCTATCAGCAAACTTTCTCAAACAGTTCTTACTTGCTTTGACAGCAGCAGAGACACAGTTTATAATTCTGTGCCTGCAAGAAATGTTTTTATATTTGCCCATAATGATTGAAAAATAATCTGGAAGAAATCCAACAAACCTTGTTCGTATTGGTTTAGTCAGCTCAAAACTAATCCTTTAACCCTGAGTTTGTTAAACCATCTTCATAGTACAGGCCTCAGTAATCTTACACTTAAACAACAAAAACCTAAAGTAACCTCACAGAGAGAGAGAGAGAGAGAGAGAGAGAGAGAGAGAGAGAGAGAGAGAGAGAGAGAGAGAGAGAGAGAGAGAGAAAGATGGCTCACCTTCAGTGCAACTCCAGGACGGATGCTGTTGATCAGAGAAGATTCCAGAACTTGTCCTTCCTGAAGTACAGAGACACCAAAAACACTTTAGATGTAAGAACTGTGTATGTTTTACTGTATGTGATAAGACGAGTAGACGCTGTGTGCATCCATATGAACAAATGCTTTTTATAACATCATAAACATTTCTTAACAGGAAATATTAAACCCATATATGTGTGTCTGAAAAACCAGTAAAAAATATAAAATCTCGTCACCTTTCCATCACTCTTCCATGTGAGAAAGAAGCCGTACTCATCCACTCGGAAAGTGCAGCTCGGCTCAAATACAAATGGATCCTCATCAAACAAAACAGATCGTAAGTGACAATTTGATCTGTGCAATATAAACCAATTACATAATAGACAAATGATCTGCTATTACACACACACACACACACACACACACACACACACACACACACACACACACACACACACACACACACCTATAACTACAGTTAAAAAAACATGGTTACTGTAGTAAAAGCATGGTTTGCAAAAACCATAGTTAAACCATGATAGTAATCAATACACCAAAAAAAAAATAATGGTTAGGAGACTTTTACCACAAAAACACACATGCACACACGTTTATAATATTAGTTTCTATAACAGGTTGGTTAGTTTAGTATCAGGATGAAGGGCACTGTGGTTTGTTTCTAGACCCACTGCTTGTCAACAGACTCGGGCATAGGTTAGTTAGTTAGTGGACAAAAATCTCTATCATAGTGAATGCAGTTGGTCCTTTCTGACCCAACCCCCACACCTAACAACCCCCTAAAATACTCACTGTCTGTTGCCATGGTGAAATACATCATCATCACCACTTATACTAGAATCACTAGTCTAGTAAAAGACTAACCTAGCAGCAGATATCACATGGTTTAGGTTCTGCAGAAGTAGGTCGCATTTCAACTGTTGTCTAACAGCCTAAAATAGATGCAGCGTTGAATGGAGAATAAATGCAGCAGGAGCTAAAGCTGACTAAATATAAACACCGTCAGACTCCTGTGAGACTTCAGTCAAACTGGGCTCTCACTTGTGTTTAAGTCATGCATCAATAATAATAATACTTCACAGTCATCTTTTAAAGCCTGAGCATTAAAAAATTAATCAACCTTCTGCTATACAGAAGATACGAATGATCCTTAAATCAAGAAAGACGTCATATCATTTAACCAAACTTTACGACTATAGATTTTCACCTGGTGGACGGACGGCAGAAAAGACATTATACATGCTCGCGTCAATCTCACTTCATACTCAATGACAGAACGCAGAAAACACCCCGCTCATGTCAATGCTGGAATCTTGTTTATTTGGTGCGACTATTTATTTTGGCAGTCTGCTCAAGTAATAAATCATGATAGAAATGTAAAAAAAATTATAAAGCATCATTACAAGCAAGGATACCTAGATAACCAACTTGTTATTAATGTCCTTTAACAGAACGGACAGAGCCAAGATGGCTGCCAGTATCACAGTTTCACCATCTGTTGCTCTGTGGGAACTGGCTGATCTGTAACTGCTCTCTTTAAAGACTTTCTTCTTATTAGCACGCTTTCTCCTGTCTGATATTACATGCGGCACAATCAATTCATCTGACTGCAGAACTCTCATAATTCTCAAGACTTAGATTTTTAAAGACATATCTTTTTAATCATCAAGCACTTCCTCAATCATCAAGGCGGTTGAGGATACATCATTAAGTAAAACCATCAAGTAAACATCAGGCAGTTGCAGTGTAAATTCTGATGGTTAAAAACATTTGAAAGCAGGTAAACCGGTTTGAAACTCTTGACCAGAGACAGACACGAGGAAATACCAAACCTGTACAAAAAACAGAAATGTAAACAATTTAATGTCAGTCTGAAATCTTGTGTTTTTCTTCCTGATCTGTATCTGTCTCTGAATGTTTATATGCCATCTGCCCTTTATAGGGCGCACCCACGACGAATGAGATCCACAGGAAACGCACGGGTCTGCCGCTCATCTCAAAACACATTACAGTGACCCAGCGGCACAGTTAGCACTCGTTTCATTTAATCCAATGATGGACAGAATAAAAATATAGCTACAAGATAAAGCTGCAAGACAAAAATCCCATAAGAGACGGAAACATATGGAAATGTTTCATGATTGACAGTAACAGCAATTCATGTTGGATATGAAGCACTGTGTGTACTATACAGTACAACATACATCTCAACATCTCAAGACTCAAAGATTATTTCCACATAACCCAAAGGTACTCAATCTATGTACTCAAAATAAATAAATACCCCATCTCTTATAGACTCTGTCTTTATTACTCAGTCCAATTCATTCATTTTAAAAATGGTGATGTATTCAAGCATACATATTCAGGGATCGTGAGAAACACTTCAGATTCAATCACTCTTAACATAGTATGCATACTATGAACTACACAGAGAACACAGACAGAATCACGCATACACAAGACACACGTTATGACATCATCATGACATCACTGATTAATGCTGCATTACCTCATCAAATCTGTCAAACACGGCACCTTCCTGTAGGAAAGCAGGAACATGTTTCTGCCAGTTGAATTGATATGATTTGGTCATGACTGCTCACCAACCTGAAACAAACAAACATCTAATAAAGTCAACTGCATTAACAAACACACTTAAATACTTATAATGTCTCTTCCCTACTGAAAAATCCAGCTAAGACCAGCATAAGCTGGTGAGCTGGTTCCAGCTGGTCCCCAGATTGATTTTAGCTGGTTTTGCTGGTGTAGGAAGCTGGTTTTGCTGGTGTAGCAAGCTGGTCTAGGTGTGTTTTGGTCGCATTTTAAGCTGGTCTAGCTGGACTTAGCTGGTCATGCTGGAATACCAGCTGGCCCACCAGCATGACCAGCTTTGTCAGGCTGGGAGGACCAGCTTAAACCACCTTAAACCAGCTAAAACCAGCTACCAGCTTATGCTGGTTTTAGCTGGATTTTTCAGTAGGGTTAATACTAAACCACCAGGGAAACTCTCTCTTGCCATGAACACTGATATACAAGATAAAAGACTGGTTAAAATTACAACATTTAGAAATGCTCTCTTTTGTTACTTCCCGTCAGATTTCATTTTACTAAACATGATTGGTATCTAATCAATTCGTCAACAGAGAATTATGGGAAATGTAGTTTTGCTGTGCAGTTTCTATCAGATCAATATCATTATCTGGCAAGAAATCTTTAAAGTTAATTCCTGTGATCATTCTTATATGATCAGACAACATTACACTATTATCAGGAACAAAGTCTGTTGAAATTTGAAGTGAATTCATTCACTGATTTGAACACGTGCGAGTTAGCGCCATAACTGCGCCCAATGACGGAGCCACACCAGGATACGTCTGCTGAGGAGCCCAGCTTTATCCTGGACAATATGTTACGTGACAATTCAGAAAAAAAGTTCATGAATAATAATTTCTCTCTAAAGTTGTGTGACATAAAATTATAATAAATGAACAGAAACTTTTTGGCTTTAAACATTTCAGATCTTGCATTAAAACCCTAAAGAAAGAGAATCGAGATCTGCAGTAGTGGGCATTCCTGGTCCTGGAGGACAGCTGTCCTGTAGAGTTTAGCTCCAACCCTAATCAAACACACCTGAACAAATCTTAAAAATGGCATTCAGGTGTGTTTGATTAGGGCTGAAGCTAAACTTTGCAGGAGAGTAACCCTCCAGGACCAGAAATGCCCAGCAGATTAATATTTAACCAGTATCGGCCAATAACAGTAGAGTCGAGCAAAATCCCCAACGGTCTTTTAAATGGACAAAACACTTTTTGTTTTCAATTATTTACCAAACGTTTCTTTGTTTCTTAAATTAAGCTATTGATTATAGATGTACATTTGAAAACACATGACTGAAATTATCCAATTTGAACAGTTTGCAAGAATTCATCCTATTAGGAGGTGGTGAGAGTGTGTTTTTATTTCACACGCACACACAGTATTGTACCCGCTGCTGGCCATGAAGAACTTAACTTACATCCATGTTCGGGTTAAAATATATCTAATTGCAAATTGGAGACTATAAAAGCAGATCTAAACATATGAATGAGGGATATAATATGCATGATGTGCAAATAAAGATAAAAACAGAAAGAGAAATCATCTCAAGAGATTCATTCCCCTCAGAAAAAGGCAACTAACTAGATAGGTACATTTTCTAAAGAGAATGTGAAGTGGTGCTTGCCGTGGCAAAATTCTGGGAACAATATATGATTATACTCTAAGCCACAAGTAAAACGCCATGTCTCTACGATGTTCTGATGCAGAGATATAAGGCTTTGTTTATTCTGTTGCTAGGGTGCTTATATTTGGTTGCTAGGGGTGTGGCTTAATGGCTCTGGGATGATCCTGAGAGAATGATTGGATGCCTGAGTAAAATGGTCACACCCCCATGTCTCTATGACACTGTGATGCAAAGATTTCCATCTGGTCATTTTATAATGGCAGTCTATGGGATAGGTTGCTAGGGTGCCCAAAATGGTTGCTAGGGTAACCTTACACCCCATTGTGGGGTACGTCTGACAGAGTCTAGCACCCTCTTCAAATTTAGTAACCCACATGCTTCTACAAAATCCTCACTCGGACCCATGACCCGTCAAAGTTAGTCTATGGGATTTTTGCCCCATTGGTTTTCATCAGGGCACTTCCGGGTGCCTCTTACACCCCAGGGGTACAACTTACACCCCATTGTGATGTATGTTCTTACAGATTCTACCACCCTCTTCAAATGCTATAACCCACATGTTTCTACAAAATCCTTGAGTGGAGCTATGACCTGTCCTCAATACGCCGCTCGATTTGAGCCCTCTTTCTAGCCTGGCTAACACCAGACCAGTCTTATAGAGAATGAGACGTTGTCTGGGAACCACATGCTCATTTTCTTGTATTTGAGGCGTGGTTTACGAATCCCCATAGCCGTTTATTGCATCTGTACGTAGCTCATAGCCAATCGTTTCAATTATACCAGATGACGTATGGGGAAACTTAAACAACAGCTGAAAGCTATGCAACTAAACCGGTAGCTGTATATTGATATTGAAAAGCAACACAATTAAGTGGCACTATGACAAGCACAGTACAGACATAATGACAATATGATATTAATAAATACCACTTACCATTTATAAGCTAATTGTACTTCGTCAACGACGATGCCTAGCAGATTGGTCCTATAAAACTCTGCGGTTATCATGTCTTGCCATATTCAAACATCCTTCTTGGATATGAAATTGTTTAACACCAAAAGTTGCTCTTTTTTAAATAAACTTGCGTTCAAAACTACTTCGAGCACTATCTAAGACTGCATCGAAAAGTAACTTCGTGTCTGCTGCCGTGCTGAATAAACAAAACTGCTTCGGTGTGTCGCAAAGACGTCGTCATCGTCTTGCTGCCCCCTCCCCGTTCTGTGATTGGTTCCCTATTTCAGTGGCAAAAAGGTCCATAGTTTCCATGCTAGACTTGCAGCGTGAATAAATATGCGTGTAAGGCAGCACGGGTAAACCCAGGATACCCTCTTTAATGGGTCTACAACAAAGCGTGCGGGACGAGTTACGTGCCAAAAAAAAGTGTCCGGATGTAAGAAGAAGAAGATCGCTAATTAGCACCCCTAATAATAAGAAATCTAATACTGATATCACCACCAACACCTACCAACGTTGTTACATAATCTTAAAGATTCAGAGGCCTAAACTAACCAGGACGAGAGGCTTGTAAGCAGAAGATTTAAAGGGCAAATCATCTCACTCGTGATATTATCTGCCCATCTGCATTTGACCAAACATGGTGAAAACTGTCAAACATTGAAGCCCTTCCTCCAAAACAGCCCAAAACACAAGACGTTCACATGTGGAAGATAAATTACAACAGCAGTTAGATCCCTAAAAAAAACACTGACAGTATATATGTGACAACTAACAAAAGAGGCTATGAAGCGCTACGGGTCTGTCCTGATACCTTTATTGCTGTCAACCTGATCCTGTGTGTATGTGTGTGTGTGTGTGTGTGTGTGTGTGTGTGTGTAGATACAGAAAACACACACAGAGAGAGGAAAGGAAAGCTCCATAATTCCTTGTTATCTCTGCCCAAATATGTACCTAACAGTAACAGCAAATTACAGATTCTGTCCTCCACAGCCCAACAGAAAAGGCAAGAAGAGAGAAAGTCCGAGTATTTTCCACACACAAAAATAGAAATCGGCCTTTTACAGAGAGGAGAGCACGAGCAATAAATCACTCTCAGACCACAACATCTGCACTTATATGGCACAATTACAGTACTGTATGTTTATCTGAAATACTGCTTTCATCAAGATTACTCAAGACTGATATGTCATCAGATCCTCGTCTCATTTAAAGAGATAGATCACCCCAAAATCTAAATCATGTCATTATTTACTCGCCCTCATGTTGTTACAAACCTGTATTCATTTCTTTGCTTTACTGAACACAAAGGAAGACATTTTTAATCAATGTTTAGAGCAGCATTGACTTCCAGAGAAGAATTTTTCCTACTATGGAAGTCAATGGTGCTTCTGTCTGTTTCCTGCTGGATTACTAATATCCTTCTTTGTATTGTTGAGCAGAAGAAATAAATTCATACAGGTTTGTAAAAACACACGGGAAAGTAAATGTTGATGTCTTTAAGGACACATTAGTACAGCTGGTCAAGGTGATATTAGGTGAACGTGTTAATATTGTGGCGATCATTTTCCATTCAGATGCTTGAAAATGTTTGGGAACTCATTTCCTGCACTGAAGAGATTCGTAGACTTTCATCCTTCACTCATCTTAACAAACAAACAGCACACAGATGCTGGACGCCACACATCACCATGGCAACCCTATCCGGTCCTTAATAGCCCCTGTTGAGAAGCTGCGATGACTTTCAGGGAAAGTCTTTAGGTCCGGGGGATTTCCTTGTATTTATAGGTCTATTCGTAGGAGGGCTTTCTTCCCAGAAGCATCAGCTAAATCAAAACAGTACAGTATGAATCTCTCTGAAGAGCAGCGATTAATCCTCATTGGTCGGGTAAAGCGCAGCGCTCACAGTCAGCCGGTCACCACATCACGTAAACGGATACAGCCTCATTTTACCTGTTTAACTTAAGGTGTGTTGTTTGTTCATCATCCGTTCGTAACGACACGAATCAAGATTTTCAAGTTTCAGCAAAAAGTATTTCACATACATGTAGATCATCAGGTTCACATAATGAAGTTAAAGATATCTAAACATGTCGTAAACAAATGCATAAATACATGGAAAACTAGTGTGTAACTAACCCTAATGCTGTAAACTTGATCCTGTCTGTGATTATTAAAAACAATATGTGATCTCACCAAATTAAACCGGTTCTTTTTAAAGGCGGAGTCCACGATGTTTGAAAAACGCGTTGGAAAAGGAGACGGGCCGACTACCAAAACACACTTATAGCCAATCAAATCAAATCAAATGCCGGTTTGCGTATGTGTGGGGCGGGTCTATCAACAGAAGGTCCAGATTCTATTGGGGTAGGGGCGTGTTTGTTTAGGTGATTTCAAATATCAACATTGGGTTTCAAACATCATGGACTCCGCCTTTAAGTTAGTGGTTTGCAAAAAGACTGTCTGGTCAAACAATGACACGTCTATAAAATGCATCTTCACATTTTCATTGAAAGGGTTGAAAGATACTGGAGAGGTTAGCTGCAGATGCTTTGATTTACTGTGAACTGACACAAGACAGACGCAGCTTCAATAAAGCACTAATGCTGAATGTCTGTACCACTGTGAAATGTCTTCTGGATCAGAAGCTGCTCATTAAAGTCTCATTTAATTCAGTTTGCTAGCAGGAACAAATTACGCATGTAAACGGCTAAGAGCTTTGTGTGCTTTAAAGGTGTGTAGTGTAGTGAAGTGAAGTGAAGGATGGCCATCTTACCTGGACAGAAGTTGAAGCTCAAGAAGTGCAAACAAACTGATGACAGCAGCAGCAGCGGTGGAGGGAGAACAGACCTCTGAAAACACAAACAGCAACAGATCATACATGCTTCTCATGCATAAAATACAATAAAATACCCAAGACAAAAGTGCATCTCTTAAATGAACCACAACAAAAAGAATATCAATCTATCAACACATAACCAATGTTTTAAGATATATCTGTGCATTACATCCGAATCCTGCTTTAAAAATGACAATAACCATAGTAATGTGTTTCTAATGTCTGAGCTGAGCCGTCTCTTCTGGTAATTCCACGTAATGCTTGATTTATTTTTAGACTTGTTAATTCAGGAAGCATCAGGTGAGGTGACAAATATTCTCTGATGAAAGAATAATCCCACAGAACGCCAATCCCTTAACAATGACATGATGAAAAAACACAACAGTACAAGTCCTAGCAGAATAGTGCGCAAAAAAGCGTCAGATATTTGGCTAGAAACATCACGTCTCTGTTTAGTGTCCTGAAATTTCACCCAAATCGAGCTTAGTTTTTAATTTTGTGTTTGGATCAGAAGGGTTTAATCTGTTACTTTTATACAGAGTTGGACAGTAACATTTACTTATCTGTACTGGGGTGGGCAATATAGAAAAATATCATATCACGATTAGGCTAGGCAAAACGATTTTGTCACAGTTCTTTTTCTTGTTGTTTTTTTAAGACTATTTTGCCATTACTGAGCCTTAATACAGCCATACTAATGCCCATATTTAAAATGCAGTCCTACAAGGTAACAAATACATGCGCAGAAAGTGCACGGATAACAGCGCATGCGCAAGAAAATAGGACACTTCACTACAAACAATTACACAAAGGAAATAGACAGCATTTGCACAAACACTATCGTTTTCTCTTCTTCCAAAAACAGAAAGCATTTTCATCACCATAATGTTTGATTCCTTTTTTTTCTTGTTCTAAACTTTGTTTGCAATGGTGGATCGGCTACATTTCTTCACTTATCATAATGATATTTCCGAAAAAGTGGATCGTGGAGACATTTTAATCTTTCACGATAAAATATTGTCATTTCACACACCCCTAATTTGTACTTTAATTTTTCTGGAAACGTGTTACTTTAACTTCACTATATCACTAAAGACAAATATCTTACATTTTAATCTAATACAATTCTATGCCAAGTCAAAAGTCGTAGCAGCTTTTAAAGTTAGTGGAAAGTTTTTTTTTTTTTTTACAGATGACAGTCAGTCAATATTCACTCTTGTAATGTCACATGTCATGAAGTTCAATGTCTTATCAGTTCATCAAGACGGCTCCTCTGCTGCACACCATGGTCATACTTAAAAAGCATGTTCCAAAAAGACCAAAGATTTATTTCTTTGAAAATGTTTTTTTTTGTCTTAAAAGAACGAAATTATAGAACTTGTTGTCCAACTTGCAAAACAAAATCAAGTAATGTAAACTTTTTGTAAAATTTCTGGTGAAATGTTTTTGGGGGTGTTGGTCGCTGATTGTTTTTTCTGATGTCCTGACCACAAGTGTATTCTGTAGGTTGCTCCAAGTAATCCTGAAGACTTGCATTAGATTTTTCAGACGTGTTTAATTAGGGGTGGAACTAAAGTGGCCCTCCAGGACCAGGGTTCCCAACCCCTGCTTTAGACCATTCCAGGACCTATAGCTATATTCATGGCAAGAACTGGTTAATCCATACACCAGTTGATCCACACAAGTTAAACGATCCCCCGGTTGGTGGAGGGGCAATTTGGTAATTCACCTAATTACTTGCACCTAATGACCTGGAGTAAACCCACGCTGACACAGAGATATCATGCAAACTCCACACAGAAAAGCCACCTGACCTAGACATGTTAACAAATACAAGCTTGTGGTAAAGGGTAACAAACAAAATTGACATTTGTTATATAGGTACTTCCAAAAAGCAAGTTGTGTACAAAACAGTCTGTCTCTACTGAGCAGCAGCCAATGAAAACAGATCCTCTGCTGCTTTGGTGACCTTTGGCCCGTGTCATGAACGACACTGCATCGGGATAGGATTCATACAAGTGAACTTTCCACTCAGATTAAAAAGATCAAATGGCTCACAGATCAAACCCAGACCATCCGCACATGACATGGGCTTTCTCTGTTTTCTGACACGTTTAATAAAAAGAACTCGAGGATGTTCGGATGTCACGTTTTGAGTAATAGCACAAAGGTCGACAGTTTAATTGGAAGTGCAAATTACGTCCACACGTGGATCTCCCTGCAGTGCTGTGAGCGAGCGCGAGTTTCCAACAGGGGCCATGGAATTAGAAATGCAGATAATAGCTTTTGGGTTTGCACTGTTCTGCGGTATTTTTAGCCGAATATGCCATCCAGGAACATCGACGCTCAGCTGATACCCAAATACTTGCATTGAGCTTTGTGACAGACTTTCGCACATATCTCAAGTTTCTTATGTGTGTTTACAATGAGCCGTATCTGCCTTTGGCATCAAAAGTGTCTAAAAGAAGATTAAGAAGTCCATACATTTTTACAGACATGAGCAGAAATATTCTAAACCTCATCAGGTACATTTTTATGAAATATTCGAATGCCCAGTTAGGTACATCATGCACAAGGTAAACACAAAGTAGTTATACAGTTTGAGATTAAATGGCACTTAATGTACTTTGTGCAGTTAACATATCAACAGTAAATCTGCCTTTTTCTGTACCGAGTGATTTTTCATGACTGGCCTATTTGTCCTGCTAAAGAAAGTGATTTATTGTTTTCCCTGAAAGGTAGAAATAATCTGCCATAATTTTTAATACATCTCTGCATGTACATGTGCTCAACACTTTTACCAGAAATGACTGAGATGTACAGTACTTTATAATAAACACCAAAGTAGTTGTGCAAGTAGTCCATCAAAGCATGAAGTGCAATGTTATAGCCTCACCTTTAATAAAAAGATTGTTTTCTATAAATTAATATCAAGTGCATTAAAGGACAAGTTGGGTATTTTACACTTAAAGGCCTGTTTTCAGATTGTTTATGATAAAATAGAACGGGTTTGACTGACATTTGGACACATGATGCTGGCCCGAGAATTTTTGGGTGTTTGTTGTATCACCTCCCACTTCTACAATGGCTGTAAAGGTGCACAGGAACAATCCTTCCTAAAATGCATCAAACTTTGTTTACAAAGACGTGAAACTCAGCGAGTGGTCAGGGGTGTTCACGGATATGCTCACACAAAAACCGCTGCAAGATACGCACCCCAACAGATTTTATCATAGTTTTTGCCAACTCCATTGACTTGTATTAGATGTGCTGTGAGGTACAGTATTACTCTGCGCCGGGAACTTTGTTTCTATTCTTGCAATTGGCAATGGCAGATTATTGCCACCAACTGGGCTGGAGTGTCTATTATTTTATTTTTATTTATTTATTTATGGATAGCCCCTTGAGATGCAACATCTCATTTTCAAAAGGGTCCAATACACATAACATAAAACAACAACAACAACAAAACACAATTGCTCAAAACAATTAAGTTACTAGGCAGCCTAGACTATTATTCAAGCTCTCAGCAGAAGAATGTACGGGTGTGAGGCGTTTGGAAAAAAACGAATGCTAAAACACCTGTTGGGAAGCATCATTTGCAGCAATTTTTGTGTAAGCATATCAGTGAACACCCCTGACCACTTGATGAGTTTCACGTCTTTGTAAACGAAAGTTTAATGCATTTTAAGAAGGATTGTTCCAGTGCACCTATACACCCATTGTAGGGGTTAGGGCTGATACAACAAAAACCCGAAAATTCTCGAGCCAGCATCATATGTCCAAATTTCAGTCAAAACCGTTCTATTTTATCATAAACAATCTGAAAACAGGCCTTTAAGTGTAAAATACCGAACTTGTCCTTTAAACACTACACATTTTAACCAATAAAAAAATTTGAGTTAGAGTTCATAACCTCACTACTGAAGGATCCTACCTTAGATCCTCACGTGCAGAATGTTCTTATTATTGTGCTCTTATTATTGTGTTTTTTTATGTTTAATCATTTATTTACATAATCATCATAATCATTTTATAATCATTAGTTATTATCCATTTAATTATTGTATATGATTATTTAATATCATTTTATCATTATCAATTTCATTATTATCATTTTATTATTACATTTATTCATTATTGTTTTTATTCATTATTCATTCATTATTATATTTCTGTATTTTATTATATTAATTCATTGTATTTCTATATTTTATATGTCTCTTGGTGGTTCAGTTTCACACTTGGAAGTTTTATGGAGCTGTTCTGTCTGTGTTGTAAACAAGATAGATAAAGAGAATGTTTATGGAAGCCCAAGGTCTAAGGGATGATGCAGTTAAGCAATTTTGGATATATCTGTGCATGCTGTATTCCTGGTTAGACGAGGTTTGAACATTGAGGCTTATGCAACTGAAACTAACTGTCCATCAATAAAACTCTGTTCTATTTTATCATCTAAAACCTCCGTCTCACGACTCTGTTTACGACTCTGTTTATGCTCTCCTCTAGCAACGATTGATCAGCCTTATATCTGACAGATGCTTTAACAAAGTAAACGTATATTTTCTGACGTGATCTGGTGTCCGGGGCTGGATCGTTTTTTATTTTGTCTGTGGTGTGGAGACCAGATCTAACACTACATAAAAAATACATTCTTATATATGTTATGTGCCTAAACATCAATATTAAATTTACAATCTGAAATAAGTCTACATTTACAGTAACTTAATGCTTGATACTATTGTAATATTTATGCATGTCTGAATGATGATTTGATGATGTGACGATGTGAAGTGGGAGTAGATTCATACATGCGTCAGATTTAGTCAAATAAAACTTTTACATAGGATACTTCCATTTGTGTATCCTCGCTCATGAATCTATAAGATGGCGTAACACGATCGGTTTCCGGGTCACGGGCAGGAGGACGAAGGAGAGAGGAAATGAGGAAGAATCAGTTTGAGTTTTGAGACGCACCCGAGGTATCTGGCCTGTGTTTTATGAATGCATGTCTTTATGTCTGAAAGATACTCACCACAACTCTCGCAGCTTTGAGTTATGCTAGTCTATTTTTCATACACTACCAGTCAAACGGTTAGGATCAGTTACTCATCCGAAGTGTAGTCATACTTTGCTTGTAATTTAGGGATTAAGGACAATCACTTTCGATTTAAATTTGCTGTAAATCAGTGGTTCTCAATCCTGTTCCATGTCTGTCTCATTTAACACACCCTTAACTCTCCATCCTGTGGACTTACGACGGCAACTTTCCCACAATGCATTTCACGTACATGGCAATGAAGCAGAAAACATGATTATATTCAATATATTACTGTTTGTGTGTTACAACAGGGCTCCAGACTGCCACCAAATGGTGGGATTTTGCCACCAAAATTTGAGAGTGTGCCACTGAATTTTACATCCAGTCGCACATGTGCGACCAGTAAATTTGACCTTTTTTTGGTGATGTGAAACTGAATTTGAAAACAGCACATTGTATTTTCTGCATCTATCATTAAAGTATTTATTAGTAATACAGTGGAAATGAGTAGAAATGTGAATATTTGGTTAGCATGTTGACGGTGTGTGCCCCTAAATTTTCTGGTTGCCCCCCCTAAAATTTTCAGTTGGGGCCACTGTGCTCCTAGTAAAAAAGTTAGTCTGGAGCCCTGGACAAAATGTAGTCATGTCTGATGGTCAAGCATGAGATATAATTCATTTTGCGTATCTAATGAGCAATCTTTTTTCATTTCAAGAATGTATTGTGTCTATTATTTAAAGAAGTCAAATTAAGTAAACATTTGCTTGTAACCATTTTAATAAGGGAATAAACACATGGAAATGCATGCTGAAATAACAAATAATTTTAAGGCATTTGTAACATTATATGCCTACATATTTCCATTTCGTTTATGCATTTAAAAAAGACAAAATGCAATAAATAATTGTATGTTGAATGTTGAATTTAGATGCGTTCTCTGTCCTCATCAGTTCCTTCTTCCGAGGTTGTCTGGCAAGAGCGTTCTGCATGAGAACATAAATTCGTTCTTTGCGTTCTTGGAATTGAGAAGCGGTTAGGTCTGGGCGGTATATTGAGTTAGGGTAATATATCGGTATTTCTTCCCAGCGGGATACGGGATGAGACAATACCGTCTGTATCGGTAGGAGTGATTTGACCAGCTCTTCCAGAAATGTGCATCGAGGTCAGACGTAAGCTTCTAACCAGTTCTAACCCGAGAGACAAATCTGTTTTTTATTTTAACTTTCATCATACGCTGTTTTAATAAAGACAATTACATGAGGATTTGCCTTGCACGTTAACATTTATTTCACTTTGTAGAAAATACAAAGATATATTTGTTGTATTTTGCCATTTATCCCTAAATTGGGTTACAAATTTTGGTCAATACTGCCCAGTCCTAGAAACGGCCTACAGTAAGTGTGTCAGTAAGAAAGACGTGTGGTACAGGACAGTCGATCACCAGGAACAGGATAAAGAACCAGAAAGAAATGAATATGTTTGCCACAAGTATTTTTTTACCACAAAAGTAAATAAAAGGATTTAAATACACACATTTAGATTAAAATATTTAAGATCAAAGATGAAAAGATTAATAAAAGATAAAAGATCAAGGTAAACATTAAAGTCAACTGATCCAAAATGTTTGAGCAGTAGTGAATAACGCTGTGCTCATGGCTTCTTAAACTTTCTGCATTTATTTGATCCGTTTATTTTGATCAATCTGCTGTAAAACACGAGTGACATAATGAGCATGTGCTGTGTGTAATCTCTGTAGCACAACCTTTATGATGTGTCTGATCTAACACAAGCCACCTACAGTACCCAATGATGCTCTGTATGTGTTTGTTTCTAATGAAATATTCAACTTCACAACAATAAACAACGTGGAAAAGTCCTATCATTGAGGAACATTCAATTGAATTCCACTCAGACGTATCTGTATAGCACTTTCACACGACTTCATCACGGGTACTTCGATCTTTAGGGAACACACAACACGAATAGCTTGCATGCATTGTAAGTAGCTTTACATAAAAGCATTTTCTGAATGCATAAATGTAAATAAGTGACCAGCTAATGACCTCGACTTACTAGCTTCAACTAAGCTAAAGAAATCCAAATTTGGTGTAACTAATTAAAATGTAGAGAATTGAAGAGTAAAAACCAGACTGAAATGAAACTCACCAGTTCAGCAGAGAGCGAGAAGCGACATCTTTCCTGTAAACACAAGCAGAATTAAACTCAGAAAACTGACATGATGAAATTGACACGATTGACAGCACATAAAAGACTTAAAACTTAAAACTTTTGTAAAACCATCTGAACATGCCATTTTGTTGTATCTGTTTATATGATAAAACAAATGCATGTGTCACAGCCATCTTCAGATTTTTTACAGTGACTAAAAACGCAAACATATTTATTATGATTTCACATTGATCTTTGACATGACTTTACTCATTCTCAATATAAAAGATATCACAGTTAAGATTCTCACTCAATCTTTCTTCCATTTTATGTAGAGAACAGAACAGCAAATCACAAGAAAGAAATGACTTTAGCTGGAAATTTACAGACAGGGTCACATTTGTAAACAACAGCTGATGGCAGATATGGCTTTATATGTTTTCATACACACAAAGTATTTACAGTACTGTGTTGATTTGTTTGTTGTTGCTCAACGAAGATCCTCACACATCATGCAGCACAAAACTTATAATCCCTTCTCTAGCAGAGTTAAACCCTCTTTCAGATCTCCTCTAACCCTCACTGATCAGGACACGTCAAGAGTTTAAACACACAACAAGCTATCACTATTTTAATGCAGAGACAACTCAAATAAAATATGGTCACATCACATGCAACAAACCAGTCCGTTTCAAACGAACACATCTGCAGAATCTGATCATCTTTACCTGCTGCTAAACATCTCAGCTCCTGCGATGATGACTTCATTTATTCAAGGTCATCTGAAGTGCTGAGAACTTCCAGTCTATGAGAAATATCCTCAAGCTCTTTCCAGTGAAGTGAGAGCACGAAATACAAACATGTCATATTGTTTATGAGTGAACAAACACTGCAGCTGGGCGTTTACGTGAACAGGTGGCACGCGGCGGATCCACCAACCATCATCATCACAAAGTAAATACGGTCAATTCAATTACTAACCCTAAAGTTGAAACATCCTCAAAGAAACCACTTACACCTTCACCCTATTCTATTTCTTAAACTATAACAATAGGGTGATAGAATCAATGATGACCCAAATAAACTAATGACACTGACGGGCAGATATGTTATTAAAGATATTCTCTTATCTTAACATCTAAGTCTGAGTTTTATTTTTCAGACCAATGCATTTGGTTTTGAGAAGAATACAACTGCATTAGCACAAACAACAACAGATGAACTGTACACGTTTACGAGCTCTGTATGTATTTCTACATAAACACTACGTTATGTATAAAGTGTTGCTGTAGCTCAACCGGTAGTGCATTGCGTTATCAGCGCTAAAGGTCAAGGGTTCGATCCCAAGAACACACACACACTGAAACAATGCACTTTAGTTGCTTTGTACAATGTAGATTTTCATTCAATGACGTAATGCACTATATTAATGTCACAGTTAATTATATACATGATGTGATCTGAATGACGTTCTCTAAACTGCACAGACAATCATTTACATTTCAGCATGTAATAACTTTCTTTCAACAACACACTGTATCCTCTAAACGTCTTTAACAGCTTTTTAAAAACAGAGAGCGAGCATAAACAAGAGCATGCATGAAAACTGCAGATCTGCTGCAGGAAATGCACACAGCTGCAGAAAGTATCGAGATGTTTGTTGCATGTAGCTCGAGCTCCGATCGCTCCAGTGTTAGCCGGCTAGCCTGAAAGCTAACAGGACATTTATACAACACACTGTTATTTACCGCGACACAACAAACACATCTGCCCTCAAAACTCTACAGAAACAAGCAAGGGTAGCGCGCGACACTCTCACCTTTGATCGCCATCTCATATCCACCACCATCAGCAGCAGCAGCAGCAAATGAACATCCTCACGAGAGAGAGAGAGAGAGAGAGAGAGATGCTTACAGGCGAATCATGGTTGCAGCCGGACATTCATGCGTGCACGCGCAGCCATCGCACTGGACTGGACTGAATGCATGCAGGAGGAGGAGAAACCAGAGACAGAATGAGGAGGATGATGATGATGATGTGTGTCTTCACTCTCCAAATTTACAACTCTCTCTCTCTCTCTCTCTCTTCTACACACACCCTGATCTATCTATCTATCTATCTATCTATCTATCTATCTATCTATCTATCTATCTATCTATCTATCTATCTATCTATCTATCTATCTATCTATCTATCTATCTATCTATCTATCTATCTATCTATCTATCTATCTATCTATCTATCTATCTATCTATCTATCTATCTATCTCATGTAGTTTTTAAATGAACAAATGAATGTGGTTGTGTTTGTTGTAATACTGCATATGTAATTCTTGAATTGTAGACGGTTGAGTGTCTGTGTCTAATTAATGATCAACATCAAGATTGAAACAGTGAAGTGAGCAAGTGTTATTCTCAGAGGTCACAGGTGAGAGGACTCCCAGGAAAAAGCCTCTGTAGCCTACATGCGGCATTCAGTTTGAGAATCTCGAGACGCTTAATGTATGCCAATAACTTGCTACTTAATAAAAGATAACTTAAAAACAACAACAACATGTCTCGAGATATGCAAGAGAAACCTTTGATCAATAATCTTATCATTGGGTTCACTTTGTACATTTCTCATGGACTTCCTAGAAGATCAGCATGCAGGAAACAGGCGCTGAGCATCTATCTATACATCACATCACATCACAGATATATTGTTTCCAGAGAGAGAGGATGAGAAACGCCGGCTTACGTGTAACACAGATACTACACATTCTCTGTTATGGGTGAATTTAAAAGAACATGATTAAAGTCATTGAAGGCTGTTTCGTTTCCCTTTTAGTCAATGTTTCAATTCAAATTATATCATTGTGAAAAAAATATAGCTCTATCATTTACTTCTAATGGGAATTAACTATGGTTCACATATACACTACGGGTACAGATGAAAACTTTGAGCATTAGATGAGCCAGCTAAGCATAATTTTAAGTCCTTTGAAAAAAAATACATCTGATATAATGAATTCTTTTCTAGGGTCAAAATTAATTTCACACATTCAAAAACAAAAATTAGCAACTTAACACTAAAACATATTATACACTAAAACAAACATACTGAACACTACAAAGCAAAACAGAAATTAGCCTGAAAAATCAGGTGGCATATTTGAGGACATTTAATTTTTACCCACAGTCATTTTTGAAACTTGAAGCAGATTTTATTTGTATTTTTCTTAAGATTATTTACAGCATACACATCTGCATCAGGTCCAAGAAGCAGAAAAAAATGATGAACTGAATTAAAAATGTCACATTTTCCTGAAGAACAAAATCACAGCCAGAAAATAAAATCTTTCCCTTATATTAGACCAACAGGTTTACACAGTGATGCATTTGTGGTGTTTGTTGTAATGATAAACAAGATAAACATGTTACAGAGCATCTTAGTAACGTGATACCAGGTTATTACAGGGAAGACACCATCTTAACCCTACTTAACATCTTACATGATGCATCATAAACACACATAGTAATCGACTTCTATGATTGGTAAACACATTTAAAGGTACATTTAAAACAACAACTTGTTGGAAAGGTTTGGCAGCCAGGCAAGAATTCAAGGACCTGTACTGTAGTTAACATTGTATATATTCATTTTACACAATAACAGCTCACTGTACACGTTAAATAAACAAAGGTAATTGACTTTTATTTCCCTTGTTATCAGAAATAAACTACAGTAAAAGCTCTGTTGTTATTGATTCTGTGTGGAAGTCTACCGGAAGTTACTTTTAGTCCACAAAAGCTGTTTGTTTATGTTGTTACTGCTAAAAGCATCTATAGCCCTTATTTAAGAAATTAACAAAACAACAACCCAGCTTTTTCAGTGTGCAACTTTAAACTGTAAAGTCTAGTTTGTGAAACAGCAAACTGACAAATGTTAACATAATGATGTTCCAAACACAAGTCAAAACAGATGCCCCCACACCAAACTCATGCCATTGGTTAAGACAGAGTCAAGGAGTTCAGTTGAACAGATGAATGTTTTGCCAGCGTTCTTACACTATTTGCACTATTCAAACAACCAATGGATTACTTATAGTGACTCTAAACATATATTGACACACATCATTATCATCTCACAACATCTATTTGCTCCAAATACAAACGAGAATTTCCTGTCATAATCTGCTCTATTTTCAAGTCTTTCATCTTACAAAGTTAATAAAACTCTGAACATGCTGTTCTTAAGTCCTAACACTTCATTTAAAAGAAGTGTACATTAAGTAATAAAGTTGATCTAAACAAAGTCCAGTTTCAAAAACCGCTGTTTAGTACTGTTTAAGTACACAAATTAACTGTATGACTTTAATCAATATTTCATGATATGAAAGGAGCTGTAACATTGACTTCTAACGGCTGAACTCAATATACTGCCGTCTAAATTCTAATATTGGAGACGGGTTTTTTTTCTCTGCCCCCTCTTGGGTTTCCAGACACATACAGGAAAGCGTACGTTTATCATTTTTACATTTGCAATGTTCATTGTTGTCTGCAAATGACAAACTGGCTTGTGTGGATCTGTGACTCATTTCAGAGGATGCATCCATCGGAGGTCACATTTATGGGCTACTGCGGTCTCATTGCAATACACTGTTGTGTATACTGGCAGTGGACGGGATCACACAGACCAAAACAAAAACACACATTCAGTCATAAAAGACGCATTTTAAAACTGACATTGCTTTAAAAAACACCTATTCCTAAATTCAAAGTTTCCTAAATATCTATAAATATATTTTATAGTATATTATTATTCAAAAGCCTACATACAGCCCCTTTAAAGGTGCACAACAGTGTCTTGATAATCTAAAAGCATAAAAAAATACAAAATCTATTTACAAACTTCATACTCAAAGTGAGGTGTCCAACCCTTTCTCCTCTGCGTAATCGCCCGTCACACACACACGGTTCAGGTTTTCTGTCATTCTGGGAATGGGAAGATAATTCCAGTCACTGTCTTTACTTGACTTGCCTTCATAGGCAGCAGAATCTTGCAGGAATTCTTGGATTTCCATCGGAAGTCTCAGAAACTTGTCTTGATATTCCTTCTCCAGCTCGTTGTGAAGCTGTCAATGAAATCACACAAAATCACTTTAAGGGAAATGACAAAAGACAGTAAAGCAAGTTTTTTTAACAGTTTCCCCTTCAGATTTGACTTTGGGCATCACAATTGTTAAGATGGGAAATTCTCTTTTAAAAGCATGCATCAAGTATATGCAGGTTTCTCTCCACACGAGACCTGCTCTGTTATTGGCTGAAACGACACGAATAGCACATGGACTGTTTCATGAGGTTAATGTTTTTATGTTAGTGCAATGTCATGTCATCTTTTCTACCTCACCTCCCTCAGATGAAGCCATGATGTACTCCATGTGTTTTTCTCCCAGGCACAGACTCCCCTAGTGATTAAAGATGTCAGATTTCTATTCATTCTGACCCAATAATTGCTTCAATGCTTATGTGACTTGTTAACTACCCTGTTCGCTCTCATGGGAGCACTGTAATTAAAGAAAGCACCAAAGATGAATTATGTGCAAGATTATGATTTCCAAACATAATTTCATCCATGAAACCCACCCAGTTTAAATATTTGATTAAGACAAACAGGTACTAAAGGAGGCTGGAATCAAAAATAAACTGCACATTTTTTCATTGTGCTGCTCGTGATGCCGAACCTCAGGTGTAACATCTATCTTCTCCACAGGTGTTTCTGTCTGAAAGGTCACCTAAAAGAAATTCAGATTTCAGTCATCTGCATGACACGAGCAGATGGTCACAGGCGACGTGGGACTGGCGCGCTGCACAAAGCCCGACCTACTTAGAGGAAAGACATCTGCTGTCCCCCTGCTGGCCAGGACACAAAGAACCTGAAATTCGCCCAATCTAGACGGCATCAATGTATGGTGTGAGCGCTGGAGACTGCCTTTGACGCCATGATCTTTATGACCCGGGACAACCGGACAGGTTTTTATCATCCGAGCTGCAGAAATGACAGCTACACGAGTATGGAGATGAGAGATCACTGTCAAACTCATAACCTGGATACATGAACCCAATGGCCAATGTCTGTCTAATAACAATTTTACGAGTAATAAAGAAATGATTAAGCCACAAATATAACTTCTGTTATCATTTACACACCTTGACTCCTATGCTGCTATTTTTATAGTGACACACACAATAGGAGAAAAACTATTTACACATAATGTCTGCACACAACAACAGATTACTGTATGTAACTATGTGTGTCAAGTCCCATCAAGGACCATAAAACCTCTAAAATAAAACTAAAATGAATTGTTCTGGTTGGCTAAAGAGACATTATTCTAATTACACAAATCATAGATATTTACAAGTGAATGGATCATGGCGATAATGATCTGTGATAAATACCTGTTGGTCACACCTAGCAAGACTTTAATGCAGTATTTTTTTTTAATCATTTTGCTTTATTTGTGATTAGTTTCTTGTCACTAAAACTGCAGCCCTGCTGGTCATGGTCACAGATATATTCACTATCTGCAGCGTTACTTCAAATACTTTAACATACTCATACTCATTACTATGGAAACGCTGACACGTCTTGTGTCATAAAACCGAAGTAAATATTTCTTGGACAACAAGAGCTGGAAACGGTCTTTTTCTTTAACGTTGAGCGTTGAAGTCAGCGAGCGGGCTGCCCCACGGAGGCAAAACAGCACCAAATTAACTCATCAAAAGAGACCTTCAGAGATGAAAGTTTGACCTTCTCCGACGAGAGACTCTTTAAATGTGTCACGTGTCAACAAAACTCACTCACGTCCATTTCTACAGTCTCTTAAAATACTCTGTGCGAGAGACCTTCTTCAACATCTGTCCTAATTCTGGGCTGCCATCGAGGGATGTGAGGCGTCTGAAATCTAGATTCGGCAGCAAATGAATTCACTTACTTTAGCAAAAAAGATCACATTACACACACCGTTATGACCAAACTAAACCAACAAAAACATTTGATTTCATTAATTATCTATAACAAAGTCCAGATTACTATTGTAGCTATTGATTGATTTAAAGAAAGAGTTACAAGCATTACCGAAAGCAACTACAATACTCATAGCAATAGCAATGCCCTATCAAACCAGCCGGGACACAAACGCGGGCTGTGTTAGAGCTCCTCTGGTTTTTATAGACCATGTTGACAATCTTTCCCCTGGTGAGAATCAGTAGGATTGTGTGTGAATTATTAATGAAGAGCAGCAGACATCAAACAGAAGAAAAGCGTCAGAGATGTTGGATCTGATGTGCTCTGCCGGACCGGGTCTGATCCGGTTTACCCCGTGTGTGACGCCTCATATCTACTCCACTAACTATAAACCACTATAAAGATTCATTTACAGTAGCAATAATATATAAAGGAGATCATCCAATTGTCAGGGTGTATCATGTTTCTGAAAACATTGTAGTGAGATCTTTTGTTTCTGGCTATGTGATGTTCGTAACATCAGATATTATCACAGAACTTCAGTTTAAAGGTCATTCTAGTGTCACACATATTTTCTGCCATTGCACGCTCATATAGCACAAGAGAAACCTTTCTGCTTGTACTCCAGCGCCGGGCATTATGGGGTTAAAGGGGTAGGATGAGTGTTGCCATGGCAACGGCACACCGCTCCTGTTTGTGAAGTCATACGACCATTTACTGTGCGGCCTGCAGCCTGGGGGGAGGGGGGGTCCAACATCAACACGCTTTTTATAAAGAGAAACGATTCTGATGATCTGTGTACACTCACAAAAGAAACGGTCCTGCTGTCACTGATAAGAGCCGGTTTCAACTCTTACAAAGACCTTGAAAACATTATATTCTAAAAGAACATCTCTGTACTCATCTCTTTTGTACTTTTATGTGAGAAGCAAACTGACGTGAGATATTAAGTCTAAGAAGAATAAACTTGAATTAAGTATTAAGTATTTAATTCAAGTTTATTTTCTCATTCCATTATTTTTTTGCAGTGTTGTAAACACAGAGAATCAAATCACTGAAGCCACACAGTAATCCAGATGAAGGGTAAAGTTTAAGAACAGCAGCATAAATCTTCTGTAATGCAAATGAAACATCTGATTATTTATATAAAGATGTTCACTTTACTGCTGACATGAACCACAGAGTCTTGCCGATGATGAAAATGATGATTTATGTAACACGTCTGTTTTGTGTTTCAAGAAGCTCCTTTAACACATGTGAACTCATTACATATAACCCACAATAAATCACTGAAACTTTATGCATGTGCACGTGACATCTGTCGTGCTAAACCAGTGGCTCTCAAACTGTGTAGAAGGCATCGCTTCATGACAAATCAATCTCAAACTTTGATTTGAATCAAACAAAACAAAACATATTCAATGATACAATGTAGTGCTGTTAGGTTAGCTGCCTTATTTTTCTGAGGTTTAAAGGGACACTCCACTTTTTTTCCCCCTTTGGTCTTTGTCAATAGCAGGGGACTATTTTCGGGCGCTGTGTCATATCATTGCGCCTGCTGTAGTCATGTTGATTATTACACCACTTTGAGAGTATAGATTATAGCCATATCTGCCTAGAAAATCACAACTTTTAATATTCTGTCAGTCCTAGCACACAATGCAACTACAGAAGAGTCAAGTTCCAAACAGGAAAAATACTGAAACTCTTTTGTTATTTTTTAGCACGATGCTAATGGTCTAATCAGATTCAATGGATTATGCTAAGCTATGCTAAAAGTGCTAGCGCCAGATTGATTGAATGGATTCCAAAACGATAAAAATCAAATGTTTAACTCTAGGGAAATATTTTCAAACAAGTGGAGTGTCCCTTTAATTACACAGAATTCATTTCTTTTACAGTATAAATACTATAAAATTACGGCACCATCTCACGCCCCCAGTGCTAAACTATCAGTTGGCAAGCTCAATCTCTCTCATCCTCATCAGCTAAAACCAGAGATCATTCTGCAGAGGTCTCTGAAGACCCAGAGATGCTTATAGCTGTCCATTACTGCCTGATCTAAGCCTAAAAATAGGTCAGGACTCACTCTCATTTCATGGGGGCAGATATTGCCCTGGTTGCTTCAGACCGCAGTTTCTGCCAAGCTCACGGCAGACGTCACGTGGGGTCCAAACAAATAAACTCACGACCTGTCCATTCACATCATGTGGACATTATTATGCAATTATTATTATTATTAATGGTGTCAGATGTGTTTGGTTTGACCGGAATGTGTTTCATAATCATGGGATAGTTTCTAAAAATGACCCAAAACACATATTTCTGTGGGAAAAAAATCTAGATAAAAAATATAATCTAGATCACACATCACAATAAAAAACTTAATTATGTTCCAGCAGCATGTGCAAGCTGTTCTAGTATCAAAACATTTCACATAATAAATAAAAAGATTTGTATATTTATTCTGGACGTTTAGATAATTTTACTGGAAAACAAGTAAATAAAAGTAATGAAGATGAAAATGACTTTACACTGTGTGCAATAAATTATAAACAGCTAACCTGAAGCACACATCACATGTTTTCTTAATGGCAGAATGACATCACATCATGTGTTATGATGCCCTCTAGTGCTACTACAGTGAACGTCTCACGCTGTGCCTCAGTCGGTTACTTTTCTGCCCTAAATGAAATGTGTTGTTGTCGGCACATTATTTTTGTCACGAATCACTATACCCTGCAAAAATAGGATTTACTTTTCACTTTCAAACCATCATTCCAGTATCCTTCCCCAGTCCCTAACCCCAACCATCACAGAAACACTTCTACTACTTCACATTTTCAATAAACATCATTCTGCTTGATTTGTAAGCTTGTTTCCTCATGGGGACATCAAAATGTCCCCACAAGGTCACAAAAACACTGGTATTCTTATCTTTGTGGAGACACACACACACACACACACACACACACACACACACACACACACACACACACACACACACACACACACACACACACAAAACGTCCATTTAAATCAAGAAGCAGAAGTTACTGGTTGAGTGAATGTGTCGACTCATAGACTCTTATTATAAGTTTGTCAGTATGGGTACAACATTTATCATTGACCCTTTTATGCTTGTAAGTTTATTATTATTTATGATTATAAAGCACATGTAACGTGACACAAAAACTTAGTACGGATGATAAAAAGCAAGCATGAGATGACGGTTATAATGAAACTGTGAAAATGATGAGACAGCAACTGTCCTGAAATCTCACAAGCTTCCCATTTCCAACACTCCACACATCTGACTGCCACCAAACAAATCTTGTGTTGGGAATTTGCTTTGTTTATAGTCCACTTATACTCTGTTATTTTATTTGTTTGGTTATTTATTTATTATAAATGTAGCTGTTGAAGAGTACAGAGTCATTGGGGTGGTTTCCCGGACAGGGATTAGCTTAAACCAGGACTAGGCCTTAGTTTAATTATGAAATATAACTTGTTTTACAGTTTTTTTCGATTGCTAAACGACAGTGGGCACAACTGGAGCTACATGTGCAAAACACTAACTACAGTCTGCGCTACCAAAAGTCACGTGAGCACAACTCTTAAAGGGGAGGTTTAATGGTATTTCAAGCATTCTGACTTATTAACACAGTTATAGAGTTGTTTCCTCATGCTAAACGTAGGCAAAGTGTCAAAAATGCAGTTGGGCGTGTTTCAGAGTATTTCTGTGCCGAATGCACTTTGCCAGGGTTCGTACAAGTTTCGGCTAATTTTTTTCGATTACGGTTCTAACTGACGTTTCAGGGGTTTTCGATACGTATCACTTCTTTATATGGGCTTCCGCCGGAAAACTTCCCCCGGAAAACCCCGCCCAGCCGTCAGTCAGCGGGAGACGCTAGAGCTTGCTAACAGCTTATCACGCCACTCCTCCTTCTTCATTTTTTCGTATGTTATCGGAAAGATTTGTTAAAGCTAATATTTCTTTTATAAATCTGATTAAACTAAAGACTCTTCAGAGATATAAAGGATGTCATACTACTCTATAGGTACTCCAGATTGATATCAGAAATGCAGAAACAGCGTGTGTTACGTGAGCTTTAACACATGACTCAAAACAGCTCAGTGCAGTCAAACACTAAACACAACCCTCACTGAGATAACACACACTGTCACTTACAACACACTGAAAGGAAAAACACTAACATCAAACACCAATACACAAAATAATAACTTTCATCTTTACATTTTCAACAATTTCAGTGACTTCATACAAAGTAATGTTTTCTTCAAATAATGATATATTTATTTATTGATTTATCACATGATTTATAAATTTTTTTTAGAACATAATTCTTTAAGGTAAATGAAAATTAGCAGTTTGCTTCAATAGTCTGGAGTAATTTATGGAATTACAGTAATGAGAAAAAAAGGTAGAAACTAAAAGTACATACTGTAATTCAAACAAATAACTGAGGAGCTAATCGTGCCTCTCTCTAGCATCAGGCCACTACATGCCACCCTTCTCCCTCCATGAACCCGTCTTCCTTGTTCCATTTCCAAAATTAGTCTTTTTGAGCTCTACCTATATCTATTTATATATATATATATATATATATATATGTAAGGAATAATTGACGACGGGCCACTGAATTATAAGAAAATAATGCACACCAAGGTGGTAATGCGGCACGACGCGAAGCGGAGTGCCGTTACACCGCAGGTGTGCATTATTTTCAAATAATTCAAAGGACCGGAGTCAATTATTCCGCTTATACCACGGTTACCACAAACATTGCTCTGGTGCCTATTTTTAAGACATTTAAAAAATTAGGTGTGCGGTTTACAGAAAAATAATCAACACCCATAGAACATTTCTCAGCCAATCAGAATGCAGCATTCAACAGACCCGTGGTATAAATATATATATATATATATATATATATATATATATAAATTTATTACGTAATATTTATACTATATATAATTATATTTATATATTTATATGAAATTGCAATCAGCAGTGTTTGAAAGGCACAACGCTTAAATTAATTGTGTTTTGAATGTGTGGTTGACAGTTTTGACAGCAGTGTGTTAGCATTTGAACAAAGTGCTGTAAATCCACAGTGTTGTGCAGGTTGTGGTTAAAGTCATGGGATAAGTGTGTAGAGTTTTGAAAACTGTGTTCAAGCAATGAAAAACCAACTAGAGTTTGGTCCACATGAACTGCTGCTGTGCAGACTGTAGTTAGAGTTTTGCACATGTTTGCCAGTTGTGCCCATTGGCGTTTAGCAATCGAAAAAAACTGTAACAAATATGCCTTACTAAAAACATTACAAAGGTCACTGATGTATTTTAAGATATGTCAGTACAAGTTGTTTTCAGTTTGGACAGCTCTTACATTTATTTTAGTCTAGGACTAGTCTAATCCCTGTCCGGGAAACCGCAACATTATAAAAATATGCTTGTTGAGAAAATCTTACAGGTTTTACCAATCACTTACACACGTTTTCAAAACTAAGTCTCCTTTTTTTAAAACTCTACACACAATTCTCAAAACTGCACACACAAAATGCAAAATAGCACATATCTCCTTCAAAATGCAACACTGCATTCAATATGCCACAAACACGTGTCAGAATAAAGCATTTGCATCAAATGGCAAACACTTCTTTCACAATAATACATTTTTGGATATAGCATGTAAACACTGCTGTTCTAAATCTAAAGCTCTTTAGTCTTTCATGTGCTTATATCTACATTTCAATACAATGTTCTACAGTGAAAGTAATCTGTTGAGAGGGGTAACAAGTACACTGAAAACACCAATGCAATGTAGAAACAGAACATATGTATTAGTCCAAACATTACTGTAGTATACATTAGCATATAAACATGTAAACCAAAAATATATTCTTTACAGTAGAATACAGTAAATTGTGTGTGTGGTCCCGGTCCAGAAATTGGCAGGGGGGGTGGGGTGCAGATTGACAAAACCGTTAATCTGACATTTGACCTATTTATAGGCCTATCTATACTACTGTAAAGTAAAGCAGTGATTGGTTAGTGATCAGTTAACCAATTAGTGTTTGCACATGTGAGGAGTGTGTCTGTGTGACCTGGTGAAAAAGTGTAACATTTTGATTGGTTGTATTTGGAAAAGGAAAGCAAGTGACTTCCTCATAGATCTTTGTATTTAAGGTAGAGAATTGTGTGTAGTGTTTTGACAAAAGGGTTTTATGCAATGAAAACTGAGTCAAAGGCTGAGAAATAGCTTATGGTTTTGAAGATTTGGCATGTAGTTTTGCACTTTGAGTGAGAGGTTTCAAAAATTGTGTGACACGAAAAGATTTTGTGTGTAAGCAATAGTAAAAAACTGTAAAACACAAACTCTTGTTAAAGCTAATAAAATTCCCTTTCCTTCAGACATTGGCTAACTGCAGAGTTATTATAAAACAAATGAACCAAATGAAGACTTTTATGTGAATTACAGTTTTTTTCGATTGCTAAACGCCAGTGGGCACAACTGGAGTCACATGTGCAAAACTCTAACTACAGTCTGCACAGCAGCAGTTCATGTGGACCAAACTCTAGTTGGTTTTTCATTGTTTAAACACAATATTCAAAACTCTACACACTTATCCCATGACTTTAAACACAAACTGGACATCACTGTGGATTTACAGCACTTTGTTCAAATGCTAACACACTGCTGTCAAAACTGTGAACCACACATTCAAAACAGAAAAGATTTCAGCCTTGTGCCTTTCAAACACTGCTGATTGCAATTTCATATAAATATAAATTCCAATTTCATATATATATTTCATATATATAAAATATTACCTTTCATGTACTTTAAGTTTCTACCTTTTTTTCTCATTACTGTAATTCCGTAAATTACTACAGACAACTGAAGCAAACTGCTAATTTTCATTTACCTTAAAAAATTATGATGTTCTAAATAAAATAATGTGATAAATCAATAAATAAATCATTCTTTAAAGAAAACATGGTGTGACATCACTGAAATTGTTAAAACTGTAAAGATATAAAGTTAGTATTTTGTGTATTGGTGTTTGGTGTTAGTGTTTTTCCTCTCAGTGTGTTGTGAGTGACAGTGTGTGTTATCTCAGTGAGGGTTGTGTTTAGTGTTTGGCTGCACGGAGCTGTTTTGAGTCATGTGTTTAGAGTTGTGCTCACTGTCGTTTAGCAATCGAAAAAAACTGTAAGTAAGGAATAATTGACGACGGGACACCCAGCGGGTGGGCCTTATTTTCAAATCATTCAAAGGACCGGAATCAATTATTCCTCTTACACCACAGTTACCACAAACATTGCTCTGGTGGTTCATTTAAGACATTTTACAGATCAGGTGTGTGTTGAAAACCCATGAAACATTTCTCAACCAATCAGAATAAAGCATTCAACAACAGGCCCGTGGTGTAAAGAAAGTAAAAACGCAGTTGAAGCTGTGTGTGATTTACAGGACAGAGTTGGGGTTCATTTCAGGAAATACAACAGCTGTGTCAGATGAATATTTGTGGTTAATGGAATGCCGGGATTCAGTCACACTTACCATCAACTTCCTGTGAGTCGTCCTGCTAAAATAACAATGAGAGTAAGGACACACAAACACTCCTGCACTCGTGTCTGCTTTAGATATCATATAAGACGATGAGTTTGTGTGCGTTTTAGGGTTAGAAATATCCGATTAGATAATGTGTGTGTGTGTGTGTGTGTTTTAACAAAGTTTGCAATACCTTTGGCTTCTCATCCAGGATCTGTTGTTTAATATCTTTATGGCTTTCCTGAAGTCGCTCTAGTCTTTTGGTTTGTGCATCTTCCAGCTGAAAAACAAGCAGGCCTACTTTCACTTGTGAACTCACTAAATACATCTTGTACTTTGCATCACGACCCAGATTTTACATCAAATACCAACATAATTAAATGTAAAAACTGAACACAAAACTAGATTAGGGTTAGAGTTTCATTTGGTTTGGTTTGGTTGTTTATGGTTGTTAAGGGATGTTGTCATCTGTCTAATTTGTGACTAATGAATTTTAGCTAAAATAGTCTGATGGATTGTGGCATCAACAGCACAATAGGAAAGTAGGCGTTTAATTGGAAACAGGTAAATCGAAAAAGTGTTTTCCATTTCCAAGTTCAATAAAAGCAAGCTATTTTAATCCACCATTATACAGCTAGTTGGCAACCCATCAGTTACACATTCCTAACTTACCCGTCTGATGGACTGAACTACTTCATTCACATGAGATCGTCTCATCTCCACCTTTTCTCTGGAAAACATGAACATGAAGTAGACATCTCTCTTCTTTGTAGACGAGTGGAAAATGAATGACTGGTGAGTTCAAATGACTTACTCAGCAGTGAGCAGAGATTTCTCATGAAGCGTCTCTTGCCGTCTTTCATTCATCTTTCTCTTCAACTCTTTATTTTCTCTAAAGATGTACAATTGATTGGTCATTGGTATGACTTCAATGGCGTTTACAGTATGTGCTTTTTTAGGGAAGATGTGGAAGGCACTGCTCACTTTTCACACAGATCTTTCAGTTTCTTCAGCTGGATGGTGTGACTTTCATCTGCTACAGCCATCAGTTTCTCCAGCAGCTACAGAGAGAGAAAAACAAAGTCTTTTGAAAAACATTCTTGTGTTGATCCTAATAAACCATATCATTGAATGTTAGCATGTAAGCATTAAGTGAATGTTAACACAAACACAAAGCATCAATGATCTTGGCATCAAGATTTTATTGTTTATGAAACTTATGAAAGTGATCTATATTATCCATGAGAAAGTGAGAGGAAATCATGAGATTGCCCAACTGTAAATTTGACATTTTAACAATCTAATACCTGGCGTGTCCACATACGTGGACATAATATTTTTTGTTGTTTGCACCATAATACTTAATTCTGTGTAACTGGAACCTGTTGTACACAAAAGTGAATGATTAAAATTACCAGCAGCCATATCACCCTGTAGCCCAAAACAGCTCGACCACTGAAGCTAAGCAGGGCTGATACTGGTCAAGTACTTGGATGGGAAATAGGGACACTATACTGTCAAAAAGCACTGTCTTTCGGATAAGACATTAAACCGAGGTCCTGACTCTTTGTGGTCGTTAAAAATCACAGGATGTCCTTTGAAAAAGAGTAGGGGCTCTGGCATCCTGGACAAATTTACATGTAGGCCTACTAATCATCCCTCATACTCATTGTCTCCTCTCCACTAATAAGCTGGTGTGGTGTGTGGTGGGCGTTCTGGTGCCATATGGCTGCCGTCGCATCATCCAAGTGGATGCTACGCATTGGTGGTGGTTGAGAAGAATCCCCATTCATACTGTATGTAAAGTGCTATATAGTGTAAATGTAATAAATTATTATAATTATTTACACTGCCTAATGTTCAAAGAAAAATATTTGGTTATTTATCGGTTCTTTCTAACCCTAAAATAGCTAGAAGAAATCGGAAAAAAAAAGACAAACCAAAGCTCTGGTCTTAGAAGGTTAAACTAATAAAACTCAAACGGGATATTTGAAGATCTCATTGTTGGATGTGACTTCGATCAATGAGCTTAAAACACAGAAATTCAGACAGACAGACCATCACCTTGAATTCGTACTATAGACCCCTTCAAGGTTTGTAAACATTGAATGACTATCGGGTGCTCGCGCAGCACGGGGTCGAACTGTTCATACCATTTAGGCTTTATAATTTAATCTAACAGTGCTGAAAAATGATGACTTACCTGAAATGAAGTGAGCACTACAAACACAAGCCTCTTTGATCTTTGCATTGTCCCAGTCTGCACGTTAACTGCTTGCAGACGCAGATGTTGTATTTTTTTGTTTTTGAGATTCTGCATGACTCGCGAAAACTTAACGGAAGACCTGGTGCGATTTTCACAGCCCACGACGTAAGTAGGCATTTTTGACGATACCGAATAATACGCAACTGAATCTGCTGTAATGACTTTTCTGACCCCGACATGCGCAGTGGGAACAGCCTGTGACGTGAACCGTGAAGGGGTCTATACGTTTCACGAAAAACACAAAGTCTTATGGTGAAGATCATTCGTACCATCACGCTGCAGCGTTAAGGTTTATCGGCGCTTTAACGATCAGCAGATCAACGCTTGGACTCATCTGCAGCTCGCGCAGTTAATCAGCTCTGATTCAGCAGATCGGCCGACTGCACAGATCTGTCTGTCTTTCATGAACGTGCTGAAATATCATTCCGGTTCATTCGAGCAAATAATGCTTCTCGTTCAGCTGATGCGGCAAACAAATATTTCTGCGCTGAGCTCCTGTTTCAATCTCACTTGGAGCTAACACATACAGTATGTGACCTGGACCACAAAACATAAGGGTCAATGTTTTTAATTTTGGTAACACTTTAGTATGGGGAACACTTATTGATTATTAATTATGACTTTTGCCTCAATAAACTCCCAATTCACTGCTAATTAATAGCTAATAAGGTAGTTGTTGTAGCTGTTAGGTTTAGGTATTGGATTGGGTTAAGGGATGTAAAATATGGTCATGCAGAACAAAGCATTAATATGTCCTTTATAAGCACTAATAAACAGCTAATATGTAAGCTAATAAGACCCTATGTAGTTAAAAGTGAGAATTGGTCCCTATACTAAAGTGTTACCGAGATTCATAAATCATCTAAAAGCTTTCCATTGATGTATGGTTTGTAAGGATAGTACAATATTTGGTCGAGATACAACTATCTAAAAATCTGAGGGTGCAAAAAAACTAAATATTGGGAAAATATTTGAAGTTGTCCAAATGAAGTCCTTAGCAACCCATATTACAAATGATAGATAGAGAAATGTACTAGATATCTTCATGGAGCAATTGTGGTTTTGAGAAAGCTCTTGCAGTTTTAGGGTGTGATACGCATCAGCGGTCGAAACAGCGACTGAGCTCACAATATGTTGTGTAGCGTATGCTGCCGGAGACTTTACAGTGAAGCTTTGATGGCTGAAAGCAGCAAGTGAGATGAAGGGCTAATCACAGGCATTTTAATCTAACATTCATGAGCAATCTCTTCTACTATGAGTTTTGATTTCGGTGTGAGGAGTTACCAGTCTGACGTGTTCTCGTTTGAGGTATTTTTCACTGTAATATTGCTCTTGTCTGAGAGTCAGAAGCTCCTGTTGCTGCATCTCCTTCAATTCTGTGAGTTTCTGAGTATTCTCCTCATCTAGAGCTGATAACTGCTGGTCCAGAGAAGATGAACCAGACCTGCACACACGCACACACGCACGCGCACGCACTCACTCACTCACACACACACACCCACACACACACACACACACACACACACACACACACACACAGAAAATTCATTTTACAGTAAGGTTAGGCAGTTGTGTAGCAGCTGGCATCATAACAAATTACACAATAAAAGGGGAAAGATGGTACCTCTCTAAAGCCACGTTGTCTCTTTTTAATCACCTGTCACATGTCTCATTCACCCATAAGACAACACATAACCTTACAATAATTACTCATGTGTAAAATTCATTCATGTTTACTGTTAGAACTTACAGCAGATTTGTTAGCACTTTTGATTTGCAGACGCTGTGGAGGAAATAGATGGTGCATTCAAGTCTTCCTGGGTAAGTTTTGTTTATGATATCAGATGCGTTCCTTTCTCAGCACAATATGGTGGTGTACCTTCTTCAAATGAATTGCACAAAAATACTGCAAATACTTTACATACAGAAAATGTATTTGTGTCAAGTGTACATTGCTTTTTATTTTTTTTTATGCTACACTTGTTACATTGCAATGCTGTCACAGACAGCTTATTTTGTTGGAAATATAAAGCCTGGCAACCTTTAATAACTTGCGCTGCATCTATTAATTCTTCACTTTTATTTACACCTTTGTGGCTGAATTTAAACATCTCATAAATATGATATACCTGACATGACTTAAATGCATCCCTCCCTACACATGTTCCCGCTCTCTACAACTAAATACCACAAACACTGTCACTTGCCTGGTCGGGCCAGTGAGGCACCATCCCTAAAGTTTTTCATTTGCACAGAAAGAAAATGCATGTGTAACAGTATATATTGGATATGTGCATGTAGATCTTACAGTTTTTTTAATTGCTAAACGACAGTGGGCACAACTGGAGTCACATGTGCAAAACACTAACTACAATCTGCACAGCAGCAGTTCATGTGGACCAAACTCTAGTTCATTTTTCATTGCTTGAACACAGTTTTCAAAACTTTACACACTTATTCCATGACTTTAAACACAACCTGCACAACACTGTGGATTTACAGCACTTTGTTCAAATGCTAACACACTGCTGTCAAAACTGTCAACCACACATTCAAAACACAATTGATTTAAGCGTTGTGCCTTTCAAACACTGCTGATTGCAATATCAGCTGAAAGGCTAAGCAGGTGTCTTGTTTAGCCCCTTAAATATTTGTTTGAATTACAGTATGTTCTTTTAGTTTCTACTTTTTTTCTAATTACTGTCATTCAGGTAATTACTCCAGACTATTGAAGCAAACTGCTAATTTTCATTTACCTTAAAGAAAAAAATTAATAAATCATGTGATAAATCAATCAATAACTACATAATTATTTGAAGAAAACATTACTTTGTATGAAGTCACTGAAATTGTTGAAACTGTAAAGATGAAAAGTTAGTATGTTGTGTATTGGTGTTTGATGTTAGTGTTTTTCCTCTCAGTGTGTTGTGAGTGACAGTGTGTGTTATCTCAGTGAGGGTTGTGTTTAGTGTTTGGCTGCACTGAGCTGTTTTGAGTCATGTATTAAGAGTTGTGCTCACGTGACTTTTGGTAATGCAGACTGTAGTTAGTGTTTTGCACATGTAGCTCCAGTTGTGCCCACTGTCGTTTAGCAATCGAAAAAAACTGTAAAGTGACAGCACACCAAATAAATTTCATGTCTACAAAAAATGTATTTGAATGAAATCTAAATAATGAAACGATATTGGATTGAAACGTAATTGAACCGAAACCATAGAAAAATGAATTGAATCGAATAGCCAAATTGGTCGCAATACTCAATGCCAGAGTTTCTTTAGCTGTACTAGTTAAGCACTGCACAAGCAATACGTTTGGCAGATGACCGGAAGGAAATCTCACCTGTTTTTCCCGTCTCGTCTAGCAGCTTTCTGAGATGCGGACCGCCGTCGCAGGAATTCTCTCTGCAGCTGCTTCTGTCTGCTCTCGTGATCTTTGATCATATCTTTAGTTTTCCTGCTGTGTTTCTTCATCAGATCCTTTAGGTCTTTATAAAGTTTCTTCTGCTCTCTGATGTAACACTTCTGCTGTTTCAACTGCTCAAGGGTCAAAGCTTCCACTTCTGTCACACACACGCACGAATGCACGCACGCACGCACGCACACACACACACACACACACACACACGCAGCGTGCTTTACAAACATCAGTGAGTCATCCATAAATTGACACGAAATGCATCTGAGATTTGTGGTACCTGTTAAAACACTTTGAACAATATCCTCAGACTTCACAGCAGGTTTAACCCCATCTAAACAAAGAGACATACAGAGAGATAATACAGCTTAAAGGTGCTCTATGCATTTTCGGAATTTTTGTCAAACAGCGACCCCTAGAGTTGCTGGAGAATACTCGCAACTGTCGTAATTTCCCACCCCCACTAGTACACCTCCGAAGATAATGACCAGTTCATGTTTCACAATTTCACACAAATATAAGGCTACTGCATGTCTACTAAACTACAGATGATGGTAATAGGATAATAAGAAGTTTATTCCAAGTGTAGAGTAGGCCTATAATAATAAAGTAGCCTACCGCGTTTGCTGGCTTATTACATTTTTACATGATTGCAGCTAAATCACAAGTAAACAGTCTATAGTCTATGTCTACTGTATCATTTAATTTTTGTTCTTGTTAACATTACAAAATGCCATGACAAAGTTAATTGTGTACGTTGCATTATTGTATATCATTGGTCGTTATAATGTCACTATACATGATTATTGCTATTTATCATAATAGTTTGCAAATTGTGCATGTTTACACTATTTACAACATCTAGACTTATTTATGTCCAGATAATTATGTGAGATATTGACAACTGTTGTCATGATAATCGCATGACATACTACAAGCAAGCGCAACAACATACAACACAGACCGCAAACAAGTTTACAATAAGAGATTTACTTACTAGTCCATCAACAAGATCGCCAGATCAACATCTCATCCAGTGCTGTCTTTAAGCTCACGCCAACGAGTAAAAACCTGACCGAGTGGGACTCTTGTCCGGTTCCTAACGCTGTCAGATTCTCTTTTCCTTTTCCTATTCTTTTCTGAATGCGCTTTCTTAACTTTTAAATCGTTTAGCATCACGTCTCAAATTCACGCGTGCAGTTGTTGTTATAGGCTTGATCGACTTCATGCGCCGCTGCAAGAACCGACAGCCGGATGACGTCAAAGTGCCGTCTCGGATCATTCTCGCGGTACTTTGACGTCATCCGGCGGTCGGTTATTGCAGCGCCACACGAAGTCGAACAAGCCTAACGTGTGTGACATCGTTGCCGTAAAGCAAGTCGTGATTCTCGCGAGATTTGTCAGGGGCGGTTCTCTCAAGCTTGCATTGCTGGTTTTGCTAGCGGCATCCTCCCCGAGCTTTAACAGGAGGATGATTCGCCCTACTAAGACTTTGTTTACCAACTTTGAAGCTGTTATATTAAGGTAAAATAACTGCATAGTGTGTCTTTAAACTGTACACTACAGTATAGGCATGCTTTATGAAAAGCACTCGATTTGTGCATGTGTGCTCGTATACCTGCTGATGGACTTTGCTGACTGGCCACAGATGATTTGGGTGAGATGTTGTGGTTGTTTAGCCCATTTTCAGCTGCTGGGTTAGATTCACTCATGATCTCTGAGAGTCTCTCGTTTGCCTGGACCAAACACAACCCACAATGTAAGACAGCTACAATTTAAAAAGACAAACTACATAACAGTATCGACCTGGGACTATGACATGGTAGCATCCTCAAAACAGCAAGTGTACTACAGTATTCTTTAGACTGTAAATACAAATGAAAAAATAATGGATATTTTTTCATAATGGATTCATACTTTAAGGTGTCAGTCATTGTGACTTCTAATAACATGCCAAATAAACACACAAAACACACATTATATCTTCAGCTGCTAAAAAATGAAAACATTTCAATCATACCTTCACTGCTGTCCACAATGAGTAAACATACTGATGGTAACCAAGTCTCAGCATGACTAAACTAATACTAGTCAAATCCAGATTGATCTCTGTGTAGCTTTATAACATGCCACTTGGCAACAGATTATGCTTGCTGGCTCAGCGAGAGATATCCCATGAGGCCATCTGATCTCAGTCCAGTGTGTTGCCAGGTACCAGGTACCATCTGTGTTACCTCTTACAAAAACTCTGTTCATGAAACCTGCGGCTGAAATTAATTCTTGATCGGCATAACACAAAAATGAAGTGTTGCTGTTAAAGCGGACATAACATGTACATTTGACTTTTTCCATGTTAAAGTGCTATAATTGAGTCCCCAGTGCTTCCATCAACCTAGAAAATGTGAAACAGATCAACCCAGTAACTTAGTTTTAGTAAACCATTCTCTGCAAGCATGTGAAAAAACAGCTCATTGAAATCTGAGTCCCCTTGTGATGTCAGAAGGGGATCTTATTATAATAATACCGCCCCTTAATCTGCACGATCCAACCACAGCACTGCCATTTATCACAGAGATCAGCTCGTTTTAATTTTAAAGGACACACCCAAAAAACAGCACATTTTTGCTCACACCTCCAAACATGTCTGCAAAACACAACTGCAGTATTACGATCCCTGACCCTTAACAATGAATTACTAGGTCACATAACACACAGGTCTGGTTTCACAGTCAAGGCTTAGCTAAAGCCAGAACTAGGTCTTAGTTAAATTAAGATGTTTAAGCATCTTCTATAACCATGCCTTAAAAAAAGACGTTACTGGTGCCTGTCTTGAGACAAATCAATAGCAATGTCTTATTGATCTGTCAGTGCTAGTCATTTTCAGTTGAGATTAAACATGTGTTTTAGTCTAGGACTACAGGCTTAAGCCTTGTCTGTGAAACTGGGCGACAGTTTTCAGCTAATTTCATGTTAATCTTGATCAGCTGTAATGATAGTTTCCTCTAAAAAATAACAAGCTCCTGGAGGCATATCGTGGGCGGAGCAAGTCACGAGCAAGCAACACACATGCAACATTATCTCTGGATAACTTATGATGTCTCCTTGCGTGCGCTTATAAAATGTGTGTCTATTTGAGTGTGTGTGTGTTTCTGTGTGCACAGAAAACAGTTCACTTTAACTTCATATTGCAGTCAAATTGTTTAGAATGGTTTGAATGTTACTCTCTATATAAATTGTTATTTATTCTGTATGATGAGTATTTGAGCGATTATTAACTCTTTCGCCGCCATTGACGAGATATCTCGTCAATCAAGAGAAAACGCTTCCCTGCCAATGATGAGTATTTCCGTCTTTCCGCAATACCGCTATTATCCACAACTTTTTAAACCCGGAAGTATTGCCCTATGGCAAGCTGCTGCATGTCCGTGTCTGTTTTAAAGATTGCTCTGAATGGGATCTCTATGAAAAGTCCGCCACAAAAATGGAATTATCTCTGCTTTTTGCACAAAATGTGGTGTTTTTGCAGAAACCTACCCATATTCAAAAGCTGATTACAAAAGAATTACTGAAGGTAGGATGAAACGTTTTTTTTTTTGTTTGAAAGCAGATGGTCTGTTCTTTCATTTGATATATTGTATGTTTATATATTTAAAGAAGAACATTTTCTGGAAGGCATTAAACTTTTGTGAAAATCATGAAAAATGCTGGCGCTGGCTGGCAAACTTTTTTTTTTAAAAAACGCTGGCGGTAAAAGAGTTAAAGAGATTACTATAATTTATGTGTGATTTTTCCTGAATGTTTTGTGTCTCTTCTGAGTGGGTGGGCCAGCCGTCAATCTAATATGTAGCCTCGCTGGACTCATGACCCGGTTCAGACAGCCCCATTTCAACTAAATCCAGCTTTAAACAAACACACACGCACTACTACGCTGCTACTCAATGCAATAACTGTATCATTTAAGATCCCATGAAAGCCTTGAAACTACCCAAATGTGCGTACGATTCTTTGGTGAAGTAATCCACCTGTGATAGACAGTGTGAACACACAGCATCAAACTGTACTGAGGTCAGTGTTCCACAGATAACATTAAAGCAAACCATTTGAGACCAGTTGCACATAAACATTTTTAAATAACGGAGTTTTTTTTTTTTGGATTTTACTGGAAGATGATTGGTATCAAAACAAATAATAGAAACTGTCCTGACCAAGCAGAACTTTATCATGAGATGGTCTGAATTTCACTTTAGTATGATCTTGGCACAGATTGACCTCTTCTCCGTCCACTTCCTGTGCCCCCTCTTCTTGTGTGAGAGCTGCCAGCTGATTGGCTCTCTGTTCCATCAGACTGACGTACAGGATGGGATTGGATAGGGCCTCGATTACATCTATTATGACATCACAAACAAATAAATTGTTTTTGATTAATTAATTATTTGTATAATGTAACTTTCAGACTTAAATCTTCTTTACAGTCCAACTAGAACATTTATTAGTTAAATCCACATGGAAAATAAGTATTTGAAACATCAGTATTTTTATCAGTAAGGGGATTTCTAAGTGGGCTATTGACACACAATTTCCACCAGATGTAGCCATCAAGCCAAATATTTAATTCATACAAAGAAATGCTGAGGTAAAGTTTGTTTAATACTTATTCCCTGTGTCATTTCACTTTATTTATTATGACTCAACTTGTATACTTAAATGTTCTGATTTCTTTGTATGAATTCATTTGCTTGATGGCTACATCTGGTGAAAATTTTGTGTCAATAGCTAACTTAGAAATCCCCTTACTGATAAAAATGCTGATGTGTCAAATACTTATTTTCCCCGCTGTAACATAATCCCTCACATTTCCATATCATCCTATCAGTTCAACCTGACCCTTAAAAACAGCAGCCAATTGGAACACATCTCATTTACATATTGGAGTTTAATTTGTTAAAAGCCGGGAACACACTTACACCCTGTACACACCAAAAGCGAAGTATCGTGTCCCTCGCTCTAGATTACTCACGGATTTAAGTTTGTATCATGCGGATTTTCCGCTCAAGTTGACTATTTTCAAGTGAATAGGACGTGTTCGCGGGCAATCGCACTGCCCAATTCGATGATTCTAGTGAAATTTGTAGAATTTAAAGGTGCAGTGTGTAAATTTTAGTGGCATCTAGTGGTGAGGTTGCGAATTGCAACCAACGGCTCAGTCCAAATCTTTAAATTATGATTTTGGGCCTGTGACAGACTGGCCATATGTGCAGGGTTTACATGATAGATGACAGGTATCACATCTATATTTATGTCAGGATCTATATCACTTACCTGCAAAGGTGTCTGGGACATAATCTTTGACTTCAGTATAGATGAAGACAGAAGCCAATGTGAGACTTTGGTTCCTCTCGTTCTTCAGGCTGACATAGTGATATCCTGCAGCAGAAACATGCTTTGCATCTGTCAATCATTCATAGCTGCGCTGTCATCTGTCAATCATTCAGATCTGCACAGTCATCTGTCAATTATTCATTCATATCCGCATCGTCATCTGTCAATCAGTCATATCTACAACGTCATCTGTCAATCATTCATATCTGCACCGTCATCTGTCAATCATTCATATCTGCACCATCATCTGTCAATCATTCATATATGCACTGTCATCTATCAATCTTCATATCTCCACCGTCAATCATTCATTCATATCTGCACCGTCACCTGTCAATCAGTCATATCTGCACCGTCATCTGTCAATCATTCATATCTGCACCGTCATCTGTCAATCATTCATATCTGCACTGTCATCTATCAATCTTCATATCTCCACCGTCAATCATTCATTCATATCTGCACCGTCACCTGTCAATCAGTCATATCTGCATCGTCATCTGTCAATCAGTCATATCTACAACGTCATCTGTCAATCATTCATATCTGCACCGTCATCTGTCAATCATTCGTATCTGCATGGTCATCTGTCAATCAGTCATATCTACAACATCATCTGTCAATCATTCATATCTGCACCGTCATATGTCAATCAGTCTTATCTCCACCGTCATCTGTCAATCAGTCATATCTCCACTGTCAATCATTCATTCATATCTGCACCGTCACCTGTCAATCAGTCATATCTACAACGTCATCTGTCAATCATTCATATCTGCACCGTCACCTGTCAATCAGTCCTATCTGCCTGGTCATCTTTCATTCGTTCATATCTGCACCGTCATCTGTCAATCATTCTTATCTGCATGGTCATCTGTCAATCATTCATATCTCCACCGTCAATCATTCATTCATATCTGCACCGTCATCTGTCAATCAGTCATATCTACAACATCATCTGTCAATCATTCATATCTGCACTGTCATATGTCAATCATTCGTATCTGCACCGTCATCTGTCAATCAGTCATATCTACAACGTCATCTGTCATTCATTCATATCTGCACCGTCATCTGTCAATCATTCGTATCTGCATGGTCATCTGTCAATCATTCATATCTGCACCGTCATCTGTCAATCATTCGTATCTGCATGGTCATCTGTCAATCATTCATATCTCCACCGTCAATCATTCATTCATATCTGCACCGTCATCTGTCAATCAGTCACATCTACAACATCATCTGTCAATCATTCATATCTGCACCGTCATATGTCAATCATTCGTATCTGCACCGTCATCTTTCAATCAGTCATATCTCCAACGTCAATCATTCATTCATATCTGCACATTCATCTGTCCATCAGTCATATCTACAACATCAACTGACCATCATTCATATCTGCACTCTCATCTGTCAATCATTCGTATCTGCACCGTCATCTGTCAATCATTCATATCTGCACCGTCAACTGTCAATCATTCGTATCTGCATGGTCATCTGTCAATCATTCATATCTCCACCGTCAATCATTCATTCATATCTGCACCGTCATCTGTCAATCAGTCACATCTACAACATCATCTGTCAATCATTCATATCTGCACCGTCATATGTCAATCATTCGTATCTGCACCGTCATCTGTCAATCAGTCATATCTCCACCGTCAATCATTCATTCATATCTGCACCGTCACCTGTCAATCAGTCATATCTACAACGTCATCTGTCAATCATTCATATCTGCACCGTCATCTGTCAATCATTCGTATCTGCATGGTCATCTGTCAATCATTCATATCTGCACCGTCATCTGTCAATCATTCATATCTGCACTGTCATCTGTCAATCTTCGTATCTCCACCGTCAATCATTAATTCATATCTGCACCGTCAGCTGTCAATCAGTCATATCTACAACATCATCTGTCAATCATTCATATCTGCACCGTCATCTGTCAATCAGTCTTATCTCCACCGTCAATCATTCATTCATATCTGCACCGTCACCTGTCAATCAGTCATATCTACAACGTCATCTGTCAATCATTCATATCTGAACCGTCATATGTCATTAATTAGTATCTGCATGGTCATCTATCAATCATTCATATCTGCTCTGTCATCTGTCAATCATTCATATCTCCACCGTCAATCATTCATTCATATCTGCACCGTCATCTGTTAATCATTTATATTTGCACTAATTTGAATTCATGAGTTGTGTTTGACAGTTTGTACTTGCCAGGTCGGATGGCGCAGACTGGAATTATGCGATGACCAATAAATTTTCCATTTTCTTCATACACAGCTATTCTTAATAAAGCCAACGTTGGAAGCACGACCTAAAATGCACAATACAGCTTATCAAAGCGTTGCATGGAAAATCACTCATTGTCATGTTAATTGTGCATGTTTTAAGTTTTAATCAAAATTTATTTTGGAAATCCATACATATACACAAATACGGAAATTCAATATAATAATTCATCATTCGAGCTGTCAATTCATTAAAATGTTTAATCAAATTAACTACACGATGTGCCGATTTATAAATCTAATTAATTGCATTTAATCACATCATTTTGGCTGAAAAATTACCTCCCAAAAGATCATTTACAGTAATTGTGTTAGAATCCTAGCTTTAGATTCAACATAGACTTTATTATGCATAAAGGCTACATTGTGGCCCTAAAAGTTCATAATTCATTATTTATTATTATTATTGAAATGAAAACGATTAAATCTAAAACCAGTCATTAAGCTATTCATTCAATCAGTTCAAATGGCTGATTTATTCAGGAACAAAGCAAGGGACTAAATTCAGATTTTGATGCTACACAACTTGAATCCTGGTTTGGTAGTAAGTAATTTCACAACAGTTCTGCTGTGATTTTGTTTATCTGCTCTGTTTCATTGGCAAAATACATTGGACGTTTGCAATCTTGCTGATATTCGGGAAAACAGCTCTCTAGCTTGTGTGGTATTGTTCAAATGAACAAAAAACAATGAATGAGCAAGTACTTGAATGCACAGTGTTTTAACTGTTTGCCCCATTCACAACAGAAAGCTAATAATAATCTTTTATAATTTGTTTGGTTGGGGCCTATTTTTGCTGGAAAAACAAGCTTTCTCTGCATCTTTGCATCATTTCGTCACATCAATTAGAGAATATCATGTAAGTGTCAATTTATTTGTCCCTTACTTCTGAGGAATCAACTTCTGTAAAAAAAATAATAAAAGCTCAAACTGTAGAAATTATCCAGTCAATATGGAAACGCAACCAAGATTGTGCTAAAATATCAGCAGTGCTTTTCAACATTTGAAGAAATTAAATCAATAAAATGTATTAAATAAAAATGTATTTTAAATCAAGAATTAAATTAGAGAAGAAATCTGGAAGAAATCTGAAATGCAAGACAAACCAAAGCTTGGGTCTTAGGAGGTTAAACAAGTTCAAAGTAAACAATGTATTTATAATATGGTGTGGGCATACTTTTTTGAAGACTATTGGATCTTCATCCCAAACTGGATTAACCGCATTGCTCTGTGACGTCTTAGTCTTAAACGCTTTCCGTTTGGTGTCCACTGGCAGGCCAAACATCTCCACCTCTGCATAAACACCAACTCTTTTATCAGAAAGGAACTGACCGGATATAATCTGTTATATAAAAAACAGAAACAGACAACTCTTGTCTTCATATGTTGGGAAAAACTTTTAGGACATCAATCATTCGTCTAAGAATAATTCAGCACCTGGATACTCACTTCATTCATATATAGAAGCGCCACAAAAATATTTCAGTTTCAGTTCGATATTCAGCAATAAACAAACTAAGAAAAGTGTTAAGATGGCCAAAGACAATGTCGGTGTCAGTCTATTGTGGTTGCGGTAAAGATTGAAAGATCAAATCATTTACCTTATAGCTTGCGAGACAATACATCACTTAAAGGGACACTTTACCGATTTGCATTAAGCTTTGTATTGTTAGAACCCCAGTCATGTTTTTAAATGGTCGTACATCATTCCCCCAGTTTCCCTTGAGATGTGAGAAATACAGATTTCCGTGAGGCACTTCCTTCTTTCAATGATGTAAAAATCGTCATTTTGCGTCATTGAAAGAAGGAACTGCTGTATCTTTGTCGAGGTTGAAAGACTACAGACACTCATTCCTCATTTTTCCAAGGTGGGTGCTATGGGTGGGACCCACACACGCTAAAGACCTATTACAGATCAGTGAGTGGGACTTATACCAAAAACAAACGAAAAAAATTGATCAACATTTCTGCATCAGATCAGGATATGGACGTTTGTTTGGTGAATGGTCCCGTGCAAGAGAGGTACTTTGCGCGTGTTTGTCCGTGTTTATTTTACGGACGTTTTTTGGCTCACGAGCACAAGCGCTGAGCCAGTGCATCTGTGGAGTATACGTATTGTGCGGTGGACGCGTTTGTGTGCAGGATGCGGCATTTCATCTTTGGGAACATACATGTTTGGCCATGCACTCTCAAAAATAAATGAGAAACTGAATAAAGCTTGCTCCTACCAAGCTTTGTACCAGCGTGGTCCTGGATAAATATTTTAGAATCCTAAACTAGAAGCGACAGCCAAAGCCTGCAGGGATAAACGGACGTCTGACTATAAAGTGAGTGTTTCTATTTTCTTTGTTATACTAACGTGGCATTTATGTACACAATAGCATATCGGAGCGGTGTTCCGATCAATGGGAGTGGCTTGCAGAGCTGTGCATTGGGGTGCATTGTGGGAGTTGTAGTTTTCCATACAAATGTGCCCTAAAGTCACGCACGTTCTGTCTTTTCTCAGTCAAATAGGCACAAAATTCTAAATGTATGTTACATTTCGACTACAAATATGACCCACTTTCAATAAAGATTAATGTTTCTACCGATGAAATGTCTCTTTAATTGATCAAATTTAATCCGATTATTTTCCAATTACAAGTGAAGGCCTTAGAAACATTTAGTTCACATTTAACACCCAAATAAATATAATTTTTTTCTTGAAATTAAATATCAGCAAGATACGTTGGACATCTGTTCTTAACATCAGATTCACGAAAGCTAAATGTCTGCGGTGGTGGAAATAATTGACAACGATTTACTAAGAATAAAAGATGAAAATATCTACATTTTGAACCAGTGCTTAACCCCCCTTTGAAATTCACTCTCTAGACTCAGACTCCCACTTCCACCCCGAGTGTTCAGATCACAGACAGACCACAGACTAACCTTTACAGACAGTGTGTGAGCTACGATCCCATCCACTGTACCCTTTGTGAAAGGGTCGAAGCTTTTGTCCGTTCTTCGCATAAACTCAGGCTTTATTCGATAGCCACATTTTCCATTGTACTCAAATATTCCAAGATTCAACTGCATGGGAAGATCTGACACACACACGCACACACATAAATTGGTTTATGGGGATAGACACAATGACTCATATAATGCCCAAACTATATATTCCACCCCCTTCCCCTATCCAGAAAGCTCACAGAAAACATTGTTTAATTGATTAAATTAGCATTTTGTAATGTGTATATCGCTGCTTGTACTGTACTTTAGATACATTTCATGATGCCTGACATTTGTTGACACTCCATCAACATAAACACATCGAAATAAAAGGAAAAACAGAGCCAGGACATCACGTACCCATGGTCTGGAAGTTCAAAGCAACCAGCTGACATCCGGCGTTCCAGAAGACCTGAGGCATGTAATTAGAGGAGTCCACTCGGGTTCCTTTAGGATAAATTCTGCTCAGCTGTAGTTTATTGTATCTGTGTAAATGAGTTAAGAATCTTGAACAGATAAAAAGAGCATCTGGGATCAAAGTTTTAAAATTAACAATTTACGATCACCACAAGCACAAAAAAGATAGTCAACAAACTCCACAGGTGATTCCTTGAGCAGATCCAGAGCTTTGGTCTCAACAAACGATGACATTTCATAACTTCGATCAATTTCTGCAAAAAGTACACAGAACACAAATATATAAGCATATCTATGTGCAAGTAGCTGACATTTGGGTTTAAAGTCTTAAAATGTTGAGAAAATGAGCTAACATCTGATGAAATCTTTTTGCACTCCTGTAGCAATGGAAGGATCATTGGACTTTCTAAAAAGCATTGTGTGGGTGTGTATTCTCTGAGATCACATAAATAAAGGTCAGTCTGTATGGTCCTTATTTTCTCAAAACCATAGAGCATTGAATCACACTGTGATAATCGCAGCTTGTGAACCTAACCACAAATCTACACAATTGCATCTTAGTTTATTGACCTATGACCTAAAATGATTAATCTTCCATACACGTTAACAGTGTTATTGATCAACTATGTGAACAATAAAGGGGAAGCATAGTAAGAGAGATAATGTCACAAAACAAAGCTTCATCTCAAGGTTTTCAGTAATGTCATGAGACAATTTTGTGAAGCAGTAAATGTCCACCGTCTATGCCTGGTATAATAACACCTGCTAAATCTAGTCAGACAGACCATTGAGGTCATTGATTAAAGCATTGTGTTTATTCTATCCTCCATCACTTTGGTCTCCTGCCTGCTGCCTCGTAGAACCAGATCTTTGAGTTAGTCCTTTTCTTGATGAACAGAAGGAACTGGATCTAACCCTTGGATCTGTAGGATTTAAAATTTTTTGCATAGTCATGGTTGAATCTATCCAAATGTTGCCCAATGAAAAGGTCTAGTAATCGGCGTCCACCTCTTACTGGTAACAGATTTGTCTCGCCATGAAGACGAGTGCAGAACAGCTCTCGCTTCTTGCAGGTTTACGTGAACAAAGGCCAGTCAACAAAAGGAGTGAAGCAATTTTAAAGTGCCAGACAGATCCAAAATCAAAGATTACCTGTATTGCAGTATATCATGTAGCTGTCCATCAATGTGAACAATGTGCAAAGTAGTTAAACCAAAAAGTGCACGATTAGGTTTTTGGCTTCTAAAGTAGGGAGTCGACTCTGAATCGCTGAAATGATTCGTCATATAGTTTGAATCTTCTGTCCGTCTCTATCTATGTAGATACGAACACTTTGCATAATAATCTCTGCCTGCAGTCTTGCCCGGGAGAAACAAAAACTCTGATCTGCACACAGACACTTCAGCTAGTGTGTTAACATCATGTTGAGAAGACACTGTGTTTTCAGCTGTAAAGGCAAGTTTGTGTTGTTTTCACTGCCAAAGGATGAAGATGTAAAGAATCAGTGGTTAAAATTTAATTACTTTTTCAAGGAGGGCTATACTAAACATTTGGCAATGAAAGATGGTTCAGTATACCCACTTTATTTGGATCAACATGCGTCTCTTAACCTAACCTGTAAGTATAATTATTACATTATGTGTTTATTTTCACCCGAGTGTTCTAAAATGTCTAGTTTACTGTAATGTCTTATCAGCAAGCTGCGCTAGCAACGCATCTTGCAGTTAAAACTACTGTTTAGCTGTGGCCGGTTAGCTTACATACTTGCTTAAATGAGTGTAAAATGTTAGTGTCTGTCGTCGTTTTTATTGCTTGGATTAATGATGAATGATGTGTATTGCTGTCGGTAATGTCTTCTCAGTAAGTCATGTTAGCACGAGTTCAATACATGTTGCTATTGTTGGTCTGTGCGGAGACTGTGTCAGTTGACCAATCAGAGCAGAGCAGGCTACCGAAAGGTGGGGTTTGGGCAGACGTAGTCGTTGAACAACTTCACACGAATCGTTTGGGGGATCTTTGAGAAATGGGATAATATTAAATGTATATTTTGAGAAAATGGCAGTGTTTTTTGACCTTGCATGCATTTAAACCTGTTGTTGGGGACTCCTTAACAATATGAAGACGCTTAGAAATTGGACCTGACCAGCACTTTAAACACAAAAACTGCACGAAAACAACTGAGAGCATTTTGACATCTCAAAAAAACTCCAACTCGACACCGGCTCTCCATGACAAGCACAACCTTGATAATTTTAACACATAAAAAGACTACTGTATTAAAGACACAGGACATCTGTTCTTTCAGCTTTATGCTAAGACACCAGAACAGTCTGACTTACTTTTGCTTGCCTCAAAGGAGTTGAATTTGACAGGCTGAACATAGTTGACTAAGTTGGACATCTCCTCTGTGGGAAATACTTCATTTACAGCCGTTCCCTACAGAGACAACAGAGACACTGTGAACTCACTAAAGTTTCAATTGTGTGAAATGTCTTTGAATGGACAGAAAGTACTTCAGCCTAACTTATGGTAAAGGTGAGGTTAGGGTTAAGAGTGATGATGGTCCATGGTAATGTTCCCAGTGATGACAATAGGATGCTACTGCATACTGAGAGCATGAAATGATATAGTGACTGTGATCGTTCAGGTTAGGGTTAGGCAGATTTAAACTGCTGTTTTGTAAGGTGGACAATTTACCTCGTCGATAGACTTTTTACTTTCATCGTTGTCGTCACTCTCTGCGTCCAGTTCACCTGATGAACGTGGCGCATACACTTAGATTATGAGATTCATTCTGAGGAGACCAGTACATGCATTCACTGATGTTTCTTTAATCAACAAACCTTTCTCATCAGCCAACCAAACTCCTGAGGTTTTATCCATGGACTCAATTCCCTGGCATTTTCCTTCTCCTGTCTGGTTCCCATCTGCAGGAACGCTGTCAGGTAGATCCTGAAGTGTTGACCCTGTAATATCAAGCACATTTTTTCCCACTTTTTTTTTTCCAGGTACAGGACTGTACTTTTCAGGTACAAAAATTTAATCAATATTATTCAATGATACATATTATATACATATAATATACATATAATATTATACAGTTAATTAAGTAAAGATTAATCCTTCAATCCTAACCCTAACCCTTTCAAAAGTCAAGATCTTTGCCTGTTGTTGTCTAAACTTTCTAACTATGGCTTACTTAAAGGCGGAGTCCATGATGTTTGAAAGCCAATGTTGATATTTGAAATCACCTAAACAAACATGCCCCTACCCCAATAGAATCTGGACCTTCTGTTGATAGACCCGGCCACACATACGCAACCCGGCAAGGATGTCAGTTAGTAGACACGCTCCTTACTGCTGATTGGCTATAAGCGTGTTTGGGTAGTCGGCTTGTCTCCTTTTCCAAAGCGTTTTTCAAACATCGTGGACTCCGCCTTTAAGGCCCAATCACACTTTACCGGACCGAACCGTACCCAAGTGCTCCCCCAGCTCCCCTGCTCCCATACTAACCCTTATGATCTGTACCAGAGTACGCTTACGTCATTAAAAGATGCTTTTGAGGAAAACTGGAAGATATGTGCGATAAAGCTCATCATTTATGGCTTATTAGCAGTGGCAGCCGGTGATTTCTCTTCCGAGGGGCACGAATTCAGAATATGTGTTCGTTGCATCATGTTAACCATGTGCATTATGCATCTTGTCAAAATAAGTGCCTGCTGCACACGTGTCGAAAGGGTTTATGATAAAAGAGACACTAACGTTCACAAAATACTCGCAAAACACTCACTTAACACTAAACTCTGATTACACATGCGATTAAGGATGTATTTGGCAAACGTGAGCATCTCTATCATAAACCCCTTCTAAGGGTTTGCAGCAGTAATGTATTTTGTGTGATGCACATAAGTTGTACATCACACCTGAACAAACCCATATTTTGAAATGAAGCGCCACACACGTGACGTGCTAAATGCATGCGCCCTCGAAAAAGAAGTCACCGCCCGCCACTGCTTATTAGGTGTGCCTTGCAGATTCATTGGCACATGACATGAGACCCGGGATTTGGTTTGTCTTTTTTTCAGATTTCTTCAAGCTATTTTGGGGTTAGGAAAAACAATAAATATAATAACCAAATATTTTTCTTAGAACATGAAGCAGTGTATTTCTTCATGTTTGTGTACAACAGGTTTCAGTTACACAGAATTAAGTATTATGGTCCAAACATTAGAAAAAAATGATGTCCACGTATGTAGACATCCAGCACAGGTCTTAGAAGGTAAAAGCAATTGCATAGCAGACTGCTCCAAATCTCTCAAGCAGTTATGTAATGTCATAAACCGATCAGTCCACGCAGCGTGCATGATGTGGGATCGTTTGAGATGCGGTGACACGCGGCTGCATGTATTTGTGCTGCACATATCAGAATATTTTACAGTGACCAGTGATGTAACGTTGTGTGAAAAAACATATGATTGGCTCAAAGTGCTGGAAGAATATCACCTTTCTTAACAAGTTGCTGTTTAAGTCTGAAGGAGAGAAAAAGAGAGATCACGTTCGTAAACGAACTTAATTGTACAGTTCATCTAGTTTATAAAGAAATGAGCAAAGTAGACTTCTGAATAGAATGAATTAGAGGTTGTCAACTATTCCGTATTAGTCGGGACGTCCTGTATTTTGGGCCAAATTGATTTGTCCCGTATGTGACCTCCCGCGTCCCTGTCTCGCTGCATGATTTCGAACAAGCAGCAAGAGCAACTCTGCAAAGGCTACGCTTAAGATACGATCACTTCATCACCGCACTTGCTACGTGAATATGTGCTGCTTACGTTTATTCTTGCTGTAATAATGAGTCTGTTTTTCATATTTATAAAATCTGATATGCTCCGCAGAACCTACTCAGTTTAAAGACACACCTTGTGCTGCTTTATATGTATGCATTCTAGCTATAAACTAGTGAAGTATCGACTCCAGGAAGAATAGCTGTGTTTTCACAGCTAATGGAGATCGGAATAAATACAAATACAAATAAACTCAATAATTAATCAACTCAATAATCAAAATTAAATTAACCCTAATATTAAAGACGGTTTGTTTGTTTGTGTTTATTTATCAGGATAATGTCCAGTTACATTAAAAAGATGACTGCACCAGATTTAGCATTAAGCTACTTTCCATCTGTAGTCCTAATATCATATGTTCATACAATCATTCAAGTAAAAAATAAATCAATCGATTTCGCACTAGATTCAATAAAAAATTATTTGTATTTGTTTAATCCAACAATTTTTTCCTTTATTTGATGTCCAATTATTACCTTTTTTGTTTATTTTTAGCATGTTTGGTCCTTGATTTAGCATGAATGCAAATCAAGTTTTTTTTTTAATGCAAATCAAGTTAAATGAACACAAATAAAAGTGTCAAACTGACTGAGACAAGCATTCAAAACTCAACACATTCTGTAATGTGCTGAAGCTGATTGATCACCAGGGGGCAGCATCACACAGCACACGTTTCTAATGATGGGATGCATGACTGAACGCTCAGTCTGAACGTGTTAATCAATAACTAGACTGTCCTGACGGTGCTAGCTGAAGTAACTTTGTCTCAAGTTAACAAAAGTTACAAATTAACCAGCAAACTGAACAAAATGCTTCTCAAAGACATTCTCAAATCTAGTTGATTACATTAAAGTCTAAAGCCAGTGAGAGTTTTACTGTCGAATCGAAGAAACTCCTGTGGATGTAAATTGACACGAACGGGAATGAGTTCTGCACACCTGCACGGGGGGATGAAGGCCCACACACGCTGGACGTATCGCTGTACGTGTTGGACGTCTCCTCGGACAGCTTTTTCTTTGAGCTTCCGTCACCTTTATGTGAATTCTTTTTGTTCTTGATGAGAATTTTGCCTATTAGTTCAGCAGGGCTGGGTAGAGGAACGCCGGCCTCCAGCTGAACACAGAAAAAAACACAGGTGTGTTAGAAAACACGTATGTACTCTGAACGCTACACGCATCTGAAAGCTCCACACAAATCTTCATGTTATTTGAACATGAACGAATGTCAGGTCCCTTCTTCTTTACTGGAAGAGAACAACATTACATGAATTCCTTTACAGCACACAAAGTAGCTTTCAACCATTACTATGTAAAGCAGGAAAATAGGGAGGGGAAAAGGCTAACATTTAGATTGCATGGGTGACCAGACCGGATTAAACCAGTAAGTGTCATAAAGCTGTTCAGCGACTTTCAGAGATGAAAGGAAAACCGGAAAGGTCATCAAGTCAATGATGGTGCAGTGTGTATGTGTGTGTGTGTGTAACGTCCAAACTCACAGGATACTTCTCTAGCGCTTCTGTGAGCAGAGCATCACCAAATATTGATCTGCAATACTCGGCCATCTTTGCCTGCTGCTTGAGACTGTGAGACACAAACAGAGAGAGAGTTTCACACATAAGCATGGAGTATAGTCTTTTTTATGTGTATGCGAACATACGCGCACAAACGCACAGCTTTCTGAAGCGTAGTCTATTTGACTCGTACAGTACGTGTGCATGTGTGCAATGCATCTTTTGGGCTACATTCTCCTGTACGTGCATGTGTGACCTACGTGTACAATGTATGGATAAGGAATAAAAGACTGTTTAAAATGATGAATCATTTGCCCAAAAACATCTTTGATGACACTTACGAGTCCACATGGTTCTCAAAAGACAGAATAATGGGAAACTGGGAGGTCTTGAAGGCGCTCTCCCCGATGGCTTCTATCACGTCCTTGAAAACAGGAGACACATTACATTCATTCATTTAGCAGATGCCTTTTTTCAAACATTTTGTTTAAGTAGTGTAGTTTACAGACCTGGTTTACATATAATTTACATATTTTGGCGGGGCATCAAATTGGGTTTGTATATTAAATTATTATTATGATTATTATTTACTAAATGATTTTTAAAGAATCATTTTTATATAAGTTCTTTACTAAAGTAACTTTTTGCCCATTGATAATAGTGTGAATTCTAGCAATTTCTGTGTTAAAAATGGTTTACAATACAAATCTAATCATATTTTAGAATGAGCCCCCAAAGCCGGCAAGTGGCAGCAACAAGAACTGGCGGTGCCCCTTTGGCTCAACCAAGGATCCAGTGGCCCCAATCCTCAAAGAGAGCTGAGTGGCACCAGTTCGATGAAGACGTGAACCAGATCCTGGAAGTGACAGCTAAGGGGGATGTGGACCATCGATTGTTAACGATGACCACTCTCATAGTGAACATTGCAGCTGAGCGATTTGGATCTGTGACACCCAAACCCACTCCATCGGCATACACTGCAAGCCACAGAGTGAGGAAAATCAAATGTCTCAGGGAAGAACTCAAGCTACGAAAGAGGCAGTACAAGGCAGCAGGGGAAGTAGAGAGAGCTGGCCTAGCAGATCTGATAGGAATCCTGAGGAAACAACTTTTGACCCTTTGTAGGGCAGAGTACCACAGGAGGAGGCGGAAAGAGAGAGCAAAGAAGAGGGCAGCATTTTTGGCCAACCCTTTCAAATTGACCAAGCAGCTTCTTGGCCAAAAGAGGACTGGCCAACTCACCTGCTCCAAGGACGCGATCAACAACCACCTCAAGGCCACCTACTCGGACCCGAACAGAGAACGACCATTAGGGCCATGCGATGCACTGCTGACACCACCAGAGCCCACAGTAGAGTTCAACCTGAAGGAGCCCTGCCAGAGTGAAGTGGAGGAAGTGGTGAGGAGAGCAAGGTCAAGCTCAGCACCAGGCCCAAGCGGAGTGCCTTACAAGGTATACAAGAACTGCCCAAAGCTTCTACACAGACTCTGGAAGGCCCTGAAGGTCATCTGGAGAAGAGGCAAGATTGCCCAGCCATGGAGGTATGCTGAGGGAGTGTACATTCCAAAAGAGGAGAAGTCTGAGAACATCGACCAGTTTCGTGTCATCTCCTTGCTCATCGTGGAGAGTAAAATATTCTTCAGCATTGTGGCCAAGAGACTCTCCAACTTCCTGTTGAGCAATAAATACATAGACACGTCTGTGCAGAAAGGAGGTATTCCGGGAGTCCCAGGGTGCCTGGAACACACAGGGGTGGTAACCCAGCTTATCAGGGAAGCAAGAGAAGGCAAGGGGGACCTGGCCGTGCTGTGGCTAGATCTCACCAATGCATATGGCTCAATACCCCACAAGCTGGTGGAGGTCGCACTGGAGAAACACCACGTCCCTCAGAAGGTTAAAGGCCTCATCCTGGACTATTACAGCAAGTTCAGCTTGAGGGTCTCCTCTGGCCAGTTAACATCAGATTGGCACCAGCTTGAGGTAGGGATAATCACTGGTTGTACCATCTCAGTGACTCTCTTCGCGCTGGCAATGAACATGATGGTCAAGGCAGCCGAGACAGAGTGCAGAGGTCCCCTCAGCAAGTCCGGAGTAAGGCAACCTCCCATTAGAGCCTTCATGGACGACCTCACAGTGACAACAACAGCAGTGCCAGGAGCAAGATGGATTCTCAGAGGGTTGGAGAGGCTCATGGTATGGGCACGCATGAGCTTCAAACCAGCAAAATCCAGGTCCTTGGTGCTAAAGAAGGGGAGAGTCACTGATAAGTTCCGCTTCAAGTTGGGAGAACATCAAATCCCGTCAGTCACTGAGAAACCAGTGAAGAGCCTCGGGAAGGCCTTTAACTGCAGCCTCAACGATAGAGACTCCATCAGGGAAACCAGCACTTCCATGGAGGACTGGTTGAGAGCCGTGGACAGATCAGGGCTCCCTGGAAGATTCAAGGCTTGGGTCTACCAGCATGGAATCCTACAAAGACTCCTCTGGCCCCTGCTCATCTATGAGGTCCCCATGACGGTGGTTGAAGGCTTAGAGCGAAGAGTGAGCAGCTATCTACGCAGATGGCTGGGACTGCCACGCAGCCTAAGCAACATCGCTCTGTATGGGAACACCAACAAGCTCAGACTGCCTTTAAGCTCAGTGAGGGAGGAGTTCATTGTGACACGGGCACGGGAACATCTGCAGTACTCTGGATCCAGAGATGCGAAAGTGTCCGGGGCAGGGATTGTCGTCAGGACAGGAAGAAAGTGGAAGGCAGCAGAGGCAGTCCAACAAGCTGAAACTCGGCTGAAGCACAAGGCCATCCTTGGGACAGTAGCACAAGGCAGAGCCGGACTTGGAAGCCTAACAGCAACCCGTTACGACTTGGCCAGCGGGAGGGAGAGGCATAGGCTGGTGCAGGAGGAGGTGCGTGCTTCAGTGGAGGAGGAGAGAACCAGCAAAGCAGTGGCCATGCGGCAGCAAGGTGCCTGGATGAAGTGGGAGCAGGCGATGGAGCGGAATGTCACTTGGAAGGACATCTGGACGTGGAATCCACAGAGAATCAGATTCTTGATCCAAGGGGTTTACGACGTTCTTCCCAGCCCATCTAACTTGTACACATGGGGCAGAGTAGAGACACCTGCATGCACGCTGTGTTCCAAGCCAGGGACACTAGAACACATCTTGAGCAGCTGCTCCAAGGCACTAGGCGAAGGCCGGTATCGATGGAGACACGATCAGGTCCTTAAAACCATTGCTGAGGCAATCAGCAAAGGGATCAAAGACAGCCGATACCGTCAAGCCACAGCCAAGGCTATCCACTTCATCAAGGAAGGACAAAGGCCAAAGGGAACATCTAAGAGCTGCTCTGCTGGGTTGCTCTCAACGGCCCGAGACTGGGCAATGACAGTTGACCTAGAGAGGCAACTGAGGATACCAGCACACATCACTCAGTCCACGCTGAGACCTGACATCATCTTGGTCTCTGAGGCCACCAGACAACTAATCTTGCTAGAGCTAACAGTCCCCTGGGAGGAGAGGATGGAGGAGGCTCAGGAGAGAAAGAGAGAAAAATATCAGGAGCTGGTGGAGCAGTGTCGGACGAATGGGTGGAGGACCAGGTGTATGCCAGTGGAAGTAGGCAGTAGGGGATTTGCCAGCCACACCCTGAATAAGGCATATGGTACACTGGGCATAACAGGCGCCAACCGAAGAAGAGCCATAAGCAATAATGTGGAGGCAGCAGAGAAAGCATCCAGATGGCTCTGGTTGAAGAGGGGAGAACGGGGGGGGGGCGGTAGCATGCCACTTGGACACAGACCGGGGTTTGATCAGCCTCGGTCGGGTCGCCTGGAGGAGGGTGTCTGTTGCAAGACCCGAAACACCCTGTGAGTCCAGGAAACAACACTGATGATGTGTCCAAGGTTGTGCATCAGAAGATGTTTCTGTAACAGAAATTAAATGGAAATTGATAAAAATGCCAAAAAAGTTCTTAAAATCTAATGAATACTGGTCTCTATAAAATGTATATAACTGCAGATTGTCCACTGAAAAAGAGGAGAAGCGCAAAGTGATGATTTGTTATTGATTAGTGCTAACACACTCAAAATACACCAAACCAAAAGAGCACTTTATATATTAAACTAAAGCAACAGATAATGTGCATGTCAAGACGGATAATTGGCATGTCATACAATTATATTTTCTATATAAATATATTATTATTGTTTATAGATTTCAAATACAAATTGATTTTTTCTCTTTTATTAAAAACGGTCACAGCAAACATCAACATGCAGGCTTGTACTGCTTACAAACATGCACACGCGGGTGAAGGTTGATAAAATCTGCGCTGCGTGCGTAGAATCCGGGCAGGTCTGCTTTTTATCCAGATCTTGATGCTTTATGTGTTTGACTTTATATGGTGCGGCACTGACTGATAAGAGTATGACATCAGAGTACCGCAAGAGCAAAGGTAAAGGCGGACCATTTTGTAACATTTCGACTTGCTCTCGCGGTACTTTACGCCATTTGAGTCTTTACAGCAAAGTACCAGAAACATGAGAAGTGATGGCACACAAAAGAAAGTGAGGGTAAGCTAAAATATAAAAGTGTCAGTACTGTGAGCACTGGTTTAGCTACTTACATCGTATGGTGCTCTTTCACCATCGCGCAGCCGCGCACTCGCTCTGTAGTTTGTAGCTCGCGCTCCGACTTCTGTAAACAATAACTCCACCTTCTTTGATTTGATTGACCATCGCATCATTTTGACCTTGACGAACGCATATGCTGATTGAGGCACGGCAGATAGAGATAAACGTTTTACAGTATTTACAGTTAGGCATATTAGGCAATTATTTCATGACTTTTTACACTCAACAGGGAACTCAATGTTAGGCATGAGCCTGCGTGAGAAAATGGATGTGTGGCGTGAGAGCGTGAGAATGGGGTCAATAGGCTTTATGCCCAGCTGCACTACTTCCTGAACTTCAGCCAGCTTCTTGTTTCCTGTCTGCCGTTATTGGACAAACTGATTAATCCAGGTGTGCCTGACCTCAGTAGTCACAACAACAATAATCAGACACACCTAGATTAATCAGTTTGTCCAATAATGGCAGACAGGAAACAAGGAGCTGGCTGAAGTTCAGGAAGTAGTGCAGCTGGGCATAAAGCCTATTGCGTGAGTGTCACGCCGAATGAGGGAGGGTTGTGAATCCTGCCCCACGCACGCACACACACACACACACACACACACCACACACACACACACACACACACACACACACACACACACACACACACACACACACACACACACACACACACACACACACACACACACACACACACACACACACACACACACACAGGAGCATTTTGAGATCATTTGTGCAAGAAAACAAACTCATTTGGCATTTGCACGCGGCCTTTAGCATTTGTTTGTAGCTACTAGCAAGCTTTCTGAAGCCTTGAGATGCCGATCACGCTTTTAAGGTTTGCGCAAATGTATATTCGATTGAAATAATTTTTTATCATTTCACAAGTAAATGAGTGAATAAAAAAATAAAGAGTTTGCAGCGGGGTCGATATCAGACAGTTAAATTCTCCAGACAGGGGCGAGAAAGATAAATCTATCCTGCAGTGTGTGTGGAGTTTACCTTGAAGGAGATCTCAGATGTCATGGTAAATCCGTGTGTGATAACAGGTTCTTCATCGGCCGTCCGCCCCTTCCAACAGTCAAGCTCTATACACCGACAGCCAGACAGCAGGACCTGACGGTACATCTCCACAGATGAGTTTCCTGCCAACTGACCCGCTGCCAAAAAACACACACGCAGAACTTTATTATATACTGCAATATATATAAATATCTTTAACTCATCGCTAGAAATAGGATACGTTCCAACAGCTTTCAAACTAGCAGTTATTAAACCGCTGATTAAAAAACCGCAGCTTGATCAGGGAGAGCTTAATAACTCAGTGGTCAGGCGCTAGCCTGGTTTAGGTCGTATCTAACCAATCGCTATCACTTTGTTTATGTAAACGCGGAAGAGTCATATCACTCCCTGGTTAAATACGGTGTACCGCAGGGTTCGGTTTTAGGTCCTATCCTGTTCTCGTTATACATGTTACCTCTAGGAGACATTATCAGGAAACATAACATAAGTTTTCACTGCTATGCGGATGATACCCAGCTTTACATCTCCTCACATCCCAGCGAAACACACACGTTTTCTAAGCTAACAGACTGCCTTAGCGATGTTAGTGACTGGATGGCACATAACTTTCTTAAGCTGAACTCCAATAAGACAGAGATAATTATTATTGAACCGAATCGCTACAAACATAATATGTCAGATTACAAGTTGCACATAGATGGCTGCACTGTGGTGCCATCTTCCACGGTTAGGAACTTAGGTGTGATGTTCGACAGCAACTTATCCTTCGATAGTCATATCGCCAACGTCTGCCGCACAGCATTCTTCCATCTTAGAAATATCTCGAAAATACGCCATATACTGTCTACATCTGACGCAGAGAAGCTTATCCATGCTTTTATGACCTCTAGAATAGACTATTGTAACTCGCTACTCGGGGGATGCCATGCAAATCAAGTAAACAAGCTTCAGCTAGTTCAAAACGCTTCCGCAAGGGTACTTACTCGATCTAAAAAGTATGACCACATAAGCCCAATTCTGGCATCTTTACACTGGCTACCAGTTAAATATTGCATACAATTTAAAATATCACTAATCACCTACAAAGCTTTAAATGGCCTAGCACCCTCATATCTTAGAGAATTACTATCAGAATACAATCCATCACGCACACTACGTCGCAAAATTCTGGTCTCTTGATTATCCCTAGACTATCAAAAGTGTCTAAAAGTGGAAGGTCATTTTCCTACTTAGCCCCTAAGCTCTGGAATGATTTACCAACCGATGTCCGAGAATCAGACACAGTCGATAATTTTAAATCTAGACTTAAAACTTTTCTCTTCAACAAAGCATTCGCATAATTTGTCTAGTAAAAGTACTTAACTCGAAATAGTTATCTGTACGGAACAAAGCACTCGCGGTCATAACACAGACCAACCAAATAAATAAATAAAAACCTTATCTTAACCTATAGCCGGATTGCGATTTTGGAACTTTCGTGTTCTTGTGAATAGTATGCCATACAAACCCGTTTGCCACTGAACCTGCATTAACGACGACAGTGGGGCCTCCAGCCTTAGTCAAACGGGTTGGCTCGTATGGTTGGGTTATGATTTTGGCGCTTTCTTTGTATTGCAAATAGTATGCCATACAGACCCGTTTGCCACTAAACCTGCATTAACGACGACAGTGGGGCTTTTGGCCTAAGTCAAACGGGTTGGCTCGTATGGTTGGGTTGTGATTTTGGCGCTTTCTTTGTATTGCAAATAGTATGCCATACAGACCCGTTTGCCACTGAACCTGCATTAACGACGACAGTGGGGCTTTTGGCCTTAGTCAAACGGGTTGGCACGTATGGTCGGGTTGCGATTTTGGCGCTTTCTTGTGTCTTGTGAATAGTATGCCATACAGACCCGTTTGCCACTGAACCTGCATTAACGACGACAGTGGGGCTTTTGGCCTTAGTCAAACGGGTTGGCACGTATGGTTGGGTTGTGATTTTGGCGCTTTCTTTCTATTGCGAATAGTATGCCATACAGACCCGTTTGCCACTGAACCTGCATTAACGACGACAGTGGGGCTTCCGGCCTTAGTCAAACGGGTTGGCACGTATGGTCGGGTTGCGATTTTGGCGCTTTCTTGTGTCTTGTGAATAGTATGCCATACAGACCCGTTTGCCACTGAACCTGCATTAACGACGACAGTGGGGCCTCCAGCCTTAGTCAAACGGGTTGACACGTATGGTCTGGTTGCGATGTTGGCGTTTTTTTTTCGTGATCTTGTAAATAGTATGCAATATAGACCCGTTTGCCACTGAACCTGCATTAACGACGACAGTGGGGTTTTACAGGCCTTAGTCAAACGGGTCGACAGGTTTCATTTTCTCTTAAAAATCGGAAGGTGACCCTTAGTTACCATATATACCGTCGCAGTGGGCCCCCAATTTGCAAAATCCTCAACTGTGGATAAAACAATTATGCCTCAATAGTTAGTCTGTCTGAAACTAAGCTGATTAAACAACATCACTTTGTGACACTTGCATTACATGTGAACGGCCCCTACGCTAATATGATTTTGTTTTTCTCTCCCTGTCTCGTCCCTGGGTCCCATTGACCCTGAGGACAATGGGACAAACAGACCCAGTTCCGGTAGATGTGAAAGTCGGCACACCTCTGATCTACTGGTCGTCCTTCAATGTGATGCCCAGCTGATGCCTGACCAACGACCACCGGCAGGACCCGCTTAATATCCGCTTAATCTCTGCTTAATCTCCGCTTAAGCTCCTTATCCGTTCATATGTGTGTATATACGTGTATATCTCCCAAGGGTTTTTCCCTCCTAGGACTTTTATTTTTATTTCCTCGGCTAAACAACCCGGGGTTTTTGTTTTTTTTCTCCTAGGGGGAGGTAGCCTGCTTGGGCTTAACTTAGCTTCTTCTTCTCGACGTTACATTAGTAATATGCTCGCTCATAATGTCGCGTCATAGCCGCAGCAAATTTGACTGCTTATGCTATTGTGTATTATGTTATGCTATCTGTCGTTTTTCTGTGCTTTTACTGCTTCTATTAATGGAAAGCTGCTTTGAAACAATTGAGTATTGTGAAAAGCGCTATATAAATAAAATGGAATTGAATTGAATTGCAAGTTGCATTTGGTTTGTGTTTGTATCTGCACCTGTGAAACTCCACACAACGCAACATAACACGGCTAACAGAAAATGATGAGCAAACTAATCAATAACAAATCAACAATAATAATGCATCATTATTTCTAACAAAACTGAAATGTGTACATGGGTTAGTATCAAAACAAGCAACAATTACAAATATTTATTCAAAACATAATAGTTATGAATGTAGAAGAAACAAAATGCCTTTCACAATTACAAAATTAGCTTAAAGGACAAGTTTGGTATTTTTCACTTGAAGTCCTGTTTTCTGATTGTTTATGATGAAATAGAACGGTGTTGACTGAAATTTGTACGTATGATGCTGGCCCGAGAATTTTCGGGTGTTTGTGTTTCACCTCCCCCCTCAATAATGGCTGTATTGGTGCAGTGGAACAATCCTTTCTAAAATGCATTAAACTTTCATTTACAAAGACGTGAAATTCACCGAGTGGTCAGGGGTGTTCACTGATATGCACACACAAAAATCGCTGCAAAAGATGCTTTCCAACAGGCTTTAACATAGTTTTTGTCCAACTCCATTGACTTGTATTAGATGTGCTGTAAGGTACGGTATTACTCTGCGCCGGGAACTTTGTTTGTATTCTTGCAATTGGCAAAGACGGATTATCGCCACTAACTGGGCTGGAGTGTCTATTATTCAAGCTCTCAGCGAAAGAATGTACGGGTGTGAGGCGTTTGGAAAAATAGGTCCACAAGATAACAACGAATGCTAAACCACCTGCGGGATAACATACTTTTCCAGAATAACAACCGCAATCAATCATACCCAGCAGTAATAGATGTTATGTACAATAAATAATATTTCTCAGTGTTAAATAAGTTTCCTTTGAATAAACTCTTCTCCAATTTTAGTTTTGTCTTTAGATTGTCAAGTACAGTGGCGGCTGGTCAATGGGGGTGCTGGGGCGCTGCCCCCCTAAAGTTGGCTAGAGAAGAAAGCTACTTTTAACATGTTACAAAAAGTTTAATATATAATGCAAATTAATACAAAATAAAATCTTTAGTTGTGCTATTTTACTGTTAGTCATGTTATCATTTATTTAAGAATATAAAAAATCAAAAGTCAGTAAAAAGGGTAAAAACATGAGGCTGAGCTCTAATTGGCCCCACTTATGTTGTAAGCGAATCAATATAGTTTTTTATGTCTTTGACATATTTTCTTTAAAAGAATTCCCCTTTCAAAGCCTACAGCAGTGGTGTAGTCTACGTGATAAGCAGGTATACGCCGTATACCCACTAGGAATTGTCAAGGATTTCCGTATTCCCACTAAAAATACCCTGCTGAAAAAAACAGCATCAAAGAGCATGGACCAGCATGGGAATTTTGCTTGTCTATGCTGGTTTGATGCTGGTTTAGCTGGCGGTCACCAGCATACCAGCACCAAAACACAACATATGCTGGTCTTGGTGGTATGACCAGCATGGGATGCTGGTGTGAATGCTGGTTTGGTGCTGGTTTAGCTGATGCTAATGCTGGTGCTGGTTTAGCTGGTGTTTACTAGCAAACCAGCACCAAAACACAACATATGCTGGTCTTGCTGCTATGCTGTTTTTTTTCAGCAGGGTAGCGTGAGGGTGAGCAAGGTTTTGTGACATTTCAAACTTTTAGTCATAATTTTGATGATAAGCACTGACTATTATTAGCATGCTACACTTGCTACTTTAGCGGGTTGAAAAGTATATACATATTAGGCTATATATTTGGTGTGTTTGATTTCCTGCCAAACTGCGCGATCCGATAAAATCAAATTACTATAACGGCGCAAAAGTGACTGTTGAGCAGACTGTTGAGGTGTGGCGCCACAAGAACCCACAGGCAAGTGACAGCAAAGTACCGCGAGAGCGATTCCTGTTATCACATGCAGAAATCTGCTTTGAATCGCTCTCGCGGTACTTTGACATCACCAAGAGGTCTGCTTAGCGCCAAATGAAGTCGAACATGCAGTGTAGCTGCTCACACGACATTGTAAACAAACAGTCCATGTGGAGAAGTGAATTGCAATCACCAGAGTCACTAATACACTTGAAATAAGTAATATACATTTATACACGTATAGTAGCCTATATACTGTATATATGTAACAAACAGCAACAGTCCCAAGTAAAAAACATTTGGAATTTTAAACAAACAGAAAAACATTTGTGATGTTATGGTCTTTTAGGTAAGAACTTATTTTGCATCATTTTAATCGGCGCGTTCGCTTCTCACAAAGTCTGACTGCTTCATTCATACGCTAGAGACTAGAGCACAAGGTAACATGACGTCATCGCTGAGTGGGCGGTCATGTATACTGTTCGAAACTCCCCTGCCGCGCTGACGATAATATGCACGGGCGCCAGACACGATCTCGCGTGAATGATTACTAAACAGCGACCTCTAGTCACAGAATTTGATAGGTCACGGAATGTTAGCCACAGTACATTGCGCATGAGTATTAAAATGAATAAAGACAAGAAAAAGAAGATTTGGAATCATTCTTTCATTTTTGTTTTTTGTTTATTTGATTTCTCGTTTTAAGCTGAAAATGGGAATTCATTGAAGTTTTCCTTCTTTTTTGTTGCATACAGAAAAACATATAAACGAATTATGGACAGTTTATTTCTTTTTTCGTTTGCCACATTGAATGTAATAATTAAATGATCGGATGATACACGGACCCTCCGCCCACAGGAATACGTCAGTCGGCACCTTTGGCACAAAGGGCTCTGCTAAGCCAAGCTACTGTCAAATCACAACACACTAAACAATCTACACAATCACAACACACTAAACAAACTACACAATCACAACTCGTTACGTATTTCTGAAGGAGGGACTTCATAGAACAAGGAAGACATCAGCCCATTTTTAGGACAGTGAAAGCAGTGCTATAGAGATAAGTAAATTGTGTGAAAAATAATGCGTTTTTTTAGACATAAAACATGAACACACAATCAAAGCTTCAAAAACACAGAAAGAACGGGCGCTTTAAATGATGAGACAAAGTGATAGAAATTATGAAGTGTACTTACAAAATTCATGCTGAAATTAAATCAATTCACTAAAACTCAGACTGTTAAAAGAATGGAGTACATTAATATCATACCCTAAAACAATCTTTTAAAGTCCTAAAACGCTAAAAGTTCAAATATCAAAAGTGTCCACTAGTGTATATACAATCCAATAGAGAAAATGAACACAACTTTTATGAATTTTGAAGTCTACAATTTTTTCTAGTGAACGCACTTAGACTTTACAATTCATAAAGTTTGTCTTTACCTGTAAATACTTGTTGGACAAAATGTGTAAGTGTCATAAACTTTTGTTATACACATAACTTAATTTTTGCAATAATCCAAAAGTCTACAGGAAAAATGAATTGGCTTTTTAGCAGACGAACCAGTGTCCTGCTAATTTTCCCTGAGGCTGCTGATTGGCTAACCTGTGAGGTAGGTGTAGTGTGGCGCTGCTGATTGGCAGACCTGTGAGGTAGGTGTAGTGTGGGGCTGCTGAATGGCAGACCTGTGAGGTAGGTGTAGTGTGGCGCTGCTGATTGGCAGACCTGTGAGGTAGGTGTAGTGTGGGGCTGCCGATTGGCAGACCTGTGAGGTAGGTGTAGTGTGGCGCTGCTGATTGGCAGACCTGTGAGGTAGGTGTAGTGTGGGGCTGCTGATTGGCAGACCTGTGAGGTAGGTGTAGTGTGGGGCTGCTGATTGGCTGACCTGTGATGTAGGTGTAGTGTGGGGCTGCTGATTGGCAGACCTGTGAGGTAGGTGTAGTGTGGGGCTGCTGATTGGCTGACCTGTGATGTAGGTGTAGTGTGGGGCTGCTGATTGGCTGACCTGTGAGGTAGGTGTTGTGTGAGGAGTTGATAAAGTAATGCGAGAGCGGGAGTGTCATGTCCTCACTCTGGTCCAGTTTCTCTGGAGGTATAATGCTGTTCTCCTCTCCGCTCAGATATCTGGCAAAGCCCTCAACAGAAATCTGCCCTGTGCCGCAACATAAAACCAAAACAAATTAAACTTTCATTTATTTATTTTGTTGTCCAAAGTGCCCCACAATGTAGAAAATATCTAATATACAGACAGAACTTACATGCAATTAAAACAATTGTAAACGGTTCCCATAAACAAAATTAAAAATCCCCTACTTCATAGGACAAACTGAAGAGATGAGTCTTCAACTGTGACTTAAAAACCTCTAGGGATGGAGGCTTCAGAGTGTAAAGGCCAGAACGTTCCATGGTGTAGGAGCTACTACAAAGAATGTCTGATCAGCCAACAACAGCTGGTACGTTGATCTTAATGACCTAACTGATGTATAAGACTTAAGAGATGTGTAAGAGATTTGAGATGTCATTTCACAAAAATTGTGTAGTGCTTTAAAAACAATAAAAAATCTTAAACTCGATCTTAAACTTGACTGATAACAAATAAAAAAAGGTCAGGACCGAATTGTTGTTTTTCCTTTTTTGTGCAATCAAACACACCTGAACCTGCTAATCGAGTTTTTCAGGGATATACCTAAAAATTAGAGGCAGGTGTGCTGGAGTAGGGTTGGAACAAAAATTTGCAGGATAAATTCTCATATATCTTTGTTTTAATGTGATTTTATTGTATCTCTTCTTTTTAAATATTTTTTCTCTTATATACTGTTTTCTAATTTCTATGTAAAGCACATTGAATGACCTCTGTGTATGAAATGTGCTATACAAATAAACTTGCTTTGCCTTGCTTAGAAGATGAACCTGAACTTCCTGTCAGGGCTGAAAGGTCCGAACCTGAGTCTCCTGAACCTTCTATAATGGCTGAGAGGACTGAACCAGAGTCCCATGAGCTTCCTATCCCTCCGGCTCCGCTGGCTCCTCTCTGGCCTCCAGCTCCACCGGCTCCTCACTGGCTTTCGGCTGCTCACTGGCTTCCGGCTCCTCACTGGCTTCCGGCTCTTCACTGGCTTCCGGCTCTTCACTGGCTTCCGGCTCCTCACTGGCTTCCTGCCCTGCCGGCTCTGCCTTGGATTCTTGCCCGGCTAGCTCCACCCTGGCTTCCTCCCCTGCCGGCTCCACCCTGGCTTCCTGCCCTGCCTCCGGCTCCTCACTGGCTTCTGGCTCTTCACTGGCTTCCGGCTCTTCACTGGCTTCCGGCTCCTCACTGGCTTCCTGCCCTGCCGGCTCTGCCTTGGCTTCTTGCCCGGCTAGCTCCACCCTGGCTTCCTCCCCTGCCGGCTCCACCCTGGCTTCCTGCCCTGCCTCCGGCTCCTCACTGGCTTCCGGCTCCACTGGCTCCTCACTGGCTTATGGCTCGCACCCTGCCCAGCTCTGCATTGGCTTCCTGCCCTGCTGGCTCTGCCTTGGCTTCATACTCTGCCATGGTCTCCAGGCCCTCCATCCCTCCCCTGGGTCCACCTCCATTCCACCAGCCTGGACTGGTCTTGATGATTTTCATTGGAGCGTCTGGAGGTTGATCTTAAGGGGGGGTTCCTCATTGGACTTTGGCTCCGCCAGCTCCTCTCTGGCCCTGACTGCGTCGGCTCCTCACTGGCCTCTGGCTCTGTTGGCTCCTCACTGGCCTCTGGCTCCGCCGGCTCTTCACTGGACTCTGGGTCAGCCGGCTCCCCACTGGCCTCTGGCTCCGCCGGCTCCTCTTTGGCCTCTGGTTCTGCTGGCTCCTCACTGGCCTCCGGCTCCTTAATGGCCTCTGGCTCCGCCGGCACCTTTCTGGCCTCTGGCTACTCTGGCTCTGCCTTGGCTTCCTGCCCTGCCAGCTTCGCCCTGTTCCATTGGTCCTTGTTCTTGATTGTCTCCCAGGTGTGTCCTATTAACCTTGATTTCTCTGTGTGTATATACATACACAGAGAAATCAGTGTTTCTCTTGTCCTTTGTCCAGTATTGTTGTATCTGTTATGGTGTTCTGTAGCCTGGTTTTCTGTTCTGTTCCTGTACCCTGTCTGGATTATTTTGTTTTATTCTGTTATGTTAAAACCTTACCTGCAATTGGATCAGCTGCATACTCTAATCATTACAGCTGTAAAGAAAGTTTAATCAAATTGGTTATTCCAAGTCAATTCAACCAACTATTTTAAGTTTTAATAAGTTGACATAACTAAAATAAAACAAGTAGAAATTGTTTAACTTAATTTAAAGTAACACAAAAACCTATGTTGCTATGACTTACTGATTATACATTTTTTACAGTTTAGAAGACTCCAGAAGTATGAGAAATGTTCATTAAACTTTAATAAACATTTACATCAGCTGACTGGATGTGTCTTAATGTATCTTTTAACAAGAATGAAGATTGCAGGACATGCTCAAAGAAAGTCTCGTGTGTAAGATCCCAGCAGTCTCTCTGGCCACTTTACAATAATAAAAGGTGCCATGCCCTCTGTGGACTCCTACAACCTAATTACTATACTGCAGTTTCCTCTCTGACATCTCAACAGTTTTCCTCTTATGAGTGAGTTTCATCTCAGTGACTTTTCACCTGTTCAAAACCATGAGATTTGATTAAAAGGAGGATTCACTCTGGTGAGTAGAAGTATGAGGTGTGCTGGCACCTCCACAGAAGATCTGAGATTCTCTTGCTTCTTATGTTGTATATTAATAAGGCTTCTTCATGAAAGACGTCTTCTTAGAATTAGGGATGCACCGGTTGACCGGCCATAAATCAGAAGTTAATTGCGGTAAATTAAAAAGAGTAAATTTGCAGGGTTCTCAAGTCTCAAGCATTCACAGTGAGACACATGCATTTCAGTCAGTTCACGCGCTCACACGCCACACCTTGTATTTCTCATGCTGAGAAGCGATGCTTCCTGCTATATACAATTATTGAAAGAGGTTCTGTGCCTAGTTCATAGCTGTCTCTAGTTTTTTTTTTTGTATTTTCAACTTTACCTGACGATGCAAGAACTGACATGCAGATGACATGCAGATAACATCAAAGTACCAAGAGAACGACTTCATACAGAGGAGTCTGATTTCAAACCGCTCTCGCACTCCGCTGATGTCATTTACTTGGACGTGCGGCACACGCACTCAAAGAGTGAAAGTTACAAGAACAAGTTCCGATGAATGCGCTAAATAATGCAGGTTTCTTGAATAAGGCCAAATTCATGCTAAATTAGGATTGATAAGGACTGGATATGTATTTCATTATTATTGCCATGTCGTACTCACACACTGAACATCTCTCTCACACACTTAAAATACATGCTGATGGCAAGTTCTGCAATCTTACTGTAAACAACACAGTTTTTTTATTTAGATACATTTGTATTTTTTTTATTATACAGAACAATTTATTTAATTTGGATAAGTTTGTCTGTCTTTTATCAGACTTATCAATTGTTATAATTCATATTTGTGCTGCTCAGTTATGAACAATAGGTAAAATTGAGAATTCAGTTATTGTTATCAATATAGCCAAAACTCAGCTTAGCCTGATAAATACCAAATAAACATCTTATTTAGGGGAGACCGGGGTTGGTTGTCACAATTTTTACTCATGCATGAATTGCTCATCTTCAAAAAATCTTTCAGCAGTAATTCTAACATGAAATGAAACTTGGGGTCTTGGCATTAAATGTGTATACTTTTTACTTTTAAAATGTATTGTAACAGGAAGTAATAAACCATTAAAGACACTCTGACACAATGTGGTTTATCAAGGGGTTGGTTGTCCCTATAGTGGTTCAATAGGATTTCAGTGATAAATTGGGATCTGAAAAGATAATGTGTAACTTTTTAGTTTTTTAAGCTAGAAACTGCAAATAAGTTTTAATATGAATAGCACCCCTATGATAGTTGTCATCAATGCCCATTATGTTTAAACTATGGGATTTAAGTGCGTGATCATTTGAATTGTCTACTGTGTTGAGAAATAAAATGAAATAATTTTTAGTGCTAAAACCTCTTTATTATAAGTTGCCTAACAGCAAACAAAAACAGACCAACAGTCTTAAAAAGGTCTAAATGTCCAATACTCACATGTGACAACCAGTGTTGGGTGTAACGCGTTACAAAGTAACAGGCACACAACACAGAGAACAAAAGGGAAGGGGAGGAGGGCGTGAATGGAACAGTGATTTGTCTAAGTTTGGCACGAGGTATCATTTACCATCAACGATTGGTCGACACCCGGCAGCCAGCAGCACAGAGCGGCACACTCAAAGACAGATCGGGAAAATGGAAGCGTCAACAACGGCAAGCGCTTTTTCAGAGGAAGGTTCCAAGCAACAGAAAGCTACTTTCGACTGGTGGAGATTCAGTCATTATTTTATTATGTTCAACGGAAGGAAAATAACTTGACGGTGAAGTGCACACTCTTTAATGTTTCTCCGAACGCTGTGCCCCACGTCCGGTAGCGGGTAAGGAAGCCAGCAGTAATTTTTATGTTGTATTAAAATGTGATGTATTTACGGTGGGTTTTCTTGCCGTGGAGACCTTGATGAATGTAAGGTTATGCCATGGTCCCCCGGCGCTCATTTCATTGTTTGTTTGTATGTATGTAAACAGGGGTTGCGTGCAGGTTGTTTATCCCATCAATTTTGTATATCAATTTTACCGTAATTGACGAAGGCTGTGTCTTTAGCTTAAGTGATATTAAGGATATTTATTGAATTGATTGTGTATTTATTACTTTGCGGTGTTAAATTGATATATTTATATGTTTGGGTGTTGGATGAATTTGCTGTGTATAGTTGGTGGGTAAATAATGTGCACTAACTCTTGGAAGTCTTTATCAGGAAATAATTTATTGTGAACGTCATTCTTTCATCAGCTGTCCATTTAAAGGTGTCCATCTAAAATGAATTGCAACCTGTTGTCATCCCTGTATTTTGAATGAGTAAATTGTTGTCAAATTTAATCTAATAAAATTGTAACTTTTTATTGATTTGGGAGTTTTGTGTTTGGATGTTTTCTTGGCCGTGGCTTGCCCAAATAAACATTCTTGTCCAGAAAAAAGGTAACTAGTAATATAACTAGTTACTTTCTCCAGGGAGCAATAAAGTAAAGTAAGGCATTACTATTTTTGAGAGTAATATGTAATAAGTAATATATTACTTTTTTGAGTAACAAGCCCCAACACTGGTGACAACCAACCCCGCAAGCTATGTGACAACCATCACCAACTGACTTCTTGACAAACATGCTAAGCTAGCTGCCACACGGCTTTAACTTGATAGCTAAAAGATTACTCAAAATAAAGCTACTTCTTTTGGCTTTTTAATGAGTGTTTTGTTTTTGAATGACTAATATCTTACAAGCTCTCAACACAAAAACAACACCAACATGAAAATTTACTCTGACACGTGAAAATAAAAAATTGTCTCCTAAACTCAATGTTTTATGTCTGCTCGGCAAAATCTCAAGTTCAAATGAGGTAGCTATCAAAGGCTAACAGATTGATATCAAAATTGTACCACAGCGCCATATAGTGTGTCTGTAATAAGCAGTGTGACAACCAACCCGTGAGACAACCAGCCCGGTCTCCCCTATGTATACTTTCATTCTTTCCTGTTTGTTGCTTGATAAGAAAAAAAACCGGAACTTTGTATCGGCCAGTTTGCTTGTAAAAAACTTTCGGTATCGGAATCAGCCATGAAAAATCCATAATATATTATCTACTTATCAAGAGGGGTCGATGGCTGTGTTGGATTGTAGAGCTCCTGACTGTCTGGGTTTCTCCAGATTAAATGACGTTTTAAATGAATGATTCTTCAGATAGGTGAATTGCCTGATACCACCATTCGGTTGAGCATATGTGTGGGTAAATGTGTGTAGTGGATATGAGTGTGTGTAAGTTTGTAGTTGTGTGGGCAAGAATAAAAGTGCTATGTGTGAGTTGTTTGTGTGTGTATGAGATTGAACTAAGGCAGACAAAATTCCATTCAAGTACCCCACTGAGGCACAAAATCCTGTCTCCATGGGAACAACTCTGAAAGGTTCCCTGGCCTTTACACATTGTTTGTAAAAGCCGCCATTACACTTTATAAATCTTAAAAAAAATGTTAACAACTTTTCTACAAACAAATCTTTGCTCTAGTTGACTTTGAAAGGGCTCATAGTCTAAACATCATCACTTTACTTATCTATTCAGATTCCAGATGAAGAACTTTTAGATGGACAACTGAACATCACAGTGGGTGGAGTCTAACTGATTGAATAGACAACCTCTTTGCAAAAGCATGCTGTCAGGCTCATATTTCTCCACCAATCCCTGCACTTGCTCGGCTTTGAGGGGCGGGTACAGGATCTCATTAAGTCGAGGGTCTCTCTGTTTGTTGTTGATGAAATCTCTCATCTGCTCAACAGTGAGGTATGGCCGGCTTTTGGCACCGCTGCGTAACACAACATTAACACAAACACAGTAGACAAATAAACCACAGGCACCAAACAAAAGAGACATTGCACAGCACATTTTATCTCTGTGAACAGAAAAGCACATATCTTGAAGTCTTGGTTGCAAAACAAAAAAAAAGAAAAACTAATTCTTGTCTAACCAGCACTGGCCAAGAACTTTTCAGACAACATGCCTCAGTATTCATGCTACACAGGCTAAAAACCAGCTGCTGTCAGCAATTTATGAAAACAAAAAATAATACTTACGGTTAACAAACATTGCAACTTTTAAGGTAATAATGAGGAAACTGAAATTTTAGTTTGGAGGTTAGGATTCAAAAACTCACAAATGTAACATTTGTTTGTTACCGTGTAGTCGGTATTGTACTGTATACTTTGTCAAGTACAGTAAATAAAGGTGATTTGACAAGCACTGCTAGATATCTGATTTCACTCTTAGAAGTACAAATACCCTAATCAAAATTTACTTCGTTTTTTTTAAAACAGTTTAAAAGGAAATTCTCCTTTTGTCCTCATTTATGCATTTCATACGGTGCTCTTAAAAAGCCCTTTTACAAGAATTTTACTTTACAAATAACTGACAGTCATGAAACACTACAATTCAACATTAGTTCTAAGTCAGATATTCTAAGTCAGATATAAACAATAAATTGTTAAATGAAGACTCGCCTTAAACAATTATTAAATCAGTATATTCTTGAGTGGGCATTTCCTTTAGTTCTTCATTTTGAAGTAACAAGGAAAGAAATGTTTTTGTAAAAATGCAGTGGAGTAAAAAGTATGATACTATGATCTAGTATGTATAGTGAAGTAAAAGTGATGGTTTTCCAAAATAAAAATACTTTGATAAAGTACAGATACTTAAAAATGTACTTGAATACATAAATATGACTTTAGTACTGTCCACCACTGCTCTTATATGTACTAAGATAAAACCCTACAGACAACTTCCCAGTGTGACAACTAGCCCTTACACATGCTTTAATATACTCAAAAATCATGAATATAAATGCATACATGACATCATCAAACAGGGCTGCAGGCCACACTAGAGGTCTTCACGGGTCCAGATTTAGTTTCGAAAACCGAAACACGAGCGGATTCGATTCTAAAAGTTTCACATGTGCCTTGGACAAGGGTCAGGTATAATAATAGCAGCGTCAGGTCTCGGGTAATTTAAAGTGTTTTTGCCGAATGGATCCAAGAAGACCCAAACTATCTTGCGTGTGAGCATTGAATCCTTTTCCAACCCCTCCTCAGTTTGACAAAAGCACTTGCGACATTGTTTGCCTGGTCAGGGCCGGATAGAATAGGTTTCTTTATAATTCGTTACATTTATATAGCGCTTTTCTACAGACCTCAAAGTCGATTACATATGAATAAGGAAATCTCCTCAACCACCACCAATGTGAAGCATCCACCTGGATGATGCGACGGCAGCCATATTGCGCCAGAACGCCCACCACACACCAGCTTATTAGTGGAGGGGAGATAGAGTGATATAGCCAATTAGTATATATGGGGAGGATTAGTAGGCCAATAGGCAAGTCTTTCTGTCTGACTAACTGATTGAATAGACAACCTCTCTCTCTCTCTCTCTCTCTCTCTCTCTCTCTCTCTCTCTCTCTCTCTCTCTCTCTCTATATATATATATATATATATATATATATATATTTATACAACAGTTCTTTCTGGTTCTCGAATCTGATTGGCTAAGAGCTATACGATATTGTACTGATATCGGCACTGTAACCGCTTCACCTTTCGTATTATTCCGCCACCTAGTGAATGGAGGTCCTAAGCAGGCTCATCTCTGAATGGAAAAACACAGACGCGCTGTGTGAATCACTCTCCGTGTGTGTCTCATTAGTTTACTAGCTCATAAATCAGTCTGTGAATCCCCAATCAGAAGTATTATTCCGTCAAAGATCAGCGCTCTTGGATGTTACGTTAAAGTTAATGGGAGAAATGTCTTGTCACATCGTGTGGACGATTAACACTTGGAAAGAGGAATATAAACACTCGTTTTTTTCTGGAGCTATATCTTTTATCAGAACGCGAAAACACCGTGGAACTGCAGGTAAGCACCGCAGCTTTTAAATGTGGACATTGATCATTTACTTTATCATGACGTGGCTATTAAAACATGTTATGAGATATCGCCACTGATATATTTATAAGCAGCATGCAAAAACATCTCTCTGACACTTATAAAAAACCGTTTTATATAGTACTGACAAGAAAGTTTAATAATAATAATCGAGTGCTCGTATCGCGTTAAGAATAAATGAGAAAGCAATAGTAACGTCACACAAGTATAGTTTTATTAACTTTTACCTCGCGCCAAAACAATAACAACACAAAAGACACTAAATATGAATAAAAAAACAAGTACAAGTTTGATCATGACACCAAATACTGCTGATTTGATCTCATTTTGACAATCATAAACAAACAAGGCCAACATGAGAGCCAGGGTATCTCTTTCAGAAATGTAGCCCAGAGAGGGCGGTGGTCAGCGGGGCACTGATGTCCGCTCATGCTTTGGTTCTCATTTGTACCGAATCTCACTAAGCAAACGTTCAAACAGGCGCTATCTTTACTAATCGACTGCAGATTTAAATATAATACAGATACATTCTCGACTGAACTAATCTTAAAACTACACTTTGTGACCAAGAAACGGTAATATAAAGAAACGGCTTTTCCGTCCATTGAGTTGTTATGAGCTTCAAAGCAGCCGAAAGTTTTACCTGTCATTCTGGCCGCCCTCAAATCCGTGGCGGAAGAAGTAGTTCTCAAACAAAGAGGCTTTTAAAATAACTCCGTTGTTGTTTTCTAGTTTTCGTTTTTCAAACGTGTGCCGTCGAACTGTTGTATAAAAGCAATATCGCTCTCGGAGTCGTGTGATATAGCTCTATATCATTACGGCTGTGATTAGGCCAGAGGCACGAGGCCGCAGGCTATATCACACTCCTACTCGATCACTCGATCACACTATATCACACTCCTACTCGAGCGATATTGCTTAAATATACATGTAATTTGCCACTGGGTCAGATCGGACTCGGATCCTTTTTTCTCGGGGATGGCTCGAGTCAGGTCTTTCTTAAAATATAGGGGAGAACTGGGGCAAAAGTAACACGGGACGAAAGTAACAAAGCGATTTTCTCCGAGCCCTGATAACATTTGCATCCCAAACTACGACAGCATCTTAGGCATAACACTCCTGACAGAGCTGACAAATATCACGTTATTTACTCACCATTTTCAGCGTGTAGATCCAGAAAGCTGTTTTCAACCATGATAAGTAAATTCCTAAAGCGGTCATATTAATGTAAAGCTGCTTTGAAACAAAATAACAATTGTGAAAAGCGCTATATAAATAAAATTGAATTGAATTTTGTTCTTATAACGCATTGTGTTTCTGGTTTCATGTGTTACAATACTGATCAATCTACAGGTTATTTAGTGCTGTAACACATCCTGAAGTTTGACCTCTCTGAGTTTTTCAAAATAAAAGAAAATTGGGTTTAAATGTGAGGAGATCCTGTAGGTTCGAAAGCAACACTTGTTACCTCTGTCCCGCTGCTAATACTGTTGTATATGTAAAAAATTTATATTATTCTGATTTAATTTCATTTTCATAGTGTTCAAACTGTTAAAATTTTTATTCTCAACAGTTTAGGTTTGTACTAGGGGTGGAACGGTACACAGAAGTCCCGGTTCGGTTCGTACCTCGGTTCAGGCGCCACGGTTCGATTCACTTTCGGTACAATGGAGGGAAAAGCAAAACAAAAATGAAGAAGGCATTTTTTAAGTACTTAAGCTAATCTTAAAAACATAGGTGTCCTTATCAGTGTTATTTTGAGATGTCATGAATACGAACTGAAATGCATTTAACATACTATCTTGTATTTCAAAAATGTATACCACTTTAAGTAATCTTGTACTCATCTTTCATACAAATATGGGTTAAAATGTATTACAAGTGTTACCTAAATACATTTTAAAATTACATTTTGGCCTTATTTCATATCAATGTACTAAAGAACAAAAAAGTAGGCTTGTAGGATGAATTAATAGGTGTGTACGACTTCAGGAGGGGCTGCAAGAAACGACAAGTGGATGACGTCAGAGTAACGCGAAAGCGATTTGAAATCAGCCTCCTCCGCAAGATTTCTCGCGGTACTCTGACGCTGATGGCGCTGCGTAAAGTTGAGCACAGCACACTTTAAAAAAGCAGCTGAACTTGACAGAACTGCGCCTCATCCATTAATTGTATATTAGCAGGACAATTTATCTCCTACTTCTCAGCGTGAGAAATACAAAGTCGTGTGAACTGACTGAAATGCGTGTGTGTCAAGGTGAATGCGTGAGACTTGAGAGCCCTGATTAGATGTATTTCCACTCACATACCTAACAACTGCTGAACAACGCCGACGCAAAGTCCTCGTCTTTTCCACCACTCTCTCACCTGTACTATTGTAACTGACTGGAAAACTGGAGTTTTGCCAAACTTGCGATCTTAAAGAGGCTGGCGGAGCGTCTAACTCTTGTGGAACACCACTTGCCATCCTCACTATCGCTGCTCACTAACTGACTGGACCGGCGGACCCTACAAAAAACTGCAGAGTGCCAGAATGTAGACGGCTTCTGATAGAGCGCATACATAGGCGGAGCTCGGCTGTATCGGCGCCAATCAGAGCTTCAGAGCTACAGCGGGGCAACAGATTAGCTGTCCATAAAGAACCCGCTTATCTTACAGTAGTTCCGCATTACATTAATTATTTTGCACGCAAGTTTTTTTTATTTTCATACCGTGTATTCTCCATTTAAATTCACGCACCGAACCGTGACCCCCGTACCGTTTCGGTTCGAAACGAATACATGTAACGTTCCAACCCTAGTTTGTACTGTAGGTTGCTTTTGAAACATTTGATAAAACTGAAATTTAAAATGAAAATGTAATTTCATTATTTTTTACAAAAATAAATTACAAAATATGTTTGCAGTTACATATTAACAAGGTCATAATCATGTATATTTACTAAAAATAAGTTTAACACAAAAAAGAGTAACAATTCAATACTTATGTTCAAAGTAAAATTATACTTATAAGTCCTTTTACATTTGATTAAAATTCCACCTGGTATTGATAGACCACACTTGTGAGTTATTGACCACAGCAACATATATATCTGTCTAATACATTATCTTTTAAAATTAAGTTTTTCTGAAAAATTGGTACTTCCCCCGCTCTCCCCAATATATATTGTTGCAACTCGGGTTCGGGTCAAAAGTTATTTGGGACCCGAGAAGTCCTCTAGGCCACACACAGCACATTCATTGACATAAATAAAAACTTACCTAAATATTGCCATATAGAAACTACAACGTGACTGAACTAAAAGAGATTTATTTCAAAGAAACATTTGACTAGAACAATATATATATGAAGAGTTTTCTTCCAAAATGCAATAAATCCATTTTGACTAATTTTGGTAAAATGTGTTCCCTTTCAGTCGGTCACTACGACGTCACGTCGTGACCGACGAATTGGGAACCGCTTTGCGGGTGACCTATCTGCTTCGAGAAACCTTTAAAACGCCAATGAACTTGGCATGCAGATAATTGCATCTGCCGGCGCCGCCCCGCCGCACAGGTATTTAATGAGCGGCAGGTGCAGTTATCAAATCAGCTTTTTAGCTTCGAAAGCTGGCAGACTGACTGCTCACGAGAAGCTACTCTCTGCTCTTTGGAGAACTCTGCGTGTTTGATTTGGTTGGGCAAAGGCATTTCAGCGGAGGCTCGCGGGTGTTCCACCTCTCTTTTTAATTTTTTGACTTTTTTCTCACTCTTAGTTGAGTGTGTGCGTAGCCGTTCCCCTGTGTGCTTCATCAACATCAGCACATTAAAAGAGTATTTCCTCTAAAAGAGTATTGCGGTGTTCTGCGTCTTTTTAAAGACAGCATTTCACTTGCACTGAGACGGGAGCGTCTTTTTAAAGGTGTCTTTCCGTCCGTGTTTCTGGATGCGGCAAATGTATGGGTCCCCGGGTGGCCACGATCGTTTTCTCTCGTGCGCAAGAGTGCATGCTGAGGCTGCGATCGTGGAGGGTTCATACTCCTAAGAGAGCATGAACCTCTTGGATGGCGGAGACGGGTTTCGTACCTCCGGGAACGTCACCCCCGTTTTTCCGTTGCGGAGCCCCGTTAAAGGTGCGGTGGCAAAACTCCGGAAATCTTATCTCCGTATAAACAGTGCTGAATCGGTTAGCTGGTTCGTCCAGTGACTCTCAGCACCCCCATCCACAGCCAGAGGTGCCGTAAGAGACGGGTGGCGCGTGTTCTACGCGCTCTCGTCCTCTTTCAGTCCTCACGAGGATTCTATGTCTGTCACAGCATCGGAGAGGGGGTCATCTATTCGGTCGCCGACTCGGACCCACTCCCGCCTTCGGGTTGGGTAGGGGCTCCTGTGCTCGACCCCGAGTGGCGGCCATGTACGCTCGGTAGCGCGGAGACGGTCTGCGTGGAGCGGAGAGCTCCTCCCCCACCGCACCGTCCCGCCTAGATGATTGGCACTTCAGGACTGCAAGAACAGCCCCAACCTTCTGTGCCTTTCTTCCCGGGGTGCCCACGGGCTTGTGAGAGGCGGCCTCTGCCGTGCGCGCCATGGCGTGATGCAGGTCCGCCAGGCTAAGGCACTGAAGGATCTGCACAGGTGAGGTCACGGTCCGGCAACTAAAGATTCCTGTGTGGCTCTGACCTGGCGCTACGTGCGACTGGGTTCACCCCACAGGCCGCCGGACGTGCTATGCCCACCCCCGGTGGTCCAGGAATGCCATCTCTGGTTGTGTCTTGCGGGCATTAAGTAGGTCGTTAATAATCGTCCTAATGTTCCATTTTAGACCAGCCATTTCGGCGACGCGGCTGAGAGTGTCCAACAATGATCGGCCGCTTTAGAGCAGACTGAGGCATCATGCCACGTCGGAGCCTAGCTGCCCCCTCCGTTACGTCAGTATATTGGTCTGCTTTTCGCCGAGGGCTTCCTGCTACGGCTTTTTTTGTTCCTTCATCCCGGCAGCTCTGAGGAACCTGTCGTAAGCAGTACACCCGCCCACTCAGCCCGCTACAGAGGTGGAAAATGAAACTTAACGGCTCTGAGTCGGGCGATCTGAAGATTGAGAGGATCGCTCTTCAGGAGATGGTGAAAGCATCATTCTCCCCCCCCACCCCGGAGGAGGGCCGGGTGGGGAATCCTTGGTTTCGTTTTGTGTTCCGCCGACTTCAATCGGCACCCACTAACCTCAAAGAGCGAATTCCTCTTCTTTCTCCAGATCACCGGAGGCATACAGGAGTTTCGGACGGGCTCAAAACCCTAAGTTCTCCTCTTCCTCTTTCGCCAGCGGATGTATCGAGCGGGACATCTACAAAGGAGCCTTTGCTCAGCATCCATCAGCGGTTTCGGGTGAGTGTTTCATTACACACAACATCTCACAATGCGGCCAAAGAGCACGCGCCGTTGAGTTCCCCGTCTCCGCTCGCCACGGGTACACACATCGTGCCGTTAATTTCCTCTCCCTCGGTATCTGGGGGCCTGGGAAGAGCTTCCCAGCCCGTCGCGTTGGCTTTTATGCACGATCCGTCTCGGTTACGCATTCAATTTGCCCAGCTACCTTACAAATATTCAGGCATTCGCTTCACCACGGTGAAGGCTGTCGATGCGCACGTACTGCGTGCGGAGATTGCTGTCCTATTGGCGAAAGGACGTGATCCAGCCGGTCCCTCCAGCCGAGATAAATTCAGGGCTTTACAGCCCTTCATTGTACCCAAGAAGAGTGGCGGGTTGCGTCCGATCCTAGATCTGCGCGTACTGAATCGAGAATTCACAGAATTCACATTCACAGAATGCTGTTCAAAATGTTTACGCAGAGGAGCATATTTTAATGCATCCGCCCATAGGATTGGTTTGCAGCCTTCAACCTGAAGGACGCGTACTTTCATGTCTCCATACTCCCCCAACACAGGCCGTTTCTCCGCTTTGTGTTCAAGGGGAGGGCATATCAGTACAAAGTCTCACCGTTCGGGCTTTCTCTCTCTCTCTCCCTGTGTCTTCATGAAAGTTGCGGATGGCGCACTGCAGCCCCTGAGAGAGAGAGTGGTGTTTGCGTTTTGGCGTATTGGCTCATAATAGCTCAGTTTCGTCAGATGCTGTGCACACACATAGATCGTGTACTTAAACACCTCGCTCGTCTCGGTCTTCAGGCCAACTGGGGAAAGAGTAAACTTTGCCCTGTGCAGAGAATCTCTTTTCTCGGAAAGTAACGGGATTTGGTAGATTTAACAACACGTCTCATAGAAGCGCGTGTTCAGTCAATTCTGGCTTGCCTCAACATTTAAAGGCAGGGTTGCGGTTCCACTGAAATAATTGTAGAAACTTCTGGGGCATATGACAGCAGCCGCGACCGTGACACCGCTCGGCCTGGTCCATATGAGACTGCTTCAGTGTTGGCTTTATGACCGAGTCCCGAGGAGAGCGTGGCTCACCGGCTTTCACAGTATTATAATTACATCGAGATGCCGTCACACTTTCACCCCGTGGTCAGACCCAGCGTTTCTCAGGGTGCGGGTGCCACTGAGAGGTCTCCAGGCATGCTATTGTTGGCAAAGATTCCACGTACGGCGGGCTCGTCGCTTCGGGGGTCTGTTCGACATTCCAGCGACATTAGCATAAATTGCCTCGAGCTGTGCACTGCATATCTTGCGCTCGTCCGTTTCGTCAACGTGGTTTGATGCTTAAGATGTAGTGCGCACCGACAACACTGCGGCTGTAGCGTATATCTATCGCCAAGGCGGTCTGCGCTCTCGTCACCTGTCGCATCTCGCCCGTCTCTCCTCCTCTGGAGTCAGAAGTATCTGAGGTCTCTTCGTGCCATTCACATGTCGGGGTCGCTGAACACAGCGGCAGTCGCGCTCTCACGAGCAGCGCGCTCCGGCGAGTGGCGACTCCACCCCCGGTCGGTTCAGCTGATTTGGAAATGTTTCGGCAGAGCGCAGTTAGATCTGTTTGCTTCTTCAAAGACAACCCATTGTCGCCTGTTTTATTCATTATGCGAAGGAACACTCGGCGTGGATGCACTGGCACACAGCTGGCCGCGGGGTTTTCCCCAGTAAGCTTTATTGCGCAGACACTGTGCAAAGTCAGGGAGGACGAGGAGCGCATTCTATTAGTTGCACCGTACCGGACAACTAGGAATTGGTTTTACAGAGTTCACTCTCCTCGCGACAGTCCCTCCCTGGCTGACTCCTTGGCACATTATGGCACCCTCGCCCCGATCTGTGGAACCCCCATGTGTGGTCTTTGGACGGGGCGCGGAGGTTTTAGGTGGTTTACCCCAGGCGGTATCTAACACCATCGCTGCAGCGCGAGCACCGTCTATGAGACAGGCGTATACGCTGAAATGGAACCTGTTTGTTGTTTGGTGTACCTCTCAGCGAGAGGACCCCCGAGAATGCTTGATCAGTATTGTGCTTTCATATCTCCAGCACCGCTTGGAGAAGAGGCTGTCACCATCTACTATTAAAGTAGATATAGCGGATATCCGCGCATCACGCACCCATAGACGGTAGATCTGTGGGTCAGCACGATCTGGTCATAAGGTTTTAAAGAGGGGCACGGAGGCTGAATCCTTCGCGCCTCCCTCTATTCCTCCTTGGGACTTGTCCATGGTGCAGAAAGTTTAGCACTGCCCTTTCGAGCCTCTGCTGACGGTGAGCGTCAAGTTTCTCACTATGAAAACTTTGACGCTCCTCGCATTGGCTTCTATTAAAAGGATAGGGGATTTTCATGCATTTTCGGTCAACGATTCGTGCCTTCAGTTCGGGCCGGCTGAATCCAGCGTTAAACTGAGACCCCGGCCGGGCTACGTGCCTAAAGTTCCCACCACTTCCTTTAGAGATCAGGTGGTGGACTTTTCAAGCGCTGCCTTCTGAGGCAGACCCAGCTATGGCTTTGTTATGTTCTGTACGTGCACTACGTGTGTATGTGGATCGCACTCAAAGCTTTCGGACCTCAGAACAGCTCTTTGTCTGTTACGGTGGTCAGCAGAAAGGGAAAGCTGTCACTAAACAGAGGATGTCTCATTGGATTGTAGACACAATCGCCCTGGCTTATGAGAAACAGGGCATTCCTTGCCCTTTTGGTTTGAGAGCCCATTCAACCAGAAGCGTGGCTTCATCTTGGGCTTTGGCTCGTGGTTCCTCGCTTTCAGATATTTGTAGAGCTGCTGGCTGGGTGACACCTAATACGTTCACTAGATTCTACAGTGTTCGTGTTGAGCCGGTATCCTCTCGAGTTCTCTTGTCAGATCAGTGAGAACATCAAGGAACGGCTCCTGTGTCGCCTTGGAGCCTTTCTTTTTGGCTGCGCAGAAACCGCACCATTATGGAAGGCCATTAAGGCAAAAACGTTACAAAAAATGTTTTTTTGTCTTTTCCACCGCTTGGTGACCGATGTTGCAGAGCATCGGCTGCCAGCCTCTCACTAGATGTATTCTTGACTTTCTGGGTGAGGCTAGCGCCCACATTGTGCCCCCTAGTGGTTTCTTTGTGAGTATTTCCGTGGAAAGTTTATGATTTACCACGTTTCCCTTAGCGGAGTTCGTTCCGCGCCTCTCTAGTGTTGCTAAGAGAGTGTATTTTTATAGACCTCGTGTCTTTTTATCCATCACCTTAGTGGTAGACCCCTAGAGGGTTTTTCTTCCGCAGCGATCTTAGTCCCGCCTGACGAGTTCGCTTCCCAGTTCGCCTAGTCACTATCGTGGGTTAAGGAACAAGTAGTGACCGGCCTCTGCTTCAACCCCATTTCCGTTCCCTTAAAGAGGAGAGTCGGAGGGTTTATGCAGGCACTGGAAGGGTCAGCTTCAGTGGCGCTTTGGTAGGGATTACCAATTCGTCGGTCACGACGTGACGTCGTAGTGACCGACTGAAAGGGAACGTCTCGGTTACATATGTAACCCTCGTTCCCTGAAGGAAGGGAACGGAGACGTCACGTCCCGTCGCCACAGTTTGCTGTTCCACTGCTGATATCGGCCGGACCCTTTCCTTCTGTCCAGCTTTCTCAGCAAAAAATAGCTGATTTGATAACTGCACCTGCCGCTCATTAAATACCTGTGCGGCGGGGCGGCGCCGGCAGATGCAATTATCTGCATGCCAAGTTCATTGGCGTTTTAAAGGTTTCTCGAAGCAGATAGGTCACCCGCGAAGCGATTCCCAATTCGTCGGTCACGACGTGACGTCTCCGTTCCCTTCCTTCAGGGAACGAGGGTTACTATTTTCTGTTACAAACTTTCACATAGAATCTTTAGGTTATTACAACTTTAAAAGTTAAAATCCATAATTTGATTTTAAAAGATTTATTATAGAAACTGATGATTTTTTCCGCTAAATGCAGTAAATCCATTACAAGTTTTTTTTTTCAAAATGCCATAAATCTATTGGATCAATATATACATGTGCATTTATCTTTGTCATGTTATATTCATTTAGTTGACAGGTGATATACACTGATTAAAAAAACATTATTGGCATTAATTAAAACACTTACTTTGTCAGAGGTAATTTTACTTGATTACTTTACTTAAGTATTATTTTTGGGTATTTTTACTTTACTTGAGTACAATAAAAAAACAATACTTTTACTTAATTACATTTTTTAAGAAAAAAAGTACTTTTTACTCCTTACAATTTTATTTACAGTCAAAAAGTACTTCTCTTATAGGGATCATTTCATTTTATTTTCCCTTGCATTTAATTTGATTGCGCTGATGGCCAGTTTAATTTAAATGTTATTTATTCTGGAGCCTTCAGACCACACTAAGGAATTGGCCAACAGTTCATCTGATGATGAAAATTATTTGGCTTCTTTGAAACCGACATCCCTTAAAGTGTGTTACCGTGTGACACCTCCCCTGCTATTTGCAGCCTCTCTATCAGACCTTATTCACACTGTCAGTCCAAATCTGATTTTAGTGCATATCCAATTTGACAAAAATAAATAAATAAAAATGAAATAAACCCACACTTTTTTCATCAGTACACACTAGGGGTGTAACGGTACGTGTATTCGAACCGGACCGTTTCGGTTCAGGGCTTTCGGCACGGTGCACACGTGCACCGAAAGGCCGAATGCATTTTGTGTGCGCCTGTGCGGAACATAATACGTGCGTTTCCGCACGAACATATTAAGTGGCGGAAGTCTCCTCGTTCAGCGCAAGTCTTCTGTCAAACATATAACATAATTCGGCCCGCAGAAAGATTTTTATTTACTTAGTTGTATATCCGTTTGATTATTGATGTAAACGTTTACGTGTCGTATCTAAAAGCGCATGTTAAACGCGTGTCAACGCGCTGCTTTGTTCTTTCAAAAGTGCGTGAGAGGTTGCGCGTCTTTCGTTGCTACGCATTCATGAGACGCGCTTTCTGTGGCAGCAAGAATAAGGAATGCGTGATCAGATTTTTCATCTGCACCTCACGTCAATCATATCATTGTCACAATGCGATCAGCTGGTCGGGACACGGAAGAGCCGTAACCCGGGCTTACTCAGCTGTCACTCAGCTGCGGAGGGGTTCGTAAGTAAAGTCACAGCTTACATTGATGACACAAGCAAAGAATAGGAGAAACGTGCAAAAGATCAAAGATGGCTATGTATGCAGCTCACTAATCTCAAAATGAGTGTATAATAAGTATATCATCATGTTGCTTGCTATGCAGTTACACATAGAGCAGTAATATTATTTTTATACAGAGATGGTACATAGCCAATTCAATACTGTGAGTTAAACAATCCAAAATAAATCAAACCAGAACATTTTTGGTGGCAAAAATGTAGGCTAATTGTTCATAAATGTATTCAGGAATTGAATTTGTTAGTTCAAGGTTTTAGTAGAAAAAGTTTAAGAGAAGGTTAAGAAAAGAGTTACCTTCTGTTATAAAACAATGTAAAAAAGAACTTTGCAGTAGTATTTTATTTATTATTTTTTCATTTTATATATATTTTATATGTTATATTTAATAAAAAGTGTTTAAAAAAGTGTAAACAAATTGTAAAAAAAGTTTATAGTAATAAACAACCTGCAGTTTAATGTTTGCATTTTTCCCTTACTGTACCGAAAATGAACCGAACCGTGGCTTCAAAACCGGGGTTCGCACCGAACCGTGATTTTTGCGTACCGTTACACCCCTAGTACACACTGATGATGACTTAGGCCGAAATGCCTTCTGTGTGGACATGATATGAATAAATTAGTCCTGGTCAAAGATTAATCGCGATTAATCGCATACAAAATAAAAGTGATTTTTGGCATAATATATGTGCGTGTACTGTGTCTAATTATTATGTATATTTAACCACACACACATTCATATATTCATTTCAGAGTTGTTTTACTTATATATACATTTTTAAAATTTATATTTAATATAGAATATATAAAAATATAAATAAATATATATAAACATGTAAATGTTTCTTAAATACATACATGAATGTGTGTGTATTTATTTATAGATAATAATTACACACAGCACATACTCATATATTATGGCAAAAATCATCTTTATTTTGTAGGCGATTAATCGCGATTAATCTTTGCCCAGCACTAGAATAAATCTATGAAATTATATCTTAAGAGTGCGGTTTTTCATTTTATTTTGATAACTATTTGGGAGTTAAGCATGCCTGTTCTCAATACATACTGTGTATCACAACTGTTTACATTTGATCTGTGCGTCCTTTATAGCGTTCTGTTATTTTACGGATCATCTGCACTTCTATGGCAATGACGTCGTGCTGGCACAACAATCTGCGGATTTCATGTGTTTTTTGGTAGTTCACACGTTCTAAATGTGATTGGATTCCTATCGGATATGCACCAAAACTTGGTTTGCAGTACACCCAATAATAGTTTTATTTATTTATTTTCTTTAATAACAAAAAATTATGAATTTCAAACCGAACCAATCATATTAATAAGTACATATATAAATAAGTTGATATAATACGTAGGCTATAGAAGTATTATACTTCATACGATCATCCAATAGATTTCTTTATTTAATGTACTTATAAAAGACTTTTAAATTTCAAACTGAAGTTACTGAACCAATCATATTTTTATTAATATAAGTACATATGCATATACATTTATATAATACTTTTTTAACACAGTGCCTCGCCCTCGACCAATCTGACTCCTTCACGCGACTGACTGTCACTGCCTGCACTTTCATCTGTCCTCGCGGCTGCTGTAACTTTCACTCTCTTAATCAACTCTATAAAACAAAAAGAGGACAAAAAGCTCATATTGTCTTTGTGCATATAGACGAATTAGATAAATTAATAGAAACAATAAAACTTTAAATTCACACTTGAGCTATAGCCTACAGAGGTTGCGGAGGCTCGACGCCAGCGGAGGTTTTAACTGCGGCCAGCACTCCTGTGCCTTATCAGTGCATATCTTAATGTGCGCCTACAGCCTATTTAAAAAACAAAGATGCTGCAGCCAATGAGCAGCCGGCGGGGGCTGGCTGCAGGATGACTCAAACTCCTCGCGCATGTTTTATCAGACAATAACTACAAGATTTTCCATCAGTATAATTTTCAGGGAAATTAGAGCAGGATTCGGGATTTAGATTTTGTTTCAGTATAATTTTCGGGACAATTAGAGCAGAATTCGGGATTCGGGACAGCAGCTTAGATTTCGGGACTGTCCCGAATTTTTCGGGACGTCTGGTTACCCTAGATCAGCTGTAAAATGTTGCTGCTCAATTTCTGTTGGCTTCGAGTAAAATAAAGTTTTTCATTAGATCCCCTGGGGTCAGTGTGTTAGCATGACAGAAGCTTGATGCTGTCGTGTAAGAACAAGCAACAGACTGCATTTTTCGTCTCCCGAGTGCCTCTCATGTAAATGATAAGATGTTGATGGTAAATGGTAAATGGACTGCATTTATATAGCGCTTTTAACAGACCTATGGCCATCCAAAGCGCTTTACAATTAGCCTCACATTCACCCATTCACACACCGATGGCGGTGTCAGCCATGCAAGGCGCCAGCCAGCTCATCGGGAGCAGCTGGGGTTAGGTGTCTTGCTCAAGGACACCTCGACACTTGGTCCGGTGGAGCCAGGGATTGAACCACCAACCTTCCGGTTTGTAGACAACCTACATGAACCATGAGCCACTGCCGCCCCTTACGTTGATGGCTTAAGTTTCTTCCCCGCCACAGAAAACCACCACATGTTTATCAATGCCATCAAAAGTATTATTTAGTTTTTTTTGTTTGTTGATCACGGAGTACAAAGTAGATGAGGAAAACCAGGATTCTGTGTGTATTCAAAGTGCCTCCATTGTTGTTTACAATCCGTGAAATGTTGCGCTGTGATTTGTTGAATGGATTTTTTGCATTCTGCAGAGAAGGATGATTGGTGTTTATCGCGTTTTGGGAAAAAGGGAGAAAAGAATGACAGAATAACATGGCGGATATTGAATTTTGCGTAGAATAAAAAATTGGCTTTTTAATACTGACCTGATACAATACTGATTTTGGTGGTACCTAATATTTTTTCTAAAATGGCGTTTATCGCGTTTTGAAACCAAACTCTTCATATATACTTATACTTAAATATATTACTATAATATATATATATATATATATATATATATATATATATATATATATATATATATATATATATATATATATATATATATATATATATTTTTTTTAGTAGCCTATTTTATTTACAAATATCATGTGAAGTCAATGTTAATGGTCTCTTGAGGATTGAAACAGCCTGTTTTTTTCATTTCCAAACATACTGTATTATCTTCAAATTCATGTTACTTACATGTTTGACTCAAAGTGAGATGGTGTGGTAAAATATTTTTTTAATGTATTAAGAGAACTTACATTTCTGAGAAGATTGTGTCAATATCGTTTCGCGGACATATGCTGTTGAGAAGACGTCGATATATGTCAGGTGTAAATGTGTCTCGAGAAATCGAGTCATTCTGTAGGAAAAACAGCAGTGTAGATAAAAACTGTTACTATGCTGACCTATACTGTATAATTGATAACATTTTGGATTATTTGCAATTTAACAAATACAAAAAAATTTGTCATTGTGTCATGACCGGGTGCAATTCGAGTTAGCTGTGAAACTGCCTTTACTTGAAATCACAATATAACAGTCAGTAATGTGCAGTAAGTTGTAAAGTAACTCAATTTATACATTTTGGCATTATCTAAAGCGACTTTCAAAGATTTATACTCAGTTTATACATTTAAGCATTATCTAAAGCGACTTACAAAGATAAGGAAACAATCAAGCAATTGTAAAAACCAATCGACTAGCACACAGCTCAAGTGCCTCAAGTCTGTTGTATTTTAAACCTACTAGTTCATTTTTAATGATCTCTTCACAGGAATGTTCAGTACAATGAAAATATTTAATACTAAAAGAAAAGTTATCCAAAAATGAAAATAAGCCCATCATTTACTTACTTTAACACCTATGATTCCTTTCTTCGGCTGAACACATTTACAATGATATTAAAGAAACACCAAAGAGTTTTTTCCCTTAAAATAATGTTTCCGAAAAAAGTTTCAGTCGTTTATCCATTCGAAACAGGGTGAACGGCACTTTCACATTCGCTTTGCAGCCCTTTATCGACCAAAACTGCACTAAAGAAGTTTCCTACCGTGGCGTCGCGGTCCTGTTGTTCGAGTGAAAACTACAAAAACTTGCTTTACGGCAAGTTACAATCCAATCAGAGAGAGCTTTGCTGCAGTAGGCTAAATTATTTTTGACAGTGGTAATGGACAATTCCCCCTCCAACCTGTAGGGGGAGCAAAGAGCAAAAACTCTTTAGTGTTGCTTTAAATCACATCCTGGCTCAAAATACGAATCGTTTCTCTGATAAACAAATCAAAATGCATGTTAACCCACCATATGGTCATATGGATTTTTTTTTTCTCAGATGATGGATCAGCTTGAAGCGGCCACTATTCAATACCAGCCAGTGGCGGCTGGTGACTTCTTTTTGTGGGTGCTCGATGCGAAGTTCATCACAACATGTATGTAGCCCATCATGTGTGTGTGTTTTTTTTTCCAAAATATGTGATCTGCGCTTTGAGAGATTGTGTGTGCATCACGTGTCCTGCCAAAATAAGTGCCTGCTGCAGACGCGTCTAAAGGGTTTATGGTAAAAGAGACGCTCGCGTTTGCCAGATCCTCGCATAATTTCATGCATTATCAAGGTTTAATGTTAAGCGAGTGTCTTTCGTGTTTTTTGTGAAAATGAGCGTATCTTTTTTCATAAACAGTTTTGACGCGTGTGCAGCAGGCACTTATTTTGACAAAACATGCGATGTACACAGGATCTTTCGACGCGCAGGACACATATTTTGGAAAAGGGAACCACATACATGACACTCTGAACATTTATTTTGAATTAGTGCCCCTCGGATGAGGAGTCACGAGCCGCCACTGATGCCAGGATGTTATTTAATATAACTGTGTTACGTGATATATACACCTAGGATGTCATTAAAGAGATAGTTCGGCCAAAAACGACATCAAACCCATGATCCACTCACCCCCAAGCCGTCCAAGTTGCACATGTCCATCGTTTTTCAGACAAACACATTTTCGGATATTTTAGAAAATATTTTAGATCTTTCTGTTGATTAAATGTAATGTTACGGGGTCCAGCAATAGTCCAAGACCCTCAAGTCCAAAAAAAGTGCGTCCATCCCTGACAAACCAAATCCAAACGGCTCCAGGATGACAAACAAAGGTCTTCTGAGGGTAATCCGAGCGGTGTTGTTGTAGAAATATCCATATTTAAAATGTTATTAACGTAATTAACTACCTTCCGGTAGCGCCGCCATCTTAGACTCAGGAGAGAGTATTAGCGTAGTGTACGCACTTTTCTTAGTGACGTATGACAAATTCGGAGGGCGGGGGACAGAGCAGCAACAGAGAAACCGCTGTATGCTGCGTAAGCGCTCATCCTGAATGCATATGACTCTAAAATGGCGGCGCTACCGGAAGGTAGTTAATAACGTTAATAACATTTTAAATATGGATATTTCTACAACAACACCACACGGATTACGCACATAAGACCTTTGTTTGTCATCCTGGAGCCGTTTGGATTTAATTTGTGAAGGATGGACGCACTTTTTTTTGGACTTGAAGGTCGTGGACTATTGCTGGACCCCGTAACATTACATTTAATCAACAGAAAGATCTAAAATATTTTCTAAAATATCCGAAAATGTGTTTGTCTGAAAAACGATGGACATATGCAACTCGGACAGCTTTGGGGTGAGTAAATCATGGGTTTAATATCGTTTTTGGCCGAACTATCCCTTTAAGGTTTAAGTAAATTATGGGCTATTTGTTTAACAGAAAATTTCTTCTGAGCTATTCATTTTCTTCATATGCTAAATTCTGGTTGAAAGAGCCGCTGTTAAATGACATAATTACATGACACTCTCAAATAACAACCACCTAAAACCAATAACACAGCCTCAATCCATCCAGGTACTGTGAGTCATTTCGACAGGTGCAATGTAATAATCACAAATATAAATTCAATATAAATATGCATAATTTGCATATATAAGTATATATTTATAAATGATTAAATCATATGCATGTTCATTTTGTTTTAACTTAAATATAAACATAAAATCGATAAAATATTTCAAATCAATAAGTTGTGTATATTAACTCATGTCATGTGGCGAGTGGCCATGCACTTAGTGGGATAACGAACAGTCAGCGGGGTTGCTAATTGCTTTTAGGGTGATACAATCCTTCACCCTGATCTCCGGGTTAGGGTGGGTCAGGATTTATTCTGAGAAAAAAAACTACCGACCAGCTGTACATTATCCCTAACATGCAACTGTATGCAACACAATTTTTTTTCTGGTGATTATTAATACACATTTATTAATAAAATACATCAGGGTGTTTAGTTGCATTTAAAAAAGGTGAAGACCATGATATCACACTGTAAACACATAACATACAAACAGTGTGTGTAGTTGTATGTACAGGTTTGGCTATATATGTAAGGGGAAGTAGAACAGCACATCATGGGTAAAAAAGATGCAAATCCTTTTATTATTAAATCATGTATTATTTTAGTAAAATATGTTGGCAGGTTAGTTTAAGGGATAGAGAATGTCAACTGCTCCCTTAGTAAGCAATATTAAAATCTCTGAGATAAACCAGTGAATGGAATGTGTGTGTTTGTGAACAAATAGGCTACCTTTAGAACATTTAACATAAAATACCTTTACATTTTCATTAATACCTGAAGAACTAAAGACAAAAGTGATAAAAGCACAAAAGCTTAGGAATTTCTTACTCTTCCCGTTGGCAGGCCGCAGATTTCCAGAGCGCTTTCAACTCGCTTCCTGTCTGCACAGAATGTCCGGAAAATACTAGAACGCAGAGGTGCACATGTAAAACTGATAGCACATTTAATACAAAGAATCAGATGCATGGTTCTTTGTGGCCAATACGCACTTCTTTACAGGAATGCCACCTTCGGGAGTTAGCTGCAACATCAATCTGATATAACTGTGAAGAACAACATGAACATCATAAACAATATATAAGATATTTTAGAAGAATATCTGTTGTAAACTGAACTTTTATCTACTGTGATCTTGTCAGCATGAATATTTTAAATATTTTGATGTGTTCTTTTTTAAGTTATTGTAGGTTTTGTTATTTACTGCTAAAATCACCAATCATGAGTAAAACATGCCTCAATTCATTTTATTTTGATTTATTTTACTTGAACAGGTGCTATTTTGATTCTAAACTTTATTATGTTTTTTTGTGTATTGTTTGCTTATTGGGCATAAAAAGAGTCCTCTTCAAAGGGAGACATTATCTTCCAGAACTACAAAAATTGCCTGATTAGGATGACACCATGCTTCTTCTGTAATCAATCATCAAAATTTTATTTGTTTAAATAATTCCACATAAAAGGGGATAAAATGTGGGCTTCTGTGTGTGTGGGTGTGTATGTGTGTGAGTTGGTATCTATGTGTGGATCCTTCACATGTATTTACACTTCCCACACTGCTTCAGACATATCCCAGAATGCATTTCAGTGCTTAAAGGAACATGAAAAGCATCATCACAAAAATAGCTAATTTTTAAAAATAGCTAATAGCTAATAAGTACAACTGTAACTGATCTCAGGTCGACTGTAAATAAAGACATATGAAGACAATATTAAGGTGGCTTAAACTCACTAGGAAATTCAATCTCAGCACAGAAGATACTCAATAATAATTTCCTCTTGCTATGTATATAGTAGATACGTAGGACACAGAGAAGGCAGATTAAAATTCACTAGAACACTCAGAAAAGCACTGATTCATTAAACATACACACAGCCTAAACCAAGGAATGACAATGCCCAGCCGATGTTTGACCAGTGACCACCGAACGCTTCCTGTTTACTTTACTTGTATTTCATTTTTTATGTTTTAATACCCATTAAATTTATAATAGCCTACCTAATATATGGTATATCCTCTATAGAACCAGCTTTGTCTGACTTTCTCTCTCAAGGGGTTCCCTTTCAGTTGGTCACTACGATGTCACGTCGTGACCGACAAATTGGGAACTCGCTTAGAGACTGCTTCAAGAAACTACTAAAATGACAATGAACTTGGCATGCAGGTATTTGCATCTGCCGGCGGTGCCCCGCGGCTCGGGTATTTAACAAGAAGCAGGTGCAGTTACCAAATCATCTTTTTTCGCTTTGAAAGCCAGCAGTAATTTGCCACTGAGAAACTCTCTCTTTCCTGCTCTGAAAGACTCTCTGTGTGTCAAAGTTGGTTGGGCTAACAGCACCCAGGGGAGATTCTTGGCTGAAAATCCACCTCTTTAAATGTCCAACTGGCGAAGGACACGATCAAGCCGATACCTCCAGCCGAGATGAAGTCTGGGTTTTACAGCCCTTACGTCATTGTACCCAAGAAAAGCTGTGGGTTGCGACTGATCAAGGACCTGCGTTCACTGAATCGAGCACTTCACAAGCTGCCATTCCAAATGCTGACACACAAAGTCATATTTCAAAGCATTCGTCCAAGCATTTGTTTCGCAGCCATAGACCTGAAGGAGACGTAGTTTCATGTCTCGATAGTTTCCCAACACATGCAGTTTCTCCACTTTGCGTTCAAGGGGCGGGCATATCAGTACAAAGTCTTACCGTTTGGGCTTTCTCTCTTTCCCAGGTCTTCACAAAAGTAGTGGACAGGGCTTTAAAACCCCTGAGAGAGAGTGGTGTGCGCATCCTGGTGTATCTCGATGATCGGCTCATTATAGCACAGTCTCATTAAATGCTTTGCACTCACATAGATCATGTGCTCAAACACCTTGCTCGTCTCGGTCTTCATGTCAACTGGGAAAAGAGCAAACTTTGCCCCACGCGGGTACAGTCCATCCTGACTTGTCTGAACACATTCAAAGACAAGAGTGTGATCCTTCTGAGACAATTTTAGATTTCTGATTTGGAAACGTTTCGGCAGAGCGCAGATAGATCTGTTTGCATCTCTAGGCACAACCCTTTGTCGCCTGTTTTATTCATTGACAGAGGGAACGCTCTGCGTGGATGCATTGGTGCACAGCTGGCCACTGGGTCTGCGCAAATATGCGTTTTCCCCCATGAGCCTTATCGCACAGACGTTGTGCAAAGTCAGGAAGGACGAGGAGAGCGTTCTATTAGTTGCACCATACTGGACAACCAGGAACTTGTTCCCAGAACTCACTCACCCTAACGACAGCCCCTCCCTGGAAGATTCCCCTGAGGAAGGGCCTTTTTTCTCAAGAAGGGGGCACATTGTGGCACTGGCGTCCCGATTTTTAGAACCTCCACGTGTGGTCATTGGATGGGACAAGGATGTTCTAAGTGATTTATTGCAAGCGGTATCTAACACTATCTCTGCAGCACACGTGCCGTCTATGAGACAGGCTTTCATGCTGAAATGGAACCTGTTCGTTCAATTCAATTCAATTCAATTTTATTTATATAGCACTTTTCACAATTGTTAATTGTCTCAAAGCAGCTTTACATGAGCAGATGTAGGGGAAAACACGGAAAATCAATAGATAATATAAGAGGTAGAATATAGCTGCTAAGGATAAACCGTACAAGCGAGCGTACTAATAATGTAATGTATACAGTAAAGTGCTAAGTTAAGCCAAAGTTGGCTGACTCTCCCGGGGACGAAAAAAACCCAGTGGGAAAAACTCCTAGAAGGACAAAAACCCTTTGGAGAGATTAATATATATTTATATATATAGATACGGTAGGGATAGGAGGCGGGAAGCGGATTAAACTGGTTCAGCCGGTGGTCGTTGGTCACGCATTGGCTGGGGATCACATTGAAGGACAGCCAGTAGATCAGTGGTATGATGACCTTCACAGCAGCAGGAACTGGGTCTGTTTGTATCATTGTCCTCGGGGTCGAGGACGTGACAGAGAGAGAAAAACAGAATTCTATTAGCATAGAGGCCGTTTGCATGTAATGCAAGTGTCATAGAGTATTGTGGTTTAAAATCCACTCTGTTCCAGACAGGCTAACTATTGCGGCATAAGTATATTACCCATATGAGGTATGTGAGTGCATTGTTCTAGACAAACTAACTATTGCGGGATAAGTACATTTACTGGACATTTTATGTGAATGCTTTGTTAAAGAAGAATGTCTTAAGTTTAGCTTTAAATTGCTCGACTGTGTCTGAAACTCGAACATTATTTGGTAAATCATTCCAGAGCTTAGGGGCTAAGTAGAAAAAGGATCTACCACCTTTAGACACTTTTGATATTCTAGGGATAATTAAGTGGCCAGAATTTTGTGATCGCAGTTTACGTGGTAGATTGTATTCTGATAGTAATTCTGTAATATACAAGGGTGCTAGGCCATTTAAGGCTTTTGTAGGTGATTAGTAATATTTTAAATTGTATGCGATATTTAACTGGTAGCCAGTGTAAAGATGCCAGAATTGGACAAATGTGGTCATACTTTTTAGATCGAGTAAGCACTCGGCGGCGTTTTGAACCAGCTGTAGCTTGTTTACCTGATTTGCGTGAATGCAAATACTTCTCAACGAGACACCTAAGAATGCCTGATCAGAGTCGTGCTTTCATATCTCCAGCTTCGTTTGGAGAAAAGGCTGTTACCGATATCCGCACACCACGTGCCAATAAATGGTAGTTCAGTGGGTCAGCACAACCTGGTCAGTGGGTTTTTAAGAGGTGCCTGGTGGGCAGCGCCCGTTAAACCAGATGACTGTCTGCAAGGACGGGAGGGGAGGGTTGGGCGGTCCATTCAGGAGGGAGTCACAGCTGCATCGGGACTCCTCGCTCCATGGGAGGGATCCCCGTATAACCCTTAGCGGCTCCACCGGTGAGGGAGGTTAGGGGGGAGGGCTGAAACGGCTGCAATCTTGTAGAAAACGGTGACTTCCAAGTTCTCGTCAGCTCCTCGTGCACCTCAGTTAAGAAAGGCACTGGAGGAGAGGGCTGTGAAGCCCGGGCAGCTCCGAAGAACCAATCATCCAGACGGGACGGTTCGGGCTGAGGGGGGTTAACCCACTCTAACCCTACAGTCTCTGCCGCTCGAGATAGCACGGCCACCATCTCAGGATCGAACTGCGGCGTCGCAACCCGACCAGAGGGAGGAAGGACGTCGGGATCCACTTCAGAGGGAGGGGGCCCACCCTCGGATGTTGCGGATGCTGTGGACCCGGAGGGAGGCACAACAGATCCTACAGACATCGCAGAACAAGACGCTGCAGTCTCCATTGGAACCTCTATCGGCTGTGGACGAGGAGGCTGAGAGCCGGAGGACGAATCCCCCGGTTCAGCACAGTGATGCAGAGGTCATCTTTTGAGAGCCTCACAGCCGCACCGTGACGACGCTCGACACTCGCAGGACGCGGGTTGCGTTTTTCCCGGAGGAAATACAACCATCTCCGCAAATCCACAAGGGACATGCTCTCGCAGTGAGAACACTCACCCTCAGCAAACGCTGCCTCCGCGTGCTCGATGCCCAAGCACGAAAGACAACGCTCGTGACCGTCCTTCCGACCCATGTACTTTCCACATCCAAGATTGCATGGACGAAAAGCCATCTTGAAAGGAAGCCAGATATCTGAGAGAGTCGCTGCCTTTAACAAGGCACAAAGCTCTCCGTATCACTTATTAAGGGAAATTCACTCAAATGCTCAGTTGATGATGCGCACAGTGAAAGGCAACGCACACATTAAACTCAAAACAAAAAAGATGCGGAGTCGTGGAATACTGCGAGGCGTCCGCTGTGGTACTGCTAGTCCAACTAACTTCAGCAATCGATCCCAAACAGAGTAGAGTAGCTTCTCAGTAGCAGATACTGCCGGCTTTCGAAGCGAAAAAGCTAATTTCCATATTTGCACCTGCTGCTTATATACGCACGTGGCGGGGCGGCGCCAGCATTATGAAAATATCTCAATGCCAAGTTCATTGGCGTTTTAGTAGTTATCTAAGCAGATTGGTCCCTCTAATCGAGTTCCCAATTTGTGACGTCGTAGTGACCGACTGAAAGGGAACAAGATAATTAGCAAAGAACTGGAATACAACACAGGAATACAAACACATGGATCTAAGGATAAATGTAACAAAAAAGAAAAATTTGGTTCACCCAAAAAATGGAAGCTAGCCCATAATTTTCTCACCTTAATGCCATCCTAAGTGTATATGACCTCGTTTATTTTGGTTTTCTGAAGCCCACCCATCATTACAAAATAATCCATACTACTTTACCGGAGTTATTATATTTGTTCTGAACTGAAACCATGCGTTTGTGTGCGAAAACGTATTTAGCGTTCGATATCTTGCATTTTAAGGTAAACACGTTGGCTTTTTACATTTTGGCTACTGTACATTTTAACCTTATTTCCATAAATGACATCTCTAATGACCGCCTTTTGTGATTTTTGTGAACATCGTGTTACTGAATGCTCAACAGACGCTCATTGTGATACCAAAGAAACATTGAAAAAAAAATAGAAACTCACACTTTCTCCAGACATGATTCTCTGGACATGTTCTGAGCGAGCAGGTTTGAAGCCAAGCTAAAAAGCTCCTCAGTCCACTCCTACAAACAGACAGCAAAACACATATACCACGTGATTACGAATAGGATTAAGTGGCCTGAATAATCTGAAAAGTGTTTCATTTAAAACTCTGAAGAGAAGAGTATATATGAAATATATGCTGTAAATTATAGGTGCTCCGATCACTGGGAGCATTAGCCAATACCCATCACATTGTCTATTTGAAGCCATATAGATTTATTGTGTGGCATAATTTTTATGGCTAACCTAACCCTACCAGAGGTTTCATTAGACTTATTCATTGTTAATGACAGAGAGAGCTAAAAAATAACATAATGAATTATTACATGTAATTTTTATTTTTATATTTTGATCATAATAAGACATTTAAATAGCTTTTGTTTTTGGTCACACTTTCATTTTCAATCATGAACTGACAGGGCGAGCATCTAAGATAGGGTATGCATTTATTTATTTCTAAAGAGAATGAACAAACAGAGATGTGCATCACTTTACATGTTCAACACCATGTTAAGATGAATGAATGTTTATTTTTTTGCATTGACAGAGGGGGCAAGTAAAACATGCAGGCATTACAATCTATAAACAAATACAAAAACATAACAACAAATATAAACCATCAATTGAACTAATCTTAACACCTTTTTGTATGACACAGTACAGTATGCTGCTATCTGCCTGAACCTTCCTCTTTATCCGCACTTTTGTGCACGTCTGTTGGTGATAAACACATCAAGGATAGAGGTCTACACGGGTCCAAAAATTCCTACCCGACCCGCAAATGTGCTACACTGAACCGACCCGGACCCGTCTGTTGTTTTGAAAGCTGGACCCGGAACCGACCCGGACCCGTCTATTATTTAAAAGCTGGACCCGGATCCGACGAAGACCCGTCTATTATTTAAATAATCTGGACCCGAACCCGTCCGGGAAGACACAGACCCGACCAGCAAATATTCTTTAGCTAAATGTTATTAATAAGTCAATAAACAAGTAGCGAAAATTAAACTTTTTGTCTTACCCATAGAAGTTAGTCTTCTCCCTCTTTGTACCTGACTCAGTGATGCACAATCCTTATTTCCATGAAAGTTCCATCCATGATATTCCTCTCTTGACGATTGAAATGTTTAATGCTTATTCCAGCTTTTAAAGTTCACTTTACAGTAATGGTGATTAATAAACAACATGATCTCACAAAGTTCCGTGGGATAGTCACGGAATTTTGTGCTCATTTTTCCGTGGCATTCTCACGGATCTCCGCATTTTTCCGTGGCCCTGCTATGGACTGTCTTTTTCCGTGGCATTCTCACGGATTGGTTAATCAACTTTTTCCTATTTTCAAACCATTTTCACTTGACATTTTCACAGGCAATGTCCTCGCGCTGCAGTCCGTGAGTCCCACACACCCGCAATGACAGCGCGATGACAAGTACAACAAACTCAAAGGTAGCAGTCGCAAAAACAAAGTATAATAAGCACTACTTTTCCATCGTTGAGGTGAAACATAAGAATGTTTATGTAATGTGCAACTTATGCAGAGTAAGAAAGAGCCTCTTCCCGTCTGTAATTCTGATTTAATAAAGCACCTCACATCATCACATGCTGCCACCCCTTAAAAAATGAACCCTGTTTTTTGTGGTAAAAGTGAAGTAACCATGGTTTTTTGGTGTATTGATTGCTATCAGCAAAACCATGGTTTTACTACAGTAAACCATGGTTGTCAAAACCTTACATGATTGTAAGGGACAAAATTAGTGGTTTCTCTTTAGTGTCTAATTCATTCATTTAACAAATTTTATATTAAGGGCATCCAAGTTATTTGAAATATTTGAACTTTTTTTAAGTAACGCAATAGTTACTTTGCCTGGTAATTAGTTACTTTTATAATGATGTAACGCAGTTACTAACTCAGTTACTATTTTTGAGAAGTAATTAGTAACTATAACTAATTACTTTTTTAAAGTAACATTGCCAACACTGGTTACAGAAACAGTTCCGTGCCTCTGAGAAGTAAATTTGACTTTTTTTTTTTAAAGTTTGTGTCATCTTATTCAGAAACTGATTTGCCACTGACTTGTTTTTCCGCCCATAACGCAAGTAAATGTTTCTTTAAGCGCTTTTATATTTAAAAGAAACCCACAAATTAAAAGGAAATGACCCAATTTACATGTATATTTACAGCTGCTCTATTCGCACTGGATTAGTATTACCTGAGGCCATTTCTCTGGCCCTTTTTACAGAAGGTAAAAGTTGCCGTAATCTTTACTGAAATTGTCCGTAATGATTACTGACAAGGAGCATTCAGACAGGACTAAAATCAATGAGAAGCTCTGATAAAAATGGCTTTACCCCACCTCCCTATGTAAAACTAATCCTGTCCGAATAGTGTAAATGACTCCATGTGGGCACCATGTTAGAGACCACTGTACTAGATGATCTGTGAAGTAATCTGAGCTGACGTTTTACAAACACATTCTGGGCACACCTGAAACTTAAATTACATCTTGCAAAAAAGGGTATATAAAAGTGTCCTTTAACCCTAACCATATCTAACCCTAACCCCATGCATTTACCAGTAAATTTTGCTTGGATTGTAAATATATTGGATCTTTCTTTACCTTTGCTACCTCTTCACTAAAGGCCATAAAGTTGAAGTAGGTGATGTTAACCATGTCAGTTCCACTGACCACTGTCAGCATTTTGTTTTCCAAGTCTCCGTCCAGGTTTCCCACATCCAAAAGTTCTCGTAGCTTCACTTCCTGGAAAAATGAAACAGGAATGGAAATGGCGTAAATATTAGCGAATAACAAATAAGTGTTCTGTCTGGAAACAGAATTCCACAATTATTCATGACACAGATTATTTAAAAAAAAGTCAGAGATAAAGCAACATTTCTAATGCATTAGGTATTTCTAATTTCTAATACCTATGATTCTTCAAGCTGATATGTAAGCTCTTTGATCGCTATAACTGTTAACCTATATTTTTAGATAATACCACAGATGTTGCCTTTGTTATATTCATTTCAGAAATTAAGTATATTATTGTTTTAATAGAGAATCAAATAAATAAGCAACATATATTATTACAGAGAGAGAAATCTAGATTTGCATATCGCACGTGAGCGACTGATTGTAAAAACTGCTTGCACTGTGTTAAAATGGGCTCCAAAATGCGGCCATAATCAGGAGCCCTATGATGACAAAAGTAAACAGAAATATCGTTTCATGACTAATAGCAATTGGAGCATCCCCAAAATATATACCTCTGTAATCGGTAATGCATCTATACAGTTTTATGTCTATGGCTGACATTCAAAACATGTGTATGCTGCATTCTTTAATACAGATTAGAGAGCACACTCTGCAGTGAACAAGCCACTCAACAGAAAAAAGAATCAAAAGACTTTACTACAGTCCAATTTATAGCTGTGCGTAAGGTCTACACCATAGGCTATCCATAGCCTGAGCATAGCTCTGTGTACCCTGACATGCACCTCGCCAAATTTTTAACAGTGAGGGTGAAAACAAAGATGGGCTAAGTTGAGGAGTGATTTAACTCAAACTGCAACATATGTCACCGTTTATTTACTTTTATCACTGCTGGTCTTCTCAAAACCTACACAACAAGCTGCTGCTTCTTTCTCGTTTGTGAGTTTAACTGGCCAAACTGCTTCTTCATTGATACTGCCTACCAGCATTCTGCATGTGTGTTTGCACAACCTGATCTCACGAATTTCCGTGGCATTATAGTTGTGTGTATGTCCTATGGCATAACCACAACAGTGTAGGATACAAGTCGGTTTTAATAACACTTCTGTGTCGACTTGCAAACCAACATGATCTCACAAAGTTCTGGGGATAGTCACGGAATTTTTTGCTAATTTTTCCGTTGTATTCTCACGGATCTCCGCATATTTCCGTGGCCTTGCCACGGACTTACTTTCCGTGGCATTCTCACGTATTGGTTACTCAACTGCTTTTTCCTATTTTCTTACCATTGTCGCTTCGATTTAGGGTTAGATTTACATAAAATGACATCCCTACCCAAACCCAACTCTAACCCTAACGGCAGGCAACAATTGATTAAAGTTTAGAAAATATAAAAGAATACATCAGAAAAAATTGTATAAACCAGTACTTAAAGTGACATACTAACGCAAACACCAAATCTGAAAAATTTTTGTTGTAATCTTTGTTTGTGTTTCACTCTTAGAAATAAAGGTGTGGAAAAGGTTCTTCACAACGATGCCATAGAAGAACCATTTTTGGTTCGACAAAGAACCTTTCTGTCAAAGGTTTTTTAAAGTTCCTGTAAAAATAAATTGCGAAAATTGTTTCTAACATTATAAATGTTAAAAAAGGGATTGCTGAGAAACAACAGCTTTTCAGCGAGTGGGACAGCGGAGACGCCCCCAGGGTTTGAGAGCAGAGAATGCTGCCTATTTTCCAAGATTTTGATAATTTATTTCATTTACTTGCTGTTTTTTTAGCAATCAAATTTGGTTGGGTGATGAATAACAATTTTTTTCTGTGGTGTGACAAACTCAATTATTAATATCCAGTGATGATAATAACGGCGTTATAAATAAACAGCGTTACTAACGGCATTATTTTTTTAAGTAACGAGTAATCAAATAAATTACTGTTTCCCCCGTTATTACGCTGTTTCCTTTACTGACAATAAATGCTGTGCGTTACTATAATTAATCTCATTAAAGCGATATTCGAGAGTAGGCACATCATCACATGCTGCCACAAAATTAGTGGTTTCTCTTTAGTGTCTAATTCATTCATTGAACAATTTTTATTTTGGGGGCATCCAATCCAATATTTTAACTTTTTTAAGTAACGCAATAGTTACTTTGCCTGGTAATTAGTTACTTTTATAATGATGTAACGCAGTTACTAACTCAGTTTCTGTTTTTAAGAAGTAATTAGTAACCAGTGTTGGGCAAGTTACTGAGAATTAGTAATTAGTTACAGTTACTAGTTACTTCTTTTAAAAGTAACTGAATTACTCTACCAGTTACTGTATATCAAAAGTAATAAGTTACTAAGAAAAGTAACTTTTAAGTTACTTTTATGTCTGTTTTTAAATGTAAATATGAACAGTATTGAACAGTCAAACAATAAAATAATATGAATGGGCTATTTTACACGTAAGACTCTAATATATCACATACTGTAGGAGGCTATTTTGCTTTATATTCAACCTTTGAATATTTTTGTTAGAAATTATCTTAATATGTAAACTTACTTTATTTATGTATATCATTTAGATCATTTAGAGAAATATTCTGCATGTTTACAAAAATATATAATGTGTTAAAATTGTGTAGTGTCTCTTTAAAAATTTGGAGACAATTGTGTCAACATGTCATATTTTCTAAAATAAATTATCATTTGGTATCATTATAATAAGATCCCCTTAATAAGTCATGGGGGGAGCGAAATCCGAATGACCTATATATTCACATGCTTGCAGAGAGAGCCTGACCAAAACAAAGTTACAGGATTGCTATTTTTTATGTTTTCTGGGTTGGTTGAAGCACTGGGGACCCGATTATAGCACTTAAACATGGAAAAAGTCTGATTTTCATGGAATGTCCCCTTTAAAGGAAACTGTTCCAGCTTAACTCTTTCCCCGCCATTGACCAGTTATCTCGTCAATCTGCAATACCAATCTGCTATTATCCACCAGGTGGCGCTATTCCGCAACTTATAAAACCCGGAAGTATTGCCCTAGGGCAAACAGCTGTATATCCGTGTATGTTTTAAAGATGGCTCTGCATCTGATCTCTATCAAAAGTCCTTTACAAAAAATTGAATTATTTCAGCTTTTTGCTCGAAATTTGGTGTTTTTGATGAAACCTACACATATTTGAGAGGTGATAAAAACAGAACACATGAAGGTAGGATGAAACTGATTTTTTTGTTTGAAAGCAGAGGGTCTTATATTGTATGTTTATATATTTAAAAAGGAGCATTTTCTGGAAGGCATTAAACTTTTGTGAAAATCATGAAAAATGCTGGCGGCGAAAGAGTTAATAAACACAACAAAAAGTGTGTCTGTATTTTGTTTCACAGTAATCAACATTTTCATCCTCAACAGGCATCCAAATCACCTTTTCATTTCTCCAAGATTTCACTGAACTGTTAACATGCAGTAGTCACCACAAGGACTTTTTATTGATACTTTCATATGTCTAATTTAAGGGATTTTGTTTATCCAGACATAAGCATAATCCAGACATGAAGTCAGAGACTACACACAATATAAACACTTTACAATATTAGTACACGTTACTCTCTCTTTCCATCTAATTTTCTTTTTTTAAGTCCTCTCCACCAAACACCTGTCAAATCCATCAACCAATCCATGTCCATAGTCATAACGAAAAAAAGCATCACAACTAATGGACACAGTGGATGAGATTGAATTAATGTGGTAAAACACAGCCCATTTCTTTTAATCTGCATAAAGTTTGTAGAGCAGGAAACAACACTCTCAACAAATCTGTGGGAGTTATTCAGACATTAACAATGGCAAACAAATGAGGCTCTGTTCTGACAACAAGTGTTCCACACAGCCCAAGAGAGCAAAACTCACTGAGGCAAGTCTTCCTGAATCTGAAGATTAGAAGAGCTCTTTGTGTTCCTATCCAGGCAACCGACGAAAACAACACGGTATCCGCTCTGTTATGTCAAAGAAAGAGGCATGAATCTGTAATTAGACCTGAAAGAACTGCTGCATAAAGCTGAAAACATGTTGACTTTTCAGCTTCATTATGAATCTGAGTTGGACAACAAACCAATAAAATAATCAAACGTTTTTGAAAGTTACACACAAAAATTGGATGAAAATGAAATAAATATTTTTCATGTACAGTAGTTACATGCAAGAGAATCAAATTATTTTTTCCCTAAACAATGTAAAGTATATTAAGTGCAAAACAGTAGTAAAATAATGCAGCAACTCAGCAGACTTGTTAATGTTAAGCTTATGGCATACAGGGCCATTGAAAGAAAGAAAGAAAGAAAGAAAGAAAGAAAGAAAGAAAGAAAGAAAGAGCTGTACTGGGACACATGCCCCCCATTCTTTTTTCTAAGCCTGATGCATGCAGTTGTGTGCAGCACAATTCTTACATTGCAACAAGAACTAGGAAAGGTAAACATATATCGATTTAAAGTACTAAGGTTCTCAGCCATACCAACAGTTTATGTTCTGTTCTTTTTATTTAACCAGGTTAAAACTCATTGAGATTAAAATCTCTTTTACAAGAGTGACCTGGCCAAGGTTAGTGTCCTAAAATCAGGAATTAAATATTAATTTCAAATTTAAAGGTGCAGTGTGTAATTTTTAGAAGGATCTCTTGACAGAAATGCAAAATAATATACAAAACTATATTATCAGGGATGTATAAAGACCTTTCATAATGAACCGCTATCTGTTTATTACCTTAGAACGAGACCTTTTATCTACATACACAGAGGGTCCCCTTACATGAAAGTCGCCATTTTGTGCCGCCATTTTTCTACAGAAGCCCTTAACGGACAACTTTTTTAATAAGCTGTCTCCGACGATGACATGTTTGTCTGGTGGTGGCTACCGTACCATCTCTATGTGTTTCAAAAGCGACGGGTGAGCAGTGGACAAAGTCGTTGGTTGCAATTTGCAATCTCACCACAAGATGCCGCTAAAATTTACACACTGCCCCTTTAAAAAATTGATTCGTTGTAACACAATTAAAGACCGTACAGAACACAAATGCGCTGTTAAGCAACAATGCAGTTCGATAAACTTGACAGAAGTTTTCCTGAGACTTTTTCATCTAATATCTAAAACTGAGCTAATTAGTTTGTTTATTAACTCTTACCTCCCTTAAGCTTATCATATCTCATTTCTCTTTCCCTGCTTCGCACAAAAAAAATCAGATGTCCAACTACAGGAGCCATATTGATCTAGTCAAATTTAGATTATCGATACTTATAAGAAATTCACTTATCACTTGTCATGTTTTTTTATAGCGTACGTGTTCGTCACGTACTGTCACCTGGACTTCTATATGCAGGGCTGCGTTGGTTGCCAGGTCCGGGAAACAAAACCAGACCAATGGTCATTAAAACTATCCCAAAAGCATCCCAATGACCATTAACAGCCAACATACCAACAAATAATAAACACAATCCTTCCATGTTCAGCAGTTAAACAGTTTAAAAGTAGCCCCCTGAAGGCTGCGGACTTGGTTCTTCTAACCCTATCCTACAACATCTCTGGCAGTTGTGCGCAGCACAAAAACAATTAATCTCAGAGAAATTAAAAAATAAAATAAATAATGCAGTCAGTGTCACCCCCTGAGACCAGCAAATACAAGGAATCAAACCATTCCTTAATTTATGGCAGAACACAAAGAAAGGTAACTTTAAACTGTACTGAAAACTGAAACGGGAGTTAAAAACATTTGCCTACTTAAATTACATAATGATAGAAATCATGGTTTCTTCTTACACTTGCCCACTCAAAAAAATATTTAAAGCGCTAAGGCAAAACAAGCCTATGACTTAAAGGAACAGTATGTAAGAAATTTATATCAATTAATCATAAAATGGCTCTGCCATGTCACTAGACATTAAGAAATCATTTTGATTTCAAATACTTATATCACTGACAACAGTGGTCTGGCCAGGATATTGTCATTTAAAAAGTGGAGTTGCAGCCCTCAACTGATGGTTATGTTGTCATTTTGTGTATTGGCCACTAGTTGTGTGATTGCAGTACCAGTTTTAGCCACAAGTTTTGTACTTGCAATACCAGTTTTGGCCACAATCCTACATACTGTTCCTTTAAAGCTATACTGTGTAGGATCTACTCCCATCTAGCAGTGAAATTCTATATGACAACCAACTGAATATTACCCCCCCCCCCCCATTCGGAGCACGTTTTAACTACTACGGTGGCTGTTTAATTCCAAGGTTAACATGGCTTCCAGTACAAAGCAAAAGCAATAAAAAACAACTACAATTTCCAGTGTCCTTTGCCTGTGATCCATCATAGCACACAGATTTATGTTAAACATTGAAAAAGTCTGATTTTCATGATATGTCCGCTTTAAATCACATACAAAAGAAACCATAAACGTAGCTAAGACCAGAGTTGGGTATTGTGTAACGCATTACTGTACTCTAATTACTTTTCCTGATAACGCAGTAACGTAACGCTTTACATTTTAAATGTATTTAATTTGATTACAGTTACCAATAACAACAAAATGACGTTACTAGTGTTACAAATTAAGTTAATTAAAATGGATGCTGTGTGAGCGGTGGTTGATCATTCAAGTGTAATACAGACAATACATGTCCAAAAAAGTGGGCTTTGCGCGATGACATCTGGTCTGCCAGAAGCGATTGTACAGGTGTGTTTTTAAATCACTAATGTACAATAAGGTTTTATTTGTTAATATTATTCAACTATGTTATTTAATCATGAGCTCAATGCCTGCACTGCATTAATTAATCATATGTTTATTTAAACAATTACCAAAACAACTTTTGATTGTTATATTTAACGAACTAACATGAATATTAACATTCTTTAACTTGACCAAAAAGCCCTCGCGAATGCGATGATGTGTTAAAACTCTAGTTTCTGTCTCTGCGACCGCGAATGAATGTGCATAGATAGATAGATAGATAGATAGATAGATAGATAGATAGATAGATAGATAGATAGATAGTCCTGTGCTCGTTCATTTTGTACTGTTACTGTGTGATTCTGTCTAGTGTTAGAATCACAGTCAAGTCTAGTTTAAGTCATCTGTCAGTATTCCGTGTTTGTTCTGCCCCCACTTGGGCTCTTGTTTTGTCTGTGTTATAATAAAGTGTTTTCTGTTCACCCCCGTCATCGCCTGCGTTTGGGTTTATCCGCCCTTGTTTCTGACAGTTTCACTTTGTAGCTTTTTTACATTTGATGTTGTCAAAGTAACTTAAAAGTAAAGTAATTAGTAATTAGATTACTTTTTGCATGTAGTAATCAGTAATGTAATCAAATTACAATTTTAAAGTAGTAATTAGTAATTTGTAGTGGATTACTTTTTTAAAGTAACTTACCCAACACTGGCTAAGACACATCTTTTTCATTAACATGAGGAAAAATATCCTAGGGGCTGTTACACTTGGTATTAAGATGTAATTTTGTCGATCGGATCACAAGTGGACGAGAGAGACACATCACGTTTACACTTGGTATATAAATCTGTCTCTTTTGTCCACTTTCAACCCCTTCTCTCCAGATTACTGAGGGGATGGTCTGTGGATGAGTTCCTCTCCTGTCATTTAAACATGAGCGGGAGTAATGACGGGTTTAAATGGACGCAAACTAATATTATGTCAGAGTCCACTGCTTATGTTTTAAGTAAACATGTTACACAATGTTTTGTCTGTATGTTAGAGCTTTCTCTGATATTTCAGCGCAATGGCTGAAATAAAATTGTGCAACTTTCACACACTTGTAAAATGAAACTAATGAAGGATGCGCAGATCACCCGCTTTAGTTTTATCAATGAAAGGATAAAAATAGCGCTGTACACCGTGTGTTCGTGCTAGAGGTCAGAAAAGATGTAAAACATTGATCTCAGTACCTCAGATTACATAAATGGGTGGAGAGACGGCGTGTGGCTGTTCAAACACATTCAACCACATGCGCGTTTACACTAACAAGACGTAGTGTTATGCATAACCATGCTTAATAACCAAGGAACTATAAAACTTTGAGTTTACACCATAGACTGTCATAACACCTGTTTGATCGGTAGCGTGTGTTATGTTACCTTTGATTTGGTGACGGTCCCTTATGTGTGCACTTACCCCTCCCTCTTGTTTTCCTCATTGTCTGCCAGCCGTGTCTTGTCATCTTTTTCCTATTTAAAGCCTTTCTGTTTGTCCTCCTTCACGTGCTCGTTGTCTCCGGTAGATCACTGCCTCGCTGCCAGTCCAGAGAGTTTGTTTCTGTTTGTTTGCCGTGTTTCACGCTCTCCTTGTGTTCTCGCTCCCATGATCGGTCGCTGGTTTCCGGACTGTTTGTCTCTGGTTCAGGTTTCATTGTTCCTGTTGGTTCGGTTCTCTGTTTGGATTTAGTTCCTGATTGGACTCCTGTCTTCACTCTTCGGCCGGTTGTTGGTTGCTTAGTTTTTAGGCAGTACACCAACGATCGCGCCGGATTGCTTTGTGGCTCGTGATTCGCATCGGCGAACGTGTGTGGATTACGTCAGCGAACGTGTGTGGATTACGTCAGCAACCTGTGTGGATTAAGTCTGCGATCGTGTGAGGATTACTTCTGATATCTCTTGTGGATTTATTTTCTCTCCAGTGGACTTGTGGGGTGCTTTGACTTTAAGCAGGAAGCCTACAGACACTGGCTGTGAACATTTTCTATCTATTGCACTCTCTCTCTCTTTATAAATAAACTCACTTGCATTAGACTCCGGCTCCTTGTATTTTCTCCTGACAGACGAGCACGTCAAGATGGAGTCTGCGAGTGAGGAGAGTTTGAACACTTTGCATTCTGCACTGAGCCAGCAGGGGGCAGTGCTAGACCAACATTCCACCATGTTGGCTTCGGCCTCTCATGACTTTCAGTTCCTCTCTGGCCGGCTCGCGGAGCTAAGCGACCGCCTGGAGCAAGTTAATCTGTCAGTCAGAGAGCATCAGCTTCCATCACCCAGCGAGACTTCTCCCAGCACTGATCGCGAACCTCATACTGCTACACCACCCACCTATGACGGTGACCCTAACACCTGCCGGGCCTTCCTAGCTCAGTGTTCCCTGGTCTTCGCTCTCCAACCCCGGAGGTTCGCTTCACAGACGTCTAGAGTGGCATTTGTCCTCACGTTGCTTACCGGGAGAGCGAGAGACTGGGGAATGGCTGTCTGGGAGGCCCAGGCCCCGTGCACGACCACATTCGAGACCCTCAAGAAGGAGATGGTGAGACTTTTTGATCGGTCATTGCAAGGCGACATGGCAGCCGCTGAACTGGTCAGATTATTGCAGCGTGGGTCTACTGTTACGGACTACGCCATTTCTTTTAAGACCTTGGCAGCCACCTGCGGCTGGAATGATGCTGCACTTCGCGTTCAATTCCTTGAGGGTCTCGACGCCCACATTCAAGATGAGGTTGCCGCACAGGATCTACCCACGTCTTTAGAGTCTGCAATCGATTTGGCGTTGAGAACCGTTTCGTCAGGCCATCTTGTCTCCACCTGAGGCTCCAGTCACGTCATCTTCTTCACTCGAGGCGGAGGGGGAACCCATGCAGCTGGGCAGGCTCTGTCTTACCAGCAGCGAGAGGCAACGTCGCCTGTCCAATGGTTTATGCCTTTACTGCGGCAAGGCGGGGCATATGGTTATTTCGTGTCCGGTAAAAGGGGTTGCCCGCCGGTAGTTTCGGGAGTATCGGTGGGCATTTCATCTTTTAACAAATCTCCCGTGAGCCGCACCTTGTTACCTGTTATTATCAAGTTTAATAACTCAGACTTCTCCTCACAGGCACTGCTGGACTCTGGGGCCGAGGCAAGTTTTTTGGACGTCAGTTTGGCTGAGTCCTGGGGCATTCCTGCCATTCCTTTAGTCTCTCCGCTTTCTGCCTGGACATTAAAGGGTCAGCACATGGCAGTGATCTCCCATCGCACACCCCCTGTGAGTTTGTTTGTTTCTGGCAATCATCGTGAGGTAACTGAATTTTATTTATTAAAATCATCCCTTTCTCCCATCATTTTGGGTCATGATTGGCTAATAAAACATAATCCTCACGTTGATTGGCAGAACAATATTGTCTTGTCTTGGAAATCTTCATGTCATGTCTCGTGTCTTGGTCCTGCTCCTTCTGCTTCTGTCTGTTCTACCTTTCAGATTCCTGCTGCTGATCTCTCAGGGGTCCCGACGGAGTATTCTGGTCTGCACCGGGTTTTCAGTAGGGCTCCGGCTACCTCCCTACCTCCTCACCGGTCGTACGATTGTGCCATTGATCTTCTCCCAGGTACTTTTCCGCCTAAGGGTCGTGTATTTTCCCTTTCTACACCCGAGAGAGAGGCTATGGATAAATACATTAATGAAGCTTTAAATGCCGGCCTCATTCGCCGCTCCTCGTCTCCAGCAGGTGCTGGATTTTTCTTTGTTAAAAAGAAAGACGGTTCTCTTCGTCTGTGCATTGATTATAGAGGGCTAAACGACATTACTGTTAAGAATAAATACCCCTTGCCTTTAATGTCTTCAGCTTTTGAATCATTACAGGGAGCACGCGTGTTTACCAAATTAGATCTGCGCAATGCTTATCATTTGGTACGTATTAGGGAGGGTGATGAGTGGAAGACAGCATTTAATACTCCATCTGGACACTGGGAATACTGCGTTCTGCCATTCGGTCTTTGTAACGCTTCAGCTGTTTTCCAAACTATGGTAAATGAAGTGCTGGGAGACATGATTAATAAGTTTGTCTTTGTGTATCTCGATGACATTCTAATCTTTTCTCCCTCCATGCAGATACACACCAAGCACGTTCGCCAAGTTTTGCAACGGCTTTTAGAGAACCAACTGTTTGTTAAGGCGGAGAAGTGCGAGTTCCACAAGGAGTCGGTTTCGTTTCGGGGGTTCATAATTGCAGAGGGAGAGATTCGTCCTGATCCCGCAAAGGTTAAAGCGGTCGCCGAATGGCCTGTCCCCGACACTCGTAAGGAGCTTCAGCGATTTCTGGGGTTCGCCAATTTTTACAGGCGTTTCATCAGAAACTTTGGTCAGATCGCTAAACCTCTTACCGCTCTCACTTCCTCTAAAGTTTATTTCCGCTGGAATAGAGAAGCTCAGGAAGCCTTTGATGAATTAAAGTCCCGTTTCATTTCTGCTCCTGTGCTCTCTATTCCTGACCCGGCTAATCAATTTATAGTGGAAGTGGATGCATCTGATGTCGGGGTAGGCGCCGTTTTATCTCAGCGGTCGTCCATTGATGGGAAAGTGCATCCTTGTGCTTTTTTCTCTCACCGGTTAAACCCAGCAGAACGAAATTACGATATAGGTAATTGGGAGTTGCTGGCGGTCAGACTTGCGCTGGGTGAGTGGCGTCACTGGTTGGAGGGAACCTCGGAGCCCTTTCTGGTCTGGACGGACCACAAGAATTTGGAATATATCCGTTCAGCCAGAAGGTTAACATCTAGACAGGCTCGCTGGGCTCTTTTCTTCGACCGTTTTAACTTCACTCTCTCGTACCGGCCCGGCTCTAAGAACATCAAACCTGATGCTCTCTCTCTCGTGTGTTTGGTAATTCAGAGTCCGAGCAAACCGAGACAATTCTTCCGGAGGGAAAAGTGGTCGGTGCTCTTGTCTGGGGAATTGAACAGCGGGTGAGAGAGGCCGGCCGAGAGGGTGAAGTCCCAGAGGGGTGCCCGGCGGGTCGTCTGTGGGTTCCAGAGTCATTACGTTCTGATTTCATCCGGTGGGGTCATGAATCCAGGTTTGTCGGCCATCCTGGGGTTCGGAGAACATTGGCTGCCGTCCGCCAACGTTTTTGGTGGCCCTCTATGGCTACGGACGTCAGACAGTTTGTATTAGCCTGTCATGTTTGTGCTTGCAGTAAAGCCTCCCATCAAACACCTGTTGGTCTGCTTAAACCTTTGCCCGTGCCCTCCCGCCCCTGGGCTCACATAGCCCATGCATTTGTCACTGGCGTACCGGCATCTGAAGGTAACACTGTTGTTCTGACGGTGGTGGATCGTTTCTCTAAAGCGGTTCATTTTATTCCCCTACCTAAACTCCCTTCTGCCAAGGAGATGGCTCAGATTCTGATTAATCACGTTTTTCGGTTACATGGTCTTCCGACTGATGTGGTGTCAGATAGGGGTCCTCAGTTCATCTCTCGTTTTTGGCAGGAGTTTTGTAGACAGATCGGCGCCACTGCCAGCTTGTCTTCTGGTTATCACCCGCAGACCAATGGGCAATGTGAATGGGCTAATCAGGATCTCGGTCGAACTCTCCGCTGTCTGTCGTCTCGATATCCGAACTCCTGGTGCCAACAGCTTCCGTGGGTTGAGTATTCGCATAATTCTCTTCCCGTCTCCTCTACTAATTTATCTCCATTTGAGTTGTCCGTCGGTTTTCAACCTCCCCTGTTCCCTTCACAAGAACCCGATGCAGCGGTTCCGTCTGCTTTGGCTTTCGTTCAAAGGTGCAAACGCACTTGGAGGAGAGCTAAGACCCTTTTATTACAGACTTCCAGGCAAACCAAGGCTGCGGCTGATCGCTACCGACGACCTCCACCCCGTTATATTTGTGGACAGAAAGTATGGCTTTCCACCAAGGATTTGCCTCTCCGTGAGCCTTCTTGTAAGCTAGCTCCTCGTTTCATTGTCCATACAGTATTGTTAAGGTCATCAGTCCGGTAGCAGTTAAGCTTAAGTTGCCACCTACTCTTGGTCGGGTTCACCCTGTTTTTCATGTATCCAGGGTTAAACCAGTGATTTTTGCCCGTATTAATACTCCTGTCTGCCCATAAGCCCCCCACTCCACTACTAGTGGACGGTGCTCCTGCCTACACGGTTAGGAGATTACTAGATGTTCGTCGCAGGGGCAGAGGTCATCAGTATTTAGTGGACTGGGAGGGTTACGGTCCGGAGGAGAGGTGTTGGGTGCCGGCTCGTGACATACTGGATCCTGGTATGATCGAGGATCTTCGTCGGCGACGAGGTGAGCTTCCTCCGGGTCCGTCTGGTGACGGTCGTGGGGGAGGGGGTACTGTCATGACACCTGTTTGATCGGTAGCGTGTGTTATGTTACCTTTGTTTTGGTGACGGTCCCTTATGTGTGCACTTGCCCCTCCCTCTTGTTTTTCTCATTGTCTGCCAGCCGTGTCTTGTCATCTTTTCCTATTTAAAGCCTTTCTGTTTGTCCTGCTTCACGTGCTCGTTGTCTCCGGTAGATCACTGCCTCGCTGCCAGTCCAGAGAGCTTGTTTCTGTTTGTTAGCCTTGTTTCACGCTCTGCTTGTGTTCTCGCTCCCAGGATCGGTCGCTGGTTTCCGGACTATTTGTCTCAGCTTCAGGTTTTATTATTCATGTTGGTTCAGTTCTTTGTTTGGATTTAGTTCCTGTTTGGACTCCTGTCTTCACTCTTCGGCCGGTTGTTGGTTGCTTCGTTTTTAGGCAGTACACCAACGATCGCGCCGGATTGCTTTGTGGCTCGTGATTCGCATCGGCGAACGTGTGAGGATTACGTCAGCGAACGTTTGTGGATTACGTCTGCGAACGTGTGTGGATTACGTCAGCTACCTGTGTGGATTACATCAGCGATCGTGTGTGGATTACTTCTGATATCTCTTGTGGATTTATTATCTTTCCAGTGGACTTGTGGGGTGCTTTGACTTTAAGCAGGAAGCCTACGGACACTGGCTGTGAACATTTCCTATCTATTGCACTCTCTCTCTTAATAAATAAACTCACTGGCATTAGACTCATTACCTGTGGAGAAGATAGAAAGCAGGCAACTTCTGCATCAGTTCAAGCCTCATGAGCTGTTTATATCTTGGAAAACTGCAATACTGCAGTATGTTACTGCAATACAGACTTTGGTCTTGTTGTTTTTCCTGTTGCGTTGTCGTTTTAAATCTCTTTTTTGTTTTCTTGGCGACTTGTTTTAATGTCCTCAAGAATAGGTCTTCAACAGGCTTTCAAATCGGCCTCAAATCAAAGCATTAGATTGCGGGATCATCACGGTGTGTGGCTGATGTTGAATCCGAAGGCTTTCAGTCTACACAGGTCACATATGCAGGCTGCATACGTCATCAAGCCTGGTTTATTAAGTTAACTGAGCATTACATTTGCAAGTCATAAGCATATTACATCAATTTACAATTAACTAAGAATAATTGTCAGCTTTATAATTGTTAATATCTGAAATAAGACTGTCTTGATGACGTAAACCGCCTACACATACTTCAGCTAGCGGCCAGTGTGAGTGTAGTCTGAAAGCATGAAAGGCGGAGCTTGAATGTCAGGAATGTTCCCCTTGCTGGCGAATGTATTGGCACAACATGGATCCAGCCAGTCGAGCACCTCGCCCATATGTATTCTAAATAGCAGATTCTACACTAGGGGTGGGTGGAATGACCAAAAATTTATTCCACGGAATGAGTCATTTTATTTCAGGGAACGGTATATTTCACGGTATAAATGTTTTTCAGTTTATATAGTTTTTTGATTAATTTTGTAGACCATTGAAGCTATAGTATGCCTTCATTGTATTTTGCATTTATCCATACATTACATTAAAAATAGGCAATATGTAAAATGAACAGGTATAAATATATGCAAAACCTACAGACAGGATGAATACCTATTTAGCCTATATGAGAGACGAAGATCTAGATATTATAAATGATGTGATGATCATGAAGTCTGTTTTAAGGTCTTGACACCCTTTACTTTCTATTAGACCTTAACATTTGCGTCTCTTTCTCATCTTTCCGATCAAATAGGCTATGTTTGTATAAGCAAATAGCGCGTCAAACTACATCGCTCCAGCAGCGCACATGTAACTGATATAAACGCGAGTTTTGTCTTAGCCTACTTAAAGTTCAGAAAACTTTACAACTATTAGCATTATGTGCGAGAAGAACTCTTTATTTGGAATCGCAGCTCTTGCACGTGCCTAGAGACCTCTGCAAGCGAGAGACCGGCCGGCTGCTTCATGAGCACAGAGAGAGAGAGAGAGAGAGAGAGAGAGAGAGAGAGGAGAGAGAGAGAGAGAGAGAGAGAAAGAGCGAGCGAGAGTCGCTGCGAGACCCGTGGTGGATTCACTGGCACTTATTATATAAATTGCACAAAAAACGCGCTAATTTTTTATGAGTGAATTATTTTACATATTTCTCCATCACACTCAGTCTAACATGCGGGAGGGCAGAGTTAGCCACGCCCACTTATTTGCATTCCGCGGAATAGACGGAATAGAAAAATCTGTTACGTCTGACATTTTATTCCACGGTAACGGAATATATTGTCATACCGCCCAGCCCTATTCTACACTACAATACGAGAATACTTTGATTAGTTAGTGGAAGTAGCCTATTTACATATGAATGAGCACATATTTTTCAAAGAACACATGGGTTTTTGCTAAGAATTAACTCAAAAAACTACACAGTGTAGCTTTAAACACTGTTGAAAATAAAATAAAAATTACGTATAAAATAAAAGAAAAAATGTAATCTCTCAGTGACATTAAAAACCCCAAAAGAGAAAGATTATTTGCCTTTTGGTGGAACTCAAATGTAGCCTAATGTAGCATCAATGTTTAAAATATGACATGTCTATTTAATCTTAAAACAAAGAGTGGTCCCTTGTTGGCAAACGCTGTTTATAGTAGCTCCGCCCACTAATGTCTGGTTGGGCCACTAAAAAAAACAGTAAAATTCAACAACTTTAGTGGCGCAGGCAGAAGTGAGTGAACTGTTTTTGACACAATGTCACTGCTTCGAATCACCTTTATGCCAACATCACTCTTTTCCTTTTTGTATCATATATCAGATCAAACAAACATTTCTTTTTCAATAAGAAGCTAAAGAAATGGTTTGAAAAGTGGAAATAAGGTGCCTAATGAATGTTTGTTAAAAATAAACATATTTATTAGGTAGGGTTAGGAATCTTAATTTAAGCATTTTTATATATTCTGACTGGAAATACAAAAAAATACTAAGTATTTTTTACTAATAAGCATTTTAATGCAATCTAGAAGGTAGAATATACAGTTTGTACAGTAGAAGGGCTAGTAAAGAGCTGCACATGGAGTAACTGATTGTTATGAAAGAGTATGACTGAAGAGTATGAAACATGAAGCAAAACTGAATAAAGAGTTGTAAATAAAGTTACATTGATTAATCTGTGTTAGGCTTCATTTGTGTTAATCAATAAATACTATTGTACAGCCCCTGATGATTTGCACATGCGTAGAATGGACTGGTTTTGTTGGTCTTGTTCTTAAAGTTCCTGTAAAATCTGATATTAAATGTGTTCTGAATGTGTTATTCATCACCCAATTAAATGTAATTGCTAGAAAAAACGACAATTAAATAAAATAACTTATTAAAATAGGCAGCATTCTCTGCTCTCAAACGCTGGGGGCGTGTCCTCTGTTGAAGCTGAAACCACACCCACTCACTGGAAAGCTGGGGCACGTTCAATCTCACACCGGTGCACAACGTTTTGCTACGGTTTCCGGGTTGAACGACATGTTTCCTGGAAACGGTGTGCAACGGAATGCAACAGGTTTTAGAAGCGTTTTCTCTTGTTTGGTGGGTGTGTCAGAAATGTCGGCCCAATCAGCGGCAAGATGTATAAAACCACGCGGTAGTAAAGAGACAGCTTGCTCAATGGGTTCAAGTTGGAATGTTGTCTTTCATTTTGGACGGCAAGGTCAGTGACTGTAACATTGAGGGTCTTTTACAGTATTAAACACACATTTATAACGATTTCATCAGGCTTCAGAAACATTTAAAAAAGAACACAAAGAATGGCCTCTCAGCTACCGTAGTTGCAACTCTTGCATCATCACAACAGGGCGTTCAACACATCACCGTTTCTGTTTAATAAACATTGTGCAACGTTGTGCAACGTTTTGTCGGGGCTGAACGCAGCCCTGTTGTCTCTCTTAACCTTCCAACACCACTACAACCTAAATGAATGCTTGCAATTGTGTTAGGAGCGGGGCCATGAGTGGTGGATTAAGTGTTTAAATGTTTTAACTGTTGCGCTGTGATAACAGCTCCAAAAATAGCTTTGCTTTTTGTCATCTTGACACACTTTTTTATGCTATTTATAAGAGACGGTCTGGGCATTTTTTCATTACCTTTGGTGTCTTGGCATGTCTTCCATTTCTTGTATCTTTGATTAAAAAAATATCCAATAAGTCTGTTTCCTGTAATCACAAACACATCTATGATATTATCATATTAGTGTTAGATCATTGAGAGAGAGAGAGAGAGAGAGAGAGAGAGAGAGAGAACCTGTATTGTATAACATTTATCCACAACATTGCAATCAATTAAAACGTTGCAAGATCATTCATAACTTATTTTGCAGTAACCACAGATTTACACAATAAATAAACAACAATATTTAAATAAGCAGGTATTTATATATACATACATAAAAGGCAAATTAACATGAATTAGGTAAACTCAAAACTCCTTAATTTATATTTTTTCTGTTGCTGAAGTTGTCACGTGGCTTACGTCAGAGGATTACATCAGAGTGAGAGTCAGAGTGAGCGTCATGCATCAGAGCTCCGTCAAGTTTATCATCCAAATCCTATTTTCTGACTACCTTGTTCCTATTTATATAATATAACATATTCGTTTATCTCAAGAATACTTTACCGTGACGACTATTGAGCAGTACTACCACGTGAAACGATTTATCACTGCTAAACACCCAGTGTTAGCATATAGCCCGCTAGCATCAACAAACAGCCGATCTAATGGCGGACTCATCCACTGTATGCTATTCAGACCTGTCCTCACCTGAGCAGGAAGCTGTGGAGCAGTTGATACCCGGTTATCGCAGATCCTACGCGAAGTACAGCGCCCAGTTCACCCAGGCTCCAGACATCCACAAGCGACCGAGAAGTGCAAAAAGCGAACACCCTACGCGGTGCAGCTTCACGGACCGTGCTCGAGGGAACGGAGACGCCATCGCCCAGAATGAAAGCGATCGGGAAGCCGTGGAGGAGCCGCTGCCCGGCCGTCGCAGATTCAGCTTGCCTCACATCACACTGGCTACAGACGTCCGCAGGTGATCGGGGCGTGCTGCAAGATTCGATACTTAAGAACGCAAACATTGAGGCACCAGCCACCATAGTCGATTGTATACCGGGAGCCAGGTCTTCAGACATTAGATCAAAACTTAAAGTGCTGGCTAATGCTAAGCGTAAGTTTTCTAAAATTGTTATTCACGCCGGTACGAATGACACCAGACTCCGCCAGTCGGAGATCACCAAAGATAATATTAAAGAGATATGTGAAATTGCTAAAACAATGTCAGACAATGTAATATGCTCTGGTCCCCTCCCCGCCTACCGGGGGGATGAAACTTACAGTAGATTATTGTCTCTTCACGACTGGATGTCAAAATGGTGCCCTCAGCATAACGTAGGGTTTATAGACAATTGGAAGCATTTCCGGGGGAGACCTGACCTGCTAAAGAGAGATGGCCTCCATCCATCTCAGGAAGGAAGGGCGATTCTCTCTATAAATCTGACCAATAGTCTTACTTCGAATACAGTCTGACTATCAGTCAGACAACAGACGGATCTGCTTAACCGTCCATCTGTTAGCTGCCGTGATATGTCAAGATCACTTATATCCCAGCACTTCGAGTCAATCTTACCAGAATATCAACACATTTCAACTGTATCTGTTCCCCGAACAAATAAATACAGAGCACCGCTTGCCACATCTGGTACAAATCTGATTAATATAAAATTAGACAACAATACTTTAACAGATGAACCTCGAATGTTAAAATTCGGCCTTCTTAACATTAGATCGCTTACCAATAAAGAACCTATTGTCAATGAAATAGTTACAGACCAAAACTTAGATGCACTCTGTTTAACAGAAACCTGGCTTAAAGCAGACGACTACATTAGTTTAAACGAATCCACCCCACAAGACTATTATTATAAACACGAACCTCGATTAAAGGGGAGAGGGGGTGGTGTAGCTACAATATACAACAAAATTTTTAAAGTAAACCAAAAATCTGAAGTAAAATTTAAATCATTCGAACTAATGTTGTTAAATATGGAAATAACCGATCGTAACCACAAACAGCTCTCTTTTGCCTTAGCTACAATCTATAGACCTCCGGGCCACCATGCAGATTTCCTTAAAGAAATAGCAGATTTCCTGTCTGAGCTTGTAGTCACTGTAGATAAAGCTCTTATCGTTGGTGATTTTAATATTCATGTGGATAACCCAAAAGATGCACTAGGACGTGCATTTATGGATGTTCTAAATTCTCTCAATATTAGACAAAACGTTACAGGGCCAACGCATACTCGTAAGCACACATTAGACTTAATTCTGTCACTCGGGCTCAATATTAATGACATCAAAATATCACCTCAGAGTGATGCAGTTTCTGACCATTACCTTGTGTCATACACTGTACTTCTAGATAGGATCAGTCAATCCACAACATGCTACAGATTAGCCAGAACAATAATTTCCACCACTAAAGATAGATTTATTAGCACTCTTCCAGACCTGTCCCAAATTAAACATGTAGCAGATAACTCTGACGATCTAGATATTGTAATAGAAAACCTAAACAATGTCTGTTCTAACACATTGGATGCCGTTGCTCCCATTCGAAAAAAGAGAATGAAAGAAAAACCGCCAGCTCCATGGTATGATCATCACACCGCAGCACTCAAAAAGGCAACTAGGAAAATGGAAAGAAATTATAGAAGCACAAAGTTAGAGGTATGGCGTGCAGCATGGAAAGAGAGTGTTAAACAATACAGACAGGCTATTAAAACCGCCAGATCTACCTATCTTAGCAGGCTTATAAATGAGAATCATAATAACCCTCGTTTCCTCTTCAGCACGGTTGCAAAACTGACTAGAAATAAAGAACAAACAGAAACTAATAGTAAACTTCCCGGTTCTAAATATCTTTAACTAATCGCTAGAAATAGGATATGTTCCAACAGCTTTCAAACTAGCAGTTAGTAGGGGTGTCACGATTCTCCAAATCCTCGATTCGATTACATTTTCAATTCTAAGGTCACGATTCGATCCGATTCTCGATTTTTACATTTTTTTATATGGCATATAATTTAGACAAAAATGATATGCCATTATTTATTATTATTATTATAATACTTTAACATTAACATGCACATTGCACAACTCACATGGGGGTTTGTGGGCTTCACTTAACGCGAGAGCTTGTAGAGAGAGGATTCCTTCTTGCACGCACATGGACTATGCGCGGTTGGCAGTTACATGGATCAGGCGGATGACGTGACGAAAAATAATATTTTAATTAAATTCGGGCGGGTGCCGGATCGACTGCTTGTTATTAGCTCTGTCCTTCTAAGCATGTGACATCTCTGTCTTTCATAGTGGCAGCCTCAGAAGTTCAAGAAAAGAACTGAAATGAGACGGTCTAGCCTTCTGAGGACCCAAAATTTGCGTCACCTGCTGCACACGCCCCCAGTAGCGCGCACCGCGCCTGTCAGCAGAAAACAGCGGAGACATTTCTGACTTATTAAAATAAATATGTAATCAGAAAAATATTAATTTATTTTAGAACATATGACACATTGATGTAGATTAATCTATTCAACAGCATATCAAATAATCAACCTAGAAATATACGCAACATAAACAGAATAATATTAACACAAAACATAACTTATAATACTAAAACAGTGACAAGAAAAACTTTTCTAATAAATACACACTTTTATTTAATAAAGCTTTTAATTGTTTGGGATATCCTCGGCTGTTAAGGATCCATTCGTTCTATCATTAACAGCGCGGAGAAATGAGGATGCATTTTGACACAGCTCTCATCAACGCTGGCGAAGGAGGAACGTGGCAAACTCAAAAAATGAGAATTAAAAACAAAGGAAATAGAATGTCAGAAAGGGTTGCCTGGAATAAGTTTTACAACGTGGTAAATCAGGATGACACCAGTGCAGGCTATGTAATTCGTGCGTTTAATTTAGGCTATTTATTTATTTATTTTTGTCCCTGTGCGCCGATCGAAGACGGAGTTCACTGCTGATATTCAAGAGGTTTCTAGTCTCGCGGCTGTCATCAGCAGCGCCTTGCATCGCCCAGTCAGCGGATGGCGGGCGGGTGCAGTTTTGAAAACTGGTCAGAAACGGATGATGAGTTTTGTTATGCAGTTGCGGATGAAATAATACTCCATCCGCGCATCTCTAACATGGACTTAATGCACATGGACTTAATGCGCGTGTCTTGGACTCATAGCATCTGAAATAAATCCAGCATAATAAGCAGCTGCGCTTCTCTCTGTCTCACGTGCACGTGCTCGCATCTGTCCGAAGTCTGAACATAAACTAAAGTAGTAATCCTTATGTATTTGTTCAGTTTTATGCGTTTCATGCAAGCTGAGGCAAACTGTCCTTTTTTTTAAAATATAAGTTATCCCGCTGCATCTTTGCGCCTCCCTCACTATCGCGCACGTGCAGAGAGCTGCACTCTGTCCAAAGTCAGATCACTGGTAATCCTGTTTATGATATGCATTTCAAGAAGTTGTAGCATCTCTCGTGTTTAAAATATGATCGCATTCCGCTGGACAGATGTTTTTAAAGGTATCTCTGAGAGTTTTTTTTCTCGCTTGGCAAGCCGACCGGACGTGAAATGGGGGCGTGGCAGCATCGACGATCCCATTTTTTAATTCGAAGTTCGAAGCTGTGACTTAATTTCGATCGATTTCGATTTAAAATCGAAATCGTGACACCCTTAGCAGTTAGTAAACCGCTGATTAAAAAACCGCAGCTTGATCAGGGAGAGCTTAATAACTTTAGACCAATCTCAAATCTCCCTTTTCTTTCGAAAATATTAGAAAAGGTAGTGGCAAGCCAGTTACGCACATTCTTGACAAATAATAGTACATATGAAAAGTTCCAATCAGGATTCAGGCCCCACCATAGCACAGAGACAGCGTTGCTTAGAGTTACAAATGACCTCCTATTAACATCCGATCGTGGTGAAATCTCAATTCTTATATTATTAGACCTTAGTGCAGCCTTTGACACAATAGATCATACAATCTTACTCAATAGACTAGAAAACTATGTTGGTATCAGTGGTCAGGCGCTAGCCTGGTTAAGGTCGTATCTAACCAATCGCTATCACTTTGTTTATGTAAACGAGGAAGAGTCATATCACTCCCTGGTTAAATACGGTGTACCGCAGGGTTTGGTTTTAGGTCCTATCCTGTTCTCGTTATACATGTTACCTCTAGGAGACATTATCAGGAAACATAACATAAGTTTTCACTGCTATGCGGATGATACCCAGCTTTACATCTCCTCACATCCCACCGAAACACACACGTTTTCTAAGCTAACAGACTGCCTTAGCGATGTTAGTGACTGGATGGCACATAACTTTCTTAAGCTGAACTCCAATAAGACAGAGATACTTATTATTGAACCGAATCGCTACAAACATAATATGTCAGATTACAAGTTGCACATAGATGGCTGCACTGTGGTGCCATCTTCCACGGTTAGGAACTTAGGTGTGATGTTCGACAGCAACTTATCCTTCGATAGTCATATCGCCAACGTCTGCCGCACAGCATTCTTCCATCTTAGAAATATCTCGAAAATACGCCATATACTGTCTACATCTGACGCAGAGAAGCTTATCCATGCTTTTATGACCTCTAGAATAGACTATTGTAACTCGCTACTCGGGGGATGCCACTCAAATCAAGTAAACAAGCTTCAGCTAGTTCAAAACGCTTCCGCAAGGGTACTTACTCGATCTAAAAAGTATGACCACATAAGCCCAATTCTGGCATCTTTACACTGGCTACCAGTTAAATATCGCATACAATTTAAAATATCACTAATCACCTACAAAGCTTTAAATGGCCTAGCACCCTCATATCTTAGAGAATTACTATCAGAATACAATCCATCACGCACACTACGGTCACAAAATTCTGGTCTCTTGATTATCCCTAGACTATCAAAAGTGTCTAAAAGTGGAAGGTCATTTTCCTACTTAGCCCCTAAGCTCTGGAATGATTTACCAACCGATGTCCGAGAATCAGACACAGTCGATAATTTTAAATCTAGACTTAAAACTTTTATCTTCAACAAAGCATTCGCATAATTTGTCTAGTAAAAGTACTTAACTCGAAATAGTTATCTGTACGGAACAAAGCACTCGCGGTCATAACACAGATCAACCAAATAAATAAATAAAAATCTTATCTTAACCTATAGTCGGATTGCGATTTTGGAACTTTCGTGTTCTTGTGAATAGTATGCCATACAAACCCGTTTGCCACTGAACCTGCATTAACGACGACAGTGGGGTTACAGGCCTTAGTCAAACGGGTCGACAGGTTTCATTTTCTCTTAAAAATCGGAAGGTGACCCTTAGTTACCATATATACCGTCGCAGTGGGCCCCCAATTTGCAAAATCCTCAACTGTGGATAATATAATTATGCTGCAATAGTTAGTCTGTCTGAAACTAAGCTGATTCAACCACATCACTGTGTGACACTTGCATTACATGTGAACGGCCCCTACGCTAATATGATTTTGTTTTTCTCTCCCTGTCTCGTCCCTGGGTCCCATTGACCCTGAGGACAATGGGACAAACAGACCCAGTTCCGGTAGATGTGAAAGTCGGCACACCTCTGATCTACTGGTCGTCCTTCAATGTGATGCCCAGCTGATGCCTGACCAACGACCACCGGCAGGACCCGCTTAATATCCGCTTAATATCCGCTTAATCTCTGCTTAATCTCTGCTTAAGCTCCTTATCCGTTAATATGTGTGTATATACATGTATATCTCCCAAGGGTTTTTCCCTCCTAGGACTTTTATTTTTATTTCCTCGGCTAAACAACCCGGGGTTTTTGTTTTTTTTCTCCTAGGGGGTTTTTTACCCCGGGGAGGTAGCCTGCTTGGGCTTAACTTAGCTTCTTCTTCTCGACGTAACATTAGTAATATGCTCGCTCATAATGTCGCGTCATAGCCGCAGCAAATTTGACTGCTTATGCTATTGTGTATTATGTTATGCTATCTGTCGTTTTTCTGTGCTTTTACTGCTTTTATTAATGTAAAGCTGCTTTGAAACAATTGAGTATTGTGAAAAGCGCTATATAAATAAAATTGAATTGAATTGAATTGAATCGTTACTTTTCAAACCATTTTTGCTAAATTTAAAATGACCAATGACATTTGCAAAAGAACATGATATTAAATCCATAAACATTAATAATCTTAACTTAACAATCCATATTTTGCGCTGTTGTTAAGCATTCTTGCATGTCAATTAGAATTCTCCAGTGTGATGTTTTAAAGCAATCTCTGTGTGTGTAATCTGAAAATTCAGTACAAACACAGATTTGTGTTGTATCTCATTTATTATTTCCATATATTTAATTTCATACATTTGTTTTTATCTCATATTTGCATTTATTTGATCATGCATTGTTATTCATTTTTTCCATTACTTTGGTATTTCAGGTGCTATAATGTCTTCACAAGTAAATATGAGTCTCCAACGGTCGCATATGCATACACAGACACTGTCTCTCCTGGCCAGCATACAACATAATCTTGCACACACATGCAACCCACGTTTGTACGTCAAAGATACATATTAGTATCTCAAAGGTACATTTTGTAACCAAATGTATACATACCTGTACCTAACTGTACTTAATAGGACCTTTTTAAAGGGTCTTGGCTTAGTGACAGCTGGGGGTACATATTTTGACCATGTTTTCTAACTTTTTTCTTTTTTTTCTTTTGTAGTGAGACCTACACTGGTGCAAGAACTGGAACCTGAATCGGTAGGATCTAACATTTCTGGCCAAAGAGGGATCAATCAGTAACTACTGGTCCTGAACTGATACTGCACTGGTTCTGGTACTGGTCTAAGAGAGCTGACTAAATGACTTTTTGACCGTGTCGGTTCATGCACCAACATGAATAATAAAGCAATCATGACTTCAAGGAGCGGTTTGCATCAAGCTATTAAAACGTTCATGTTCCATGTAGACATAAGCAAGTGCGCAAGCAGGTTTAAAGCAAAGGTCTCTCTTTGTTTGCAACAGTAGGCATCGAGTCAAAGGTCATTATTAATATAAAGCTTTGAAGTGTGTCTTTAAAAAGATCCTGCTGTGTGTAAAGCGGCACAATCACAGTAACAGTAGCATCCAATGTGTGTCTATTGCATGCACATAAGATTCCCCCAATCATCAAAGCCCATTGCTTCTCACAGAATTGCTATGCAGCTTCACCTTAAATGCACCTACGCGGCCTCTACGTTGGAATGCGGTTTTATTTACTACATTATTCAAATAAGGAAATCAATTTGTAACTTTAAATTCATTGACACTCCATGTACTCCATTCTAAACTATATTTATAAACGGCCATGCTTTTTTCTTTGCTTTTCTGTGTTTGCCTTGTTCCTATTTATATTCTTTGTTATGTAAAGCTGCCTTGGAACAATGAACAAAAAAGTGCTATATAAATTAAATTGTATTGAATTATGTGTCTGCTGCCTGTGACGTCACATCACCATTGTCGCCATTACAATTTGACATAAATTTGGGCTTTTAAGGCTCAGGTTATTGGTTTAAAAAGACCATGCTCATCTGGAGGTGACTAACTGCCCATGAGATGAACACAGATGAACGTATGGGTTTAGGTATGAACCTCATCCATACACAAAGCCGTGACTGAAACAAGCTCCAGCGCCAACTTTTAAAGGGGGTTTAATGACTCTAAGCAATAGAAAGACAAGCAGATCCTTTTATAGTATTACTGGAAACAGTTAAAAGCAGGACAAAGTTTCTTTAATGGATTGATTGTGAAGTGTGCAATAAGAAAATGGCAAAATATCGTCTCTCATGTTGTCATCAGAATGTGGCCCAAAACAAAACCCTGAGAAAACATCATGCAACATATTGTGAAATATTACCATTAATATTACCAATATTAGGCCTACCCTACAGTTCTCTCAACTAACTCAACTCTTCTCAAAAGTCTTAACCTAACTTCATTTAAGTTTCTCACATGGACACAAAGCGCTTTTGAACCATAAAAAAACAACATTAATAGAAAAATGGAAACTGAATTGGGTTTGAATGACAACACTTATAATCTCATGCATGTAAGTTTACATTGTTTTACTGAATGTGGTTTTAGAATAGGAAAGAAGCGTTTGCACAACAAAAGTGAAAGTGAACAAAAACAATCATTACAGTTTGAATACAATAATACTGAAGAAATGTCTTAGATGTGCCAGCATGTTTGTGACAATCTCTTTCTTTTTCTGTCTCTTTACTATCTTAGTGATTGTTTTCAGTTATTTTCCTCTCCGTCTCCGTTCTTTATGTCTCTCTCTCTCGAGGAACAATGACGCAGGGGAGCCAGTATTTTAAGTATGATGCGCCCCTGGTTCAGTGGCAGGCCCAAAGCAACTGCTTGCTGTTTAAATTTGATACTCTCTTATCAAATGAAATTGATTGCACATGAGAAAAAAGATGTGTGACCTAAATCGTTGACATACTTCTGCTGAAAGCAGAAATGGAACAAAAAAAAAAAAACAAGAGAGTCCACAAAGAAAGGGAGCTGAGAATCACAAACTCTTCTCTACCGGTAGCTTATCTACCATAGCTCATATCAAAAGACATCATTTTACCAGGAAACAATCCATTTTGGGTAACATGTAAATCCATGTTCAAACATTTCTGTCCTAAAAAAATAAAGAGATACAAACACAGCAAGAGGAGAAAGAGGAGATGTGGAGACTACCAATTGGACAGACCAGGGACGTGCACAGGAATTTTGAAGAGATGTTGCCCCCCCCAAAAAAAACAACAACAACAAACTAATAACTTTTCTAAAATAACTGAAAATGTGTTCGCCTGAAAAATTATGGACATATGCATCTCGGACAGCTTGGGGGTGAGTAACTCATGGGTTTAATATCGTTTTTTGGCTGTTCTATCCCTTTAAATATTTTGAATAAAATAATTAATGTGATGCATTATGTAATGACTCTGCCTGTCCTTGCCTTGAGTTTGTTTGCCCTCCTGTCTATTGATTGTTCCGCCCACTTCTTTGTTACCATGGACACTGATTATACTCATTCATTCCCTCTCGTGTGTCATTAGTTACTTATTGTCTCTGCATTGTCATTGGTCATTGTTTCACATATATTCACTGTTTGTTCACTTACCCATGGCTGGTCGTCGTGTATGGTTGTGTATGTTTACTCCATGCCTTGCCCGTTGTCTGTCTGCCTGCCTGCCTGCTTGTTTGTTGTTTTATTAAATAAACTTATGTGTAACTGCATTTGGATCCTCGCCTTTGCCTCGCATCACAACACATTACTTCCATCATTCATTCTTCTTGCTAAAACGAAATGTGAGAAACTAACTATCAGCAGACATGTAGCTTAGTTTGCCTAATGCCTACCAAAAAAATAGTAGCCTAGGCTCAGGGTCTGCACCAGAGAATACAGAATGAGTGGGCCTCCTGTTTCACTGGGGGGCACCTCGTTCATCTAATTATTTTATTATTAGTATTATATTATTGTTATTAGTACATGGCACTGTAAAATACTTGGTACTGATTTTTAAGAAGGTCCTTATTTGTCCGTTTCGCGTTATGGCCGCATCACCACCTTGGGTGTGCATTATTTTTCTAATAATTCAATGGCCCGACGTTAATTATTCCTTACTTAAGATAAATGGGGGGGGGGGGGGGGCAATATGTATAATGGTTTTCAATGGGACATTTTTTGTCCCTAGGGTCACGTGTCGGTTTTTGTGTAGCTTAGCTATTTTAATCTAATTTAAAAAACTGAAACCAAAATTCTCAAATTCATCAAAAATGATTAACCTCTGGCAATTTTGGGCAATATTCAATCATCACAGTCTAGATGGTTTAAAAATCAAAATGGCACTAAATGTCCCTATGATCTCTTGAGGGTTAAGTAAGATAAAACATGTGACGTTTGAATAAGCAAACATGAACAAATCAAATTACAAAGTACTATAGCGATTAAAATATTAACAAACGTGTATATATCTAAATTGAACTGAATTAAAGAGTAACTAAACCCTAAACCAACTTTTTTAGTTAATGATCTGTATTAGTGCAGTTCATTGATTTTAGTAAGTTTTTTGACATTTGGATATAAAGTGTTTCAATACTGCAATATATGGTGTAAAAACGTCTGAGTGCTGTCCTCTTCAGGTTGAACGGTGGCTACCGCAGTTGAATTTTCCTATTGGATGTTGGGTCCAAAAAATAACTCGTGACGTAAGCAAGTTCAAGCTTACCACACCCTTGTTACGATCTCACCACACACTTGGTACGAGTGGAGTCAGGCTCTGACCAGGGGTTTAGTTACGCTTTAAGATGACTTTCTGTGTGACACTGTACTGTATCTGAATCCTTGCTCCTGAGTGCTCATCTGTGTGTAATAAACGCATCAAAGCAGATAAATGCAACAGACACTATTGTCATTAGATTTTGTGTCTTTACCTCGGACAGATGACGTCTTCTTGTAGTTTTAATTTTGTTCTTTGTTACATAGAGAGGAAATAAAGGAACTAATAATAACAATAACCATGACAACAGAAAGTGAGGGAACACAAAGGCGATGTCCAAAATATCCCCCAAACCTTTAAATAGTGCACTATTTGAGGGAGCATCCATTTTTAGTTTTGTCCGAAATGATAGTGGACATTATTGAGTGCACTCATTTAACCCCACAATGCACTGCAATAACAATGCACACTTACAGCTATCCGCTCCTGAGAAAAACACACTATTTTTTTATTTACAAAAAATTACAGAATTAGACTGCATTCACCCCTAACTGGCAACTTTCCCTCAGTCTAACTCTGTTCACAGGCTGTTCTTCCATGTTCTCCACCTTTCTTAGCCTTAACACTAGCCAAACTTGTAAACATAGCATCGTAGATTACACCTTGTAAGGACAAAATGGTAAATTCTCCCTCATTTGTAAGTTGTCTTGGGCTGCTAAACGAATACGGTACATGTAACTGTAATGTACATTTCAGGAACATCATGAACTGTGTTCAGATTTTTCAATATGCTCTCAAACATATGAAATATTTTCAAGACCAACTGACTTAAATTATGACATATATCTCTTTGTGTTTTTTTAAGAGCATTACATTTGAGTGTGGTGTAGCTATTGTATATACAGCACACTGAGACAGCATGTGATAAACCGCTAAGAAATTCACAAAAGAGATTTGGTTTCAGCCGTTATTATGGTACATTATTCAAACTTTTAGTTGTTGCCACACGCCCTAGTCAAAGTCCAGCCCGCTCTGCTCTTCTGCTGACAGAGAACCTGTGGCCTCATGCAAATATTTTAGTCAAATCTGCTTATGGATAGCCGGAAAGCAACCACTTCACATTCCTGTTCTTTTCTATAAACAAAATAGATCTTTATGTCATATTAGAATCAGTTCTGGCTTATTGCTGTCCAAGCTCTTGTTATGTTCTTTGTTTTTCAACCTTTTCTGTTTTTTCACATTTTTGCACAAAGAAATGAACAAAACATTACATGTAGTTGTAACACACATATGCTACACAAGTGCTCTAAAATGCATGAGTTCACAAGGTCTCAGGTGAGATCTGTTACATGTATATTTGTTTAATAGCACTAGAATTTTAAAAATCTTATAGACAATTGTTTTTAGAATTGCTAATATATGTCTTATGAAAACACTCTGATTACATTCATTACCGCCGTCGGTGTATGAATGGTTGAGTGAATGGGTGAATGTGAGGCTAATTGTAAAGCGCTTTGGATGGCCATAGGTCTGTTAAAAGCGCTATATAAATGCAGTCCATTTACCATTTACCATTTACAAATGTATAGCTGTTGCTAATCCTCATGTATTTTGCAATATAATCATAACTTTCTTTTTTAAATGCCTATACTGTATGTACTTATAGTCTTATACTGAATATATTTACTGTACTGTTGTAAAGCTGTAAAACTGTAATATGGATTATGGAAAATAAAAATGAAATTTAAACTATTGAACTATATCTAGAGAGATCTGATTATGTAGGAGGACTGTTTGTGTCCTTAACAACAGCATTTGTGTCTCACTGTTTCTCTGTAACTGAATCTGGTCGGGATTTAGAGTTAAAACATGCCTGTTTTGACATTTACATACTACTATCTCACAAGTGTTATGGTACATTAGCCTGAAGGAAATATTTTCCTTTTCATAAAAATAACCAATTTGGCTTTTTCTCAAACTTTGCTGCAGTCATATCTTTTGAATACTCAGTGGTTTGGAGCAAAAATGGACAAGCATAAAATGCGAATTGTCACCAACATTGATCTGATACACCAACTGATGCTTGATACAAATTTTTGCAAAACATTTAAGAAGTTTTCGTTCACACAAATACGATTACCTTGTTCTGGTCCGTCCAGTACAGGAAAAAGCCCTGAGGGTCCACACGCAGTGTCACAGGGGTTACCGTGGAATTGTCCTGAAACACAAGACAACACTCTTAGAATGGATGGGTTATAAACAACACAATCAGTGTTAGTTTTGGGACAACACACATATAGCCAGATTTACTAACAGCTTGCAATAGCGCAAACCATCATTTTGGAGGTAAATAAAGATGTTGGGATTTACTAAAGACACGCAGTGGATAATTGGCACTTTGGCCTAACATTTTTTTGTCCTCCTTTTTTTTAGTGTACTTTGGCTTCATTAGCTGTTATATCATACCCCAAATTGTTATATCTGATGTCCGTGGTGCTAAACTCAAACGCATGGCATTAGTAGGTCACCCACCTGAGGATCAGCTCTGCTTATTTGTGACCCTGAACTAATTTGCACTGCTCTTATTAGATTGTGTTGGTCATTATGGAAATCAGCTGTTGTGCCTGTGTTATTTAAGTCTTTCCCCGCCATTGACGAGTTAACTCGTCAATTAAGCCTAACCCTAATCCGCAATTTATACAACCTGGAAACAACGCCTCATGTGAAAGAGTATGAACTCTGTGTATGTTTTAAGGATCACTCTGAATCTGATCTCTATCAAAAGTTCTTCACAAAAATGGAATTGTCTCAGCTTTTTGCTCAAAATGTTATATTTTTGAAGAAACCTACACATATTTGAGAGGTGATAAGAAGAGAATTTGTTGCTTTTGTTTGAAAGCAGAGGTTATGTTTTTTCATTTTATATATTGTATGTTTATATATTTAAAGAAGAATATTTTCTGGAAGGCATTAAGCTTTTGTGAAAATCATGAAAAATGCTGGCGCTGGTTGGCAACTTAAAAAAACACTGGCAGGTAAAGAGTTAATTTGAGCCTTTTAGTAAATAACCCACAGATATTACCACTCCTTTTGGGGCAATTTTGGAATTGCACACTCATGCTAATTTGCCCTGTTTAGTAAATTTGTGTGTGAAATCTCAGGTAACGAAGCCATAGGACACAGAAAAGAACTGGAGGACAAAAAAATGAAGGTTTATAAGAAGTTTTGAAACGTCTGGTAATGTGTGACTTCTACTAGTGAATCCTTTTTTATTTACTTCAGCAACTAAACAATAACATGGTTTGGCAAATAATATTTTTGAAAAATATTTTCCTCTGGCATTCCAAATAAACCGTTATGTGTAAAATCCTCTGCATTGTAACACACGCTCTCTGATCTCTGCAATGCCTTCTCCTATCAGCAACAATTGAAGCCATTTTAAGCACAAAATTATTTAAGACATGCTCTTTCAGGGTTAAATAATTCTGCAAATGCCAGTCATAACACACGTGCAAACATTAGTAAATCGTCGTTGCTTGAATCATTTAAATAATCTTCTCCCCCAAATTTTGCATCTGAAAGGGAAACTCCTAGAAATGCATATACAAAAAGGTTGATCGCAAAATAACTAGACCACAGCTTTTCAGCGATAATGATCCACTGCGTGTCCCGACAGTCGTTATTTACGGCCTAAAGGATGATTTGCGCTGACCCAAGCTGTTAGTAAATCTGACCCATAATGTGTTAAATAGCATAAAACAAAACATATCCTTTCTTAGATTTGTCACATCATGTATTTATGATGTAAAAAAATTCCAAAAGATTTGGTACATGTTTTTAAGAATGAGACAAATCTGTGTGTGTACAACTGATCTAAGGCTCCAGTGTGACCTGTCAAACGTGAAGCCTTTAGAAAGATGAGCTTGTGTCATGCCATATGTGCTAAAACACTCAGACAACTTGACACAGCAACTGTCGATATTGCTGAACTTAACCCTATAAATAGACCAAACATTTATATTCACAGAAGCCTCAGCAGGATTCTTTACTCATTTGGATTATACAAGCTATTATTTTAAGAAAAGCAATGGCCAAGATACAGCAGTATTGACATGTTGTTTACGACAGTGTTTTCATACCCTTGGCTTTCTACACGGAAACAGAACCTCTTTGCACTTTTAACACACTATAAGTGCCCTTAAAGGAATAGCTCACCCAACTATAAACATTCTGACTTCATTCATCATCCTCATGTTGATCTAAACCTGTATGAATTTCTTTATTCTGTTGAACACAAAAGAAGATATTTTGATAAATGATGGTAAGCAAATAGTTAATGGGACCCATTGACTTCCATAGTATTTGCTTTTCCTACTATTGATGGGTGCCATCAACTGTGTGATAAACATCATTTATCAAAATATTTTATTTTGTGTTCAACAGAAAAATAAGATCTTGTACAAGTTTAGAACAACACGAAGGTGACTAAATGAATACATTTTCATTATTTGGATAAACTGTCCCTTTAAAACACAAAGTCACAAGTCAATTGTTGATATGCAATAGCGTTTTTATTTGTGGACTCAAAAATTAGCATGCAACATTGTTGAGATCTCTGGAGGAGATGCAGGCAAAATGACAGGGCTTTTCATCCAGGAAAAATTAAATGTCTTTGCTCTTTACCAGCCAATAAAAGCCTCTGCTCTCATTTTTTTGTTTGCTGTCAGTGAGAAACAACTGAGCTCTAGAGTAGATTGAATGCAACAGCGGAGGAAAACCAATTTCACAGATTCAATTACAGATCTTAAACGAGCTCCTGCTATTCAGAAAGTTTTTGTTACTGCCGAAACTTTATACTCAATGCCAACATGCAAGCAGACGAACAGACAGACAGACATCTAAATAGATGATGGAGACAATAGTAAGCTGTCGTATTATTGTATCATTTAGAAAAAACTCAACAGAAGGAGACTTAAATATAGTGGACTAAAATGTAATGACAACTTTGACAGACTCTTGCGCGCGCTACACAGAGAAACTGCATCGATAAGGACTGACGCGCACGTGTGTGATACTTACATCATCCCATTTCATGAATTTGTTGCCTGATTTCAGGCTCTCAGGCACAGAAGCGGGTTTGAGCTTGAGCGCGTGAACTCCGGGCTGCGCTCCTGCCATCTGTGCGCGTCCACAAAATTTTACACTTAAGTGATGTTTCCTCGCCGAAAAAAAGATCAAATATTCACTCGTGGGACTGTGGAAAAGTATCCCGAGCGCAAAGGTGCTAGGTTTTTGCTGTAAATAGCAGGAGCAGCAGACTTGATTCAGATCGTGTTAAATACTGTACAGTCGTCAGTCAGTCATTGTGCTCCGGCGCGCCGCCCTGCGCTCGTCTCTCTAAAAAAAACTGACAGCAGACATTCTGTAAGAACACGATTTGTAAATACGTTAAACTAAAACAATGATTTCAATGTCTTTTACGCAATATGTTGAGGGACATTTAAATAACAATCTGTTTTATACACGATGTCTTAGCTATTAGTTTTTACATATAAAACTGACCGCCCATTTTTATTACTGTATTGTCATCATTACAAACATTATCGTGGGTTCTTTCTGACGGTTATCTCTGGCTTTAAAAAATAAAGAAAACATTAAGAAACATTGTACCTTATTCAGTAAGGAGCAGAAGCACAAGTGACACTTTTAACGAATAAAAGAAAAATAATAAAAGAAAAAAGTCAGTGATTTGTGAAAGATTTTAAGAGCAAGTTTAAGAGCAAGTGCTCATGTTTTATTATAATTTAAACGTAGTACATAACATAACTCTTTTATATGTTGCTTTCTTTGAAGCTTATGTGGACAAAAGCATAAAGCTTAAATGTCCAGTCTCACCTTTTCTATCTTATTCTTCTTCACAGACTCAACCTTTCATGGCAACAGGTTCAGGTGGTTGCAGGATTTTGAATTCGTTTTGCACTTCTGTTTGAAATGAACTGCACTGTGTTGTGTTTGTATTTTTTATGGTAGTGTAATTTCCCATTCTGATCTTCCAGCTGTTATGTATATTTATTGTTAATAGGCTCTTGATCAGTCTAAGTGTCTTCATCACATCACTTAAAGGTGCAGTGTGTAATTTTTTATAAGGATCTCATGACAGAAATGCAAAATAGTATACAAAACTAAATTATCAGGGGTGTATAAAGACCTTTCATAATGAACTGTTATGTGTTTATTGCCTTAGAATGAGACTTTTTTATCTACATAAACAGAGGGTCCCCTTACATGGAAGCCGCCATTTTGTGCCGCCATGTTTCTACAGAAGCCCTTAACGGACAACCTTTTTTACGAAGTTGTCTCAAACGATGACATGTTTGTCCGGTGGCGGCTACCGTAGCTTCTCTATGTGTTTCAAAAGCAAGACGTGAGCAGTGGACTGAGCCGTTGGTTGCAATTCACAACCTTACCACTAGATGCCGCTAAAATGTACACACTGCACCTTTAAAAATACACTTGATTACTTTTCTTTACTCAGAATAACCAGTGTATAATTTGTAACAATCTGCCCATAAATAAATCTGTACTTATAAACATAAACAAAAAATTACTAATGAACAATCACTAGAGAGTAGCCTGGGTTATCCCATGCTGCCTTGCGTGCAAATTTATTAAAAATGAGCGGGGAAAACTTTGACCATAGCTTTATTGGTGTATTTTGATGTGGCTTCTACATAGACACAACGTAATTATTCAACAAGCGTGTGTCAACAAGTTAACTTAAAGAACACTTATAATCAAACAAGAAACAAAGCACGAGAACCAAAACAAACAGGCAGGCAGGTATAAACAGGAACACAGACACAAAGAATGAACACAGACACAAAATGGCGACAATGATCCGGCAATAAACAAACAAAAGACAGGGTTATATATACCCACAGACTAAATGATAAACCGGTGTGATGAGGCAGGTAATTAATTAATCAATGAATGTCCAGGTGACAACAATCAGAACAACAGACACAAACAGAACACGGATTAACCGTGACACGTATGCATTTTTCCAGTCTTCAACTGTCCAATTTGGTGAGCTTGTGCCAATTGAAGCCTCTTTTTCCTATTTGTATTGAAGATGAGTGGTACCCGGTGGGGTCTTCTGCAGTTGTACCCCATCCGCCTCAAGGTTGTGCGTGTTGTGGCTTCACAAATGCTTTGCTGCATACCTCGGTTGTAACGAGTGGTTATATCAGTCAAAGTTGCTCTTCTATCAGCTTGAAGGTATTTTCGCCCACAGGACTGCCGCATACTGGATGTTTTTCCCTTTTCACACCATGTTAACCCTAGAAATGGTTGTGTGTGAAAACCCAGTAACTGAGGAGATGTGAAATACTCAGACTGGCCTGTCTGGCACCAACAACCATGCCGCGCTTCTTACCCATTTTGACATTCAGTTTGGAGTTTAGGAGATTGTCTTGACCAGGACCACACCCCTAAATGCATTGAAGCAACTGCCATGTGATTGGTTGATTAGATAATTACATTAATGAGAAATTGAACAGATGTTCCTAATAATCCTTTAGCTGAGTGTGTATATATCACTGTAGATCAGTGGTGTGTTAACCTTCACAGCAGCCGGAACTCGGTCTGTTTGTCTCATTGTCCCCGGGATTGAGGACAAGACATGGAGAGAGAAACAAAATCCTATTAGCATAGGGGACATTCGCATGTAATGCAAGTGTCAGACAGTATTGTGGTTTAATATCTGCTCAGTTCCAGACAGGCTAGCTATTGCGGCATTAGTATATTACCCAGACGAGTTATGTGAATGCTTTGTTCCATACAGGCTAATTATTGTGAGATAAGTACATTAAAAACCATCCTCAGAGGTATGCTCAAAGGTATGCTCAGAGGTATGCTCTGAGGATGATCTTTTGACCGAAAGCTTGGTGATGAATGACACTATGATACTAGGTATCTATGCATGACTCTCTATTATAACAGGTGGATCAGGTATTGGGGCCACCATAATCTTATATTATACTCATTTGGTCCTATTTAGACAGCATCACCACCACCACTATAAGATGCAATGGTAATACAGTGGGGGTTATTTAACGATAATCCTAGCTTTAATATCTGTTTGATAATCATAGCAATTTCAGTTAGGACCTTATTTAAAAGACAGAGCTATTAAACAATAACATTTCCTTCTAGTGCAGTATCTTATCCTAACAACACATAGGAAAGGGATAATACAGAAGCAGGGGCGGAGCCAGACATTGTAGACATTGGGGGCTTAGCCCAAATCTAGGGGTTCCAAAGCATGGTCACCTGCTGATATTTTTTCTCCATTTACAGCAGTTTTATAAATTATTTTTTAATCTAAATGTTCTCTGTATTATCATTCTGAAACTGTAACATAACAAGTTTTGACAATGACACTTTAACTTCTCTTAACTAAAAATATGCAAAAATATGTTTGTTGTAGGCTAATCCAGTAACTTTAAAGCTACATAAGAAAGAACACAATTTTGACTTCACTAGGGCACCGGTAATGCGTCTAGTCTGCTGCAAATTTTAAAAGAAGAAGACTTCATTAGCAGAATTTCTCACTTGCTTATGAAAGCGTTCTTACTCTCAGGCAACCGCATTCTCAGACCCCTTGTTTTTCGAGACATCGCCTCCTATCAAATTAAAAAGAACTTAAAGAGTAACTTTACCCTAAACCAACTTTTTTAGTTAATGATAAGTAAGAATGGGGTGTTACAATGCCACAATATATGGTGTAAAAACGTCTGAATGCTGCCCTCTTCAGGTTGAACGATGGCTACTGCAGTTTAATTTTCCTATTGGATGTTTCGGTACTACGTGACGTAAGCGTTACGACGTGACGTAAGCAGGTTCAAGCTCACCACGCCCTTGTTACGATCTTACCACACCCTTGGTACAAGCTCAGTTCGTTCCCTCTATCTCCATTGGGGTCTGCCCACTTTTCTTTTTAAATTTTGCCAGTGGGTGGAGTCAAGCTTTGACCAGGGGTTTTGTTCAGGGCCGTGCACAGACCTTTTGAGGGGCATGTACTGAAACTGAAAAAGGCGTCCCCCTCCAAATAAATAGCACAGCTAATAATAGTCTTAAGAACTTTATATTTATTTACTTTTAATGACTGAAAAATTCACTAATATGAAAAATGAAATTTTATGATAGCTTGGCATTATACAGAGCAAAGGATATCTGGCCTTCTAAGTTGGCTTTAAGAATTTACCTCCTGGGTGTTTGTCTGTAGGCCTATTTGTAGTCATGTGTTTGTGAACTGCTCTTGTGTACTCCCTCTTATTTAATTGTGTAATATATTAATTTTATTTTTTTCCTCTACTTTGCATACATAAAGTTCAATAAAAATATGTTTGAAGAAAAAAGCCAGAATAGCTAGAATAGCTTTTTTCTTCAAACATATTTTTATTGAACTTTGGTTTTATGAGGGCGGTAGATAAGTGCACATGCCACTGATGCGTTGAATTTAAGTTCGAAAAGTTGCAGCTCAAAGCTTTTATATTGTTCACATGGGATTTTTTTAGAGTTCAGCTTAGTTTTAAAAATTGTCGCTAGGCCTCCACCTTTTCCCGTGGTTCTAGGCAAGCTAAAAAAAATAACATTCCGGAGGGACAAGTTCTGAAAATGGGAAGAACTCACCAGGTTTAACTTGTCTCCGAAAGCAGCATGCAGTCAAGCTCCCGGGATAAAAAAAGTAATTTAACATTTAAAGTTTTGTTAGACAGTGATCTAACATTAATCAGTGCCAACTGAAGAACGGTATCCTGCATATGCGGTGATTTGGCTCGAGCCAGAGATCGGAGATCTACACTTTCCTTAAAATAAACTAGAAATGAAAATGTATAAAAATTTGTCTAGTCATTCAGGGCTAACTTTTTTTTTATAAGGAGCACTGTAGTCCTGACAGAGAATGTTTGGAGCGCAAGCAGAAAATTTTGAGCACGCCTTAAATCAGCCTGCAATTATTCACATTTTCCCCAAAATAACTCCATTATTGAAAAATACTAAATAGACTTAACTTTATGCAGTTGATTTCAGAATAAAAAGTTATGAACCAAATAATCATACAACCCCCTTAACTAACTCTAGGCATAAGATTCATACATATACAATAAGTTATATCCAGATAGCATATTGTAATGAGATAAGTGGCAGGGCAATATACAAACTTGTGTACTGTACACGTTTTTCGTCTACTATCCAGTTTTCCTTAACTGGGCATCTGAAAACCTTTCTAATCTGTAATGTTTTTGGTGTTAATGTAGGCTAAAAGTTCTCTGTCATCTCTACAATTTCTTAATTTAAACCCGCACGTCTTTTCGCGGGTCTGAGTGAGATGTGTTGACCCGGGCTGCGTAGTTAAACGATTGAGACGCGCCATGCAAACAAGCGGTAAAAACCCGACACTGCATTCCGTATTGTTGTCACGGGTGCCCTTCACATGCGTGAACATAGACATTATATACGTAGACACCTCGTAGACTGAGCTGCCTATTGGAGCTGACGTATCGCGCAGCCACCATCTTGGATGGGTGTCCAGTGCGCTCCCTTGCATTCATTTCTAATGAGGAATAATCATAACTCCTCTAATTTTACCAGATTTTCACATGGTTTGAGTTGTTATAAGCGGCAGAGATTTAGTTATGATACAGGACGCTGTCACACATTGAAAAATACTGCTTTCATGCTAAAATACTTTGTATTATGATCTTTAAGTATGGCATATTGACAGAGGCAGACACTGCATAAGCTATAGCCACGTGATTGATTGTAATGTTCAATAACGATTTAAAAAAATATGTTTAGATAAAATTATTAGAGTAACGGACTTTTGCATTAAATGTTACCTCGTATGTGAGCATGTGTGATTCTGCGCCCCCGTGAACTCTGGCGAACTTTGGCGTTGTGCCAAGAAGATAAATCTAGAAATCTCTACTAATATAACGTCCAGACGGTCACATTTTAAACTATACATTTTCTACACAGAGGAGGTTAACTGCACATTACCGTCCTGGGGTTTGGAAATGTTGTGGGCGTTTCTTAGACGTTTTAATTCCTCAGATAGCCAAATGCAACAGCAAAGCTTGTGAGCGCGCTCCGACGCTGATGACGCCAGAATAAAGAAATTTAACAGGATCAAAGCAGCGAAAATGACAAGTGAAAGTGACAAGGATGCAGCACAGAATTGATAATATTGCGCATATTTAACAGATTAAAAGACAAGCAACAGATTAATGGATGCTTCTTTGATTTTGAGGTTGCATGCAAAATCCAGTTGGCTGAAAAGCCGAGGGTCAGTTTGAATGGGCATGACGTCTCTGGTGCCGGGGTTTAGCCCCGGATGGCCCCAGCCCAATTTAAATCCTGACAGTGATTATCTAAGTTGAAACAATATGCTTTATATAACGTAGAATTAACTGAGTTTTACTTACTAGTTTGTGAGTTTCTTCTGTAATGCATGCAATGGCTGAACAGGAGCGAACAGGACGTCACGTGTACGTCACATGGATGGTAGTGCGGCTGCGCGTAATCGCGGGTAAAGGAGAGGGGAGGGGTTAAGGTTGTATTCTATTTATCACATTATACAAATGTATTTTATTTGTTTACAGTGCTTTTAGTGTACATTTTAATGAATACATATTACTACTATTATTTCAATCTAAAAATCTAAAAAAAAAAAAAAAAAATTTTTTTTAAATCTCATTCTGTTTGGGGGGGCCACTGGGGGGGGGGGCAGTGACTTTTATGGGGGGGCCGCGACCCCCCCTGGCCCCCCCTTGGGGGCGCCACTGAAAACATGAGCGAGTAGGTTAAGTCATCCTGCAGCCAGCCCCCGCCGGCTGCCCATTGGCTGCAGCCAGCCGCCGCCGGCTGCCCATTGGCTGCAGCCAGCCGCTGCCGGCTGCTCATTGGCTGCAGCATCTTGTTTTTATACTGTAGGCTCTCATTGTGCTGGCAGCAGTTAAAACCTCCGCGAAATATACTGACGTTGTATTGTTTCTATTAATGTATCTTATTCATCTATATGCACAAAGACAATAGGACCTTTTTGTTTTATAGAGTTGATTAAGAGAGGGAAAGTTGCAGCAACCGCGAGGACAGTTGAAAGTGCAGGCAGTGACAGTCAGTCGCGTGAAGGACTCAGATTGGTCGAGGGCAGGCATGGCACTTTTTAAAAAAAAAATACTTCTATACGTATTATATAAATTTATACGCATATGTACTTATATTAATAAAAATAGGATTAGTTCAGTAACTTCAGTTTGAAATTCCTTATTTTTATTATAAAATAAAGAAAACTATTATTGTATGAACTATTATTGTATTAAGTATAAAATACTATACGTATTATATAAATGTATTTATATGCATATGTACTTATATTAATATGATTGATTCCGTTTGAAATTCAACATCTTTTATTATTAAATAAAATTAATAAATAAAACTATTATTGCATGAACCCCCCCCCCCGTTACGTCTGCAAACCCCCCCCCCCCCGTCCCGAATTTCAGCCAATCTCATCTGGTCACCCTACCTGCAGACAATAATTACTGCGTTTACATGCAGCCAATAACCCGTTCAAATCCGGAATATTAGCAATAACCCGGTCGCGCACGTCCATGTAAACACCGGCAAAAACCCGAATATGCTAATATTCCTGTTTTTAAAATCCCGAATATTACCCTGGGTTACCTCTTTTCTAGCCCGAAATTTTGGTCATGTAAACGCGCATCGGGATATTCCCATCAAAAGGAACATTGATTTGTGTTCTGCGCATGTTCTATTCGCAAGGAATCTTGGTCTTTTGAGTAGAGGAACTTCTTATATACACTTTTAGAGCGAGGAGGAAACCAATTGCAACAACCGCGCTTTGCACGTTAAATTAATATATTGCTATTGTTTTTCACATCAGTATAATAAAGTTCAAATAGATTGTCAATAGTTATGAGAGTAACTTGGGTTTTTTTGTGAATTTGAATTCAAAATGTAATACTATGCTATTCATATTTCGTTAAATACAGTGAATGTGTGAAAAAAGTGAAAGATGACAGAATAACTGCATAGCGTCGTCTGCATAGATGCAGTTTCTAAGACTAAAATTACTTTAATTTAACTGATCCACACAAATACAAAGCGGCATAATATAACTGATTGCTTATGTAGCAGTACGGTTTTCTATCCCCTGACGTCATCTGGCCAGCTGATGCGTGTGTTGTTGATGACCATGTGTCTGCCTATAAAAGCATTTCAGTTCACGTTATGCGGGTGCGTTTGTTCCATCAGCGAGCGAGCCGCCGTACTTCCGGGTTTTTGTGTACGAATGGTAGTAAGGTAAGGGCTGCTTTCAGTGAATGATTTGCAATGTTTATGGTGTATTGCACTGGGCTTTATGAAATTCATTAACTTAAGGGTGGACTGAGGAGCTTTTCGGGAAACCCGTCAATCGCTGCGTGAATGGAGACGTTTACATTACACGTCTCCATCTGTGCTTCGTGAGTTCCAATACAGGTATGTGGTGACTTTACTCCTAATGTTATAAAGGCTGTAATGATTGAGTAAAGTGCGTTATTTTCCTATTTAAGGTGTGGGTCAATATGCAAGGGACGTTACAGTGGGTTGCTGTAGTGGGCTTGCTGCTGGCTGCATGGCTTTCTTGCGCTACGCGCATCGCTTACACTGCTGGCTTTACCTTCTGCTTTCAACTGCAGCCGCTTTGCGCTACGTCATCATCTGGGCTGTACTAACTCTACTGAAGGGATTTCGCGCTACGTCATCTGCGCTCTGCATTGTCTGCTTCGCTTGGGTCAGCTGGGCATTCTAATTTACATTTCTGACGGGTGGCGCTCTGTGCTGCTGCTGGTTTGCGCTGTTTGCGGCGTTGCTGGTTTATACCAGCTGATTAACATTGCGCTGCTCATGTGCTAATAGTTTACTGTTGCAGCATTGAAGTATTTCGCAGGATCAGCTGGACAGAGGTATGGACTTGGGGCGTTGTGTTTATACAATTGTAGCGAGAGTAACTGATTAAAAATCTGCGTGTGACAGAGTATTCATTATCTGACTGTCACTAGCATTATTCTAATCTACTCTGAATTCTTTGGCTCTTATTTATTAGTTTATTTTTGTATTATCTTTATCATTTCTGTTGTCGTTTATTCTTATTAGCATCATTATTCTTTATTTACTTTTGATTATTTTTTTTTACTATCTTTAATGATATTTAAATTATTTTGGCCTTTATTTCTTTATTGTTTCAGTCTTGAGCTACAGCTTTTGTTTTTTTTGTATTAAGCAAGTTAAGTATTTTCTAATTATTATTATTGGATGACCTGTGAGGTGTTCTCTCTCTGTAGATTTCATTGACTTTGTAACCAGTGTACTGGCTTCCTGCCTATTGCCTGTTTGGTAGCTGGGGTGACCGGACGCGGCACCTACAGTGATAACTTTTGGGCAGTTGATTATGAAGAAGTTTTATTTTAATCCCAATCTACATTAATATGATGAATATGAGTTTACCATTATAATCACACGCAATTTGTTTACTATGAAGTTATGCAGGTCATGTGTTATGTTGTGGGGATCAGGAGTTTGTTTGCCATGGGAATGCTATTGGAACCCAGCTGTGTGTATTCATGTTTCAGGGCACAAAGGATTTTAGTATTAGCAAATAGCCAAGGGTCAAATAGGTCAAGGAAAGGAGACACTGGTCTGGTCTGGGGACTGTCATGTGATTCTTCAAGTTACAAGCCTGAACAGAAACATATTGTTAAAGCATATGGAGGGGAGGGACAAAGACCATATATATTTATCAAGCCTGGCTCAGAGCTTCAGACTGGTTTTGAGATCCCTCCCAGGCCGGCCAGGCTGGTTCTGGGAGGTTTCATCAGGCAGGCTCGGCTTCTTATTTTGTCCGGAAAATAAAAGTCTATCTCTTGAAATCAGAACCTAAGACTGAAGATTGTTTTATTTGAGGAAAAGGAAAACCACAACATTACATGACAAGAACCCAGATTGTTAGAGGTGATGTCCTTTTTTTTACTGTGTCTTTTAAAGGTTACTTATTTGTTGTTTTGCTTCCTCTTCAGGAGTGGGTTGGCCGTATCAGCAGATTGTTCCTTTAAGGTGGTGGGCTCCTTACTTGGTTGCAGTGCTGTGTTCACAGTGAGGTGTGCTGTGGTGCGTGTGTGCACGTGTGAGTGCTGTGTGCTTTCTGCTCAAAGAACGTCAGGCCTTCTCCCACCCTGAAGTGTTGTTTGTCTGTCTTATTTCCCATTTTGACTATTTGATACTGTGAATAAAATTGAATACATTTTAAATAAAGTTTTTTTCTGATTGACTCAACTCTTGTCTGATACCTGACCCAGTCGTGACGAACCTGTGTGCTGTTAAATTGAGGGCGGTCCCGGGAGTAGCCCCCGGGTGGCGTAGTTGGTACAAATCATTAGTCAGCATTGCCACATTTGGCGTATGATCGGCAGGGTATTCGACTGGTTATCAGATTCAGACTTTGAGGAGAGTTTTTCCTTTTCCCTTTCTTTTTTAGCACGCTGGTGACAGAGCAGTGATTGGGTGAGTACTTTTGTAACACGCCATGGAAAACGAATTACAGGAGATGCGGGACTTAGTTGCCCAATTACAACTTGATAATGAGAGGTTGCGACAGGAGCGTGCGGCGGTTGAGCGGCCCGATCCTGTCGCACCATCTAGTAGTGCAGCACCATCTGGTAGTGCAGCACGCCCATCTACACCGCGGTAGGCTGATGTGGGTGCCAGTACAGTCAAACGTTTTGTATTTATTCCGAGAGACCGACGCTGCCCAAATTTTAATGGCAGATCTGGTGTCAGTCTCGATGAGTGGCTTGAGGAGGCCCGAGCGTGTATGAGAGTTCGTAATATGACACCAGAAGAGCAAGCCTTTTTCCTTTATGATCACCTTGAAGGAGAGGCCCGAAATGAGATTAAATACCGTTCTAGTGCTGATAAAAGCGATCCAGACAAAATTATTGCAGCTTTGCGTGAAGTGTATGGTTGTGCAGGGTCGTATATTGCACTGCAGGAAGCATTTTTCTCTCGGCGACAGCGTGAAGGAGAAACATTGTTGGAATTCTCCTTGGCGTTGTTGGGTCTTTTTGAAAAAGTAAAAAACCAGTCGCCATGTGAAGTTTTAAATGGTGATGTAAGGGATCAATTTGTCGAATGCGTGTCAGATAATGCACTTCGTAGAGAATTAAAACAATTGATACGACGTCAGCCCACTGTAACGTTGCTAGAGGTTCGAGGAGAAGCGATCCGTTGGGAAAGAGAGGGATTACCAGGGGGTGTTAGGGGTAGAAGTCAGTCAGTCCCCCTGGTGAGTGGAATCCAGTATGAGGTCCGGGGAAGTCCAGAGATGGGTTGGGCCCAGAGAAATCGTACATCTGAGTTAAGTGAGCTACGAGAAATGCTGCATAGGCAGCAACAGCAGTTAGATTTGCTTACCCAGACTATCGCCCGGAATCAAACTACCTTTTCCCATGGTCGTGCACCTCGTCCAACTCAATTAATCTGTCGACGGTGTCAACAACCGGGTCATTTTGCACGGGAGTGCGATGGGGAGCGTCGTCCGCCTCGTGCTCCGCCAGGCCCGGTTGTTGCTCCTTCGGCCGGTGAACCAAGGTCCTTGCCTGGCCCTAACCGTCCGGAAAACTAGTTCCTACCGAGCTGCTGAGCCACAGCTCGGTAGGGAGTGCGCGTGGCTCTCGTATTGTTCATGGTAATGAGACGGGTTCCCGACTAGTGTCCTCATGTCCACGCCTTGTTGTAAATATTGGGGGGGTTTCAGTGCCCTGTTTGGTTGACACTGGTTCCATGGTGACGACCATCACGGAAACATGTTTCCGGTTGATGTTTGAGCCATGGGGCCAGGGTCGTCTGCAATCATGTCACTGGCTGCAGATCCGAGCAGCAAATGGATTGGAAATTCCATATATTGGGTATCTTGAATTAGATATCGAGCTGTGCGGTAGTACAATTCCTAATTGTGGAGTATTGGTGGTCCGTGATCCTCCGGGCAGTGGCCCGGACATGCCTGGTATTCTAGGCATGAATGTTCTTAGCCGCTGCTACCGGGAACTGTTCGGTCGTCATGGATCCACGTTATTTGAGTTGCCAAGTTTGGCTGAGGATGTGAACATGATTCAGGTATTTCAGAATTGTCAACAAGCTGTTCGTGCCGCTGATCGCGGGAATAATGTAAAAGTAAGGGGGCACAAGGTGTGTCGCATTTCAGGCGGCACCTTGACATTTGTCACAGCTACCTGTTCCTCCTTGCTTGCAGGTAAGACCGTGTTGTTTGAGCCTACTGAGACTGGTTTGCCTGCAGGACTGTTGGCTTCACCCTCATTAGTACAGGTGAGCGGGGGTACTGTTTCGGTCCCGGTCGTAAATGTCGGTACCGTTGATGTAGTACTGTATCCCACTACAGTTATAGGTACGTTGAGGGAAGTATATTTCGTGGGGTTGCCAAATGGGTTGACGGAGGTCTCAACCATGACCGCTCAGGTGGCCTCTTGTGATGCATCAGATATGTTAGGGCAGATAGCGTCACTTGAGTTTGGAGGACTGTCAGTTGAGGAACAAAATCAGGTTAGGGCTCTCCTTCGGGAGTATCAAAGTGTGTTTTCGACACATGAAGGAGACCTGGGTTGTACCAACCTGCTTTCCCACGAGATCCCCCTGACCGATGACACTCCAGTTCGGCAGAGGTACCGACGTATCCCACCATCAGAGTACGAAGTGGTTAAGACTCACATTAGTCAGTTGCTAGATACACAGATTATCCGGGAGAGCTGCAGCCCATACGCCTCCCCGATTGTGTTAGTTAAGAAGAAGGACGGTAGTTTACGCATGTGCGTAGACTACCGTCAGCTTAATTCTAAAACGCGCAAGGATGCGTTTCCGTTACCTCGGATTGAGGAGACGTTGGATTCATTGACTGGTGCCCACTGGTTTTCTACTTTAGATCTAGCCAGTGGGTATAACCAAGTTCCCGTCTCTGAATCCGACCGTCCCAAAACTGCCTTTTGCACGCCATTCGGTTTGTTTGAATGGAATCGTATGCCATTTGGGTTGTGTAATGCCCCAAGTACGTTCCAGCGCCTGATGGAGCGGCTCTTCGGTGACCAGCGGCACCAGTCTGTTTTGCTGTATCTAGACGATATCATTGTGTTTTCATCGTCCATACAACAGCATCTAGAGCGGTTAAGGATGGTGTTGGGTCGCTTGAGGGCCGAAGGCCTGAAGGTTAAGCTGGAAAAATGTGCATTCTTTCAGGAGAGGGTAACATACTTGGGGCATGTAATTTCTTCTTCTGGAGTGGCAACAGACCCAGGTAAAGTTGAGGCTGTAGCTCAGTGGCCATGTCCTAGGACAGTGGCCGAGCTGAGGACCTTCCTGGGATTTGCTAGCTACTATAGGCGTTTTGTCGAGGGATTTGCGAAATTGGCAGCCCCGTTACATCAAATAGTGGCAGAGTTAACAAGAGGTAAGGTAGGTAAGCGCAGTCTAGAGTTGGCAGCGGTATGGTCTCCCCAATGTGAGGACTCCTTTCAAACTTTAAAGCGGAAGCTTACCACGGCGCCAGTGTTGGCATATGCGGATTTTACGCGTCCTTTCATATTGGAGGTCGATGCCAGTTATGCAGGGCTTGGAGCTGTGCTGTCACAGGAAGTCGAAGGGAAGGTTAGACCCATCGCGTATGCTAGCCGTGGTCTTCGACCTGCAGAACGGAATACGGCCACTTATAGTTCCATGAGGCTTGAATACTTGGCCCTTAAGTGGGCCATGGCTGAGAAGTTTCGTGAGTACCTGTTGGGGCATAAGTGTGTTGTACGTACTGATAACAATCCGTAAAGACATCTTGCTACTGCTAAGTTGGGTGCTACCGAGCAAAGGTGGGCTGCTGAGTTAGCCGCCTTTGATTTTGTGATTCAGTACAGAGCGGGTAGAACCAACCAGAATGCCGATGCGCTGTCACGATTAACTACTGTGCAGCTGGGGGCTGATGATAGTGGGCAGTTAGGTGCTGTGGTACCCGAGCTGCTGAGGCGAGCAGTAAGGGTAACGCCAGGGGAAGTTACCACTGTGCATGCAATGCAGGCTTGGCCTAGTCGCTCAGTGCTTGATATCAGCACCTTACAGCAGACAGACTCAGTGGTAGGGGAAGCCTTGCGATTTTGGCGGCAAGGGCAGCGCCCAGCCCCGCAGGAGCGACGGACTTTGGCTAAGCCAGTAATCACGCTCCTCCGACAATGGGACCGGTTGGTAGAGCAAGAGGGCCTATTATATCGAAGAGCTTTCCGGCCAGATGGAGGGGAGTCAGTGCTTCAGGTTGTTGTGCCAATTGCTTTACAGCCAGAGGTGTTAACTTCTTTACACCAGCAGCATGGACACCAAGGTGTCGAACGTACCTTGGAACTGGTACGGCAACGCTGTTACTGGCCGGGCATGTCCGCAGACGTGGCACAGTGGGTTCAGGAGTGCGAGCGGTGTCAACAAGCTAAAGATGTGGCACCAATCCCTCGAAGCTACATGGGGCATTTACTGGCCTCTCGTCCAAACGAAATTGTAGCTATTGATTTTACGGTGTTGGAGCCATCCCAGGCTGGACAAGAAAATGTGCTTGTGATGACTGACGTGTTCAGTAAGTTTACAGTGGCAATTCCCACCTGGGATCAGCAAGCGAGCACTGTGGCTAGGGTCTTGGTGGAGGAGTGGTTCTTCAAGTTTGGGGTTCCTGGGCGGATTCATTCCAACCAGGGCCGCAATTTTGAGTCCACTTTGATTCAACAGTTGTGTAGCCTGTATGAGGTAGGAAGGTCGCGCAGCACTCCATACCATCCGGCTGGTAACGGCCAGTGTGAGAGGTTCAATCGGACTTTACACAATTTGCTGCGGACCTTGCCCACTGACTGTAAGAGAGATTGGGCATCTTGCCTGGCACAGGTGGTGTTCTGCTATAACACCACTCCCCACCAGGCTACTGGTGAGTCGCCCTTCTTTTTGATGTTTGGGCAAGAACCAAGGTTGCCCATAGACTTTTTGCTCGGGCAAGTACAAGAGCTGGTGCCAGGTAGAGTCCACAAGTGGATTGAGGAGCATCAGGCACAGTTGCAGGTGGCGGTTGATGGCGCCCGAGAGCGGCTGCAGGCTGCAGCAAGCCGGCGTAAAGCAGGGCATGATCAACGGGTAAAAGAGCTGCCATTAGGGGAGGGCCAGTTTGTCTATTTGAGAGACTTTGGGGTTCGAGGTAGGCATAAGATTCATGACCTTTGGAGCTTCACGGTATATCAGGTGGTTAAAGCCCCTCCATCTGGTGGTTCTGTGTATACAGTAGCTCCAGTAAACAATCTGACTCAAGTCCGACATGTTCATCGGTCGGCATTGAAACTTCGAGCCCAAGGGGAGGTGGTATCAGATGACCTTTCTGAAAGTTCAGTTGATTCACCTGTGCACTTGGAGACTGAGAGAGAGCCTGAAGATGGGGACTTGGCATATGTGGTTTCTGAGGTTGTACCGTTAGCTCAGAGCGGAAATACGGCAAGGCCAGAACCAGCTGGAATAGTGCAGGCCAACGATCCTCCGGCACCTACAGAAGTAGCCAATGTTGAGTTGGTACCTGTAGTGGCTCCCCCCTCCCGGCAAACTTCTAACCCACCAGGTGTGGTTCCACGTCGGATAGGACGAGTAGGGGCAGGGCAACATTCTAATGTGCACCATTTGCCACGAACGGTAGGAGCTGGAAGTGTAAGCGCTCCAGCCTGTGGGACTAATGCTGCCTGTGGCACTCTGTGCTGCTGCTGATCAATGGCGCTGTAATGGCGACAAGCAGCAGTATGTGTGTAGAGTACTGAGTTGAGAGTGTTGTTTTAAAGTTAAACCTGTCCCAAATAACTAACTTTGCTTTTAAGCGATCTGTGCGTGACGGTGACAATAATGACTCACCTTAGTTTGACCGGTTGTTTTATTTTTTTTACGCTGTTATGCAAACTTTTGGGCGTACTCTGTGAACATCGGGAGTCCCATCAATACTCCCGTGAATTTTCCTGTTTTTGCGTAACTCTGGTACGGGCATCGTGGATCCCCTGGCGGCTCTTCCACCAGAGATCATCCGGTCGGCAGCCACTCTACCGCAGTGAACCAGAGTTGGGCACCCAGGGCAAGAGTGAGGAAAAGAGGGAGACGTGGAGGTGTGCGGCAAAGATTGAAGCGACAAGGTCATCGTCGGATGCCTCTTCCTTCAATTATCCTCACTAACGTCCAGTCCCTTCGTAATAAAGTGGACGAGCTTCAAGCAAAAGTAAAGTTCCTCTCGGAATATAGAAATTCCTGTTTAATCGCTCTGACAGAGACGTGGCTTAAAGGGCAGGATCCACTCTCCGATCTTGAGTTGGATGGGTTTGGGGAACCTGTCCGTCTTGACAGAGACCTCACAGTGACGGGAAAATCACTTGGTGGAGGTTTATGTCTTTATATAAATAAGAAATGGTGCAATACGGTGATCATCAGAGAAAAACTGTGTACACCTGATATAGAACTCCTGTCCGTGTCTTTACGCCCATTTTACCTGCCCAGGGAATTCCCACAGATATTTGTGACACTTGTTTACATTCACCCGAAAGCCAATGCAGATTTAGCAACACGGGCTATGGTGAAGTGTGTGCAGCGGCTTCAGGGGATTTCACCTGAAGCACCGAACTTTATCATGGGCGATTTTAATAACTGTAAACCAGGGAAGTCCCTGTGTAATTTCTATCAATATGTCACCTGCGTAACACGACGGACCAAAAGTCTGGATCTTTGTTATGGATCCGTCAAAGGTGCTTTTAAATCATATAGCAGGGCGCCCCTCGGTATGTCTGACCACAACTCTGTTTATTTAGTTCCGTCCTACAAACCGGTACTGAAGAGAAACAAGCAGGAACGGAAATTGGTTCCGGTTTGGTCAGAGGACTCAATACAGTGTCTACAGGAGTGTTATGACTGCACGGACTGGGATTTATTTAAAAACGAATGTACGGATATTGATGAGCTCACAGAGACTGTCTCTGCGTACATTACTTTCTGTGAGGACCTAGTCATTCCTCGTAAATCCATTACCATATTTTCAAATAATAAGCCCTGGGTTTCTAAATCAGTAAAAAACTTAATTAATCAACGAAATATTAGTTTTAATCAGGGTAATATAAATCAATACAGGATACTTCAAAAACAAGTTAAAAAGGACCTCAAGCTTGCTAAACTTAATTATAAAGATAAAGTAGAAAACATGCTGAGCACAGGCAATTCCCGACCTGCATGGGAGGGGGTGAAAGCCATGATGGGGATGCAGCCTAAGAAGTGTCCGATTTCTCTAAATGGCATGTCTGACCATCTTTCAAATGACTTAAATAGTTTTTATAATCGGTTCAGCATTAATGATTATAGCGAAGAGCTGTCCGTTTTTAATAACGTTGCCCCAGGGCATGGCAACATACACGTTGACAGGAATAAGGTTGTGACACTCTTCAGTGGTATAAAAGAAAGGAAAAGTCCTGGCCCCGATGGCATTGGGGGCCGTATATTAAAGAACTGTGCAGAACAGCTGGCAGACATATTTTGTTTTATTTTTAAAATGTCCTTACATCTGCACATTGTCCCTCGTGTTTGGAAAGACTCAATTATTGTTCCAGTGCCGAAAAATAAAGCTCCAAAGATTCTTAATGATTTTAGACCTGTGGCGCTCACGTCCCTCACTATGAAGACATTAGAAAGGATTGTGAAGGATGAACTTATGACGGCTGTCCAGGATCTTCTTGATCCGTTTCTCTTTTAAATTTGATTTATACACATCTTGAGGGTGCAAAGAGCTTTGTGCGGCTGCTTTTTATAGATTTTTCTTCAGCCTTTAATTGCATTCAACCACATGTCTTAGCAGGGATTTTAAAAAATACTTTTAACATTGACCCCAGTCTTATCTGTTGGTTGATGAATTTTTTAACTAATAGATCTCAACGTGTAAGAGTGAATGGCATTTTATCTGATGTTCTCTTTTCCTCCACTGGTTCCCCACAGGGATGCGTCCTCTCCGCGGTCTTATTTATATTATATACAAATGCATGTCAAAGCCAACATACTAGGCGTCATATTATTAAGTATGCTGACGATTCAGTGATCGTGTCATTGTTGACACACAAGGACCCCGAGCATGGCGCTATTTTAAATGATTTTACAGAGTGGTGTAAGTCGTCTTTTATCGATATCAAAAAGGAAAAAACAAAAGAAATGTTGATTTATTTTAGAAAGAATCCTCCACTCCCCAACCACTCTTCCATAAATGATCAGGATATAGAAGTGGTGAAGCAATATAAATACCTTGGAATTATTATTGATGACAAACTCAGCTTTGAGCCACAGGTAGACTCTGTATGTAAAAAATCACATCAACGTATGTTTTTTTACCGTAAACTTAGGAATTTTAATGTTGATAATACTTTTATGAGGATGTTTTACTGTTGTTTTATTGAATCCATTATTTCATTTGCTCTTGTGAGTTGGTTCGGGTCCCTTTCACTTAAAAACAAGAACAGGCTTCAAAACATAGTGAAGGTGTGCGGCAAAATTTCCCACAATTCTTTGCCTGGTTTAAACAATTTATATGAGATTAGGACTGTTAAAAATGCACATTCAATTTTAGCTGATCCATGCCACCCATTGTACGGCTGTTTTATTTTGTTGCCGTCAGGTCGTAGATTCAAACTGCCTAAATGCAGTACCAACAGACACAAACATTCCTTTGTTCCCGCTGCTATAGGTGGTCTTAACAAGTTAATGTGAGTTGCGGACTTTTGTGTTGTATGTATTGAATTTATTCCTGTTGATTGTATGGTCGTTGTTTTGTGTAATGTGTATTGTATGCTGCTGCACAACAAATTTCCCCTCGGGGATAATAAAGTTTCTTGAACTTGAACTTGAACTTGGTTTGCGCTGTTTGCGGCGTTGCTGGTTTATACCAGCTGATTAACATTGCGCTGCTCATGTGCTAATAGTTTACTGTTGCAGCATTGCAGTATTTCGCAGGATCAGCTGGACCGTGGTCTGGACTTGGGGCGTGGTGTTTATCCAATTGTAGCGTGAGTAACTGATTCAAAATCGGCGTGTGACAGAGTATTCATTATCTGACTGTCACTAGCATTATTCTAATCTACTCTGAATTCTTTGGCTCTGATTTACTAGTTTATTTTTGTATTATCTTTATCATTTCTGTTGTCGTTTATTCTTATTAGCATCATTATTCTTTATTTACTTTTGATTATCTTTTTTACTTTCTTTAATGATATTTCAATTATTTTGGCCTTTATTTCTTTATTGTTTTCAGTCTTGAGCTACAGCTTTTGTTTTTTTTTTTTGTTTTAAGCAAGTTAAGTATTTTCTAATTATTATTATTGGATGACCTGTGAGGTGTTCTCTCTCTGTAGATTTCATTGACTTTGTAACCAGTGTACTGGCTTCCTGCCTATTGCCTGTTTGGTAGCTGGGGTGACCGGACGCGGCACCTACAGTGATAACTTTTGGGCAGTTGATTACATGACAAGAACCCAGATTGTTAGAGGTGATGTCCTTTTTTTTACTGTGTCTTTTAAAGGTTACTTATTTGTTGTTTTGCTTTCTCTTCAGGAGTGGGTTGGCCGTATCAGCAGATTGTTCCTTTAAGGTGGTGGGCTCCTTACTTGGTTGCAGTGCTGTGTTCACAGTGAGGTGTGCTGTGGTGCGTGTGTGCACGTGTGAGTGCTGTGTGCTTTCTGCTCAAAGAACGTCAGGCCTTCTCCCACCCTGAAGTGTTGTTTGTCTGTCTTATTTTCCATTTTTTACTATTTGATACTGTGAATAAAATTGAATACATTTTAAATAAAGTTTTTTTCTGATTGACTCAACTCTTGTCTGATACCTGACCCAGTCGTGACGAACCTGTGTGCTGTTAAATTGAGGGCAGTCCCGGGAGTAGCCCCCGGGTGGCGTAGTTGGTACAAATCATTAGTCAGCATTGCCACACTTACCAGCATTAAAACCACTTAAAATAAAAACCTTAGGTTTTTTCTTTGTATGCAGCGTCCGCTCTGTGGATTAGGATGTTGCAATAACGCCGGTGGCTTTATTATTAACTGACTGAATACTTGACTCTTACCTGACATTTAGATATGAAAGTTTACCATCAACAGTACCTGCGTGAAACATTAAAGATTGATGATCATCTGCCGACTCGACTGTTTCTGCACGTCCTCAGTCCGCTTAATTAACGGCTTTTCGTTCTATCCGCGTGAGCTAAACATTTTTGTTCTGTACTTTTTTACTTGCATGTATTTCTACATATTTTCGGCCAAGTAACACTCAGGATATAATGTAAGTTATTATAGATAGCATAAAAGCTTGTTCTGAAAGGATGACAATTATAAAAATTATCTTTCCAGCTTAATTTAGCCAAAATAATGATTTATTCGTTTTCATACTTTATATATGTTAATTTATCTACTAATATATTATTGAAAATGCCATAAATAAATATTCATTGCCTTCTGTAAGCTATTGCATTCGTTTTGTACATTTATAGGTGCATAAATACTGTCTAATTTAAATTTCTTTAAGACGTGGTTGTGTTCTCTATTTATCGATGCTCTGTAAATTTGCACTTAAAAACCTTCTTGTTAGAAAATTGTTTTTCAAAAATATATTTAGCTGAAGGCTAGTATATAGCTTGTTAATCTTTTTATCAAAAAAAGGAAAGACATGCAGCTTGTTCTGGATTTAAATAATACCTTTATTTTAGTAAATGAAGGCAGTAAAACCGCAAAGCGCACTAGTGAGCCACGCAAAATCACAGCATTTACCTTTTAATCACAGTTTACATCAGGATATTGCCAATTCCATGTATACAGGGGTAACTCTCTCTGCTCACGCATGTAAACGGGTTATTCCGAATGTTTCAGAAACCCGAAACCCGACCTTAACTCGACCATAACCCGAATATTGACAGCATGTAAACGTAGTCAATCAGAAGCGCCTTGAGTTTGACCGGCATCAGGTGCAGCCAATCGCTGAGCAGGAAAGCCTTCAACCAATCAAACGCGTCCATTGAAGGCTGAAATGTGTATGGCGCTGCCTACCACCGAATTTTCAATAGAGGGAGATTATACACTCTGAGGATACACTGGCATACACTGGAAATCAGGTGGAACGTATGGAATAAATATCCCACCTAATGTATTGAGGTCACGGGTTAAAAAATAATATGCATGAATAAAATAATAATAAGCGCAAATCAGAACTTTAAACAGATTGAAAGTTATATTGCACAAAACTGAAAAACGAATGCAAAGTTATCCAAATTGCATACAAAATGACGTTTTCTTTGTTTATATTTTTCATTTTTTTCTTCTCTCTAATATTTTCTGCTCATATTTATTTGTTTTGTATGCTTGTGCTGTTTTCCCCTTGCTCTTATTTCCAACATTATCTGTCTGCACAAGCGGAGGCTGCAGTTTCAGGACCGCAGTTTTAGGACCCTCGTTTTTTTTTAACAGCGCCATCTAGCGAAACTGTAGCCTCTGGTGGTGCAGCAGATGCTACTCGAAAAAAGTGCCACCTATGCAGTATTTTCACCCAATTTAAACTACTTTTAAAGTTTGAGATGTTTTTAAAGGTTTATTACACCAAAATACTGCTTTCTTTATTGAAATTAAATCTGTTTTTTAGGAATGTTAAGTAATTATTGGCTCTACATTGCATTATTTAATAACTCATCGAGTAAGATAAACAAGGAATCGTGTACTTTAGCCTTTTTAGTCAATCACAAATTCAAGTACAAAGGGAATACAGAAGGATGACTCTGGGGGTAGATTTAAAATGTGTGTATTTATAAAATTATATATTGCAACAGTTGAATTTGAACACACACAAAAAAATTGTGTAACACTTTACAATAAGGTTCATTAGTTAACATTAGTTAATGTATTAACTAACATGAACAAACCATAAGCAAAACATTTGTTACAGTATTTATTAACCTTAGGGTGGGTTGCACCAACAAGGATTAGGCCTAAATCTGGTTTAAATCAAAGCTTATTTAATAATTCCGTTGCACCAAACTTTAAACCTGTTTAAAAATAAACAGGTTTAAATTTAAACTGTCATTTTGATCCAGGTTTAAATTTTACAGTAAATCTAGATTATCTTTAATCCTGTTGCTCCATTACTTTAAACTCCGTTTTAAATCTCAGTGAGGGATTAAGTTTAAACTTGCATATGAGGAGGTTTAAATATGTTTTTTTACAATTAAATGTCTGGCTAAATGATTAGAAACACATACCGCGAGCATGGTGGCGCTATTCAAAGATGCGTTTATTATAACATCTCAACAAAGTGAGTTTGGCGGCTCAAAAAGATTATTAACAGCACCGGTGACAGCTACCGATGCTCGTATGTGCTTCTCCTCTGTTACGCGCGCTCCAGTCAGACGAAGGACAGTGAATGTACGGACACACGGTGGCGCTTCATGACAAATGCGTCGACTAACACAGTCTTTTTTTTTTTTTTTTTTTTTTTTTTTTTTTTTGACTAACACAGTCTCACACCCATGGCGTCAGTGTTTGACGGCACTTGACCATGCGTCGGTGTGTTGGCGCGGAGGGTATACCTTTCGCGTCATTTTTTGACGAGCTGGGGACTTCGGTACTGTTGCGTCCGTTGCGTTCTCTTTTCCTATTTTCAAACCATTTTCGCGTCGGTTTAGGGATAGATTACGCAAAATTAAACAGTGTACGCGAAATTAAACAGTTGTCACCTGGCGTTGGGGTTAGAGTTAGGAACGCGAAATTAAACAGTTGTCACCTGGCGTTGGGGTTAGAGTTAGGTTTGGGTAGGGATGTCATTATGTAAATCTGGCCCTAAACCGACGCGAGAATGGTGAGAAAATAGGAAAAGAGAATGCAACGGACGTAATAGTATTGAAGTCCCCAGTTCGTCAAAAAATGACGCGAAAGGTATACCCTCCGCGTCAACGTGTTGACGCGTGGTCGGGTGTCGTCAAATATTGACGCCATGGGGTGCGTCGACACATCTTGTTCATTATAGCACAATATCTGATCTTTGCGATATTTCCTGTCACAATATTTCCTGGTCTGTTAATTGTTTAAAAAGATTGTCAAATGTTTTTATTTGAATCAGACCGTTAGATTAGCCTACCGGTGTATGTAGGTGATTTATAATACAACAATTACATTACCTTTGCTTGCATAAACTGTTTATTTCCTTTTTGAATGACAACGTCAACATTGTTGCTGTTTAATTACACCGGAAAATTCAACATGGCGGACAAAATGAATCGCAGATGAAGGATTTAATACAGTTTAAAGGTTTAATCTAAGATTTGTTAATCTGTGTTTAAATTTAAGTGGTGCAACACAACTCGAATTAAAATTAAACTGGGATCAACAAACCCTAGATTAGCTCTAAACTCTGCTTAATTTAATCCTTGTTGGTGCAACCCACCCTTAATCTTTATTAAGCTAAATAAAGCTTTTAATTGGTGTTTTATGTTCGTTCACAATTCATTAACTAACTATCAAGTATTACTAATTGTTGAAATTAACATTAACAAATATTAATAAATGCTGAATAAGTGCAGTTTATTATTAGTCTATGCAACTAATGTAGTTAACTAATGTTAACTAATTAACCTTATTGTAAAGTGTTACCCAAATTTGTTCATGACGTGAACAACATAAGAACTGCATGGACAACGTCTTCACTGACTTCTAAGTGAGAGAAAGATAAAGAAATGAATGAAACCAGGAACATTTAGTTGAACGTTCAACAACTCTTTAATTTTTGATTTCAAACTTTAAAGATCTTAGTCACCACAGAGCACACACATTATATACGGTATAAAATTATATCAATCTAATCTAGGTAATGTTCATATTAGTATTGCATACTGTTCATAACAGGATCAAAGATTCTTGAAACATTCATGTCAATAAAGCACATCTGAGCAGATAAAAAATAATAATAGAGAGAGATAAATATGAATATTAAAGCTCCACTGTGTAGGATCTACTCCCATCAAGCGGTGAAAGTCTATATGACAACCAACTGAATATTACTTTCTAGCCCCCCCCATTCGGAACGCGTTTTAACTCGTACGGTGGCCCGGCCGTGTCATTCCAAGGTTAACATGGCTTCCAGTAGCTACAAAGCAAAAGCAATGAAAAAAATGAACAATTTGCATTGTCATTTGCGTGTGATCCATCAAAGCACACAGATTTATGTTTAACATAGAAAAAGTCTGATTGTCATGATATATCCGCTTAAAATCACATACAAAAAGCAACCATAAACGTAGCTTAGACACTCCTTTTTCATCCACGCGAGGAAAAATATCACATGGGCTGTTAAACTTGGTATTAAGATGTGTTTTCGTCGATCAGATCACAAGTGGACGAGAGAGACACATTACGTTTACACTTGGTGTTTAAATCCGTCTCTTTTTGTCCATTTTCGACCGCTTCTCTTCAGATTACTGAGGAGCTGGTCTGTGGACAAGTCCCTCTGTCATTTAATATTGAGCTGGATTAATGACAGGTTTAAATGGACGCGAACTAATATGTCAGAGTCCAATGCTTATGTTTTAAGTAAACGTTACATGTCCGTGTATATGTAAGAGCTTTCTCTGATATTGGTGAAATAAGATCGCTCAACTTTCACACGCTTGTAAAATGAAACGAAAGACGTGCAGATCAGACGCTTTTATCAATGAAAGGCTAAAAATAGCGCTGTACAGCGTGTGTTTGTGTTAGAGGTCAGAAAAGATGAAAAACATTTATCTCAGTACCTCAGATTACATAAATGGACGGAGAGAGACGGCGTGTGGCTGTTCCAAGACATTAAACCACATGCATGTTTACACTAACAAGTGTTACGCATACCCATGCTATAGTTAGCCAAGGAACTATAAAACTTCAAGTTTACAACATAAACTGTATAGATGTAAACGAATATGCTGAATTACCTGTGGTGAAGATAGAATGTAACTTAGCAACTTCATTGTCCAATGAGCCCCATCTTGGAAAACTAACTCCAATATTGACTTTGGTCTTGATGTTTTTCCTGTCGCGTTGTCGTTTAAAATCCCTGTTTTGCTTCCTTGGCGACTTGTTTTAATGTCCTCGAGAAGAGTTCTTCAACAGGCTTTCAAAGCATTAGATCGCAGGTTTATCACGGCGTGCGGCCGAAGGATTCAGTCTAACGCAGGTCGCATATCCGGGCTGCATACGTCATCAAGCCTGGTTTATTTAAATTAACTGAGCATTACATTCGCAAGTCATAAGCATATTACATCAATTTACAATTAACTAAGAATAAATGTCAGCTTTATAATTGTTAATATTCTGAAATAAGACTGTCTTGATGACGTATACCGCCTACACATGCAACCTCCGTAGGCTTCAGCTCGCGGCCAGCTTGAGTGTAGTCTGAAAGCGCGAAAGGCGGAGCTTGAATTTCAGGAATGTCCCTTGTCGGCGAATGTATTTCAAAGATGGAGGCACAACATGGATTCAGCCAGAGAGCGCTACGGCGGTATGTATTTTAAATAGCAGATTCTACACTTACGAGAATACTTTGATTAGTGGGGTGGAAGTAATTACACATGAATGAGCACATACTTTTGGAAGAAAACATGGGTTTTTGCTTAGAATTAACTAAAAAAAGTACACACTGGCGCTTTAAATATTTAAAGCACACATTGTGATGTATGCAGCAGCAACTGGATGCTCTCCCCTCTTTTTTCAATTGTTTGTCTATGATTCGATTAAATTCCTCCACTTCACTGAAATAGTACATAACATAATCACTGATAAACAAAAATGATGTTAAAAAGTGGTACACAACACAGTACAGTACAGTACAGTACAGTACAGTACAGTACAGTCTACAGTACAGTCTACAGTACATGACACAATCTAACACGTGGTATTTTAACAGTCAATTATTATGATGGCCTACTGTTATGTTTGACTATAAAAATGTCACATGTCTCAATCAACATTAAAACCACATCTTGAAGAGACATACTCATAACATGTATTGTGTGGTAACGTCAAAATGGCTTTAACTGACTGTGAGCATGTGACAGTTAAAACATATTTATATTATTTTAACTATTAAAAAAACGAGTAACTAACAAGGTTTTAAAACCAGCGTAATACAGTTTTCTTGTACTGTCACTAAGTCAACACAAGCTTTCATGCAACAGTTTAATTAAACGAATGTGCTAACAAGTCATTTACAGCATTATTCTATGTAAAGCACGTTGAATGACCTCTGTGGAGGGCCGCATTAACCATAGGGCTAGGCGGGGCTAAAGCCCCGGGGCCCGAACAAGTAGGGGGCCCGTGATTGGCTGTGAAGCAGATTGACTGCTACCAGACATCTGATTGCCAAAGCCTTACCACGCCCCCTACAAATTAGGTTTTTGCCGCCAGCCGCAGCACGCGCTTTTGAAGAAGCGCTGAGAGCGGAGAAGCGCCCGACGTCATTCGCGTCGGGCGCATTGTCCAATCGAATGAGGGCAGAGGCGGGCCTTACGTTGTAGTAAGAGAAGTTTACAAGGGCTTTGAAGAACCGGACTCCACTCGCTCACTTTCTCCTGCGTCTAGTGCACCTCTCACCCTCAAACAAGGTCAGAGCAAGCGTCCTATTTTTTAAAGTTTCTGCTAATATGACAGTTAACAGTAAAAGAGCGCTCACGCGTCAATATTTGATTGACAAGACAGCTTACTCGGGTTTGCTTAGCAATATAAAAAGCCGCGCCGCACTGTATAGGCTGTATAGTCGCAAAACGTAGACAGGGCCGCATTAACCATAGGGCTAGGCGGGGCTAAAGCCCCGGGGCCCGAACAAGTAGGGGGCCCGTGATTGGCTGTGAAGCAGATTGACTGCTACCAGACATCTGATTGCCAAAGCCTTACCACGCCCCCTACAAATTAGGTTTTTGCCGCCAGCCGCAGCACGCGCTTTTGAAGAAGCGCTGAGAGCGGAGAAGCGCCCGACGTCATTCGCGTCGGGCGCATTGTCCAATCGAATGAGGGCAGAGGCGGGCCTTACGTTGTAGTAAGAGAAGTTTACAAGGGCTTTGAAGAACCGGACTCCACTCGCTCACTTTCTCCTGCGTCTAGTGCACCTCTCACCCTCAAACAAGGTCAGAGCAAGCGTCCTATTTTTTAAAGTTTCTGCTAATATGACAGTTAACAGTAAAAGAGCGCTCACGCGTCAATATTTGATTGACAAGACAGCTTACTCGGGTTTGCTTAGCAATATAAAAAGCCGCGCCGCACTGTATAGGCTGTATAGTCGCAAAACGTAGAACAACATTTGGTCAGACATCACTTTAAAATGGCATAAAATGGTGGAATGCTTTACCATCAGAAATTAAAACACTGAAAGGACTCAAGGTTTTTAATACACATTTAAAGCAATGGCTAAAACTGAAACAACTTTGTGAACGCTGATTATACAGGCTACAACTTAATGTATAAATTTGTTTAGATTCTGTGTAGTGACTACTACATCTATTTAAGCCCACATCTTATTTGATGTATTTGATGTATTTATTGTATATATTTTAATAGCTATAAATTTGTGCTTCAATACTCTGTAATCTCTGTTTTAACCTTACAAGCCTAACCAGGGACAGGGGTTGCAAATTAGTCTTGGCTATAAACCTGTATGCATGGAATCTACTTTGTATTTTTTATAAAGCAATGTTTTATCCATTTGTCCCTGTCAAATAAACATTAAATAAATATAAATAAATAAATAAACCAAACATCAGAAATAAAGTAATTTACTGCCATTGACTGAATCACTTTTGTAAAATAAATAAGAATGAATGTTGAATTTATAGTGAAAGATAGGTACTGTATATTTGATTACTTTACACAATATAATATTATTCAGTGCTTTAAGTTTTTCAAGTAGGTCGATTTCTTGTCTGCCTTTGTTCTATTGTTATTAATTGTAACTCTTGTCATCAGTCAGCTTGAGATTATTTTCTTAAGTGACTATTATTTTTTGTGATATGGAAATTGGTCAAAAGAATTCTGAAATGTTAGTGGCATTAAATTTCCATATGATAAAATTCTTATTAAAAGTAATATAACTTGACTGTGAAGTATATCATTATTGATAAAATGACTCGTATAATGATAAAACATTTAGCTCATCGCCCACCCCAATATTCGCTATTAGCAAGTCATGTTTATAGGTTAGTGTTAATCTAACAGCTTTTTTCGTGCAACTGTTATTCTGAATTATTCTAGATTATATTTATGTAAAACAACTTCAGCAGTGTTTTAGAAAAATGTGTTCTCTCTGTAGTTGGTGACCTAAAGTGGTGTTGGGGGGGGGGGGGCTGCAGTAATTCATAGCCCCGGGGCCCAGTGAGCTCTTAATGCGGCCCTGCCTCTGTGTATGAAATGTGCTACACAAATAAACGTGCCTTGCCATATAACGTATGATGGATATGCATTCAAGACTATTTAGCAAATCACAATCACTTCGGCTATAATGTTCAAATAAAAATTGATTCACACTTGATACTCACACACTGCTTGTCATCCATCTTTGTTGGTCCTCTAGTTCGCTAGGTGGCGTTGTCACTAAAAATCTAGGGTCATATTACTGCGGTCCTATGACTGCGGTCCTGAAACTGCAGCCTCCGCTTGTGCAGGCAGATGCTACTCCTTATTTCCACACTCTGCGCTTCCAAAAGTTGCAGTTAGAGTTTCATGCAAATCAGGGCAGACTTTAAGTGTCGCAATTGGTCCGCTTGTTTTAGATTGACAGCTCCTCCTCTAGCCAATAGAGACAGAGCGCAGTTATGCAAATTTGAAAAACACGCCCACCGGGTTTGTGTTTTTCTAATGTGTTGACGCTTGACAGGAACTCCGCTTTCACGCCGATTACGTATTTCTGGTTACTGTGAGAAAGGTCTATTGTGAGAGGCCGCCTCCTTGTCATTTCTGGCTTATAACAAAAAACTGAATAATGCCTAAAAGCTGCTGTGTGACAATATGTACAGCTTACAAGCCAAAGAACCCAGAAATACATTTTTATAAACTGTCGAGCCGTAAAACCCTGCCTTTGAGGGAAAAAAGTGGATCGCCGACTACGTTTCCCCCTAGTGGACGCAGTTCTACTAATATGAGGACTATGAAAAGTTGCCTGTTTCCACTTTTCTGTCTGTAAACACTCGTTTTTTGAGCTCGACAGCTTATAAAAACTTATTTCTGGGTTCTTTGGCTTGTTAGCTGTACATATTGTCCAACAGCAGCTTTAAGGCATTATTCTGTTTTTTGTTATAAGCCAGAAATGACAAGGAGGCGGCCTCTCTCAATACAAAGTCAATGGAGACGATTGGATTGTTTTCCCCCCGGTGGGCGTGGTTTTCAGGTTATGAAGCACTGCGCTCTGTCTCTATCAGTTGAAGAAAGGGTGATGACGTCACTTCGGTGTGACTCAAAGCAGGCAATCGTGCAGCCCTGCGTTCCAGTTCGTTTTTTTATGAACTTCCCTTGCTAACTTCCCTCAGTCTCGTTCACTCGGATGTACGTCATTGCTTACGTTGTACAAGTGCCCACTACTGCTAGAACACTTCAAAATGGGGTTCAAATGGATCGCCCTAAGCCCTTGATCACATGGAAAGTGGAGACCGCCCCCTCCATGTGCAAAGCGCGAGTTGCTGAAGTGACGTCACAATCGTGCTGCATTGTGGGATATGAAGCTGCATGAAGTGTACATATGAAGCAGACTCGCTCCCTCTGTCAAAATCGAGGGAGCGAGGGTCTGTCCATACAACTTCCCTCGTCCACTTGACGAAGTGGAACGCACTTCAAAATGGCGACAGGAATTCCCCCGAGGGGAAGTGCTTAGGGAAGTGTGTCTAAAACTGGAGTGGAACGCACCCCACAGGTGGAGATGGATAACCGTCAGATGGGCTTTGATAATTTCAGATAACTTTTTGTATATTCACAGGTAGTGAAGTATGCATGGACAGTTTCTTTAAATATAATTATTGGCATTTATAGAGTCCGTTTTGAGAGAAAATGTAATTTTTCTACTGTTATTGAGCTTATATTTAAACTTAGCGGTTAGCGCTTAGAGTATTAACCTCAAAGTTTACTTCAGTAATATTACCTTTATAAGTAATAATAATACAGTTTGCATATCAATCCTGCTTCTTTATGTTTATTCATGAATTTATGCTGTTATGTGAAGTCATGAGAGCTATATTTATTATAATACGAGACATTAAATGCCGTTATATGAATACTTTTGCTTTTAATGTGCTCATTATACACTCACAGTGGCATTTTGTGCTGGGTTTAAATGCATGTTTATATATTTGTTTTTTCGTTTATTGCGTTAATATATGTGGAGATAAATAAACCTTTGCACTAAATCTGGCTACTTTGATCCATTTTCTGGCTCTGACACACCAAGAGACAGGCTAGAGATTTTAAACATCTTTAAACCAATCTCCTTATGTCCAATATTTATATATGTCCAATATTTAAAGTATATTATGTGTATCTATTTATTCACACACGTCATATGCAAGAAAGTAATGCAGTGTTTTTAAACTTATTTTCTGTGTATGCTGTCAGAATATGAATACTGGCTCAATAAAGGACTATTAATGGAGATTCACAATTCAGAGATTGTAGTTTCATTTTGTGCAGCTTGCTGGATACTTTGGGGCTTAAAGCATCAGTTTATAATTTATGTAAATTTAGCATACAGTTATTTTAATTTGTGTCATTTAACTCGGTTATGCAGTTCATCTATACCTAGCACAGATAATGAACAAAGCTTTTTCTGTATTGTTGATTTGTATTATTTATTATTTATTTGTATTAATACAAATAATGTAATGCCCGAGTAAACACAATGGGTCTGAAAATAAAACAAAAGCAATTGGTTTGAAAATGCTTTGTTTCTTATCAATATAGGGAAATCCCCTACAGTAAACACAAAGCTTCCTTTTATAACATGTTATAACTACTGTACATTTATTCAAAATAAAAACCTGAAGCACCACACTGATATTCAGGCTGAGGCCGTTTGCTATTATGTTTTTTTTGTCAAGATCGTTCAGATGTACAACTTGGTGTTACGAAACACGAGAGGAAGCAAATGCAAGTTAAGAGGTTTATTGTAAACAGAGTAAAATGGTAAATGCAAACAGCTGAGCGGGTGACACAGGCAGTTGAGGTGGCCAGCGTGAAAACAGAGAATTCCAGTCTGTGATAATCCAAATCCAAAATCCAGAACACGAACACGAGAGCAGGAACACGGTAGACAGGAACACACAGCACGAGACCTCACTGACATCCAGAACATCCAGAACGATCTGACAAAGAACACGAGAACTGGGTGAGTATAAATAGGTGAGTCAATGAGCTGCAGCTGGAGCGAGTGATGATCATCAGGTGCGCTGGAGGTAAGTGCCAAACACACCCCCACACACACACACACACACCTCTACACAACACAGCCATGTGAATCAGAAGGAAACAATGTATTTATAAACCGTGACAGTACCCCTCCTCCTAGGAACGCCGCCTGGCGTTCCCAGACTCCTTTACCTGTCGATTGAATTCCTTGATAAGAGAGTGATCCAATATGTCCCGAGCAGGAACCCAACTTCTCTCCTCCGGACCGTAACCTTCCCAATCCACCAAGTACTGAAATCCGCGTCCCCTCCGCCTAAAGTCCAGAATACGGATTCCAGACTGGGAAAAACAGGTGGTTGGTAACCTACACTACACTGAAACGGCGATAGGCCCGTAGATGATACTGGTAAAGAATTGTGGGCGTACTCCACCATAGAGAGCTGTTGACTCCAGGATGAAGGATTCTTGGAAACCAGACATCGCAACACTCTCTCCAAATCTTGGTTGGCTCTCTCGGTTTGACCATTGGTCTGGGGATGAAACCCTGAGGAAAGACTAACAGTCGCCCCTAGTAATTTACAAAACTCACGCCAAAATTTGGACACGAACTGGGGACCCCTGTCGGAAACCACGTCTGTAGGGAGGCCATGTAAGCGAAAGACGTGGTTTACGACAATCATTGCTGTCTCCTTGGCTGACGGTAATTTGGGTAAGCCTACTATGAGTAATCTTACCACATGCAGTTTAAGACCTATTAATGGATACAGTATAAATATGCATAATTATTAAAATATATAGGCTATGGCATGTTATTTAGAATTTAATAAATTGAATGTTTATCTTGTATGGACTTTGAACTTGTTTTAACGCATCTTTGCTTACAGCCATTAGGAAACAGGTTTCCCTCGTAGATGGTTTACTTTTTTTATTTGCTAATAAAAGATATCAAATAAATTTGTTTTTGTATTTACTCGTATAGGAATAGCTGTGCTATAAGTGGGATAATGTACAAATAAATCTCTTCAGTGATATCAAACTGTCGGGAACGTTTCCGTACCTCTCCTTACACCTAACTGTGATACTTTCTAAATTATGAATCTTTCTCAACTATATTATTAATCAAACATACACTTAAATTGATAAGAGCAAACGTTGGCGACCACAGGTTGCAACTAATTGCGGGCTGCAACAACGCAAATATACTGGTTCATTTGGCGGAACAAAGTATATAAAGTGGGAGGAGTTGGATCTATATCCAACCCCGCCCCCTGGATGTTGTGTTCCGCAATGAGGACCATCTCCTTTGGGTCGGTTACTCTAACTGATGGGACCTTTCAGGCGAGCCAACCCGCGTCTCTCTAAGTCATTTAGACGGCCGTAGCTCGGGCGCCTTAAGTCCAAGACCTTAGCCCTTTGGGTCGGTTGCTCCACGGGAGGAGACCTTTCCAACGAGCCAACCCGCGTCTCTCTAACCCAAAGCCCGGCCGAGATACGGAGTACCACCGCCGCACCTTTAGACGGCCGTAGCTCGGGCGCCTTAAGTCCGAGACCTTAGCCCTTTGGGTCGGTTGCTCCACGGGAGGGGACCTTTCGAACGAGCCAGCCCGCGTCTCTCGCACCCTAAGCCCGGCCGAGATACGGAGTACCACCGCCGATCCTTTAAACGGCCGTAGCTCGGGCGCCTTAAGTCCGAGACCTTAGCCCTTTGGGTCGGTTGCTCCATGGGAGGGGACCTTTCAAACGAGCCAGCCCGCTTCTCTCTAACCCTAAGCCCGGCCGAGATACGGAGTACCACCGCCGCACCTTTAGACGGCCGTAGCTCGGGCGCCTTAAGTCCGAGACCTTAGCCCTTCGGGTCGGTTGCTCCATGGGAGGGGACCTTTCAGACGAGCCAACCCGCGTCTCCCTAACCCTTTCCTCAGCCGAGATACGGAGTACCACCGCCGCACCTTTAGACGGCCGTAGCTCGGGCGCCTTAAGTCCGAGACCTTAGCCCTTTGGGTCGGTTGCTCCACGGGAGGAGACCTTTCGAACGAGCCAGCCCGCGTCTCTCGCACCCTAAGCCCGGCCGAGATACGGAGTACCACCGCCGATCCTTTAAACGGCCGTAGCTCGGGCGCCTTAAGTCCGAGACCTTAGCCCTTTGGGTCGGTTGCTCCATGGGAGGGGACCTTTCAAACGAGCCAGCCGCTTCTCTCTAACCCTTTCCCCGGCCGAGATACGGAGTACCACCGCCGCACCTTTAGACGGCCGTAGCTCGGGCGCCTTAGGTCCGAGACCTTAGCCGTTTGGGTCGATTGGTCCACCGGAGGGGCCCTTTCCAACGAGCCCACCCGCGAGTATCTGGCCTCGTTCGAAAGGTCTTTCCCGGGGCTTTCCGGCGACGCAGGCCCCGAGTCCGTGCGACCCCGTGGACCGGAGATACTTCTGGTCGAATATCCGAATTTCGTTACAACGCCGCTCCGGCGCCTCGGGCCCGGGGCCTTCGACCTTCGGGTCGATTGGTCCGCCGGAGGGGCCCTTTCGAACAAGCCCACCCGCGAGTATCTGGCCCTTTCCGCGGCGGAGATACGGGGGGCCGTCTCCGGATTTTCCCACGGCCGCTGCTCGGGCGCCTTAAGTCCGAGGACGTCGCCCTCGGGGTCGGTCGCTCTACCCGAGGGGACCTTTCGAACGAGCCCGCCCTCGACCCTCCGACCCTTTCCGCGGCCGAGATACGGCGGATCGAAAAAAAAAAACGCTGGTCCGGAGTTCGCGCGCCCGTAGCGTCCGCTGCGTTCGTCCGCCGGAGGCGCGGCCGGTCTCGTTCGAAAGGTCTCTCTCGGGGCTTTCCGGGGACGCCAGCCTCGGGTCCGTGCGACCCCGGGGGCCGGAGATACGGACTTCCACCGCTGCATCTTTAAACGGCCGTAGCTCGAGACCGTAGCCCTTTGGGTTCCTCATCCTCCAGGAGGGGCCCTTTCCAACGACCCCACCCCCGTCTCCGTACCCCCTCCCCCGGCCGAGATACGACCCCGGGAACATCGCCCCGTCAACCCGACCACCGTGCACCCGAGGCCGGCCTCGGACCCCGCGACGGACACCCTGGAGCTCGTACCCGGCGCACCGTTCGGTCCCTGCCATCCCACTCTTAAGCACTCCCCCACCGGACTAAGCCCCATCCTCCCGGCCCTTCTGTAGAACCAAACAGTTGGTCAACCCCAAAATTTCTCCAACCGTTGGTCAACCCGAAAGATTTTCCAGCAGTTGGTCAACCCCAATCGACTTAGGTTTTGGAGCGTTCGAGTTTCCAGCAGTTGGTCAACCTCAATCGACTTAGGTTTTGGAGCGTTCGAGTTTCCAGCAGTTGGTCAACCTCAATCGACTTAGGTTTTGGAGTGTTCGCGTTTCCAGCAGTTGGTCAACCTCAATCGACTTAGGTTTTGGAGCGTTCGCGTTTCCAGCAGTTGGTCAACCTCAATCGACTTAGGCTCTGGAGCTTTCGCCTCTCCAGCAGTTGGTCAACCCCAACGACTTAGGCTCTTGAGCTTTCGCCTCTCAGACAGTTGGTCAACCCCAATCGACTTAGGCTCTGGAGCTTTCACTTCTCCGGCAGTTGGTCAACCCCATCGACTTAGGTTCTGGAGCTTTCGCCTCTCCGACAGTTGGTCAACCCCGATCGACTTAGCTATATACCTGATGGCACCTGTTCGCCCTACCGTCCCCCGCGAAGGGGGAACCCGCCGGGTCCGCGGCCGGGAGGGTGCGCCTCGGTCGGCCCGGGGGACCGGAGATACTTCCGGTCGAAAATCCGAAATTCGTTACAGCGCCGCTCCGGCGCCTCGGGCCCGGGTCCTTCGACCTTCGGATCGGTCGGTCCGCCGGAGGGGCCCTTTCGAACGAGCCCACCCGCGAGTATCTGGCCCTTTCCGCAGCGGAGATACGGGGGGCCGTCTCCGGATTTTCCCACGGCCGCTGCTCGGGCGCCTTAAGTCCCAGGACGTCGCCCTCGGGTTCGGTCGCTCTACCCGAGGGGACCTTTCGAACGAGCCCGCCCTCGACCCTCCGACCCTTTCCGCGGCCGAGATACGGCGGTTCGAAAAAAAAAAAACGCTCGTCCGGAGTTTGCTCGCCCGTAGCGTCCGCTGCCTTCGTCCGCCGGAGGCGTGACCGGTCTCGTTCGAAAGGTCTTTCCCGGGGCTTTCCGGCGACGCCGGCACTGAGTCCGTGCGACCCCGTGGACCGGAGATACTTCCGGTCGAATATCCGAATTTTGTTACCGCGCCGCTCCGGCGCCTCGGGCCCGGGGCCTTCGACCTTCGGGTCGATTGATCCGCCGGAGAGGCCCTTTCGAACGAGCCCACCCGCGAGTATCTGGCCCTTTCCGCGGCGGAGATACGGGGGGCCGTCTCCGGATTTTCCCACGGCCGCTGCTCGGGCGCCTTAAGTCCGAGGACATCGCCCTCGGGGTCGGTCGCTCTACCCGAGGGGACCTTTCGAACGAGCCCGCCCTCGACCCTCCGACCCTTTCCGCGGCCGAGATACGGCGGATCGGAAAAAAAAACGCTGGTCCGGAGTTTGCGCGCCCGTAGCGTCCGCTGCGTTCGTCCGCCGGCGGCGCGGCCGGTCTCGTTCGAAAGGTCTTTCCCGGGGCTTTTCGGCGACGCCGGCCCCGAGTCCGTGCGACCCCGGGGACCGTAGATACTTCCGGTCGAATTTCGGAAAACTTCGAACGGCCGTATCTCGGGCGCCTCGGGCCCGGGGCCTTCGAACTTCGGGTCAGTCGGTCCGCCGGAGGGGCCCTTTCGAACGAGCCCACCCGCGAGTATCTGGCCCCTTCCGCGGCGGAGATACGGGGGGCCATCTCCGGATTTTCCCACTGCCGCTGCTCGGGCGCCTTAAGTCCGAGGACGTCGCCCCCGGGGTCGGTCGCTCTACCCGAGGGGACCTTTCGAACGAGCCCGCCCTCGACCCTCCGACCCTTTCCGCGGCCGAGATACGGCGGTTCGAAAAAAAAAACGCTCTTCCGGAGTTCGCGCGCCCGTAGCGTCCGCTGCGTTCGTCCGCCGGAGGCACGGCCGGTCTCGTTCGAAAGGTCTCTCTCGGGGCTTTCCGGGGACGCTGGCCTCGGGTCCGTGCGACCCCGGGGGCCGGAGATACGGACTTCCACCGCTGCACCTTTAAACGGCCGTAGCTCGGGCGCCTTAAGACCGAGACCTTAGCCCTTTGGGTCCCTCATCCTCCAGGAGGGGCCCTTTCCAACGACCCCCCCCGTCTCCGTACCCCCTCCCCCGGCCGAGATACGACCCCGGGAACATCGCCCCGTCTACCCGACCACCGTGCACCCGAGGCCGGCCTCGGACCCCGCGACGGACACCCTGGAGCTCGTACCCTGCGCACCGTTCGGTCCCTGCCATCCCACTCTTAAGCACTCCCCCACCGGACTAAGCCCCATCCTCCCGGCCCTTCTGGAGAACCAAACAGTTGGTCAACCCCAAAATTTCTCCAACCGTTGGTCAACCCGAAAGATTTTCCAGCAGTTGGTCAACCCCAATCGACTTAGGTTTTGGAGCGTTCGCGTTTCCAGCAGTTGGTCAACCTCAATCGACTTAGGTTTTGGAGCGTTCGAGTTTCCAGCAGTTGGTCAACCTCAATCGACTTAGGTTTTGGAGTGTTCGCGTTTCCAGCAGTTGGTCAACCTCAATCGACTTAGGTTTTGGAGCGTTCGCGTTTCCAGCAGTTGGTCAACCTCAATCGACTTAGGCTCTGGAGCTTTCGCCTCTCCAGCAGTTGGTCAACCCCAACGACTTAGGCTCTTGAGCTTTCACTTCTCCAGCAGTTGGTCAACCCCATCGACTTAGGTTCTGGGGCGTTCGCTTCTCCTGCCATAGACTTAGGCAAGGCAAGGCAAGGCAAGTTTATTTCTATAGCACATTTCATACACAAAGGTCATTCAAAGTGCTTTACATAGAAATGAGAAAACAAAAATCAAAGATACATGAATTTAAAATATCAATTAAAAGAAAATAAATGTGATTTTAATAAAAACTGTTTAACTGTGTGAAAAAGAATAAAACAGGAATAAAAGTATAAAACAGTTAAAAATAAGAATAAAAACAAGAGAAATAGAAAATAATTAAAATAGTGCATATATAATATAGTGCAATCAGTTCGGACGTAGCATAGTGCTCATTCAGTAAATGCATAGCTAAACAGATGTGTTTTGAGTCTGGATTTGAATGTGGCTACTGTTGGAGCACATCTGATCTCTTCTGGAAGCTGGTTCCAGCTGCGACTGGCATAATAGCTAAAAGCTGACTCTCCTTGCTTTGAGTGAACCCTTGGTATTTCTAGCTGATGTGATCCTAATGATCTGAGTGATCTGACGGGTTTATATTCAATGAGCATATCAGCAATGTATTTAGGTCCTAGTCCACTGAGTGATTTATATACCATTAATAATACTTTAAAATCAATCCTAAATGTAACTGGTAGCCAGTGTAGCGCCCTGAGGACCGGTGTGATATGTTCATATTTTCTGGTTCTGCTCAGAATCCTGGCAGCAGCCTTCTGAATGAGCTGGAGCTGTCTAATGGTCTTTTTGGGAAGGCCAGTGAGGAGGCCATTACAATAATCCACCCTGCTGGTGATGAAAGCATGCACAAGTTTCTCTAAGTCTTGTCTGGAAACAAAGCATCTAATTCTTGCGATATTTTTGAGATGATAGTATGCTGATTTAGTTATTGCTTTGACATGACTACTGAAACTAAGGTCAGACTCCAGAATCACACCAAGATTCCTGACTTGATTTTTAGTTGTTTGACCCCTAGCGTCAAGGTATGCATTCACCGTGAGAACTTCATCTTTGTTTCCAAACGCAATGACTTCAGTTTTCTCTTTGTTTAACTGAAGAAAGTTTTGGCACATCCAACTGTTAACTTCATCAATGCATTTGCACAGGGAGTCAATGGGGCTGTAGTCATTTGGGGATAGAGCTAAGTAGATCTGAGTGTCGTCTGCATAACTGTGATAGGCAATTTTGTTCTCTCTCATTATTTGGCTTAGTGGGAGCATATACAGGTTGAACAGGAGTGGCGCAAGAATTGAGCCTTGCGGGACTCCGCATGTCATGGATGTCCACTCAGATTTATGGCCACCTATACTTACATAATAACCTCTCCCTTCTAAGTATGACTTGAACCATTTCAGGACCACCCCAGAAAGCCCGACCCAGTTTTCCAGCCTGTCAAGAAGTATGTTGTGATCAACAGTGTCAAAAGCAGCACTGAGGTCGAGTAGCACCAGCACTGATAGTTTGCCTGTGTCTGTGTTGAGGCGAATATCATTTATTATCTTTATGAGCGCTGTCTCTGTACTGTGGTGTGGTCTGAAACCAGATTGAAAAATGTCAAAGTAACCATTAGAAATTAAGAATTTGTTCAGCTGATTGAAAACAACTTTTTCAATGATCTTGCCTATGAAAGGAAGATTTGAGATTGGTCTGTAGTTGCTCAATACAGTGTTATCTAGGTTGCTCTTTTTCAGGAGGGGCTTAACAACTGCAGTTTTAAGGGACTTTGGAAAAGTCCCAGAGTTAAGTGATGAATTTACCACTTTTAGGAGATCTGCTTCTAAACAGTTAAAGACACTTTTGAAAAAACATGTTGGGAGTGTGTCAAGGGCACAGGTTGATGTTTTAAGATGCTGTACTGTTTCTTCCAAAATTTTACCATCAACTGCTTCGAAATCAGACATCGTAACTACTTTCTGATGTTGTGGTCTGATTTGTCTGACCCTGGCGCAGCTCAAGGATGTGCTGATCACCTTTCTGATATTATTGATTTTCTCAGAAAAGAAGTTAGCAAACTCACTACATTTGCTGTCTGAGAGCATTTCACTTGGAATGTGACTTGGGGGGGTTGTTAGTCTCTCTATAGTAGCAAAAAGAGTGCGTGTGTTATTTATGTTTTTGTTTATTATATTTGAAAAGAAAGTCTGTCTAGCTTTGCCTAGTTCCACACTGAAAGCACGAAGGCTGTCTTTATAGATATTATAATGGACTACAAGTTTTGTCTTCCGCCACATGCGCTCAGCTTTTCTGCACTGTCTCTTCATATTCTGCACCTCTGTTGAGTTTCTCCAAGGTGATTTTTGCCTGCCATTCTTCTTCCTGACTTTTACAGGAGCAATATCATCGATTACACTCTTAACTTTAGAATTAAAGGAATCAAGGAGAAAATCAACAGAGTCTGCAGATATGCTTGGTGTTAAATATATAGCCTTCATAAATAGCACACTGGTGTTCTCATTAAAGGATCTCTTTTTGACAGACACAGATCTAGTTTCAATAGTAGGAGAGATTAATATATCAAAGAAAATACAGAAATGATCAGACAGTGCTACATCCTTAATAACAACTGATGAAATGTTTACACCCTTTCTGATAATTAAATCTAAAGTGTGTCCACGATTGTGTGTGGGTCCATGTACATGTTGAGTCAGATCAAAAGTATTTAAAACAGCTGTGACATCTTTTGTCATAATGCTTTCTGGCTTATCTATGTGAATGTTAAAATCTCCAGCAATAGCAAAACATTCAAACTCTGAGGAAATCGTTGATAACAGTTCTGTAAAGTCCTCAACAAATGCTGGAGAGTATTTTGGGGGCCTGTAAATAATGATCAGTAGAATGCGTGGGGTACCTTTCAACACAATACCTAGATGTTCAAAAGACGGGTAATTCCCAAATGACAATTGCTTACATTGATAGACATCTTTAAAAAGAGCAGCAAGACCTCCACCCCTCCTAGCAGTTCTGCAGAAACTCAAATAGGTAAAGTTAGGAGGGGCTGTTTCATTAAGGACTGTTGCACTGTAGCTTTCTTCTAGCCATGTTTCATTTAGAAACATAAAATCCAGGTTGTTTGTGGCTATTAAGTCGCTGACTAGAAGTGATTTGTTTTTAAGTGAACAGATATTTAAAAGTGCTAACTTAACAGTACAATTTTTTTCCCTAACAGAGATCTTAGTTTGACAAGTCACAGGCAGCAGATTAGATTGATTTGCCACACGATTTGATCTAGCCTTGCCATTTCTATCATGTACTAAAACAGAAATAGAGAAAGATATAGGCACACTGAGTTCCTGCTTTTGTAAACATTTGATAAAAGTATTAGTATTTTCATAGCAGGAACCCGACACACATCACTGAGAGCTCCGCTCCGGCGCCTCGGGCCCGGGGCCTTCGACCTTCGGGTCGATTGGTCCGCCGGAGGGGCCCTTTCGAACGAGCCCACCCGCGAGTATCTGGACCTTTCCGCGGCGGAGATACGGGGGGCCGTCTCCGGATTTTCCCACGGCCGCTGCTCGGGCGCCTTAAGTCCGAGGACGTCGCCCTCGGGGTCGGTCGCTCTACCCGAGGGGACCTTTCGAACGAGCCCGCCCTCGACCCTCCGACCCTTTCCGCGGCCGAGAAACGGCGGATCGAAAAAAAAAAAACCGCTGGTCCGGAGTTCGCACGCACGTAGCGTCCGCTGCGTTCGTCCGCCGGAGGCGCGGCCGGTCTCGTTCGAAAGGTCTTTCCCGGGGCTTTCCGGCGATGCCGTCCCCGAGTCCGTGCGACCCCGTGGACCGGAGATACTTCCGGTCGAATATCCGAAATTCGTTACCGCGCCGCTCCGGCGCCTCGGGCCCGGGGCCTTCGACCTTCGGGTCGATTGGTCCACCGGAGGGGCCCTTTCGAACGAGCCCACCCGCGAGTATCTGGCCCTTTCCGCGGCGGAGATACGGGGGGCCGTCTCCGGATTTTCCCACGGCCGCTGCTCGGGCGCCTTAAGTCCGAGGACGTCGCCCTCGGGGTCGGTCGCTCTACCCGAGGGGACCTTTCGAACGAGCCCGCCCTCGACCCTCCGACCCTTTCCGCGGCCGAGATACGGCGGATCGAAAAAAAAACCCGCTGGTCCGGAGTTCGCGCGCCCGTAGCGTCCGCTGCGTTCGTCCGCCGGAGGCGCGGCCGGTCTCGTTCGAAAGGTCTTTCCCGGGGCTTTCCGGCGACGCCGGCCCCGAGTCCGTGCGACCCCGTGGACCGGAGATACTTCCGGTCGAATATCCGAATTTCGTTACCGCGCCGCTCCGGCGCCTCGGGCCCGGGGCCTTCGACCTTCGGGTCGATTGGTCCACCGGAGGGGCCCTTTCGAACGAGCCCACCCGCGAGTATCTGGCCCTTTCCGCGGCGGAGATACGGGGGGCCGTCTCCGGATTTTCCCACGGCCGCTGCTCGGGCGCCTTAAGTCCGAGGACGTCGCCCTCGGGGTCGGTCGCTCTACCCGAGGGGACCTTTCGAACGAGCCCGCCCTCGACCCTCCGACCCTTTCCGCGGCCGAGATACGGCGGTTTGAAAAAAAATAACGCTCGTCCGGAGTTCGCGCGCCCGTAGCGTCCGCTGCGTTCGTCCGCCGGAGGCGCGGCCGGTCTCGTTCGAAAGGTCTCTCTCGGGGCTTTCCGGGGACGCCGGCCTCGGGTCCGTGCGACCCCGGGGGCCGGAGATACGGACTTCCACCGCTGCACCTTTAAACGGCCGTAGCTCGGGCGCCTTAAGACCGAGACCTTAGCCCTTTGGGTCCCTCATCCTCCAGGAGGGGCCCTTTCCAACGACCCCACCCCCGTCTCCGTACCCCCTCCCCCGGCCGAGATACGACCCCGGGAACATCGCCCCGTCTACCCGACCACCGTGCACCCGAGGCCGGCCTCGGACCCCGCGACGGACACCCTGGAGCTCGTACCCGGCGCACCGTTCGGTCCCTGCCATCCCACTCTTAAGCACTCCCCCACCGGACTAAGCCCCATCCTCCCGGCCCTTCTAGAGAACCAAACAGTTGGTCAACCCCAAAATTTCTCCAACCGTTGGTCAACCCGAAAGATTTTCCAGCAGTTGGTCAACCCCAATCGACTTAGGTTTTGGAGCGTTCGCGTTTCCAGCAGTTGGTCAACCTCAATCGACTTAAGTTTTGGAGCGTTCGAGTTTCCAGCAGTTGGTCAACCTCAATCGACTTAGGCTCTGGAGCTTTCGCCTCTCCGACAGTTGGTCAACCCCAATCGACTTAGGCTCTGGAGCTTTCACTTCTCCAGCAGTTGGTCAACCCCATCGACTTAGGTTCTGGAGCTTTCGCTTCTCCGACAGTTGATCAACCCCGATCGACTTAGCTATATACCTGATGGCACCTGGTCGCCCTACCGTCCCCCGCGAAGGGGGAACCCGCCGGGTCCGCGGCCGGGAGGGTGCGCCTCGGTCGGCCCGGGGGACCGGAGATACTTCCGGTCGAAAATCCGAATTTCGTTACCGCGCCGCTCCGGCGCCTCGGGCCCGGGTCCTTCGACCTTCGGGTCGGTCGGTCCGCCGGAGGGGCCCTTTCGAACGAGCCCACCCGCGAGTATCTGGCCCTTTCCGCAGCGGAGATACGGGGTGCCGTCTCCGGATTTTCCCACGGCCGCTGCTCGGGCGCCTTAAGTCCCAGGACGTCGCCCTCGGGGTCGGTCGCTCTACCCGAGGGGACCTTTCGAACGAGCCCGCCCTCGACCCTCCGACCCTTTCCGCGGCCGAGATACGGCGGTTCGAAAAAAAAAACGCTCGTCCGGAGTTTGCTCGCCCGTAGCGTCCGCTGCGTTCGTCCGCCGGAGGCGTGACCGGTCTCGTTCGAAAGGTCTTTCCCGGGGCTTTCCGGCGACGCCGGCCCCGAGTCCGTGCGACCCCGTGGACCGGAGATACTTCCGGTCGAATATCCGAATTTCGTTACCGCGCCGCTCCGGCGCCTCGGGCCCGGGGCCTTCGACCTTCGGGTCGATTGGTCCGCCGGAGGGGCCCTTTCGAACGAGCCCACCCGCGAGTATCTGGCCCTTTCCGCGGCGGAGATACGGGGGGCCGTCTCCGGATTTTCCCACGGCCGCTGCTCGGGCGCCTTAAGTCCGAGGACGTCGCCCTCGGGGTCGGTCGCTCTACCCGAGGGGACCTTTCGAACGAGCCCGCCCTCGACCCTCCGACCCTTTCCGCGGCCGAGATACGGCGGATCGAAAAAAAAAAACGCTGGTCCGGAGTTCGCACGCACGTAGCGTCCGCTGCGTTCGTCCGCCGGAGGCGCGGCCGGTCTCGTTCGAAAGGTCTTTCCCGGGGCTTTCCGGCGACGCCGGCCCCGAGTCCGTGCGACCCCGTGGACCGGAGATACTTCCGGTCGAATATCCGAAATTCGTTACCGCGCCGCTCCGGCGCCTCGGGCCCGGGGCCTTCGACCTTCGGGTCGATTGGTCCACCGGAGGGGCCCTTTCGAACGAGCCCACCCGCGAGTATCTGGCCCTTTCCGCGGCGGAGATACGGGGGGCCGTCTCCGGATTTTCCCACGGCCGCTGCTCGGGCGCCTTAAGTCCGAGGACGTCGCCCTCGGGGTCGGTCGCTCTACCCGAGGGGACCTTTCGAACGAGCCCGCCCTCGACCCTCCGACCCTTTCCGCGGCCGAGATACGGCGGTTTGAAAAAAAAAAAACGCTCGTCCGGAGTTCGCGCGCCCGTAGCGTCCGCTGCGTTCGTCCGCCGGAGGCGCGGCCGGTCTCGTTCGAAAGGTCTCTCTCGGGGCTTTCCGGGGACGCCGGCCTCGGGTCCGTGCGACCCCGGGGGCCGGAGATACGGACTTCCACCGCTGCACCTTTAAACGGCCGTAGCTCGGGCGCCTTAAGACCGAGACCTTAGCCCTTTGGGTCCCTCATCCTCCAGGAGGGGCCCTTTCCAACGACCCCACCCCCGTCTCCGTACCCCCTCCCCCGGCCGAGATACGACCCCGGGAACATCGCCCCGTCTACCCGACCACCGTGCACCCGAGGCCGGCCTCGGACCCCGCGACGGACACCCTGGAGCTCGTACCCGGCGCACCGTTCGGTCCCTGCCATCCCACTCTTAAGCACTCCCCCACCGGACTAAGCCCCATCCTCCCGGCCCTTCTAGAGAACCAAACAGTTGGTCAACCCCAAAATTTCTCCAACCGTTGGTCAACCCGAAAGATTTTCCAGCAGTTGGTCAACCCCAATCGACTTAGGTTTTGGAGCGTTCGCGTTTCCAGCAGTTGGTCAACCTCAATCGACTTAAGTTTTGGAGCGTTCGAGTTTCCAGCAGTTGGTCAACCTCAATCGACTTAGGCTCTGGAGCTTTCGCCTCTCCGACAGTTGGTCAACCCCAATCGACTTAGGCTCTGGAGCTTTCACTTCTCCAGCAGTTGGTCAACCCCATCGACTTAGGTTCTGGAGCTTTCGCTTCTCCGACAGTTGATCAACCCCGATCGACTTAGCTATATACCTGATGGCACCTGGTCGCCCTACCGTCCCCCGCGAAGGGGGAACCCGCCGGGTCCGCGGCCGGGAGGGTGCGCCTCGGTCGGCCCGGGGGACCGGAGATACTTCCGGTCGAAAATCCGAATTTCGTTACCGCGCCGCTCCGGCGCCTCGGGCCCGGGTCCTTCGACCTTCGGGTCGGTCGGTCCGCCGGAGGGGCCCTTTCGAACGAGCCCACCCGCGAGTATCTGGCCCTTTCCGCAGCGGAGATACGGGGTGCCGTCTCCGGATTTTCCCACGGCCGCTGCTCGGGCGCCTTAAGTCCCAGGACGTCGCCCTCGGGGTCGGTCGCTCTACCCGAGGGGACCTTTCGAACGAGCCCGCCCTCGACCCTCCGACCCTTTCCGCGGCCGAGATACGGCGGTTCGAAAAGGCGGAGATACGGGGGGCCGTCTCCGGATTTTCCCACGGCCGCTGCTCGGGCGCCTTAAGTCCGAGGACGTCGCCCTCGGGGTCGGTCGCTCTACCCGAGGGGACCTTTCGAACGAGCCCGCCCTCGACCCTCCGACCCTTTCCGCGGCCGAGATACGGCGGTTTGAAAAAAAAAAAACGCTCGTCCGGAGTTCGCGCGCCCGTAGCGTCCGCTGCGTTCGTCCGCCGGAGGCGCGGCCGGTCTCGTTCGAAAGGTCTCTCTCGGGGCTTTCCGGGGACGCCGGCCTCGGGTCCGTGCGACCCCGGGGGCCGGAGATACGGACTTCCACCGCTGCACCTTTAAACGGCCGTAGCTCGGGCGCCTTAAGACCGAGACCTTAGCCCTTTGGGTCCCTCATCCTCCAGGAGGGGCCCTTTCCAACGACCCCACCCCCGTCTCCGTACCCCCTCCCCCGGCCGAGATACGACCCCGGGAACATCGCCCCGTCTACCCGACCACCGTGCACCCGAGGCCGGCCTCGGACCCCGCGACGGACACCCTGGAGCTCGTACCCGGCGCACCGTTCGGTCCCTGCCATCCCACTCTTAAGCACTCCCCCACCGGACTAAGCCCCATCCTCCCGGCCCTTCTAGAGAACCAAACAGTTGGTCAACCCCAAAATTTCTCCAACCGTTGGTCAACCCGAAAGATTTTCCAGCAGTTGGTCAACCCCAATCGACTTAGGTTTTGGAGCGTTCGCGTTTCCAGCAGTTGGTCAACCTCAATCGACTTAAGTTTTGGAGCGTTCGAGTTTCCAGCAGTTGGTCAACCTCAATCGACTTAGGCTCTGGAGCTTTCGCCTCTCCGACAGTTGGTCAACCCCAATCGACTTAGGCTCTGGAGCTTTCACTTCTCCAGCAGTTGGTCAACCCCATCGACTTAGGTTCTGGAGCTTTCGCTTCTCCGACAGTTGATCAACCCCGATCGACTTAGCTATATACCTGATGGCACCTGGTCGCCCTACCGTCCCCCGCGAAGGGGGAACCTGCCGGGTCCGCGGCCGGGAGGGTGCGCCTCGGTCGGCCCGGGGGACCGGAGATACTTCCGGTCGAAAATCCGAATTTCGTTACCGCGCCGCTCCGGCGCCTCGGGCCCGGGTCCTTCGACCTTCGGGTCGGTCGGTCCGCCGGAGGGGCCCTTTCGAACGAGCCCACCCGCGAGTATCTGGCCCTTTCCGCAGCGGAGATACGGGGTGCCGTCTCCGGATTTTCCCACGGCCGCTGCTCGGGCGCCTTAAGTCCGAGGACGTCGCCCTCGGGGTCGGTCGCTCTACCCGAGGGGACCTTTCGAACGAGCCCGCCCTCGACCCTCCGACCCTTTCCGCGGCCGAGATACGGCGGTTCGAAAAAAAAAAAACGCTGGTCCGGAGTTCGCGCGCCCGTAGCGTCCGCTGCGTTCGTCCGCCGGAGGCGCGGCCGGTCTCGTTCGAAAGGTCTTTCCCGGGGCTTTCCGGCGACGCCGGCCCCGAGTCCGTGCGACCCCGTGGACCGGAGATACTTCCGGTCGAATATCCGAATTTCGTTACCGCGCCGCTCCGGCGCCTCGGGCCCGGGGCCTTCGACCTTCGGGTCGATTGGTCCACCGGAGGGGCCCTTTCGAACGAGCCCACCCGCGAGTATCTGGCCCTTTCCGCGGCGGAGATACGGGGGGCCGTCTCCGGATTTTCCCACGGCCGCTGCTCGGGCGCCTTAAGTCCGAGGACGTCGCCCTCGGGGTCGGTCGCTCTACCCGAGGGGACCTTTCGAACGAGCCCGCCCTCGACCCTCCGACCCTTTCCGCGGCCGAGATACGGCGGATCGAAAAAAAAAAAACGCTCGTCCGGAGTTCGCGCGCCCGTAGCGTCCGCTGCGTTCGTCCGCCGGAGGCGCGGCCGGTCTCGTTCGAAAGGTCTCTCTCGGGGCTTTCCGGGGACGCCGGCCTCGGGTCCGTGCGACCCCGGGGGCCGGAGATACGGACTTCCACCGCTGCACCTTTAAACGGCCGTAGCTCGGGCGCCTTAAGACCGAGACCTTAGCCCTTTGGGTCCCTCATCCTCCAGGAGGGGCCCTTTCCAACGACCCCACCCCCGTCTCCGTACCCCCTCCCCCGGCCGAGATACGACCCCGGGAACATCGCCCCGTCTACCCGACCACCGTGCACCCGAGGCCGGCCTCGGACCCCGCGACGGACACCCTGGAGCTCGTACCCGGCGCACCGTTCGGTCCCTGCCATCCCACTCTTAAGCACTCCCCCACCGGACTAAGCCCCATCCTCCCGGCCCTTCTGGAGAACCAAACAGTTGGTCAACCCCAAAATTTCTCCAACCGTTGGTCAACCCGAAAGATTTTCCAGCAGTTGGTCAACCCCAATCGACTTAGGTTTTGGAGCGTTCGCGTTTCCAGCAGTTGGTCAACCTCAATCGACTTAAGTTTTGGAGCGTTCGAGTTTCCAGCAGTTGGTCAACCTCAATCGACTTAGGCTCTGGAGCTTTCGCCTCTCCGACAGTTGGTCAACCCCAATCGACTTAGGCTCTGGAGCTTTCACTTCTCCAGCAGTTGGTCAACCCCATCGACTTAGGTTCTGGAGCTTTCGCTTCTCCGACAGTTGGTCAACCCCGATCGACTTAGCTATATACCTGATGGCACCTGTTCGCCCTACCGTCCCCCGCGAAGGGGGAACCCGCCGGGTCCGCGGCCGGGAGGGTGCGCCTCGGTCGGCCCGGGGGACCGGAGATACTTCCGGTCGAAAATCCGAATTTCGTTACCGCGCCGCTCCGGCGCCTCGGGCCCGGGTCCTTCGACCTTCGGGTCGGTCGGTCCGCCGGAGGGGCCCTTTCGAACGAGCCCACCCGCGAGTATCTGGCCCTTTCCGCAGCGGAGATACGGGGTGCCGTCTCCGGATTTTCCCACGGCCGCTGCTCGGGCGCCTTAAGTCCCAGGACGTCGCCCTCGGGGTCGGTCGCTCTACCCGAGGGGACCTTTCGAACGAGCCCGCCCTCGACCCTCCGACCCTTTCCGCGGCCGAGATACGGCGGTTCGAAAAAAAAAAAACGCTCGTCCGGAGTTTGCTCGCCCGTAGCGTCCGCTGCGTTCGTCCGCCGGAGGCGTGACCGGTCTCGTTCGAAAGGTCTTTCCCGGGGCTTTCCGGCGACGCCGGCCCCGAGTCCGTGCGACCCCGTGGACCGGAGATACTTCCGGTCGAATATCCGAATTTCGTTACCGCGCCGCTCCGGCGCCTCGGGCCCGGGGCCTTCGACCTTCGGGTCGATTGGTCCGCCGGATGGGCCCTTTCGAACGAGCCCACCCGCGAGTATCTGGCCCTTTCCGCGGCGGAGATACGGGGGGCCGTCTCCGGATTTTCCCACGGCCGCTGCTCGGGCGCCTTTAGTCCGAGGACGTCGCCCTCGGGGTCGGTCGCTCTACCCGAGGGGACCTTTCGAACGAGCCCGCCCTCGACCCTCCGACCCTTTCCGCGGCCGAGATACGGCGGATCGAAAAAAAAAAACGCTGGTCCGGAGTTCGCGCGCCCGTAGCGTCCGCTGCGTTCGTCCGCCGGAGGCGCGGCCGGTCTCGTTCGAAAGGTCTTTCCCGGGGCTTTCCGGCGACGCCGGCCCCGAGTCCGTGCGACCCCGTGGACCGGAGATACTTCCGGTCGAATATCCGAATTTCGTTACCGCGCCGCTCCGGCGCCTCGGGCCCGGGGCCTTCGACCTTCGGGTCGATTGGTCCACCGGAGGGGCCCTTTCGAACGAGCCCACCCGCGAGTATCTGGCCCTTTCCGCGGCGGAGATACGGGGGGCCGTCTCCGGATTTTCCCACGGCCGCTGCTCGGGCGCCTTAAGTCCGAGGACGTCGCCCTCGGGGTCGGTCGCTCTACCCGAGGGGACCTTTCGAACGAGCCCGCCCTCGACCCTCCGACCCTTTCCGCGGCCGAGATACGGCGGTTTGAAAAAAAAAAAACGCTCGTCCGGAGTTCGCGCGCCCGTAGCGTCCGCTGCGTTCGTCCGCCGGAGGCGCGGCCGGTCTCGTTCGAAAGGTCTCTCTCGGGGCTTTCCGGGGACGCCGGCCTCGGGTCCGTGCGACCCCGGGGGCCGGAGATACGGACTTCCACCGCTGCACCTTTAAACGGCCGTAGCTCGGGCGCCTTAAGACCGAGACCTTAGCCCTTTGGGTCCCTCATCCTCCAGGAGGGGCCCTTTCCAACGACCCCACCCCCGTCTCCGTACCCCCTCCCCCGGCCGAGATACGACCCCGGGAACATCGCCCCGTCTACCCGACCACCGTGCACCCGAGGCCGGCCTCGGACCCCGCGACGGACACCCTGGAGCTCGTACCCGGCGCACCGTTCGGTCCCTGCCATCCCACTCTTAAGCACTCCCCCACCGGACTAAGCCCCATCCTCCCGGCCCTTCTGGAGAACCAAACAGTTGGTCAACCCCAAAATTTCTCCAACCGTTGGTCAACCCGAAAGATTTTCCAGCAGTTGGTCAACCCCAATCGACTTAGGTTTTGGAGCGTTCGCGTTTCCAGCAGTTGGTCAACCTCAATCGACTTAAGTTTTGGAGCGTTCGAGTTTCCAGCAGTTGGTCAACCTCAATCGACTTAGGCTCTGGAGCTTTCGCCTCTCCGACAGTTGGTCAACCCCAATCGACTTAGGCTCTGGAGCTTTCACTTCTCCAGCAGTTGGTCAACCCCATCGACTTAGGTTCTGGAGCTTTCGCTTCTCCGACAGTTGATCAACCCCGATCGACTTAGCTATATACCTGATGGCACCTGTTCGCCCTACCGTCCCCCGCGAAGGGGGAACCCGCCGGGTCCGCGGCCGGGAGGGTGCGCCTCGGTCGGCCCGGGGGACCGGAGATACTTCCGGTCGAAAATCCGAATTTCGTTACCGCGCCGCTCCGGCGCCTCGGGCCCGGGTCCTTCGACCTTCGGGTCGGTCGGTCCGCCGGAGGGGCCCTTTCGAACGAGCCCACCCGCGAGTATCTGGCCCTTTCCGCAGCGGAGATACGGGGTGCCGTCTCCGGATTTTCCCACGGCCGCTGCTCGGGCGCCTTAAGTCCCAGGACGTCGCCCTCGGGGTCGGTCGCTCTACCCGAGGGGACCTTTCGAACGAGCCCGCCCTCGACCCTCCGACCCTTTCCGCGGCCGAGATACGGCGGTTCGAAAAAAAAAAAAAAAAAAAACGCTCGTCCGGAGTTCGCGCGCCCGTAGCGTCCGCTGCGTTCGTCCGCCGGAGGCGCGGCCGGTCTCGTTCGAAAGGTCTCTCTCGGGGCTTTCCGGGGACGCCGGCCTCGGGTCCGTGCGACCCCGGGGGCCGGAGATACGGACTTCCACCGCTGCACCTTTAAACGGCCGTAGCTCGGGCGCCTTAAGACCGAGACCTTAGCCCTTTGGGTCCCTCATCCTCCAGGAGGGGCCCTTTCCAACGACCCCACCCCCGTCTCCGTACCCCCTCCCCCGGCCGAGATACGACCCCGGGAACATCGCCCCGTCTACCCGACCACCGTGCACCCGAGGCCGGCCTCGGACCCCGCGACGGACACCCTGGAGCTCGTACCCGGCGCACCGTTCGGTCCCTGCCATCCCACTCTTAAGCACTCCCCCACCGGACTAAGCCCCATCCTCCCGGCCCTTCTAGAGAACCAAACAGTTGGTCAACCCCAAAATTTCTCCAACCGTTGGTCAACCCGAAAGATTTTCCAGCAGTTGGTCAACCCCAATCGACTTAGGTTTTGGAGCGTTCGCGTTTCCAGCAGTTGGTCAACCTCAATCGACTTAAGTTTTGGAGCGTTCGAGTTTCCAGCAGTTGGTCAACCTCAATCGACTTAGGCTCTGGAGCTTTCGCCTCTCCGACAGTTGGTCAACCCCAATCGACTTAGGCTCTGGAGCTTTCACTTCTCCAGCAGTTGGTCAACCCCATCGACTTAGGTTCTGGAGCTTTCGCTTCTCCGACAGTTGATCAACCCCGATCGACTTAGCTATAAACCTGATGGCACCTGGTCGCCCTACCGTCCCCCGCGAAGGGGGAACCTGCCGGGTCCGCGGCCGGGAGGGTGCGCCTCGGTCGGCCCGGGGGACCGGAGATACTTCCGGTCGAAAATCCGAATTTCGTTACCGCGCCGCTCCGGCGCCTCGGGCCCGGGTCCTTCGACCTTCGGGTCGGTCGGTCCGCCGGAGGGGCCCTTTCGAACGAGCCCACCCGCGAGTATCTGGCCCTTTCCGCAGCGGAGATACGGGGTGCCGTCTCCGGATTTTCCCACGGCCGCTGCTCGGGCGCCTTAAGTCCCAGGACGTCGCCCTCGGGGTCGGTCGCTCTACCCGAGGGGACCTTTCGAACGAGCCCGCCCTCGACCCTCCGACCCTTTCCGCGGCCGAGATACGGCGGTTCGAAAAAAAAAAACGCTCGTCCGGAGTTTGCTCGCCCGTAGCGTCCGCTGCGTTCGTCCGCCGGAGGCGTGACCGGTCTCGTTCGAAAGGTCTTTCCCGGGGCTTTCCGGCGATGCCGGCCCCGAGTCCGTGCGACCCCGTGGACCGGAGATACTTCCGGTCGAATATCCGAATTTCGTTACCGCGCCGCTCCGGCGCCTCGGGCCCGGGGCCTTCGACCTTCGGGTCGATTGGTCCGCCGGAGGGGCCCTTTCGAACGAGCCCACCCGCGAGTATCTGGCCCTTTCCGCGGCGGAGATACGGGGGGCCGTCTCCGGATTTTCCCACGGCCGCTGCTCGGGCGCCTTAAGTCCGAGGACGTCGCCCTCGGGGTCGGTCGCTCTACCCGAGGGGACCTTTCGAACGAGCCCGCCCTCGACCCTCCGACCCTTTCCGCGGCCGAGATACGGCGGATCGAAAAAAAAAAACGCTGGTCCGGAGTTCGCGCGCCCGTAGCGTCCGCTGCGTTCGTCCGCCGGAGGCGCGGCCGGTCTCGTTCGAAAGGTCTTTCCCGGGGCTTTCCGGCGACGCCGGCCCCGAGTCCGTGCGACCCCGTGGACCGGAGATACTTCCGGTCGAATATCCGAATTTCGTTACCGCGCCGCTCCGGCGCCTCGGGCCCGGGGCCTTCGACCTTCGGGTCGATTGGTCCACCGGAGGGGCCCTTTCGAACGAGCCCACCCGCGAGTATCTGGCCCTTTCCGCGGCGGAGATACGGGGGGCCGTCTCCGGATTTTCCCACGGCCGCTGCTCGGGCGCCTTAAGTCCGAGGACGTCGCCCTCGGGGTCGGTCGCTCTACCCGAGGGGACCTTTCGAACGAGCCCGCCCTCGACCCTCCGACCCTTTCCGCGGCCGAGATACGGCGGATCGAAAAAAAAAAAACGCTGGTCCGGAGTTCGCGCGCCCGTAGCGTCCGCTGCGTTCGTCCGCCGGAGGCGCGGCCGGTCTCGTTCGAAAGGTCTTTCCCGGGGCTTTCCGGCGACGCCGGCCCCGAGTCCGTGCGACCCCGTGGACCGGAGATACTTCCGGTCGAATATCCGAAATTCGTTACCGCGCCGCTCCGGCGCCTCGGGCCCGGGGCCTTCGACCTTCGGGTCGATTGGTCCACCGGAGGGGCCCTTTCGAACGAGCCCACCCGCGAGTATCTGGCCCTTTCCGCGGCGGAGATACGGGGGGCCGTCTCCGGATTTTCCCACGGCCGCTGCTCGGGCGCCTTAAGTCCGAGGACGTCGCCCTCGGGGTCGGTCGCTCTACCCGAGGGGACCTTTCGAACGAGCCCGCCCTCGACCCTCCGACCCTTTCCGCGGCCGAGATACGGCGGTTCGAAAAAAAAAAAACGCTCGTCCGGAGTTCGCGCGCCCGTAGCGTCCGCTGCGTTCGTCCGCCGGAGGCGCGGCCGGTCTCGTTCGAAAGGTCTCTCTCGGGGCTTTCCGGGGACGCCGGCCTCGGGTCCGTGCGACCCCGGGGGCCGGAGATACGGACTTCCACCGCTGCACCTTTAAACGGCCGTAGCTCGGGCGCCTTAAGACCGAGACCTTAGCCCTTTGGGTCCCTCATCCTCCAGGAGGGGCCCTTTCCAACGACCCCACCCCCGTCTCCGTACCCCCTCCCCCGGCCGAGATACGACCCCGGGAACATCGCCCCGTCTACCCGACCACCGTGCACCCGAGGCCGGCCTCGGACCCCGCGACGGACACCCTGGAGCTCGTACCCGGCGCACCGTTCGGTCCCTGCCATCCCACTCTTAAGCACTCCCCCACCGGACTAAGCCCCATCCTCCCGGCCCTTCTAGAGAACCAAACAGTTGGTCAACCCCAAAATTTCTCCAACCGTTGGTCAACCCGAAAGATTTTCCAGCAGTTGGTCAACCCCAATCGACTTAGGTTTTGGAGCGTTCGCGTTTCCAGCAGTTGGTCAACCTCAATCGACTTAAGTTTTGGAGCGTTCGAGTTTCCAGCAGTTGGTCAACCTCAATCGACTTAGGCTCTGGAGCTTTCGCCTCTCCGACAGTTGGTCAACCCCAATCGACTTAGGCTCTGGAGCTTTCACTTCTCCAGCAGTTGGTCAACCCCATCGACTTAGGTTCTGGAGCTTTCGCTTCTCCGACAGTTGATCAACCCCGATCGACTTAGCTATATACCTGATGGCACCTGGTCGCCCTACCGTCCCCCGCGAAGGGGGAACCCGCCGGGTCCGCGGCCGGGAGGGTGCGCCTCGGTCGGCCCGGGGGACCGGAGATACTTCCGGTCGAAAATCCGAATTTCGTTACCGCGCCGCTCCGGCGCCTCGGGCCCGGGTCCTTCGACCTTCGGGTCGGTCGGTCCGCCGGAGGGGCCCTTTCGAACGAGCCCACCCGCGAGTATCTGGCCCTTTCCGCAGCGGAGATACGGGGTGCCGTCTCCGGATTTTCCCACGGCCGCTGCTCGGGCGCCTTAAGTCCCAGGACGTCGCCCTCGGGGTCGGTCGCTCTACCCGAGGGGACCTTTCGAACGAGCCCGCCCTCGACCCTCCGACCCTTTCCGCGGCCGAGATACGGCGGTTCGAAAAAAAAAAACGCTCGTCCGGAGTTTGCTCGCCCGTAGCGTCCGCTGCGTTCGTCCGCCGGAGGCGTGACCGGTCTCGTTCGAAAGGTCTTTCCCGGGGCTTTCTGGCGACGCCGGCCCCGAGTCCGTGCGACCCCGTGGACCGGAGATACTTCCGGTCGAATATCCGAATTTCGTTACCGCGCCGCTCCGGCGCCTCGGGCCCGGGGCCTTCGACCTTCGGGTCGATTGGTCCGCCGGAGGGGCCCTTTCGAACGAGCCCACCCGCGAGTATCTGGCCCTTTCCGCGGCGGAGATACGGGGGGCCGTCTCCGGATTTTCCCACGGCCGCTGCTCGGGCGCCTTAAGTCCGAGGACGTCGCCCTCGGGGTCGGTCGCTCTACCCGAGGGGACCTTTCGAACGAGCCCGCCCTCGACCCTCCGACCCTTTCCGCGGCCGAGATACGGCGGATCGAAAAAAAAAAACGCTGGTCCGGAGTTCGCACGCACGTAGCGTCCGCTGCGTTCGTCCGCCGGAGGCGCGGCCGGTCTCGTTCGAAAGGTCTTTCCCGGGGCTTTCCGGCGATGCCGTCCCCGAGTCCGTGCGACCCCGTGGACCGGAGATACTTCCGGTCGAATATCCGAATTTCGTTACCGCGCCGCTCCGGCGCCTCGGGCCCGGGGCCTTCGACCTTCGGGTCGATTGGTCCACCGGAGGGGCCCTTTCGAACGAGCCCACCCGCGAGTATATGGCCCTTTCCGCGGCGGAGATACGGGGGGCCGTCTCCGGATTTTCCCACGGCCGCTGCTCGGGCGCCTTAAGTCCGAGGACGTCGCCCTCGGGGTCGGTCGCTCTACCCGAGGGGACCTTTCGAACGAGCCCGCCCTCGACCCTCCGACCCTTTCCGCGGCCGAGATACGGCGGATCGAAAAAAAAAAACGCTGGTCCGGAGTTCGCGCGCCCGTAGCGTCCGCTGCGTTCGTCCGCCGGAGGCGCGGCCGGTCTCGTTCGAAAGGTCTTTCCCGGGGCTTTCCGGCGACGCCGGCCCCGAGTCCGTGCGACCCCGTGGACCGGAGATACTTCCGGTCGAATATCCGAATTTCGTTACCGCGCCGCTCCGGCGCCTCGGGCCCGGGGCCTTCGACCTTCGGGTCGATTGGTCCACCGGAGGGGCCCTTTCGAACGAGCCCACCCGCGAGTATCTGGCCCTTTCTGCGGCGGAGATACGGGGGGCCGTCTCCGGATTTTCCCACGGCCGCTGCTCGGGCGCCTTAAGTCCGAGGACGTCGCCCTCGGGGTCGGTCGCTCTACCCGAGGGGACCTTTCGAACGAGCCCGCCCTCGACCCTCCGACCCTTTCCGCGGCCGAGATACGGCGGTTTGAAAAAAAAAAACGCTCGTCCGGAGTTCGCGCGCCCGTAGCGTCCGCTGCGTTCGTCCGCCGGAGGCGCGGCCGGTCTCGTTCGAAAGGTCTCTCTCGGGGCTTTCCGGGGACGCCGGCCTCGGGTCCGTGCGACCCCGGGGGCCGGAGATACGGACTTCCACCGCTGCACCTTTAAACGGCCGTAGCTCGGGCGCCTTAAGACCGAGACCTTAGCCCTTTGGGTCCCTCATCCTCCAGGAGGGGCCCTTTCCAACGACCCCACCCCCGTCTCCGTACCCCCTCCCCCGGCCGAGATACGACCCCGGGAACATCGCCCCGTCTACCCGACCACCGTGCACCCGAGGCCGGCCTCGGACCCCGCGACGGACACCCTGGAGCTCGTACCCGGCGCACCGTTCGGTCCCTGCCATCCCACTCTTAAGCACTCCCCCACCGGACTAAGCCCCATCCTCCCGGCCCTTCTGGAGAACCAAACAGTTGGTCAACCCCAAAATTTCTCCAACCGTTGGTCAACCCGAAAGATTTTCCAGCAGTTGGTCAACCCCAATCGACTTAGGTTTTGGAGCGTTCGCGTTTCCAGCAGTTGGTCAACCTCAATCGACTTAGGTTTTGGAGCGTTCGAGTTTCCAGCAGTTGGTCAACCTCAATCGACTTAGGCTCTGGAGCTTTCGCCTCTCCGACAGTTGGTCAACCCCAATCGACTTAGGCTCTGGAGCTTTCACTTCTCCAGCAGTTGGTCAACCCCATCGACTTAGGTTCTGGAGCTTTCGCTTCTCCGACAGTTGGTCAACCCCGATCGACTTAGCTATATACCTGATGGCACCTGTTCGCCCTACCGTCCCCCGCGAAGGGGGAACCCGCCGGGTCCGCGGCCGGGAGGGTGCGCCTCGGTCGGCCCGGGGGACCGGAGATACTTCCGGTCGAAAATCCGAATTTCGTTACCGCGCCGCTCCGGCGCCTCGGGCCCGGGTCCTTCGACCTTCGGGTCGGTCGGTCCGCCGGAGGGGCCCTTTCGAACGAGCCCACCCGCGAGTATCTGGCCCTTTCCGCAGCGGAGATACGGGGTGCCGTCTCCGGATTTTCCCACGGCCGCTGCTCGGGCGCCTTAAGTCCCAGGACGTCGCCCTCGGGGTCGGTCGCTCTACCCGAGGGGACCTTTCGAACGAGCCCGCCCTCGACCCTCCGACCCTTTCCGCGGCCGAGATACGGCGGTTCGAAAAAAAAAAAACGCTGGTCCGGAGTTCGCGCGCCCGTAGCGTCCGCTGCGTTCGTCCGCCGGAGGCGCGGCCGGTCTCGTTCGAAAGGTCTTTCCCGGGGCTTTCCGGCGACGCCGGCCCCGAGTCCGTGCGACCCCGTGGACCGGAGATACTTCCGGTCGAATTTCCGAATTTCGTTACCGCGCCGCTCCGGCGCCTCGGGCCCGGGGCCTTCGACCTTCGGGTCGATTGGTCCACCGGAGGGGCCCTTTCGAACGAGCCCACCCGCGAGTATCTGGCCCTTTCCGCGGCGGAGATACGGGGGGCCGTCTCCGGATTTTCCCACGGCCGCTGCTCGGGCGCCTTAAGTCCGAGGACGTCGCCCTCGGGGTCGGTCGCTCTACCCGAGGGGACCTTTCGAACGAGCCCGCCCTCGACCCTCCGACCCTTTCCGCGGCCGAGATACGGCGGTTTGAAAAAAAAAAAACGCTCGTCCGGAGTTCGCGCGCCCGTAGCGTCCGCTGCGTTCGTCCGCCGGAGGCGCGGCCGGTCTCGTTCGAAAGGTCTCTCTCGGGGCTTTCCGGGGACGCCGGCCTCGGGTCCGTGCGACCCCGGGGGCCGGAGATACGGACTTCCACCGCTGCACCTTTAAACGGCCGTAGCTCGGGCGCCTTAAGACCGAGACCTTAGCCCTTTGGGTCCCTCATCCTCCAGGAGGGGCCCTTTCCAACGACCCCACCCCCGTCTCCGTACCCCCTCCCCCGGCCGAGATACGACCCCGGGAACATCGCCCCGTCTACCCGACCACCGTGCACCCGAGGCCGGCCTCGGACCCCGCGACGGACACCCTGGAGCTCGTACCCGGCGCACCGTTCGGTCCCTGCCATCCCACTCTTAAGCACTCCCCCACCGGACTAAGCCCCATCCTCCCGGCCCTTCTAGAGAACCAAACAGTTGGTCAACCCCAAAATTTCTCCAACCGTTGGTCAACCCGAAAGATTTTCCAGCAGTTGGTCAACCCCAATCGACTTAGGTTTTGGAGCGTTCGCGTTTCCAGCAGTTGGTCAACCTCAATCGACTTAAGTTTTGGAGCGTTCGAGTTTCCAGCAGTTGGTCAACCTCAATCGACTTAGGCTCTGGAGCTTTCGCCTCTCCGACAGTTGGTCAACCCCAATCGACTTAGGCTCTGGAGCTTTCACTTCTCCAGCAGTTGGTCAACCCCATCGACTTAGGTTCTGGAGCTTTCGCTTCTCCGACAGTTGATCAACCCCGATCGACTTAGCTATATACCTGATGGCACCTGGTCGCCCTACCGTCCCCCGCGAAGGGGGAACCCGCCGGGTCCGCGGCCGGGAGGGTGCGCCTCGGTCGGCCCGGGGGACCGGAGATACTTCCGGTCGAAAATCCGAATTTCGTTACCGCGCCGCTCCGGCGCCTCGGGCCCGGGTCCTTCGACCTTCGGGTCGGTCGGTCCGCCGGAGGGGCCCTTTCGAACGAGCCCACCCGCGAGTATCTGGCCCTTTCCGCAGCGGAGATACGGGGTGCCGTCTCCGGATTTTCCCACGGCCGCTGCTCGGGCGCCTTAAGTCCCAGGACGTCGCCCTCGGGGTCGGTCGCTCTACCCGAGGGGACCTTTCGAACGAGCCCGCCCTCGACCCTCCGACCCTTTCCGCGGCCGAGATACGGCGGTTCGAAAAAAAAAAACGCTCGTCCGGAGTTTGCTCGCCCGTAGCGTCCGCTGCGTTCGTCCGCCGGAGGCGTGACCGGTCTCGTTCGAAAGGTCTTTCCCGGGGCTTTCCGGCGATGCCGGCCCCGAGTCCGTGCGACCCCGTGGACCGGAGATACTTCCGGTCGAATATCCGAATTTCGTTACCGCGCCGCTCCGGCGCCTCGGGCCCGGGGCCTTCGACCTTCTGGTCGATTGGTCCGCCGGAGGGGCCCTTTCGAACGAGCCCACCCGCGAGTATCTGGCCCTTTCCGCGGCGGAGATACGGGGGGCCGTCTCCGGATTTTCCCACGGCCGCTGCTCGGGCGCCTTAAGTCCGAGGACGTCGCCCTCGGGGTCGGTCGCTCTACCCGAGGGGACCTTTCGAACGAGCCCGCCCTCGACCCTCCGACCCTTTCCGCGGCCGAGATACGGCGGATCGAAAAAAAAAAACGCTGGTCCGGAGTTCGCGCGCCCGTAGCGTCCGCTGCGTTCGTCCGCCGGAGGCGCGGCCGGTCTCGTTCGAAAGGTCTTTCCCGGGGCTTTCCGGCGACGCCGGCCCCGAGTCCGTGCGACCCCGTGGACCGGAGATACTTCCGGTCGAATATCCGAATTTCGTTACCGCGCCGCTCCGGCGCCTCGGGCCCGGGGCCTTCGACCTTCGGGTCGATTGGTCCACCGGAGGGGCCCTTTCGAACGAGCCCACCCGCGAGTATCTGGCCCTTTCCGCGGCGGAGATACGGGGGGCCGTCTCCGGATTTTCCCACGGCCGCTGCTCGGGCGCCTTAAGTCCGAGGACGTCGCCCTCGGGGTCGGTCGCTCTACCCGAGGGGACCTTTCGAACGAGCCCGCCCTCGACCCTCCGACCCTTTCCGCGGCCGAGATACGGCGGATCGAAAAAAAAAAACGCTGGTCCGGAGTTCGCGCGCCCGTAGCGTCCGCTGCGTTCGTCCGCCGGAGGCGCGGCCGGTCTCGTTCGAAAGGTCTTTCCCGGGGCTTTCCGGCGACGCCGGCCCCGAGTCCGTGCGACCCCGTGGACCGGAGATACTTCCGGTCGAATATCCGAATTTCGTTACCGCGCCGCTCCGGCGCCTCGGGCCCGGGGCCTTCGACCTTCGGGTCGATTGGTCCACCGGAGGGGCCCTTTCGAACGAGCCCACCCGCGAGTATCTGGCCCTTTCCGCGGCGGAGATACGGGGGGCCGTCTCCGGATTTTCCCACGGCCGCTGCTCGGGCGCCTTAAGTCCGAGGACGTCGCCCTCGGGGTCGGTCGCTCTACCCGAGGGGACCTTTCGAACGAGCCCGCCCTCGACCCTCCGACCCTTTCCGCGGCCGAGATACGGCGGTTTGAAAAAAAAAAAACGCTCGTCCGGAGTTCGCGCGCCCGTAGCGTCCGCTGCGTTCGTCCGCCGGAGGCGCGGCCGGTCTCGTTCGAAAGGTCTCTCTCGGGGCTTTCCGGGGACGCCGGCCTCGGGTCCGTGCGACCCCGGGGGCCGGAGATACGGACTTCCACCGCTGCACCTTTAAACGGCCGTAGCTCGGGCGCCTTAAGACCGAGACCTTAGCCCTTTGGGTCCCTCATCCTCCAGGAGGGGCCCTTTCCAACGACCCCACCCCCGTCTCCGTACCCCCTCCCCCGGCCGAGATACGACCCCGGGAACATCGCCCCGTCTACCCGACCACCGTGCACCCGAGGCCGGCCTCGGACCCCGCGACGGACACCCTGGAGCTCGTACCCGGCGCACCGTTCGGTCCCTGCCATCCCACTCTTAAGCACTCCCCCACCGGACTAAGCCCCATCCTCCCGGCCCTTCTGGAGAACCAAACAGTTGGTCAACCCCAAAATTTCTCCAACCGTTGGTCAACCCGAAAGATTTTCCAGCAGTTGGTCAACCCCAATCGACTTAGGTTTTGGAGCGTTCGCGTTTCCAGCAGTTGGTCAACCTCAATCGACTTAAGTTTTGGAGCGTTCGAGTTTCCAGCAGTTGGTCAACCTCAATCGACTTAGGCTCTGGAGCTTTCGCCTCTCCGACAGTTGGTCAACCCCAATCGACTTAGGCTCTGGAGCTTTCACTTCTCCAGCAGTTGGTCAACCCCATCGACTTAGGTTCTGGAGCTTTCGCTTCTCCGACAGTTGATCAACCCCGATCGACTTAGCTATATACCTGATGGCACCTGTTCGCCCTACCGTCCCCCGCGAAGGGGGAACCCGCCGGGTCCGCGGCCGGGAGGGTGCGCCTCGGTCGGCCCGGGGGACCGGAGATACTTCCGGTCGAAAATCCGAATTTCGTTACCGCGCCGCTCCGGCGCCTCGGGCCCGGGTCCTTCGACCTTCGGGTCGGTCGGTCCGCCGGAGGGGCCCTTTCGAACGAGCCCACCCGCGAGTATCTGGCCCTTTCCGCAGCGGAGATACGGGGTGCCGTCTCCGGATTTTCCCACGGCCGCTGCTCGGGCGCCTTAAGTCCCAGGACGTCGCCCTCGGGGTCGGTCGCTCTACCCGAGGGGACCTTTCGAACGAGCCCGCCCTCGACCCTCCGACCCTTTCCGCGGCCGAGATACGGCGGTTCGAAAAAAAAAAACGCTCGTCCGGAGTTTGCTCGCCCGTAGCGTCCGCTGCGTTCGTCCGCCGGAGGCGTGACCGGTCTCGTTCGAAAGGTCTTTCCCGGGGCTTTCCGGCGACGCCGGCCCCGAGTCCGTGCGACCCCGTGGACCGGAGATACTTCCGGTCGAATATCCGAATTTCGTTACCGCGCCGCTCCGGCGCCTCGGGCCCGGGGCCTTCGACCTTCTGGTCGATTGGTCCGCCGGAGGGGCCCTTTCGAACGAGCCCACCCGCGAGTATCTGGCCCTTTCCGCGGCGGAGATACGGGGGGCCGTCTCCGGATTTTCCCACGGCCGCTGCTCGGGCGCCTTAAGTCCGAGGACGTCGCCCTCGGGGTCGGTCGCTCTACCCGAGGGGACCTTTCGAACGAGCCCGCCCTCGACCCTCCGACCCTTTCCGCGGCCGAGATACGGCGGATCGAAAAAAAAAAACGATTGGTCCACCGGACGCTGGTCCGGAGTTCGCGCGCCCGTAGCGTCCGCTGCGTTCGTCCGCCGGAGGCGCGGCCGGTCTCGTTCGAAAGGTCTTTCCCGGGGCTTTCCGGCGACGCCGGCCCCGAGTCCGTGCGACCCCGTGGACCGGAGATACTTCCGGTCGAATATCCGAATTTCGTTACCGCGCCGCTCCGGCGCCTCGGGCCCGGGGCCTTCGACCTTCGGGTCGATTGGTCCACCGGAGGGGCCCTTTCGAACGAGCCCACCCGCGAGTATCTGGCCCTTTCCGCGGCGGAGATACGGGGGGCCGTCTCCGGATTTTCCCACGGCCGCTGCTCGGGCGCCTTAAGTCCGAGGACGTCGCCCTCGGGGTCGGTCGCTCTACCCGAGGGGACCTTTCGAACGAGCCCGCCCTCGACCCTCCGACCCTTTCCGCGGCCGAGATACGGCGGTTTGAAAAAAAAAAAACGCTCGTCCGGAGTTCGCGCGCCCGTAGCGTCCGCTGCGTTCGTCCGCCGGAGGCGCGGCCGGTCTCGTTCGAAAGGTCTCTCTCGGGGCTTTCCGGGGACGCCGGCCTCGGGTCCGTGCGACCCCGGGGGCCGGAGATACGGACTTCCACCGCTGCACCTTTAAACGGCCGTAGCTCGGGCGCCTTAAGACCGAGACCTTAGCCCTTTGGGTCCCTCATCCTCCAGGAGGGGCCCTTTCCAACGACCCCACCCCCGTCTCCGTACCCCCTCCCCCGGCCGAGATACGACCCCGGGAACATCGCCCCGTCTACCCGACCACCGTGCACCCGAGGCCGGCCTCGGACCCCGCGACGGACACCCTGGAGCTCGTACCCGGCGCACCGTTCGGTCCCTGCCATCCCACTCTTAAGCACTCCCCCACCGGACTAAGCCCCATCCTCCCGGCCCTTCTAGAGAACCAAACAGTTGGTCAACCCCAAAATTTCTCCAACCGTTGGTCAACCCGAAAGATTTTCCAGCAGTTGGTCAACCCCAATCGACTTAGGTTTTGGAGCGTTCGCGTTTCCAGCAGTTGGTCAACCTCAATCGACTTAAGTTTTGGAGCGTTCGAGTTTCCAGCAGTTGGTCAACCTCAATCGACTTAGGCTCTGGAGCTTTCGCCTCTCCGACAGTTGGTCAACCCCAATCGACTTAGGCTCTGGAGCTTTCACTTCTCCAGCAGTTGGTCAACCCCATCGACTTAGGTTCTGGAGCTTTCGCTTCTCCGACAGTTGATCAACCCCGATCGACTTAGCTATATACCTGATGGCACCTGGTCGCCCTACCGTCCCCCGCGAAGGGGGAACCTGCCGGGTCCGCGGCCGGGAGGGTGCGCCTCGGTCGGCCCGGGGGACCGGAGATACTTCCGGTCGAAAATCCGAATTTCGTTACCGCGCCGCTCCGGCGCCTCGGGCCCGGGTCCTTCGACCTTCGGGTCGGTCGGTCCGCCGGAGGGGCCCTTTCGAACGAGCCCACCCGCGAGTATCTGGCCCTTTCCGCAGCGGAGATACGGGGTGCCGTCTCCGGATTTTCCCACGGCCGCTGCTCGGGCGCCTTAAGTCCCAGGACGTCGCCCTCGGGGTCGGTCGCTCTACCCGAGGGGACCTTTCGAACGAGCCCGCCCTCGACCCTCCGACCCTTTCCGCGGCCGAGATACGGCGGTTCGAAAAAAAAAAACGCTCGTCCGGAGTTTGCTCGCCCGTAGCGTCCGCTGCGTTCGTCCGCCGGAGGCGCGGACCGGTCTCGTTCGAAAGGTCTTTCCCGGGGCTTTCCGGCGACGCCGGCCCCGAGTCCGTGCGACCCCGTGGACCGGAGATACTTCCGGTCGAATATCCGAATTTCGTTACCGCGCCGCTCCGGCGCCTCGGGCCCGGGGCCTTCGACCTTCGGGTCGATTGGTCCACCGGAGGGGCCCTTTCGAACGAGCCCACCCGCGAGTATCTGGCCCTTTCCGCGGCGGAGATACGGGGGGCCGTCTCCGGATTTTCCCACGGCCGCTGCTCGGGCGCCTTAAGTCCGAGGACGTCGCCCTCGGGGTCGGTCGCTCTACCCGAGGGGACCTTTCGAACGAGCCCGCCCTCGACCCTCCGACCCTTTCCGCGGCCGAGATACGGCGGATCGAAAAAAAAAAAAACGCTCGTCCGGAGTTCGCGCGCCCGTAGCGTCCGCTGCGTTCGTCCGCCGGAGGCGCGGCCGGTCTCGTTCGAAAGGTCTCTCTCGGGGCTTTCCGGGGACGCCGGCCTCGGGTCCGTGCGACCCCGGGGGCCGGAGATACGGACTTCCACCGCTGCACCTTTAAACGGCCGTAGCTCGGGCGCCTTAAGACCGAGACCTTAGCCCTTTGGGTCCCTCATCCTCCAGGAGGGGCCCTTTCCAACGACCCCACCCCCGTCTCCGTACCCCCTCCCCCGGCCGAGATACGACCCCGGGAACATCGCCCCGTCTACCCGACCACCGTGCACCCGAGGCCGGCCTCGGACCCCGCGACGGACACCCTGGAGCTCGTACCCGGCGCACCGTTCGGTCCCTGCCATCCCACTCTTAAGCACTCCCCCACCGGACTAAGCCCCATCCTCCCGGCCCTTCTAGAGAACCAAACAGTTGGTCAACCCCAAAATTTCTCCAACCGTTGGTCAACCCGAAAGATTTTCCAGCAGTTGGTCAACCCCAATCGACTTAGGTTTTGGAGCGTTCGCGTTTCCAGCAGTTGGTCAACCTCAATCGACTTAAGTTTTGGAGCGTTCGAGTTTCCAGCAGTTGGTCAACCTCAATCGACTTAGGCTCTGGAGCTTTCGCCTCTCCGACAGTTGGTCAACCCCAATCGACTTAGGCTCTGGAGCTTTCACTTCTCCAGCAGTTGGTCAACCCCATCGACTTAGGTTCTGGAGCTTTCGCTTCTCCGACAGTTGATCAACCCCGATCGACTTAGCTATATACCTGATGGCACCTGGTCGCCCTACCGTCCCCCGCGAAGGGGGAACCCGCCGGGTCCGCGGCCGGGAGGGTGCGCCTCGGTCGGCCCGGGGGACCGGAGATACTTCCGGTCGAAAATCCGAATTTCGTTACCGCGCCGCTCCGGCGCCTCGGGCCCGGGTCCTTCGACCTTCGGGTCGGTCGGTCCGCCGGAGGGGCCCTTTCGAACGAGCCCACCCGCGAGTATCTGGCCCTTTCCGCAGCGGAGATACGGGGTGCCGTCTCCGGATTTTCCCACGGCCGCTGCTCGGGCGCCTTAAGTCCCAGGACGTCGCCCTCGGGGTCGGTCGCTCTACCCGAGGGGACCTTTCGAACGAGCCCGCCCTCGACCCTCCGACCCTTTCCGCGGCCGAGATACGGCGGTTCGAAAAAA